>NW_028255892.1:1200000-1863000 GCF_971803275.1 Cyanistes caeruleus | reverse complement strand
CTCTTGACACCATAGAAATCCATTGTTTTATTGTTCATTGTGTCAGGAGAATTAATCCACGAACACCAGAGGTTTATGTCCAAAAAGGAGACAGAGGAGTCCTTTTACTTTATTCGAATAAAGGGAGAGGCCATGGGGCATTCCCCCGGGGTCTCTAAAATTTTTGGAGGGCGCAGCCTCCTTTTTATCCTAATTCCCGGCCGCTTGTCCCTTCTCTCTTTCGCCATAGGCTGAGGTACTTGAGAGGTACAGGCTTCCTGGAACGCCTGATACCTGGGGTACCTTTTCCCCCCCCACGCCTAATCTCTTCTTAATTCTTAACATTTGTGGAATTCATGATACTCTTTCAGTGCCTCTTTGATCTTTTAGTGGAATCCATCCCATTGTTTCTGTTGCCTCTCACTGATAACTGCATCTTATCAGCAGACCCACAGCTTGTTTGTAAAGACAAACCCGTCATTCCTCTCAATTGCTTTGAAGGTGTGGAGTTGTTAGGATTTGGTTTCCTGTTGCACCTGGATTTCTGTGCCTGTGATGTGAATTAGGTGGGCACTCCTGGATTTCCTGCTCAGCCTTTGCCAGACCAGGTGTCTCCAGCTGTGCCTGGGGCAGTGTCTGGGGTAGATGTTGGTTGATGTTTGCTGCTGGGTGTTGATGTTTTGTTGATGGTCGTTATCTGGGTGGGAATCTTTTGGGCTATTCCCAGTCTGTGGAGATGTTAATTTCATCTCTGCTGAGTGGTGGAACATCCCTTAAAAAAACCTTTAAAATTCCTTTCCCCAAGGCAAAGGCAAACCAAGTCCCTTTAGAGAAATAAGATTTGAAGCCATTTTCAAGTTGGTCTATTTTGCCAGCAGCTAATCCCAGGCAGGGCAGAGTGTGAGTGGAATTGAGAGGCAGAGTGGAATTGTCCCGGTGCCTTCCCCAGCAGCTGTGGCGAGGGCAGGCACAGAAAGGCCTGAAGGTGCAAGAGTGAGAGCAAGGATTGTCCCGCAGTGGCTGGAGATGGCAAAGGAGGGTGCCCAGGCCGAGGATTTGAGCAGAGGATCTGTGGGCAGGCGCAGGGGCTTCCCCCGCTGGGGAGCCCTGGCTGCTGCTGCGTTGCCTTCAGTGCAGGCTCAGGGGTGGCCTGTTTAATATTCCCTTCCAATTCAGATTTCTGAGTCTGGAAGAGCCATGGCTGGGGCATCAATCATTTTATTTTTTACATTTTGTTAAGTTTTGTTCTCTTTCTTATGTCCACCCCATAACATTGAGGCTCTCTGGGGATTAAAAGTTCATACAATGTTCTGGCTAGAAGAGAGAATCCTCAATCCAGCTCCTGCAATTCCCTGTTAATTGTAAGAATTGTACCAGCTCCATTTTAGTCCTGGGAAACATTATTTCTGAGATTTCCTGGACCCACTCAGGGTCAATACAAGACATAGCTTCTGTCAATATAGGTCCCAAATATTTAACCATTTTCTCTACCATTTGCCCTTTGTTTTTTTTCAGATACTCAAAGCTGCTTTTTCGCCTGAAAATGAAGCCATTTCACAGAGGCTTCCTCTACCTCTTCTCCTTGTCCTCCTGACTGGAGCAAGTCATCCACATCCTGCATGAAGCCAGTCCCTGGAGGTGAGGTCAATTCCTTTGATATTTCCTGCAAGGCTTGTCCCAATCAGGCCGGTGCTTCTGTGCATCCCTGCAGAAGGACTGTCCATGTCTTGAGCATTTTCCCTTCTAGCTCTTGTTGCCAGCCCAAGGCAGAATTGTGTTTGCATCCTCTGAAAGTGGGCAGATCCCCAGAAAGCATCTTTTGCATCAAGTTGTGAATGGCAGCAATGTGAGGAGGGCACCTGGTTCAGGCTGGTGTAAGGATCTGAGAGTGTGGGGTGGCTCGGTTTCATCATCTCATTTCTTCTTCTTGGGTCCTGCAGCATTCTGTGGATTCCATTGGATTTCTTGTTTGGCAGGATAGGAGCATTCCAGGGAGCCATCCCTGGCTCCCTAAGCCGTGCCTTGAGCAGGACTCCCAGACAGGCTGTGAGCCCTTCCTTCCCTCCCATGGAACAGGGGATTGCTTTTGGACACCTCTTGTTCTGGTTGCTTCAGGGAAATTTGGAGAGGCTCCATATCTAATTTTGCCAATTTCCCTGGGTCTGCCCACACTTGTGGGTTCACTTCAGCCATGGCTCTGCCAGATATTTGATCTTGATCCTTGCAGGTCTAATCGCCATTTGTGAGCTGTTCCTTCCTCGTGCTGGCTGTGCTGAGGCTCCCCTCCCCAGCCCGTATCCCAGAGCCGGTCCCTGTCCTGCTGCAGTGTCCAAAGGCGGCCCCCCCGGCGGGCAGGGCCGGCAGCTCCACGGGGCCGGGCAGCGGCCGGGGCGTCCCGCAGCCTCCTGGGGGCCGGGGGCCACTGCCGGCCCTGCCCGGGGGGTGCTGGGCTCAGGCAGCGCCCGGCGCTGAGCCCCGGCTGCCCCACAGCCCCGGCCCGGCCCCACAGCTCCCCACAGGCCCCCAGCCCGTGCTCCCGGTGCCGCAGCTCTGCGCCCGCTCCTGCCGCTCCCAGCTCAGAGAAACCCCCTGAAATCCTCACCTCCTTGTTTTCCTGTCCTCCAAAACTGGGATACAAAGGATCTGATGATAAGACCCTTCTGGAAAACATCCCAATCCTCAGTATTTTTCTCTTCCTCCTCTTTTCCATTATCCTTTTTCTTATCCCATGGATTCCTCCTGCTGCTTCTTGCCTTAAGCACATTCCTGCACACTCCCCTTCAGCCAATCCCTTCCCAGCACACCAACACCATCCATCCCCTGTTGTCTAAATCCCTTCTGGACTTCCCTTCTTGCCCCCCTGGGTGTCCATATCCCTAGTTAGCTCTGGGAGAATGTGCAAACGACCTCCACATGCTCCCAAGGGACCCTTGAGAGATATTTTGGGGTCATCATCCCTTTGTCCAGGATGCCCTTCTAACATTCCATTTTCTTCCCTCAATGGTCTTACCTGGATCCCACCTGTGCCTCCCCGGGCCTTGGCGCCCCCCTGGAGGGGAATTTGGGGAGGTGGGAGGGGGGAGCGCCAAGGCCGGGCCCCCCCGCGCTGTGGTGGCGGGAGCGGCTGCAGTGGGGAGCGAGTGCGGGCGGAAGCGGCCGAGAGCCCAGCGCTGCCCCAGGCCGAGCTGGCCCAGCTGCATCCGTGCCCCTGCGGTGGGATGCTGTGGGACTGGGGGGGAAGAGGGAGGCGGCAGTGGGTGCTGGGCCTGGGGGCAGGAGGAGAAGGGAAGGAGAAGCAGGGTTGAGGAACAAAATGGGCATAGGATGCACATGGGATGAGAAGGTGGACTTGTGAGGGAGAAGTAGAAGTAGGAGGAAGAGGAGTGTGAGGAAGAGTAGGGCCACAGTAGGAGGAGCAAGAGGAGGAAGAGGAAGCAGGACAAGGTTCCACCCTCCCTGTATGTGCAGTCCCAGGAGTGTTGCCCTGCCCACAGTCAGCAGGTGACTGGAGAGGGTGATCCATGATTTTCGCTGGGCTTGGTGTTTCTGAGATTTATTGGGCTAAATGTTGCTGGTTTGCTTTTTTGCAGGGGCTGAATCTTTGTATTCTGGAGCGGGTTTTGCCTGAATTTGATGTTTGGGTGGTTCTTGATCTTCGTTTTGATGTTTGGAGGATGTTTGGGCTGAATCTTGGTGTTTTGGTTTGTTACAGACACAAGATGCCCAGTGACTTTCTGAGATGACCTTGGGCATGGAGGAACCCCCAGCCCAAGGCGGTCTCTTCTCTTTTTTTCCTCCTAACCAGGAATTTTCATTCCCAAACTGTGTTGAGATGGAGGCGGAGGAGGAAAAGCCCTGGAGATGCCACACAAGGAAGGGCTGCAAACCCAGCCCAGGGAGCTGCGAGGAGGAAAGATCCCCCCAGTGCCAGGAACACGGCCAGAGATCCAGCCGGAGCTCAGAGCTGGGGGAGAAGCCCCACAAGTACTTGGAATGTGGGAAGGGCTTCAGGTACAGCTCCCAGCTGATCCGGCACCAGGTGACCCACACTGGAGAAAAGCCCTACGAGTGTGGAGAATGTGGGAAGAGCTTCAGCCAGAGCTTCAGCCTGCGGAATCACCAGATGATCCACACTGGGGAACGGCCCTATGAGTGTGGGGAATGTGGGAAGAGCTTCAGAAATATCACTGAACTGATGAGACACCAGGTGATCCACACAGGGGAACGGCCCTACACCTGCTTGGAATGTGGGAAGAGCTTTGGGTGGAGCTCCAATCTGAGGGCACACCAGCGCATCCACACTGGGGAGAGGCCCTACGAGTGTCCCCAGTGTGGGAAGAGGTTTCAGTACAGCTCCCATGTCCTCAGACATGAGCGGATTCACACAGACGAGAGGCCCTTCCGCTGCCCCGACTGTGGGAAGGGCTTCAACCGCAACTCCCACCTCATCAGGCACCGGCGCATCCACAGTGGGGAGAGGCCCTACGAGTGTCCCCAGTGTGGGAAGAGCTTCTCACAGAGATCTCACTTGACCCAACACCAACGGGGGCACCAGTAAGGGAAGCCCTGCGAGTGCCCTGAGTGCGGGAAGAGCTTCGTGCGCTGCTCCAGCTCCATCCCCCATGGGAGGATGGGCGTTGGATGATCCCCAGTGACTCCCGTTGGGCAGAGCCCTGGTGATCCGTGGTCCTGGTGATGCGTGTTGGGAAGACACCTGGCTGGGAGGCTCCACATCTTCCTGGCTCCCTGTGGGCACCTGGATGAAAGCAGGGGAATGAAAATCCATCAGGACACAGACCAACAATGGGAATTCCTTGAGGAGACTGGTTTTGTTGACTTTCAATCCTAGAGAACCTTTTGTCGCTGCCTCAGGAGCTCTGTTGGCAGAGAAAAGGGGGTGACACCAGGCTTGGGGGCCCTGAGGGAACACACATGCTTTGGGAGAGGGACCCCGTCTCACATTCTTGCTCAGGTAAATGCTGAGCCCCAGAACCAGGAAGATGAAACCCAACATGGAGACTCCAATCTCCGTCAGCATCTTACTGCAGGTGGCATTTCATGGCGTCCCTGGGGCAACTGCAGAGGGCAGGACCCCCAAAACCTCTCACAGACCCCGCAGGTACCTCAAAGGACCCTCTCAGTCTCCCCCAGCCTGCCCAGGACCCTCTGGAACCTCCTTTGGACTAACTAATTTAAAAAAATTAGGTATTTTAGAAAATTTGGAGATCTCAGCTAGAGACAGGCCTTGCTGGAGCTAGTTAGAGTTAATGATTAAGTGAGAAGCAGGATTTGAGATAATGAATCTCGGACTTAGGTAAAAAATTACTTGTCATTGTATGTTTGTTTAGATGTGCTTATAATGAGAAAAGAGAAACTGATAAACGGGTTCAGGAAGATCACAGACCTTACATCTGGAAACCCATTTCAAAGTCACAAGGGAGGAAACTGGAGTTGTACCAAATGTCATTTGTAATGTCAACCATTGTAAAGGTAGAAAGGTGAGAGTGAGGAAGAGCGGTTTTCCTTCATCTCCTGATGCCCCCTCCTCACCAAAACGACCCCCTCCTCAAATTGGGGACCAACCACGCAGTTGTAATGACATTTTAAACTGATTACAGTGCATTTTAATCCAAAGTGGGGAATGGGAAGTGTTAGCATTATGCATATGCATTAGTATTAATACGTATTAGTATTTTGGATATTCAAGACTTTTGTAAATAAATTCACACTGGAATCTTTTGTCAGCTTGCAGTGCATATTAAGGGGTGACTCCTGCACTCGCCCAGTGCTGTGATTAAATATCCACTGTGAAACTTTAAACTGTTGGAGAGGTTTTTTGTCCATTAACAGATTGATGTTGATACTGGATCAATATTGCTATTTTGGTAAATCACTGCCAGTCTCTTCCCAGCCTCCCCAGGACCCAGCAGAGCCCCTCCTGTTCCTCTCAGGATCCCACAGCCCCCTCCCAATTCCTCCCCACTGCCCCTGGACCCCCAAACCCTCTCCCAGTCCCTTCCCAGCCCCACCAGGACTCATCAAGACTCCTCCCAGTCTCTTCCCAGCACAACCAACCTCATCCCAATCCCTGCTTTCCAATCCCCAATCTCCTTCCAACTCCTCCAGGCTCACTCAAATCTCTCCCAGTGACACCCAGCACCCCCAAACTCCCTCCCAGGGTCCACCAGCACCCCCAGAACCCCATCCCACCCTCCCCAACATCCTTCAAACCCCTTCCCAGCCATCCTAAGCACCTCAATCCCTTCTCCAGTTTAAACCAGTCTGTCTCAAACTCCTTCCCAGTTCTTTCCAGCACACCCCAATCCCCCTCTGGGCCCCCCCAGTGCCTCCCCCGCTGCCCCCGGCGCTGTGGGGGCCGGGCCGTGCCCCAGTGCCGGCTCAGGGGGTGCTCCAGGCTGACGTGCTCCACCTGGCAGCTGGAGCTGAGCCCGCATTGCCGGGGGCGGTTTCCAGCAGCACCAGGAGCTGCTGGCTCCAGTCCCCGCTGGGGAGCACGGCAGTGGCCAGCACGTGGCCCGAGAGCTGCTGCTGGCCCTGGGAGCAGCTCAGCTGGATGTGGGCAGGGGAGAAATCCATCAGGGAGCAGAGCAGGCGGCCGGGGCCGGGCTGGGAGCTCGAGGGCACCAGCGAGATGGACACGCTGGGGGCACTGGGAGTGAGTGGGGACAGAGTGGGACCAGCTGGAGGGGAACTGGGAGAGATGAAAGACGAGTGGCATTGGGAGGGACTGGGAATGGACTGGCAGGGACTGGGGTGGCACTGTGAGAGATGAGAGTGGATACCGGAAACCGGAAGAGAGCGTGGAGGTCTGGAAGTGAAGCGGGAATGAACTCGGAATAGACTGAGAATGGGCTAAAAAGGAGTGGGAGGGACTGTGGTGGCACTGGGCGGGGCTGTGTTGGCACTGGGAGGGACTGTGGTGGCACTGGGCGGGACTGTGGTGGCACTGGAAGGGACTGTGGTGGCACTGGGAGGGACTGTGGTGGCGCTGGGAGGGACTGTGGTGGCACTGGGAGGGACTGGGAATGAAGTGCGCGGTGCTCGCAGGCCGAGTCCAGCGCGGGGCTCTCGGCTCTGTGGATCTGCCCGGCAACTGATGAGTCATCAGAGAGACGCGCTCTGATTGGCTGAGGGGCGGGAGATCCACGGAGGGGCGAGATGGACAGGCGGGGTCACTGGGAGTGACTGGGATGGACTGGGAGAGGCTGGGATGGACTGGGAGAGGCTGGGATGGACTGGGAGAGCCACGGGAGCCATTGGGAGGGACAAGAGGCCCCAGGGATGGGCACAAGGAAGGCTGAGGGCTCTGGGGTGATTCCCAGGGAGGTTTGGAGGGACACGGCCGGGCCCCTCTCTGTGCCCCGCGAGCAGCGGCCCGGACAGAAAAGTTCAGGAGCGGGAGGAGGTGTTTCTCAAGACTGATTTTAATCCTCATTCTCCTGGTCTGATTTGCTCAGTCCTAAATTCAGTTCATTTCCCCGTGTCGGGCTGTTGTGGCCCTGATGGTGATCCCTGAGTGACCTCTCCCTGCCCTTGTCCCGACCCACGAGGATTTGGATTTGTTTCAGTTCAGTGGAATTCGTGGTGATTTGGGGGGAGCTGGAGCAAAGCAGCTGGAAAGCACAGTGGGCGTGTGTCCTGGGTTGATTATGATGTTAAATTGTATCCCCATTCGTCCACCTAACCCAGACACAGGTTCTGTATTCTTAAAATTCCATCTGAGAGTAAAAGTGAGTGGAAAAGAAGCACCAAGTCTGTTATCAGACTGCACTTGCTCCCCCCGCATCGGGAGTTTTGGCTACAGCACAGACAGACAACAAGACACAGATCGCCTTGGCTTTCCAGCTAGCCGGAGCAGAGAGGTCTTTCTGGACTGTTTTCTTTCCCTTTTTCTGAAACGAATCGAAGCTGCTCTGGACTGGGGACTCGGGGGAGCACCGGGAGCACCCCTGGACTACCGGGAGCCCAGCCTGGGCAGCGGCATTTTCCAGCGCCAGAGGGACTGATAACAGAGCCAACACCCCCAGGAAAGAGACCCTCTGAAGTTCCTCATCTCTGCTGAAGGGCGAGAGGTTTTGTAATTTGATATCGTTCATTTTTGTGCTGGGTAGTGCTGTGCCTGGGAAATAAACAGGTTTTTTCCACTCCTCTCAGGGAAATCTCTTCCCGAACTGGATGGGGGGTGGGAGAAAGGGGCCACGTGGGTTTGCTTCCCGGGGGGAACCCACTGGAGGTTTTCTCCCAGATTTGCCCTAAACCAGGACAATCACCCAAATTACACAAACACATCACAAAATTCCAGAAACATCCCTCCAAATTCCAAAAAATCCCAAAAAATGGCAGAAAACACCCACAAAATTTCCTAAATCTTCTCTAAACCCTACCAAATTCCAGAAATATCCCACATAATCTCCAAAAATTTCCGCACAATCAAAGAAAAACCCCTCAAAACTCTTCAAGACTCATCCAAATCACACAAAATTCCAGAAAAACCTCACAAAATTCCAGAAAAAAATCCACAAAAGTCCCAAAATCTTCTCATAAGCCTACCAAATTAAAGAAATATCCCACAAAAATCTCCACAGATTTCCGCACAAAGAAAAATCCCACACAATTCTTCAAGGCTCCTCAAAATCCCACAAAATTCCAGAAACACCCCACAAACTTGCAAAAAAACCCGCACGAATTTCCTAAATCTTCTCATAAGCCCACCAAATTCCAGAAAATCACCACAAAAATCTCCACTAATTTCCACACAATCTAAGAAAAAGGCCCTCAAAATTCTTCAAGTCTCCGCAGAATCCCACAAAATTCCAGACAATTCCTCAACATTCCAAAGAAATCCCACCAAATTCCAGAAACATCTCACAAAATTCCAGGAAACAATCCACAAAACCCACAATATCTTCTCATAAGCCCACCAAATTCCAGAAATATCCCACAAAATCGCCTCAAATTTCCACACAATCTAAGAAAAATCCCACACAATTCTTCAAGGCTCCTCAAAATCCCACAAAATCCAAGAAAACTGCCACAACATTCAAAAAAAATCCAACAAAATTCCCTAAATCTTCTGAAAACCCCACCAAATTCCAGAAAATCACCACAAAAATCTCCACAAATTTCCGCACAATCTAAGGAAAATCCCACACAATTCTTCAAGGCTCCTCAAAATCCCACAAAATTCCAGAAAATTACCACAACATTCCAAAACAATCCCACCAAATTCCAGAAACACCTCGCAAACTTACAAAAAAAAAACCCCACCAAGTCCCCAAAATCTTCTCATAAGCCCACCAACTTCCAGAAACATCCCACACAATCTTTACAAATTTCCACTAAACCTAAGAAAGATCCCTCAAAGTTCTTCAAGTCTCCTCCATATCCCACAAAATTCCACAGAACCTCCACAACATTCAAAAAAAATCCTAAAAATTCCAGAAACATCCCACAAATTCCTTCAAGTCTCCTCAAAATCCCACAAAATTCCAGACAATTCCACAACATTCCAAAGAAATCCCACCAAATTCCAGAAACATCTCACAAAATTCCAGACAGAAAAGCAAAATTACCCAGATCTTCTCATAAGCCTACCAAATTCTAGAAATATCCCACAAAATCTCCACAGGTTTCCACACATTCAAACAAAAATCCCACACAATTCTTCAAGGCTCCTCAAAATCCCACAAAATCCAAGAAAACTGCCACAACATTCCAAAAAAAACCCAACAAAATTCCCTAAATCTTCTGAAAACCCCACCAAATTCCAGAAAATCACCACAAAAATCTCCACAAATTTCCACAAAATCTAAGAAAAATCACACACAACTCTTCAAGGCTCCTCAAAATCCCACAAAATTCCAGAAAATTATCAAAACATTCAAAAAAAATCCCACCAAATTCAAAAAATCTTCTCATAACCCTACCAAATTCCAGAAACATCCCACAAAATCTCCACTAATTTCCACACAATCTAAGAAAAATGTACTCAACGTTCTTCAAGTCTCCTCAGAATCCAACAAAATTTCAGACAATTCCACAACATTCCAAAAAAATCCCACCAAATTCCAGAAACACCTCAAAAATTCCAGAAAAAAATCCACAAAATTCCCAAAATCTTCTCATAAGCCTACCAAATTCCAGAAACATCCCACAAAATCTCCACAAATTTCCACACAATCTAAGAAAAATGTACTCAAAATTCTTCAAGTCTCCTCAAAATCCCACAAAATTCCAGAAGCATTCCACAAAATTCCAAAAAAACCCCACAAAATTCCCTAAATCTTCTCAAAACCCTACCAAATTCCAGAAATGTCCCACATAATCTTCACAAATTTCCACAAAACCTAAGAAAAATCCCACAAAATTCTTCAGGTCTCCTCAAAATCCTACAAAATTCAAGAAAATTACCACAGCATTCCAAAAAAATCCCACCAAATTCTAGAAACACCTCACAAAATTCCGGAAAAAATATCCACAAAATTCCCTAAATCTTCTCAAAACCCTACCAAATTCTAGAAACATCCCTCATAATCTTTACAAATTTCCACTAAACCTAAGAAAAATCCTTAAAAATTCTTCAAGTCTCCTCAATATCCCACAAAATTCCACAGAAACCACAAAACATTCAAAAAAAATACTAACACTTCTAGAAACAACCCACAAAATACTTCAAGTCTCCTCAAAATCCGACAAAATTCCATACAATTCCTCAACATTCAAAAAAAATCCCACCAAATTCCAGATACATTCCCTCAAAAAAAGTTCCTGAATCTTCTCATAAGCCCACCAAATTCCAGAAATATCCCACAAAATCTCCACAAGTTTCCACGCAATCTAAGAAAAACCCCTCAAAATTCTTCAAGTCTCCTCAAAATAACACAAAATTCCAGAAATAGTCCACAAAATTCCAGAAAAAAACCCATGAAATTACCTTAATCTTCTCATAAGCCCACCAAATTCCAAAAACACCCTACAAAATCTCCACTAATTTCCACAAAATCTAAGAAAAAGGCCATCAAAATTCTTCAAGTCTCCTCAAAATCACCCAAATTACACAAAAACATCACAAAATTCCAGAAACATCCCTCAAAATTCCAGAAAAATCCCAAAAAATGGCAGAAAACACCCACAAAATTTCCTAAATCTTCTCAAAACCTTACGACATTCCAGAATCATCCCACATAATCTTTACAAATTTCCACAAAACCTTAGAAAAATCCCTCAAAATTCTTCAAGGCTCCTCAATATCCTGCAAAATTCCTCAAAAACCCCACAACATTTAAAAAAAATCCCAAAAATTCTATAAACATCCCACAAAATTCTAGAAAAAAAGTAAGAAATTCCTTAAATCTTCTCACAGGCTCACAAAATTCCAGATATATCCCACAAAATTCTCCACAAATTTCCACACAATCTAAGAAAAATGCCTAAAAGAATTTTCATGAGTCTTCAAAATGTTTCAAAATTCGAAAAAAATCTCACAAAATTCAAGAAACTTCCACAAAAATCTCTTCAATATCCCACAAAATTTTAAAAAAAATCACACAACATTAAAGAAAAAAATACCACAAAATTCCCTAAATCTTCTCAAAACTTTACTGAATTCCAGAAACATCCCACAAAATCGCCACAATTTCCACAAAATTCTACAAAAATCCCTCACAATTTGAGAAAATTCCACAAAATTTAAGAGAAGTTTGACAACATTTGAAAAAAATACCACAAAATTGCCTAAATTTTCTCCCTTCACCAAATTCCAGAATCATCTCACAAAATCTCCACAAATTTCCAGAAAATATTAGAAATATCCCTCAAAATTCATCAAGTTTCCTCAATATATCACAAAATTCCAGAAAAATCCTACAAAATTGCAGCAAAATCCCAAAAAAATCCTTAAATCTTCTCATAACCCTACCAAATTTTTGAAACATCCCACAAAATCTCCACAAAGTTCCACAAAATCTAAGAAAAATCCCGCGGAATTCTACATGTTTCCTCAATAGCCCTCAAAATTCTACAATACCCCCTCCAAATTCTGGAAATATCCCACAAAATCTCCACAAATTTCCACACAATCTAAGAAAAATCCCACAAAATTGTTCAAGTCTTCTCAAAATCCCACAAAATTCTACAAAAATTCCACAAAAGTGCCACAAAATTCTTCAAAATGTCACCAAATTCCAGAAACATAAAAAAAATCTCTTCCAATTTCCACAACATTCCAAAATATTTCCTCAAAATTCCAGAAACATCCACACAGATCTCTTCCACTTTCAACAAAATTCCAGAAATATCCCTCAAAATTCTTCAAGTCTCTTCATTATCCCACAACATTCCAGAAAAATCCCACAAAATTCAAAAAAAATCCCCAAAAATAGCATATAAATCCCTCAAAATTGCAGAAAAAAATAAAATAAGTCCTTAAATCTTCTCAAAACCCAATCAAATTTTTGAAACATCCCACAAAATCTCCACAAATTTCCACAAAATCTAAGAAAAAGCCCACAAAATTCTTCAAGTCTTCCCAAAATCTTTCAAAATTTCACAAAAACCTCAATAATTCCAGAATCATCCCACAAAATCTCCTCATAATTCCAGAATAACTCCAAAAAATCCTACAAAATTCCAAAAAACACCCCCGAAGAATTCCATCAATCTTCTCAAAACCCCACCGAATTCCAGAAACATCCCAAAAAATCTCCACAAATTCCCACAAAATCTAAGAAAGATGCCTGAAAATTCTTCATGTCTCCTCAATATCCCTCAAAATTCCATAAAACCCCCACGAAATTCCAGAAGCATCACACAAAATTTAAGGAACAATCCCACAAGATTCCAGAAAAATCCCCCAAAAATTCTTCAAGGCTTCTCAAAATCCCACAAAATTTCACAACATTCAAAAAAAATACCACAAAATTCCAAAAAAATCCCACAAAAATATTTAAATTTTATCAAAATCCCACAAAAGCTCAGAAAAATCCCATGAAATTCCGGAAAAATCCCACAAAAATCCCTGAAACGTCTCAAAACCCTACCAAATTCCAGAAACATCCAAAAAAATCTGCTCCAATTTCCTCAAAGCCTTAGAAAAATCCCTCAAAATTCCTCAAGTCTCCTCAAAATCCCACAAAATTCCACAAAAACCCCACAACATTCCATAAAAATCCCAATAATTCTATAAACCTCCCACAAAATCCTTCAAGTCTCCTTAAAATCCCACAAAATGGCAGAAAACACCCACAAAAATTCCTAAAACTTCTCAAAACCCTACACATTTCCAGAAACATCCCAAAATATCTCCACATTTTTCTACAAAATTCCAGAAAAAACCCACAAAATTGCAGAAAAATTAAAAAAACCCCTCAATCTTATCAAAACCCTACGATTTTCCAGAAACAACTGAAAATGTCTCCATAAATTTCTACAAAATTCCAGAAAAATCCCACAAAATTCCCTAAATCTGCACAAAACCCTACCAAATTTCAGAAACATCCACAAAATCTCCAGTGTTCCACAAAATTCCAGAAAAATACCAAAAAACTCTTCAAGTCTTCTCAGAATCCCACAAAATTCTAGAAAAATCCTCAAAATTCCAGAAAATTTCCCACAAAATTCCCTAAATCTCCTCAATATCTCACAAAATTTTACAAAATATCCCACAAAATTCCACAGATTTCTCACAAAATTCCAGTAAAATCTGATGAAATTGTTAGCGTTCAGGAGCACAGACAATTACGAATGATTATATGCAGGTGCTTTATTAAGAGATCTGGGTGTCAGGGGTACACATACCCAAATCTGACCCGACTTGGTTTTGAGTTGAACATGTTTTTCTACTCTATCATTATAAAACTTGTATATTAATTATTAAACTAACATTGTTCTATTGTATACATTGATGTTACCCAAGCATGGATTTCTCGTGATCCCCCCCGGCCCCCTAACATTGTTCCTCATGTTCTTTAAACAATAATTATATCTAATTACATCTAACAATTGTATCATTTATCATCTACTGACTACACAGGTGCAGTTTCACCTGATCTTTAGCAAGCACAAGGCCTAACATTTTCCATGGCCTACTTTTCCCAGGCTTGCCAAACCTAACTTTATTTCTAAGTCCCCGAATTTTCTATGATTTCAAAGCCTTTTACTATCATTCCCCCCTTTGAAAGCATTTTCACTTCACTAGAAGTGCAAATGTTTTCACTTGATACAGTCCTTTGTTTCTGAGTTTATACTTGATGTTCTTCGAATCCTTGATTGATGTAAGCGTTGTCCTGGATGTTGTCACGAACTGGAGAACCAGAAGATGGTGGGTGTGGATCTCACATCAGTGCCTTTATTATTTTCTGGTTCCAGGACGTTTTCTTCTGTATTTCTCCCTTGAAGATGCTGTCAACTAACCAAATTGCTAAGAATACAGTTAGTAAGATGATCACACTCTCAATGATAGATTTAATCCATGAACTCACATTCCACCCTAACCCTTTGAAGATTTTGCCTAACCAACTTGTAGACAAATCCTTTTGCTCTTCCTGTGCTTGGTGCTCTATTTGTTGCAATTGATTGATGTCATATTCTACATGTGCAGTCACATTTGCGGTGTGGATGCAGCAATGATCAATCCATCCCTTTAAAAGGGATCCCTCCATGCTCTTTCAGGAGTAGTAAATTGTAATTGTATGTTTAGTTCTTTAAATCTTTCTCAGGTCACTCTTGCTAATTTATCTACCTGACCTGTAAGTTTGTACAACATTTCTTTATTCTGATAGTTTGCTATAGGGCCAAGCAAAGACTCTAGGGCCCACCCAAATTTCACTCTACTAGAAGGTTTTGCCAAGTGTCATCCTGATTCTGTTCCTATCCTAATCTTCCTTAGCTATGCCTGTGTCTAGCCACTGAGTTGTTTTTTAAGCAGATTTCACATTTTGACATTACTGATTTTGCCATTGTTAGCATCTGTACCGAGATTAATTTTTGTTTCATCAATTTCACCAATGCCTCTGCACCCCAATGACATTTGCTATGTTTAATTTGTAGAACTTTATTGGAGGACTGCCAGCAACTCACCGCTCTTCACAGAAGTAAACGTGAACGACGTTTATTTCTATCTTTAGCACACCTTTTATAGGGTTCTACAGGGCCTGCGGGCAGAGCAAGTTACTATTGGCTAACACACACAGGTTTACATTTTTTCTCCTGTACACAAGGATATTGTTTTGCTTTACTCTCTCTTCTGCAGGAAGGTTTCAAGGACTTTAGCCTTTAATATCACAACTTATTTCAAAGACTGGTTTGTGCAGACAGGCCTTTACTAATATATAAAGTATAGCAACCATTCCCCCTTTCTCTTTTTGCACAAACCAGGCTTTGGATATGACTCATTCTATACTCTTATGAAGCCAAGATAACACACAACTTAGACTGTCATCCCCATAACATTATAAGTAAAGTCCGTCCCCCCTCCAGCACAAGAGACCTCAACCATCCAGTGATGCCCCAGCTGGAGAACCAGCTTCCAATGGGGTCACTATCTTCTTTCAGGGCATGTAACCCATCCTGTAGCTGTTGCAGTTGTCCATGGATGGAAACTGAATGATCAGTAAGATTCAAGCAGCACATGCCTTCAAACTCCTCACAACCATGTCCTTGTGCTAAGAGCAAAAAGTCAATTGCAGCTCGATTTTATAATACTGCATGACGTACACTACTCACATTGGCTGAAAGCTCACTTAACATTGTGGATGTTAGATTCAATTTTTTCTAGTCTAACAAGCGAGCCTTTTTAGGGTTGCTAAGCTTTAATTCATTCAGGCTTCACTTTGACTGTTTGATGTTTTTCATTTTATCAACTACATTCAGCACTTGGTGTAAGCTTGGATGGAAACAAAGTAAGTTTCCCAAAATAACAGAGTTTTCTATGTGGATTAGCAGGAATCTCATTCCATGGTCTATCTCCACAGATTAGGAATATGGAACTAATTAATCGCTTTGGTAATTGTTTTGTGAAATTGCACCACTAATAAAGGCTTTACTCTGTGTAATAAAGAGATCAGCTACAGGGTTGACAGCAGCCCAGTTCTGCATTACTTTGTTAGAATGGCTTCTGTTGGGGGTTCAAACATTATCCATCCACCTGAGGTATTGGTGGAACCTAACAAATCTAATTCTTCTGGGGGGCCCTATGGTAACATTGAGAACTTTGATAATTTTTGCTTGCCAACAGGCTTCAAGTTGTCTTAATGTGAAGCCAACAGTGCAATTGCACTCTTGCAACATTGCCAATCCATTCAGTCGAGTCTCATTACTGATTAAACCTTTAAATGCTGGAGTATCCCGTTCAGGGACTCCTATGAGACAGGTGTGAAAAGGATCTCCAGGTGTGGCTAGGCTCAAACACATTGACCTTTGGCCAGTTCAGTGTGCCAGAGTGACCCATATGTTCTGTCGATTTTGGATGTTAGTTAGCAGACAGTTGGTCGGGACTATACACAACACAATTACCATAAGCAGTTTGATCCATGTTGTCGCTCTGATTGGGAACGGCGATAAAGAACGACACGGACTCTCAAGGGAGTCACAACAAGAGAATCTCTCTAGTTTATTGCTCTAGGCTTGTCTTATAGACAGATACGTGTAAAAGTACAGAAAAGAAACTCTTATTGGTTAGCAAAGTGCTACATCACCATCATTGGTCAGTGGGGCACACTACCCCCCTGACTCTCTCCTGCAAGGAAAACAAGAGGACAGACAAACAGCACCTGGCAGTTGTTTTCTGTCTCTGAGGATTGTTTTGAAATCCTCCTATGAAGTTCTCAGGCTAGCTTCTCAGGCAGGACTGAGAGGCCATGGGCCTGCAGTTTCTGCTGCTCCCTGCAGCCTGTCCCAAAGCTAGCATCCATACCATGTAAATGACACCATACGAGCAAACTCACATCTAAACTAACGTTAAATGAACTTTCAAAGATGCTTACACTACCTCTTGAAGGGGGAAATGCTTATACTTTATAGTAACATAACAATTATTACACAGGCTAAACTCTTTATCTTAAACTATTATCTAACTACTTTTAACACAGGTGCTCTGGTATATATGTAGTCTAAGCGTGGAAGCAATTGCTGAAAGGGTAAACACACAACTACAATTTGCTTTATATACAGTTAGATGGAGTCTCTACACTTTTCTTAGATCTTCTACAGAATTTCCTTCACAAACAGACTATGATTTAACACAATTCAGTCTTGGAACGTTCACTGCTCCCGTGATGTCAGCTGGCAGCTGATCGGTGACTGAGGGCTTTGATGTTCAGGTTGTTCTTCACATCCTTCTAAATCTTAATACAGAAGATAACTGAAAAATTGGTACAGACACAACATCATAATAACAACATAAAATTTCTGTTGGCAACTGTCTGTGTAGTGCTCAGACACAACTGTGTCCTGACAGCTCCACTTCTGATCCATGTCTGGAGTACCAAGGCTGTGTGGTGACTTCTCTGTTCACTGGATCTCGTGTGTTCAGAGGCACAGTCTGGTCAGATGGACAGGTGACCTTTTTGAACCTGCCAACAAAACACAGACACTTCTTCCTTTGAAGTTAATGAATTACACTAATCAAATGCTTTTAGGGCATCAATTTCCCCCATTTTTTTTTTTTTTTAAATAAAAACGAGATGTACTTCTGTTATAAACATCAACATTACCACAAAACCATATACACAATGAATAAGAACCTATAACAGTTAAAAATCAATCAAATTATAAACATTATTAATAAGATATGTAATATAAAACTACTATTAATTACTAAAACACTGCACCAGCATCCCATAGTTAGCAAACCAACAGAAACAAAAAATCATCAGTGAAGGATTGGATAACCACCTCTGGAAATGATTCTCCAAGCCCACTTCAAAATTGATCCAGCTGTCATATTAATAGGGTCAAATTGCTGAGTCAAAAAGTGACTCAAATACTGATTTGGTACAGAAAACATCTGGATCTGCTGGCAAACATTCTGTCCAGGTAAAGTCAAGGCTTGGCCAGGGCCTGGCTTTAAACTGGAAAGATGCCTCTTAACTCATTTCTAAAACAAGCTTCTCAATAGTAGCAGCTAGGAGATGCTCACAGCACAGCAAACTGTTAAAATGCATTTGTACAAAGCAAATGATCAGAAGCCTCAGGTACCAGACCAATTAAACCATGCAGCAGTTGGTTTAATCTGAAGCCTCTCCTATGGCAGCTGTGCCTCAGCAATGGTACATCTTCTTAAAATTCTGGAAACACTGAAAAATAAGAAAGCTATAACAAACAAAAGCTGCAGAGATTGCAACAACCAATAGAACTCCCGATGAAGTCAAGGGTGTCACAGACTGCATTCCCTTCTATCCACAAGCAGGTGTTCATCAGTGTTCTGTCACAGCTGTTTCAGTTGTGGCTATCTTCATCTCTCTAGGAAAATAACTATACTTTGCAGTTTAGACACATGTCTCCAATAAGACATAAAACAATTTAAATTAAACAATATCTAAACCTAACAATAATGATTTATGACAAAAGGAAATAACAAAACTTAACCTTAAAAGAATATCTAAGTTAGAAAACTTAACTTAAAAACATTCAAGCCTAAATACAATAAATCCTGACTTTTCTTAATTCTATTAACACTTAATCTATACTAAAAAAAAACCATAACTTGATATATACTTTTTAAACACAATATAACAATAACATGGATTCACTATAAAGATTATAAAAACATAACAAATCCATCACAATTCTATGTCATCTAGCTTCGAGGATAACTCACAATAACTGCAAATGGTACTAAAAATACTCATTCAAAACAGGAATTTGCCTTGCTTAAATTGGTTAGGATTTTAAAGTGCAGTATTTCTAGAGAAAAACCACAACAACACCGGATTTGGCAAGTTGCCATTTAGCTTTTGTAGCACTTTTCAGAAACATAAAGACCAATTCTTAAACTAAAATCCAAATTGGTATATATGCAGTTATACGTGTTTTATATAACAAAAGGACTCACATTGAAATTACCTTATTAAAATTGTGAAAAAAACAAGCAAATGGGTAATATATACTTTAACTTAACTTTGTCTTGTACAGTAAAGTTCTCTTAACTAATTAATTTTTTTAAACCACAAATCTCTTTTGTAGATCATATTAATTGGAAGGTTTTCTTAGAAGCTGTAAATCATACCATATTTTAACCTTAGGTTTTAAAACTAATTATTGCAAGGTAACTTCTGTTAATATTCACCTTAAACACCTTTTTTCTTGAAAAGGGGCCTTTTTAAACTTTCAAAGAATCACAATAATTTCTCCAGTAAAACTCTAAAAAACTGCAACTGCATAAATTCATTATTACTTAAAACACAAAATTAACTCTAAAAGGGTATATAAAAACATTTTAAAAAACCCATGAATCATGACTTTTCAACAAACTGGGTACTATCCCAGTGCTTTTTCTTAGAGAGGGAGGGGGGGGGTGGACTGCCCGCCCTGCTGCTGCTCTCTGCTGCTGTTATCTTTCTTCACATTCTCCACATACTCTCGCAGGAAAAAAAAAAACAAAAAAACACCTCACAAAGTTAAGTTTAACACATACAGTTGTTTCTCTCAATCTCTCTTGTTCGCTGATAGAGGAAAAAAGGGGCACAATTTTTACAAAAGCAAGCGATGTTACACGAAAATCTCTCATGGCCAGGTGGTAACAACGGTGACCATTGCAGCTTATCAACTTCTAATTACAGTGATGAATTTCGAACTAGGTACCATATAGTTTGTGATTTTTGGCTATTTTGTCTCTTTTTGAAGCTGTCTGAGCCACCTGTTTCTGCTCAGCTGTTTCTGTAAGTGTTCAGTGTGGCCTTGGAACTTTTTCTGCACTGCTTCTGCCCCAGGGGTGCCCCCGCTCTCTGCGCACACCTCAGTGCTCCCCCATGTCCCCCTAGTTCAGGTGGAAACCAATCTAAATTTGGATTCTTTTCCTCCAGGGTAGCAAAGTTGGAACTTAAATAAGATTGTAGTGTTAAGAGTGACTCCAAAAGTGAAGCAAATAGTTCAGGATATATCACATCCTGCCGTAACTGAACAGATTCTGTTCGTTGTTTCAGCGTTGCTGTGGAATTTCTTTCTCATTATTTCCTTCTCTCTGACTCTCCCTCCCTCTTTCCATGGGCAGCACAGATAGGAGTGTTTGCCCAGCAGTGGGAGGCAAAGGCGTGAGCATACCCGTAAGCAAGAAGTCCAGGGAGCAACTTGAGCAAATCAAAACCCTTAAGCTGTAGCTTTTCTAAAAAGCAGGTAAATAAATCATGTGCTGCTTGCCTTTCCATCTTACCGTCAGCGCTGTTGCAGCCCTACAAGGTTTGGCAGCACGTTACGGCCAGGACTCTCCTCTGAGGTCGCCTGGGGCGCGGCACCGTTGCTTTTCGCCGTCCTTGCTGCGGAGGACCCGTCCCCTGTCGCCGACTCCCGTGGCCTTCGCTTTTTAATGTCCCAAAGGTCCCAAAGGTCCCAAGGGTCCCATTTGTTCGGGCGCCATTTGATGAGTTCGGCGGGAGACAAGCAGCACTCAATATGAATGATCAGCAAGTCTCATTTATTGGCAACTCCAAACTCCCTATATAACATCAATAATTAGGCTCACACATAGTGCAAAAGCAAGCTCATTATTGGATATTTCATTTAAGGACAACTCCACCTAGTTCCACCTTCTTGTGGTCATTCATCTGTGCTGAATCCACATTCTTCTGATCACAGTGTCCTGTTTCCAGTTCACAGTTATCAGTAAGGTCTTTCTGACATTGCAACATCTCATACCAACTACACTCTACTGTTGTTTAATTCTTTCTCAGCTAATTGCTGCACGGGAACACGACATTTGTTAGCTAGCCACTCTTTCACACTGCAGAGCTTCGGGAGCCTCCCGGGAAGCACCAGCCATGAAGATTCCAGTGGGCACAGCTGCTACCTGCAGGGGTACTGGGTGTGGCCCGTTGTAACTCAGCGGTGCTAAGAGACCCCTGTGACATCAGAGAGCCCCACCACGACTCAGGGTGTGTAAGCGGCGCAGAACCCTGAGGTGCCCAGTCCCGTGAGAGCCACTCTTGCAGAAGGAAGCAGCTCCCGAGATCCATTCGCGCTTCAGGATCTCAGAGATGGAGGAGAACAAGGCAAAACCCAAATGCTCCCAGCCACCCAGACCCCTGCCCAGCTGGGGGCAAGACCAGGCCCTCAGCGGGCACTTGGTGGGGGCAGTGGGTGGCTCAGCCTGGCCACAGTCAGGCACTGAGGAGAAGGAGGGGCCCTTGGTCATCACGGAAGAGAAGAACCCTGACGTGGATGACGAGCCTTCCCTGTGGGGAGACCTTCGGGCCCAAGAGCCTCGCCTCTACGGAGCAGGGAGTCACCAAGAGTTGCAGCAGGGGAAGGTGGCTGTGAGAGTGCCCTGGGGAGATGTGGCACAGCAACACCTCTACCAGTGGCAACAAAGGGTGACAGTCAAGGAGCTGCCCCAAGGGGAGAAGGAGGTGAGTGACCTAAAGCTGTCCCAGCAAGGGGAAGGAAGTGCAAACAGCCAGGAGAAGCAGACACATTCTCCTGCCCCCAGTGAGGAGATGCCATCAGCAGGGGTACAGAGCTCAGGCCCTGCCCCTCACAGCACCTGCTGCTCCCCCAGCCTGCCGGGAGCCCAGAGCCCCAGTGAGCAGCAGGCTGTCGCTGAGGGGAGGTCACTCCTAGCAGAGGAAGGGAGTGAGGAGGGGACCCCAGCTGAGTATGATGAAGACTGGGAACAATACACCCAGAGTGAGTCTTCCCAGGAGTGCCAAGCAGAGCCAGAGCTGTCCCAGGAAGAGGTCAGCAGCTCCCAGGACTGGTACGACTCGGAAGAGTGCAGCGAACTGGGCCATGGAGACTTCCTGGACGGGGACTCCAGCAGCCTAGACGATTCCACCGAGGAAGACAACAGCAGCACACAGGACAGCTATGAATATGTGAGCATCCTCAGCTTTGGGATCACCCCCCTGCCACAGGAGGAGGACAGCTTGGACAAAGTCAGCGTCCTCGAGCTGTGTGAAGCAGAAAGCAGGGCCCAAAGCCTGGCAGCTCTTGCGGCAGACGGGCTGCCAGTGCCTGTCCCTCGGGAGGCCTGGCTTGAGGTCCAGGCACCGGAGTCACTCCGTGCCTCACTTTCCTCCCTGCACGGCCAAGCCTCCATGGCCCAGCAGGGGCCTGAGGCAGGGCCTCAGAGCCTGGGGCCTGCCCTGCACAGCCTCGAGGTCCCCGAGGCCCTCAGGCAGCAGCCGTCTCCCTCCAGCAAACGGCCCGGCTTCCTCAGGCGGGCACGGCGGGCGCTGCGGGCGCTGTTCCGCTGGCCCTGCTGGGCACCACAGCCACAGGAGTAGCGCCGCTGCCAGGCTTACAGATGGCCGCTGGCCCAGGGCCCCAGGGAGCCACACCTTGCCCTGGACATGGCCCTGCAGCCTCAGCTGCCATGGCTACTGTGGACTGTGCCAGGGGCATCTCCCCAACACCCAGAGTCACCGCTGTGGCCAACCCCAAACAGCAGCCATGGGGCACATTGGTGCCAGGGCGCTCAGCAGTGAATCCCAGAGTCATCAAGGTGGGAAGAGACCCCGACAGTCACCCAGTGCCACTGGCCTCCTGGCAGCACCGCCATCACCGCAAAACCACATCCTCAAGGGCCACAACTCTTCGACACTCCAGAGACAGCCACTCCACCACCTCCCCGGGCAACTTCTTCTAATGCCTCACGCCTCTGTCAGAGAAAAACTGCTTCTGATATTGAGTCTGAACTTCCCCTGGTGGCATCACGGGACATTTCCTCTCATGAAAGGATCCCACGCCAGTCCTTTGGGATTATATCCATGAAGAATGGGCACAGACCAGAGGTGCTGCTCCACTGACGTGACTGCAGAACTTTGGCTCGTACCATTCTTCCAAAAAAATCAACGTTGAGTTTAGGAAATAGTAGTAGTTAGGAATAAGAATAGGAATAGGAATAAGAAGATGAATAGGAATAAGAAGATGAAGATAGTCATTAATATAAGAAGAATAGGAATTACAGTAAGCATAACAAGTGAATAAGATTAATTAGAATAAGAAGAATAGGATGAAGAAGAAATAGTAGTAGTAAATAGGAATAAAAATTAGGAATAAGAAGAATAAGAGTAAGACGAAGAAGAAAAAATAGTAGTAGCAATTAAGAAGGGAAAGAAGAAGAAGAAGAAGAAGAAGGGAAAGAAGAAGACGATTTAGATGAAGAAATAGTAAATAGGAAGAAGAAGAAGAAGAAGAAGATCATCAAATTAAAATACACATCTGGGATCCCAGAATGCAGGGGAGGACTTTAAAAAGCGCCTACTTCCACCTGATCGTCTTCTGAGCACTCTCTGCCTCTGAGACCTCCTCCCTATTTCTATGTCCCTGGCACCCATTTCTTTCTCAATAAAACCCACGTTCAATAAAATCTGCTTGTTGTCCTCCTATGGTCTCATTTGCACCTTCACTGGGGCAGAGGCACCTCTCCTGCATGGCATCCTAACCCTGGGTGGAACCATGGGCAGGGTCCCTTCCAGTCATGAACACTCCAGGATTCTGTCAGGACTCCCTTCCCTTCTTCCCTCCGCTTCCAGCTGGAGAATGTGCAGCAAAGCAACCTTTGCTGTCTGCTCTGGGAGTCCACCCAGCTGCTGGACCCTGCCCAGCTCCCTTGGGAGGCACAACAGGAGCAGCACCCTGGCAGCCTCGGGAATTGCCCTCTGGGGTCCATGGCACACACTGCAATGGGCTGGCATTCCAGCTTCCAGCAAGGAAAAGATGTTCCTGCCCTTCAAGGCAAAGTTCTCAAAGGGCAGAGACCCAAGTGGAGTGTCATGGAGTTACTTTACCTTTAAGGGAGTTGGAGTTGCTGGGAAGTGCTTGGAGTCTTTTCTCCTGACCAATTATCGGTCATTGCTGGGAATTGACAGCAGTTTAGGCCATTGAAAAGTGAGATCAACTTGTGAACCCTACCTTAAAATGTAAAAGCAGAGCTCTCTGAGTTCTCTTTGTTTCCTGGCAATGAAGGGTGGCAGAGCTCCAGGCCTCCCGTCCCTGCCCAGGCCATGCGGCCGGGCGGGGATGGGGCCGGGCCTGCCCCGTCTCCCGGCCGGGAGATGGGGGGGTCTGGGGAAGGTTTTCCCCGGGCCAGGCCGGGCCGAGCCGATCTCTGGCTCGGCTGCAGGTTTTGCTGTAACTACATTCACTAGAAACTGCCCAGTGAGTAAAGAGAGAGGCCCTGGACTTGCAGCGGGTTGGAGCAGAGACTACACGCTCTAAAGCAGCCATGAGAAAACTTCCCTTCGCAGACGGCTCCAGCTCCTGTTCGGCAGAGATCTCCGAACCATCTACAAAAGCCTGGGCAAGATGTTAACTCTTTCATTACCCAGATGAGACTTGCAGATTAATCTTTTTATCCAGAGAGAGAGAGAGAGAGAGATCAACATGAAAAGAGACTTTATAAACTACCAGTGACAAGAAAGAAAAGAAGCTTCAAGAAAGGTAGAGAATTAAGAAGATGCTTTAATTAAGCTGAAATATCTCCCTGTTAAAACTATGGAGATGGACAATGAAGTCCTGAAAAGAACTCCTTTAATTCATTATATAGGATCTAGAGAGGAATAGTGTTCAAAGTGTAAATTTGAGTAAAGAGTAATTATAGTATAGTGAAGTACTAAGAGATTAAAAGCCTTGAGAGGCCATGAGAAAACTGTTGAGAGATTTGAAGCCCTGAGAGGCCATGAGAAAACGGTTTTCTGGTGAAGCTCACAGAAACAGATGAAGAAGACTTTTTTTGCCTTTGAATAACTTATCCTTAAAAATGCTATCTCTAGACTCATGGCCCATACACACTTCAGAGTGATGTGAGAATGGGAGGAGTGAACTCTAATAATAGCAGCTCTAGGCAGCTAACATTAGGGCAATAGAAAACTATTGTGAGAAACTCCATAAATTAACAGGAAGAAACTTCTGTTTCTCTATAAAGATTGGTAAAAAGACTAGCAAGAATTGGGACTGTTTTAACCATCAGAGTTCCAGAGTTTTTGTCTCTGTTGTCATGTGAACAAGGGAATAGTGGGTAGATAGGGGATGGAAGGGTTTTTCTGGAAGTTTATTCTGGTGTTCTTATTATTGTGGTTTGTCAATAAACTTTCTTTTTTTTTCCCTTTTAAGTTGTATGCCTGTTTTGCTCTTATTCTAATCCATATCTCACAGCAAGAAGTAAGTAATTTTCTTAGTTAGTGGTTTAAAACCACGACATGGAGCAAGATCTTACAATGACATTCCACTGCCAGCCTCCATAACTTCATCCAGGGCTGCTTTACCTCCTGGATTGGGGAAAAACAAAAATCAGGAGAGGGTCTTTGGCTGGGAACTGCCACAGGAAAAGAGGGACACTGGGAGGGAAAAAGAGCAGACAAAGGAAGGCAGGAGAGAAAGGAGGACACAAATGGCAACCAGCTGAGAAGGTGGCACTCTGAAAACCAAACCGGAACTTACAGAAAAAGAATGGGGCAGAAATGAAGGATTCTGAAACTTTATTTACTATGCTTCTCTGGGCAACCTGTGCCAGGACCTCACCACCCTCACAGGGAAGATTTTCTACATTAAACATGAATTTCCTCTCTTTCACTCTGAGCCACACAAACTCGTTTGTGGTAATTCTCATAAACTGCTCAGCTCTTTGTTCCAGTGCACCCAGCAAGCAACAGGCAGGACAGTTCCACCAGCATGGAAACCCAACTCACAGCTGAGGGACTCAGAAAATCTAAACACCAGCAGAACACCAAAAGGGCACATTTATCATTTTTGCTACAATACACAGCACTGAAAGTGATAGCTAATGACAGCCTCCTAGTCACCCCAATCCTTTCTCCATTTTAAACTTTCTCTGAAATAACCAAAATAACTCTTCAAATTCCTTCATCTTTATCAATCACAGAGCTTTTCAGAGCAGACTCAGGAAGAGAGCACATTAGCATGTTGTTATTCAGACATGGCTTGTTGTCCGTCTTCCCCTGCTAAATGACAGCAGTAGATACTGGGAATAACCAGGTATCCTGAGGAATTTTTCCTGCAGCAAGTTATTTTCCTATCATGGTCCATCTGTAATTTTATGACTTATTAAAAGACCAATATAAATACAGTACAGTGCCTTGCAATTACTCCCCCATATATTTATAAACCTCAAAGTCTTCCAGGTCCTAAAAACAGGAAAAACCCTGTGTCACTCTTTCAGGAGATTAACGTAGTTAGGGACTGGACACATCCTCTGTAGGACTAACTAGAGAAACAGCTGAAGCTCCAGCAGATCCTTAATAAACTTTTCAGGAATAAAATTGTGTTATTTCAGTGTGCTGATTTTTTATTAATCTAGTTATTATCTTTTTATTTCTTTTCTCTTTCTGACTTTTCAAAAGCTGATGTTGCACAAAAAAGTGAGCTGTGGAAACCTGAAGCAAGCTGGGCAATTAGGGCTGAACTGCTCCATCTGCTTCACAGAGAATTTTTATTTGACCCCAGGAATGCTGGTTACTCAAGCAGACTAAACAATTTTGATTCATTTCAGCATGTGAGGACTGGGGTGTGCAGCTTCAGGCCAGGCTGGCAGGGTTGAACAGGAATTCCCAAACAGCACTGGAGTCATGGTCCCCTCAGCATACCCTGCTCCACCCAGCCCCAGCCTGCTGGGAATCAGGCTCAGACGTAAAAGCATGAATTCTGAATATCTCAGGATTGCTGTGTCGCTGCCCGCTCGGCCCTTCACGCCCCGGCTAGCTCGTGCCAAGCGTCAGCGGCAGGAGTGGGGAACCAGGTGAGCACTGTGTGGCTCGACCTGGAACCTCTAGAGCTCCTTTGGGCTCGGGCTCTATAGTATGCAGGGCGACACGAGGTGCAGTAAAGGGAGAGAGAGTGCTCGGAGTCCTCCAATTTCCCAGGAACAAGTTTATTCCAGCAGGTGCAGGGAGAAGGCGATGAGGGACAGGGCTGGGATCTCGAGGAGAAAGTCCGAGCCGAGACCCTGGGCACCTCTGTGCGCCAGGTTTTAAAGCCCGTGGGCGGCTCATACAGCAACCAATAATATGGCAGCAGGGGAGGTGTTGTGGGAAGGGGTTACAATACTCAAATCCAATGGTAGGGACTTGGGGGAGGGAGGATAGCTATACAACCAATAGGGCATCGAGTAAGGGGTGATGAACAGGGAAGGAACCAGAACAAAAGGTGTGGTGTACATAGACTGATAGGGCTTGGGGGTAGGACCAAAGTGATGGATGGGGAACAATCTGGAAAGAGGGGAGAGGTTTACAATGACAGGCAACTGGGAACAAACCATATCGGGATAGTGGGGAGTAACTGGGGCAAACCAACTCTAAACTCAAAGAAGGTGAACAAACATACTTAATGAAGGTAAACTAACAGGCGGCAACATCTCCCCCTTTCTTTTTTAGAAAGAGGAGGTTGCATCGGCAGGAGGTGCAGAGGGTTCAACAAACCAGTCCTGGGGTACGGGAGAAGGAGGAGGTGAAGAGGGAGGAGAAGGAACGCTAACAAAATTGACTTGAGGGGAGGGGGATACAAGATGTAAAACTGATTGAACTAAACATCTTCTTAAAACTGCAAACGCTATTAAAACGATGAAAACGACGAAAACAATCCATAAAACAGTCTTTAAAATGGACGAGAGCCATCCGGAGACCCCCCATCCCGAAAAAAGACTGGTGACCCAGTCATTAGTCTCTTGGCGTATTTGGTGGATCATGCCCTTCATTTCTGTGATGGTTTTCTTGATGTCTGTGCTCCTGGTGGTCAGATTCATGCAGCAAAGTCCCTCAAATTCTTTACAATCATGATTATGGAGGAGCAGTAGGAAATCAATAGTAGCGCGATTTTGTAGCGTTGCTCGCCTGGTTATCTCCTCGTCTTCGAGGAGGTCGCTCAGCGCGGTTGACGTTAAATTGGCTTGTTTGACCACCCAACACTCTACTTGGCCTAATTCTCCGAGGGCTTGTGCCGCAGCCAACCATGGCAGAAATACTGACACAGCAACCCGTTTTGGTTTATTCCAATGAAAAATTTCAGAGTCGCAATCAGGGTCAAGATCTTCGAGACTGCGCTTCTTAATGACCGAATTATTCTTTCGTTCCCAATTTTCAATTTGAGATGTATTGGGCGCAAACAAAGACAACCGGCCTAAAGTGCACGGCCCTCCGAGAAGGCGAGAGGGGATGCCAGCTCACGCTCGGTCCCCACAAACTAAAAATATGCCCTTAGGCAACTTAAGAGGGTAGGAACTGAGGGTGGAGGGCATCTTAACATGGGCGATGTTCTTGCACCAGGAGGCTGCTTGAAACTGTTTGTTGTCTTGTATTAAATTAGAATAAAGAGTAGGATCTGAGGGGTAGTAACGGAAATGGATACAATAGGGTGCGGGGGAGGAGTTTAACAAATCAAATTCCTGAGGCTCAGCGGTTGCCCGTTCCAAGAAGGCCAGCCAGTCTCTCCACAGTAGGAGGGGGTTCTGGACAGGCCTCTTTATCTTGTAAGTGGGTGCAGAGCGGGCCACTCGCTGAGCTGGCCTCCCTTTATTAGCTTCTTTGAACAAACCCAACAGGGAATCCAGGTACTCATCAGGCTTTAACGGGATCCCCACCAGGCAAGTGGTCATCGGATTTCCCGCTGCTCCTGTGGATAAGCATAGCTCATCCCGTTGGAGGGACTTTGCCAACATGACCCAAACATTTTGTTTGGGTTGGGGCACGATCCACATGTTGATCTGGGTCACCAGCATCATCAGGAGCGCAGTGGTTGGCGCAACAATCGGGGTGGTCATCTTTCCGATGGCTCTTTCTGAAAACAAAGAAAACAGATACTTCACTGAACATAAAGGGATATCAAAAAATCAATAGAGGGAAAAGGGGGCTCGAGGTTTTCCTCCTCCTCATTACTCCTGGGGGTTACGGATTTGGCCTGCACAGACATCTTCTTGATCGTCCGGTGGCCTGGAGGGATGTTTTGGGATATAAGGTTTCACCCACTTTTGTGGGATCCACCTTAGTCCCTGGGGCGAGGAAACACATGCGTATCCTCCCCCCCAGGTCACTAGATCGAATGGACCCAGGATTTTTTGGGTCTCTGGGTCCCGAACCAGCACTGGAGGGCGGTGCTGCAGCTGGTAGTTGCTGGTGGAGTCAAAGTGCTGGGTCACCGGAGGGTTGGGATTACTATCACTGCAGTTTAGAAAATTGATGGTGAACAGTGCCTTTGATAGTCTGTCCTGAGGGACACAACCTTTCATGGAATCCCACTGACGTTTGAGGACGCGCTTGAGCAATTGGTGGGCTCGCCCAACGATCGCTTGGCCGGTGGGGGAGTGTGGGATGCCTCTCTTATGTGTCACTCCCCAACTCTGCAGGAATTCCTCCAGTTTCCTGGAGGCATATGCTGGGCCATTATCCGTTTTTAACTCCTTGGGGACCCCCAACACAGAGAAAGCTTTCATGAGGTGTTTACAGACATGCTCGGCTTTCTCCCAGGCATGGGCAGAAGCAAAGACTGCTCCCGAGAAAGTGTCTACCGAAACGTGCACGAACTTTAACCTGCTTTATTCAGGAATATGGGTCACGTCCATTTGCCACACCTCACAACTCCCTAGGCCTCGAGGGTTCACCCCTGACCCCAGAGAGGGCATTGCGGTAGTCTGGCAATGTGGGCATGTGGCCACAATGGCTCTGGCCTGATCTCGCCGCAGGTGGAATTGGCGGACTAGACCAGGCACATTTTGATGGAACATCTGATGGCTCAGCTTAGCTTGTTGGAACAGATCTGGGAGCTGAGCCATGGAAACAGGGGCAGCGAGGGAATCAGCTACCTGGTTTCCCTCGGCTACCGGGCCAGGGAGATTCGTATGTGACCTTACATGCATTACAAAAAATGGTTGCTTTCTGTGGGAAACAGGATATATTAGCTTAGAAAGCAACTCAAACAATTTTGGGTTTGAGACCTCCTTCAGAGCAGCGTGCTCTGCTCTGGCAACTACCCCTGCAACATAGGCCGAATCAGTGATTAAATTGAAAGGTTCAGGAAACTTCTCAAAGGCTCTGACGACTGCATCCAACTCAGCAACTTGTGGAGACCCTTCCACATATTGAATATCTGCTTCCCACTGCTGAGTTTCGGGATCTCGCCAAGTCACTACAGACTTGTGAGATGCCCCGGATGCATCTGTGAACACAGTCAAAGCTTTGAGGGGCTTTCTGCTCCGCATTTCTTTTGGAATCGGTTCAAATTTAGAATTGAAAAATTTGTGGGCAGGGGCATGGACCGAAACTTGGCCTTCAAAACTATCTAAAGCAATCTGGAGTGTCTCATTCTCCCGAAGTAGTTGATTAAACATTTCTTTTGTCAGCCTATCTGGAGACGCTTTGTCCCGAGACAAGCTGACTGGTACTCGAACGCATGCAAAATCACACCCAGCCATCTCCCGAAGCCGAGCTCGAGCTCTCCTGATGAGCTGAGCCATCAGCTCCTGTGGCCGGGTGATACTTTTGGACCTTTGATGGCTCAAGAAAACCCACTCTATGATTAAGAGGGGATCCTTAGAGCCCTGGTCCCACTGAAAAATCAGCCCATTGAGGTGTGGCATTCTCCTGAGTATGATGAATTCAAAAGGCAGGGTCGGTTCGTACTGATGTGCTTGCCTTTCGACAAGCGCATCCTCCACTTTCTCTAGGGTTTTCCTCGCCTCTGGGGTCAGAGTCCTGGGAGAACTCAGCTCCTTCTCCCCCTTCAAAAGTGTGAAGAGGGGGGCTAGGTCTTCCGTGGAAAGGCCCAGCCAAGGCCTGACCCAGTTTAAGGTCCCACACAGCGAGTGAAGGTCCGCTAAGGTTTTCGGATTGCTGTTTATTGCCAATTTTTGAGGCACAACAGTCCTCTCAGCAATCCGCAGACCCAAATACTTCCAGGGTGGCATCCATTGAACTTTATCCTCCTGGAGTTGAAAGCCTGCAGATGTTAAAACCTTAACCACTCGGTCAAGTGATCGGGTAAGTAGATCGTCATGGGGGGCGCACACTAGGACATCATCCATGTAGTGATGGATGATGACCTCCCCCATCTCTTTGCGCACAGGAGACAGCAACGAGGAGACGTACCACTGGCAGATGGTGGGTGAATTCTTCATGCCTTGTGGCAAAACCCGCCAGTGGAACCTCCTCATTGGGGCTTCTCGGTTGAGGGTTGGCACCGAGAAGGCAAACCGTGGGGCGTCGTCAGGATGTAGGGAAATTTGAAAGAAGCAGTCCTTGATGTCAATTATTGCCAGATTCCAATTTCGGGGGAGCATAGTCGGGGTAGGCATCCCTGGTTGAAGGGGCCCCATGTCAACAATGATTTTGTTGATGGCACGAAGGTCGTGGAGGAGTCGCCACTTGTCTTTCCCCGGCGTTTGGATAACAAACACCGGGGAATTCCAAGGGCTGGTAGTTTCTACTATGTTACCCTTATACAACTGCTCCTCCACGAGCTCATTGAGCGCCCTTAATTTGTCTTTTCGAAGCGGCCACTGATCAATCCAGATTGCTTCATCAGTGGTCCAATCGAGCTTCTGGAAGGGGCGCTCTACAGTGGCCGCTATTAAAAATCCCGAGGGGTTTTCGGGATTTCAATCTTTACCCCCCATTGTGACATAAGGTCCCTCCCCCACAAGGGAACCTGAAAATCCGCAACAAATGGGCGTAAATTTGCCAATTGCCCATCCGGTCCCTTAATTTGTACTATGCTCTTAGATACCTGCGCCAATTGAGTACCCCCTATACCCTGAACCTTCCCCGCCATGGGTTGCAACTCCCAATGTGACGGCCATCTCCTTTGGGGGATGATTGTCACATCTGCCCCTGTATCAAGCAGACCCCTCAAGTTGACAGATTCCGCACCCTGCTTGATGCTGCAGTCGATGATGGGTTTATTTTCACCCACCACCTCTGCCCAGTAGACGCCTGGTGCGTGGTCGTCTACCGGGACTCCCTCTGGGACAGGAATGTACTGAGCTATGATTTGCCCTTTTGGGAGAAAATATGGTGGGTGAATGCAGCGCGCTAAGAGGATGAGATCTTCCGGACCACCCGGGAAGGTGATCGGGGAGATCTCAATCTCTGGGGGTGTGTGTCTTGTGTCCCCGATGGCGATAAACTTACAGTCGTGTCCATTCCCTGGCTGGTTCTCCTCCAGTGGGTCCACAGCTACCACCGTCCAGTGCTGGGACCGGAAGAGGATGTCTTTGACGGTGATAAGGTGTCGCGTCCGGTAAATTTGCCACGTCTGATGTTTCTTTCCCCCCACCTCCGCGATACCTGCCCCATTTTTTGCATCGCGCGGGGCAGGTTCGCGCCGCGCTCTCAGTTTTTTTGTTTTTTATTAGCTGTTCCCTCCAGTACCCTCTCCCAGATCCATTTCCCACAAGCCCCTGGCATGGGTGGGCGGTGGGACAGTCCCTCGCCATGTGACCCAGTTGTCCACATCGGAAACACTGAGTAGTTCTTGCTGGTGGAAGGATGAACTGGCCCGACGGGTGTTGGGTCACTGCCGCTGTTGGAGTTCTCCTGGCCGCCTGTGGTGGTGGTTGTACCCTGGACGCCCCCACTAACGGAACTTTCTTCTCACATGCATCAATGAGGACGTCCAAGGTTGGCGGTGGATACATGGGCAAACTAAATATAACCTGTTTGCAGATGTCATTACAGTTTGCCTTAGCCATTTCTAAGACAAGCTGCTCTTGTAGCTCAGGTTTATCAACTTGTCTTTCTATTTGCTCCTGTAAACGGTTAATAAACACGGTAAATGGCTCATCGGGGAACTGTTTATTATTTGAGAAGTTGGTCAGGGGTTCCCCCCCTGGCAGGATGTTAAATACCTTCTCTGAGGCCTCCGTGATCTTAGCTAAGACAGGCCGTGGTAAAACCCTTGCCTGTTCTTCCGGCTTCCCCCAATTCCCTTCACCGCACAAGTGATCTATCGAGAGGGGGTTTTCGTCCGCGTCAACCACGGACTCCTCGCTGCGCAACAGCTCAGGAAGGATGGCCTCTAACGACTTCTTCCACCTCTGTTTCCACAGCCTATAATCAGCTGGGGAAAGGAGGCAGGCAAACAACTCTTTTAAGTCGTGGGGGACCATCTCGTTCGCGGAGAAGGTGGCTTTTAATAAACCCTTAAAGTATTCACTTCTCCTGCCGAACTCTTTCTGGGCTTTGCACAGCTCCCTCTTTGTCTGGAAGAAGAAGGGTTCCCATTCTCGGTACCTCCCTCCCCTTCCTCTAAAACTGACCGGTGCGGCAAAGGGAATCACTACCTGTTCCGGGTTCTGGTCCTCAGGCCTGTCACTTCCTGTCCCCGAAGCGTGGGAACCGGATGGGACAGTGTGGGAGCTGGGAGGAGGGACGTGGGAACCAGGAGGAGGGGCGTGGGAACCGGAAGGAGGGGCGTGGGAACCAGAAGCCGGAAGAGGCGGGGCTGGAGGACCGACTGAGGAGGAGGGCTGAAGGGAGGAGCAGCGGCCGGAAGGGGTGGGGCTTTGGGAGGTCACACTTTGGAGACACGCCCCCGAGGAGGAGGAACCACCCAAGGGGAAGTGGGAGGAGTCAGGGTAGGATGGAAGGGAGGGGCTAGGGAGGAAGGGGTTGGTCATTGAGGGAAGAAAGGGGTTCTTGGAAGAAGGAGCACAAGGGGGGGGTCCGACCATGCGGTCCCCGCCATCTTGTGCCCCTTGGAGGCCATTTTTAGGGTTAGGAGAGGGGTCAGAGAATATAGGGGAGCATTGGAAACTGGGGGAAACTGAGGCACGGGGGTTAGAAGAGGAATCGGGGAACATGGAGGAGCCTTGGAGACTGGGGGAAACTGAGGCATGGGGGTCTGAGGGTAAAAACTGCGGACTTGTAACCTGGGAAACGTTTAACTGAGGGCTGATAACTGGGGAAACAGAGGAATGGGAAGACACTCTGGCAGCTTGGCCAGGGCTGCCAGGGCAAGGGTTCTGGGAGAGACGTGGGGAGCCAGGGATCCTGTTACCCTTGGGGGATTCCTGAACAGGACAACTTGCCCTGCAGGTCGCTCTGCAGGTCTCCCTCAACTCAGGATCAGGGGGAGAGGTACATGGGGATAGGGAAACTGGGGAAACTGGGGAATTGTGTGGCGGCTGCTTCTGCATTTTCTTTTCCTCTATTACAGCAGACTGAATTAAAATAAATAATGTTACAAATTTTTCAACTGAATTATCACCTCCATTAACTATTTCCGTTAATTTGGACCCAACCACATTCCAGAAATCTACAGAATTTGCTTTGTCTGGGGTTACATTTGGGAAATGCAGGAACAGCCATCTCACAAACCTCTTTACCCTCCCACGAGAAAACTTCTTATTCCCCCCCTCAAGGGTGCCCACAACTTGGTAAAAAACTCTCTTTTGCTGCGCCGAAAGACGTGCTCCCATCTTGTCAACCCTGGCAAAACAATCCCACCGCCCCCTGCAACCAAACAACAAATCAACTAAAATAAAAATACGGGTCCAGACCGGGCTACACACACACTCCCCCTGAGGGAGTTTTCACACACTGGTCGCCCCCTTTTCCCACACACAGGGACCACTCATCCAAGTCCGGACAGTTGTTGCAGGCGACGTCCACACCTCCCGAGGCGAGCGTCTGCATGTCTGACGGCTGCCGCCTTGACCTCTGGGAGCACAACTTGGCAAAAACGAGTCTGCTACTACCAGAGCAGCTGCCGCTCACGGTCTTTGTGAAATAGGTCCACCAACCTCCCCGGGGGTCTCTACGCCTCGCGAGAGGCCCCACGTTGGGCGCCAGCTGTCGCTGCCCGCTCGGCCCTTCACGCCCCGGCTAGCTTGTGCCAAGCGTCAGCGGCAGGAGTGGGGAACCAGGTGAGCACTGTGTGGCTCGACCTGGAACCTCTAGAGCTCCTTTGGGCTCGGGCTCTATAGTATGCAGGGCGACACGAGGTGCAGTAAAGGGAGAGAGAGTGCTCGGAGTTCTCCAATTTCCCAGGAACAAGTTTATTCCAGCAGGCGCAGGGAGAAGGCGATGAGGGACAGGGCTGGGATCTCGAGGAGAAAGTCCGAGCCGAGACCCTGGGCACCTCTGTGCGCCAGGTTTTAAAGCCCGTGGGCGGCTCATACAACAACCAATAATATGGCAGCAGGGGAGGTGTTGTGGGAAGGGGTTACAATACTCAAATCCAATGGTAGGGACTTGGGGGAGGGAGGATAGCCATACAACCAATAGGGCATCGAGTAAGGGATGATGAGCAGGGAAGGAACCAGAACAAAAGGTGTGGTGTACATAGATTGATAAGGCTTGGGGGTAGGACCAAAGTGATGGATGGGGAACAATCTGAAAAGAGGGGAGAGGTTTACAATGACAGGCAACTGGGAACAACTATATCAGGATAGTGGGGGAGTAACTGGGACAAACCAACTCTAAACTCAAAGAAGGTGAACAAACATACTTAATGAAGGTAAACTAACAGGCGGCAACAAATCTCCTCCAATATCCACACAATTTCAAAAATATCCTTCCAAATTCTTCACGTCTCATCAATATCCCACAACATTCCGAAAAAATCCCACAAAATTGCAGAAAAATGCCACAAAATGGCAGAAAACTCCCACAAAATTCCCTAAAACTTCTCAAAACTCTACCAAATTCCAGAAACATCCCACAAAAATCTCCTCCAATTTCCACACAATTCCAGAAATATCCTTCAAAATTCTTCAAGTCTCATCAATATCCCTCAAAATTCCACAAAACCCCCATGTAATTCCAGAAATATCCCACAAAATTTAAGGAACAATCCAAAAAAATGGCAATAAACTTCCACAAAATTCCCTAAATCGTCTCTATACACGAACAAATTCAAGAAACATCCCACAAAATCTCCACAAATTTCCACACAATCTAAGAAAATTCCACAAAATTCTTCAAGTCTCCTCATAATTCCACAAAATTCCACAAAAATTCCACAGAATTCTTAAACTTGTCACCAAATTCCAGAAACATCCCACAAAATCTCCTCCAATTTCCACACAATTCCAGAAATATCCTTCAAAATTCTTCAAGTCTCATCAATATCCCACAACACTCCAGAAAAATCCCACAACATTCAGAAAAAATCCCACAAAATTGCAGCCAAATCCCACAAAATTGTAGAAAAGTCACAAAAAATTCCTTAAATATTCTCAAAACCATATCAAATATTTGAAATATCCCACAAAATTTTTACCAAGTTCCACAGAATCTAAGATAATTGACTCAAAATTCTTCTTGTCTCCTCAATATCCCTCAAAATTCCACAAAACCCCCACGTAATTCCAGAAACAGCCCACAAAATTTAAGGAACAATCCCACAAAATGGCAGAAAACTCCCTCAAAAATCCCTAAAACTTCTCAGAACCCTACCAAATTCCTGAAACATCCCACAAAATCTCCACAAATTTCCACACAATCTGAGAAGATCCCACAAAATTCTTCAAGTCTCCTCAGAATCGTACAAAATTCCACAAAAATTCCACAAAATTCTTAAAAATGTCACCAAATTCCTGAAACATCCCACAAAATCTCCTCAATATCCCTCAAAATTAAAAGAAAACCCCATAAAATGGCAGAAAACTCCCACCAAATTCCCTAAATAGTCTCTAAACTCGACCAAATTCCAGAAACATCCCACAAAATCTCCACAAATTTCCACACAATCTAAGAAAATTCCACAAAATTCTTCAAGTCTCCTCAGAATCTTAAAAAATTCCACAAAAATTCCACAAAATTCTTAAAAATGTTACCAAATTCCTGAAACATCCCACAAAATCTCCTCAATATCCCACAAAATTAAAAGAAAACCCCATAAAATGGCAGAAAACTCCCAGCAAATTCCCTACACCTTCTCAAAACCCTACCAGATTCCAGAAACATCCCACAAAATCTCCACAAATTTCCACACAATCTAAGAAAATTCCACAAAATTCTTCAAGTCTCCTCAGAAACCCACAAAATTCCAAAAAAATTCCACAAAATTCTTAAAAATGTTACCAAATTCTAGAAACATGCCAAAAAATCACCTCCAATTCCCACAAAATTCCACAAATATCCTTCAAAATTCTTCAAGTCTCATCAATATCCCTCAAAATTCCACAAAACCCCCATGTAATTCCAGAAATATCCCACAAAATTTAAGGAACAATCCAAAAAAATGGCAATAAACTTCCACAAAATTCCCTAAATCGTCTCTATACACGAACAAATTCAAGAAACATCCCACAAAATCTCCACAAATTTCCACACAATCTAAGAAAATTCCACAAAATTCTTCAAGTCTCCTCATAATTCCACAAAATTCCACACAAATTCCACAAAATTCTTAAACTTGTCACCAAATTCCAGAAACATCCCACAAAATCTCCTCCAATTTCCACACAATTCCAGAAATATCCTTCAAAATTCTTCAAGTCTCATCAATATCCCACAACATTCCAGAAAAATCCCACAACATTCAGAAAAAATCCCACAAAATTGCAGCCAAATCCCACAAAATTGCAGAAAAGTCACAAAAAAATCCTTAAATCTTCTCAAAACCATATCAAATATTTGAAATATCCCACAAAATCTTTACCAAATTCCACAGAATCTAAGATAATTGACTCAAAATTCTTCAAGTCTCCTCAATATCCCTCAAAATTCCACAAAACCCCCACGTAATTCCAGAAACAGCCCACAAAATTTAAGGAACAATCCCACAAAATGGCAAAAAACTCCCACCAAATTCCCTAAAACTTCTCAGAACCCTTCAAAATTCCAGAAACATCCCGCATAATCTCCACAAATTTCCACACAATCTAAGAAAAATCCCACAAAATTCTTCAAGTCTCCTCATAATTCCACAAAATTCCACAAAAATTCCGCAGAATTTTTAAACTTGTCACCAAATTCCAGAAACATCCCACAAAACCTCCTCCAATTTCCACACAATTCCAGAAATATCCTTCAAAATTCTTCAAGTCACATCAATATCCCACAACACTCCAGAAAAATCCCACAAAATGGCAGAAAACTCCCACCAAATTCCCTAAAACTTCTCAGAACCCTACCAAATTCCTGAAACATCCCACATAATCTCCACAAATTTCCACACAATCTGAGAAGATCCCACAAAATTCTTCAAGTCTCCTCAGAATCTTACAAAATTCCACAAAAATTCCACAAAATTCTTAAAAATGTCACCAAATTCCTGAAACATCCCACAAAATCTCCTCAATATCCCACAAAATTAAAAGAAAACCCCATAAAATGGCAGAAAACTCCCACCAAATTCCCTAAATAGTCTCTAAACTCGACCAAATTCCAGAAACATCCCACAAAATCTCCACCAATTTCCACACAATTCCAGAAATGTCCTTCAAAATTCTTCAATTCTCATCAATATCCCACAACACTCCAGAAAAATCCCGTAAAATGGCAGAAAACTCCCACCAAATTCCCTACATCTTCCCAAAACCCTACCAGATTCCAGAAACATCCCACAAAATCTCCACAAATTTCCACACAATCTAAGAAAATTCCACAAAATTCTTCGTCTCCTCAGAATCCCTCATAATTCCACAAAAGTCTCCTAATAATTCCACAAAATTCCACAAAAATTCCACAGAATTCTTAAACTTGTCACCAAATTCCAGAAACATCCCACAAAATCTCCACAAATTTCCACACAATTCCAGAAATATCCTTCAAAATTCTTCAAGTCTCATCAATATCCCACAACACTCCAGAAAAATCCCACAACATTCAGAAAAAATCCCACAAAATTGCAGCCAAATCCCACAAAATTGCAGAACAGTCACAAAAAAATCCTTAAATCTTCTCAAAACCATATCAAATATTTGAAATATCCCACAAAATCTTGACCAAGTTCCACAGAATCTAAGATAATTGACTCAAAATTCTTCAAGTCTCCTCAATATCCCTCAAAATTCCAAAAAACCCCCACGTAATTCCAGAAACAGCCCACAAAATTTAAGGAACAATCCCACAAAATGGCAAAAAACTCCCACCAAATTCCCTAAAACTTCTCAGAACCCTTCCAAATTCCAGAAACATCCCACATAATCTCCACAAATTTCCACACAATCTAAGAAAAATCCCACAAAATTCTTCAAGTCTCCTCATAATTCCACAAAATTCCACAAAAATTCCACAGAATTTTTAAACTTGTCACCAAATTCCAGAAACATCCCACAAAACCTCCTCCAATTTCCACACTATTCCAGAAATATCCTTCAAAATTCTTCAAGTCTCATCAATATCCCACAACACTCCAGAAAAATCCCACAAAATGGCAGAAAACTTTCACCAAATTCCCTAAAACTTCTCAGAACCCTACCAAATTCCTGAAACATCCCACATAATCTCCACAAATTTCCACACAATCTGAGAAGATCCCACAAAATTCTTCAAGTCTCCTCAGAATCTTACAAAATTCCACAAAAATTCCACAAAATTCTTAAAAATGTCACCAAATTCCTGAAACATCCCACAAAATCTCCTCAATATCCCACAAAATTAAAAGAACACCCCATAAAATGGCAGTAAACTCCCACCAAATTCCCTAAATAGTCTCTAAACTCGACCAAATTCCAGAAACATCCCACAAAATCTCCACCAATTTCCACACAATCTAAGAAAATTCCACAAAATTCTTCAAGTCTCCTCAATACCCCACAACATTCCATAAAAATTCCACAAAATTCTTAAAAATGTTACCAAATTCCAGAAACATCCCATAAAATCTCCACCAATTTCCACACAATTCCAGAAATGTCCTTCAAAATTCTTCAATTCTCATCAATATCCCACAACACTCCAGAAAAATCCCATAAAACGGCAGAAAACTCCCACCAAATTCCCTACATCTTCCCAAAACCCTACCAGATTCCAGAAACATCCCACAAAATCTCCACAAATTTCCACACAATCTAAGAAAATTCCACAAAATTCTTCGTCTCCTCAGAATCCCTCATAATTCCACAAAAGTCTCCTCATAATTCCACAAAATTCCACAAAAATTCCACAGAATTCTTAAACTTGTCACCAAATTCCAGAAACATCCCACAAAATCTCCTCCAATTTCCACACAATTCCAGAAATACCCTTCAAAATTCTTCAAGTCTCATCAATATCCCACAACACTCCAGAAAAATCCCACAACATTCAGAAAAAATCCCACAAAATTGCAGCCAAATCCCACAAAATTGCAGAACAGTCACAAAAAAATCCTTAAATCTTCTCAAAACCATATCAAATATTTGAAATATCCCACAAAATCTTGACCAAGTTCCACAGAATCTAAGATAATTGACTCAAAATTCTTCAAGTCTCCTCAATATCCCTCAAAATTCCACAAAACCCCCACGTAATTCCAGAAACAGCCCACAAAATTTAAGGAACAATCCCACAAAATGGCAAAAAACTCCCACCAAATTCCCTAAAACTTCTCAGAACCCTTCCAAATTCCAGAAACATCCCACATAATCTCCACAAATTTCCACACAATCTAAGAAAAATCCCACAAAATTCTTCAAGTCTCCTCATAATTCCACAAAATTCCACAAAAATTCCACAGAATTTTTAAACTTGTCACCAAATTCCAGAAACATCCCACAAAATCTCCTCCAATTTCCACACAATTCCAGAAATATCCTTCAAAATTCTTCAAGTCTGATCAATATCCCACAACATTCCAGAAAAATACCACAACATTCAGAAAAAATCCCACAAAATTGCAGCCAAATCCCACAAAATTGTAGAAAAGTCACAAAAAATTCCTTAAATTTTCTCAAAACCATATCAAATATTTGAAATATCCCACAAAATCTTTACCAAGTTCCACAGAATCTAAGATAATTGACTCAAAATTCTTCTTGTCTCCTCAATATCTCCCTAAATTCCACAAATCCCCCACGTAATTCCAGAAACAGCCCACAAAATTTAAGGAACAATCCCACAAAATGGCAGAAAACTCCCTCAAAAATCCCTAAAACTTCTCAGAACCCTACCAAATTCCTGAAACATCCCACAAAATCTCCACAAATTTCCACACAATCTGAGAAGATCCCACAAAATTCTTCAAGTCTCCTCAGAATCTTACAAAAGTCCACAAAAATTCCACAAAATTCTTAAAAATGTCACCAAATTCCTGAAACATCCCAGAAAATCTCCTCAATTTCCCACAAAATTAAAAGAAAACCCCATAAAATGGCAGAAAACTCCCACCAAATTCCCTAAATAGTCTCTAAACTCGACCAAATTCCAGAAACATCCCACAAAATCTCCACAAATTTCCACACAATCTAAGAAAATTCCACAAAATTCTTCAAGTCTCCTCAGAATCCCACAAAATTCCAAAAAAATTCCACAAAATTCTTAAAAATGCCACCAAATTCCTGGAACATCCCACAAAATCTTCTCAATATCCCACAAAATTAAAAGAAAACCCCATAAAATGGCAGAAAACTCCCAGCAAATTCCCTACACCTTCTCAAAACCCTACCAGATTCCAGAAACATCCCACAAAATCTCCACAAATTTCCACACAATCTAAGAAAATTCCACAAAATTCTTCAAGTCTCCTCAGAATCCCACAAAATTCCAAAAAAATTCCACAAAATTCTTAAAAATGTCACCAAATTCTAGAAACATGCCAAAAAATCACCTCCAATTCCCACAAAATTCCACAAATATCCTTCAAAATTCTCCAAGTCTCATCAATATCCCTCAAAATTCCACAAAACCCACATGTAATTCCAGAAATATCCCACAAAATTTAAGGAACAATCCAACAAAATGGCAATAAACATCCACAAAATTCCCTAAATCGTCTCTATACACGAACAAATTCAAGAAACATCCCACAAAATCTCCACAAATTTCCACACAATCTAAGAAAATTCCACAAAATTCTTCAAGTCTCCTCATAATTCCACAAAATTCCACACAAATTCCACAAAATTCTTAAACTTGTCACCAAATTCCAGAAACATCCCACAAAATCTCCTCCAATTTCCACACAATTCCAGAAATATCCTTCAAAATTCTTCAAGTCTCATCAATATCCCACAACATTCCAGAAAAATCCCACAACATTCAGAAAAAATCCCACAAAATTGCAGCCAAATCCCACAAAATTGCAGAAAAGTCACAAAAAAATCCTTAAATCTTCTCAAAACCATATCAAATATTTGAAATATCCCACAAAATCTTTACCAAATTCCACAGAATCTAAGATAATTGACTCAAAATTCTTCAAGTCTCCTCAATATCCCTCAAAATTCCACAAAACCCCCACGTAATTCCAGAAACAGCCCACAAAATTTAAGGAACAATCCCACAAAATGGCAAAAAACTCCCACCAAATTCCCTAAAACTTCTCAGAACCCTTCCAAATTCCAGAAACATCCCGCATAATCTCCACAAATTTCCACACAATCTAAGAAAAATCCCACAAAATTCTTCAAGTCTCCTCATAATTCCACAAAATTCCACAAAAATTCCGCAGAATTTTTAAACTTGTCACCAAATTCCAGAAACATCCCACAAAACCTCCTCCAATTTCCACACAATTCCAGAAATATCCTTCAAAATTCTTCAAGTCACATCAATATCCCACAACACTCCAGAAAAATCCCACAAAATGGCAGAAAACTCCCACCAAATTCCCTAAAACTTCTCAGAACCCTACCAAATTCCTGAAACATCCCACATAATCTCCACAAATTTCCACACAATCTGAGAAGATCCCACAAAATTCTTCAAGTCTCCTCAGAATCTTACAAAATTCCACAAAAATTCCACAAAATTCTTAAAAATGTCACCAAATTCCTGAAACATCCCACAAAATCTCCTCAATATCCCACAAAATTAAAAGAAAACCCCATAAAATGGCAGAAAACTCCCACCAAATTCCCTAAATAGTCTCTAAACTCGACCAAATTCCAGAAACATCCCACAAAATCTCCACCAATTTCCACACAATTCCAGAAATGTCCTTCAAAATTCTTCAATTCTCATCAATATCCCACAACACTCCAGAAAAATCCCGTAAAATGGCAGAAAACTCCCACCAAATTCCCTACATCTTCCCAAAACCCTACCAGATTCCAGAAACATCCCACAAAATCTCCACAAATTTCCACACAATCTAAGAAAATTCCACAAAATTCTTCGTCTCCTCAGAATCCCTCATAATTCCACAAAAGTCTCCTCATAATTCCACAAAATTCCACAAAAATTCCACAAAATTCTTAAACTTGTCACCAAATTCCAGAAACATCCCACAAAATCTCCTCCAATTTCCACACAATTCCTGAAATATCCTTCAAAATTCTTCAAGTCTCATCAATATCCCACAACACTCCAGAAAAATCCCACAACATTCAGAAAAAATCCCACAAAATTGCAGCCAAATCCCACAAAATTGCAGAACAGTCACCAAAAAATCCTTAAATCTTCTCAAAACCATATCAAATATTTGAAATATCCCACAAAATCTTTACCAAGTTCCACAGAATCTAAGATAATTGACTCAAAATTCTTCAAGTCTCCTCAATATCCCTCAAAATTCCACAAAACCCCCACGTAATTCCAGAAACAGCCCACAAAATTTAAGGAACAATCCCACAAAATGGCAAAAAACTCCCACCAAATTCCCTAAAACTTCTCAGAACCCTTCCAAATTCCAGAAACATCCCACATAATCTCCACAAATTTCCACACAATCTAAGAAAAATCCCACAAAATTCTTCAAGTCTCCTCATAATTCCACAAAATTCCACAAAAATTCCACAGAATTTTTAAACTTGTCACCAAATTCCAGAAACATCCCACAAAACCTCCTCCAATTTCCACACAATTCCAGAAATATCCTTCAAAATTCTTCAAGTCACATCAATATCCCACAACACTCCAGAAAAATCCCACAAAATGGCAGAAAACTCCCACCAAATTCCCTAAAACTTCTCAGAACCCTACCAAATTCCTGAAACATCCCACATAATCTCCACAAATTTCCACACAATCTGAGAAGATCCCACAAAATTCTTCAAGTCTCCTCAGAATCTTACAAAATTCCACAAAAATTCCACAAAATTCTTAAAAATGTCACCAAATACCTGAAACATCCCACAAAATCTCCTCAATATCCCACAAAATTAAAAGAAAACCCCATAAAATGGCAGAAAACTCCCACCAAATTCCCTAAATAGTCTCTAAACTCGACCAAATTCCAGAAACATCCCACAAAATCTCCACAAATTTCCACACAATCTAAGAAAATTCCACAAAATTCTTCAAGTCTCCTCAATACCCCACAACATTTCAGAAAAATTCCACAAAATTCTTAAAAATGTTACCAAATTCCAGAAACATCCCATAAAATCTCCACCAATTTCCACACAATTCCAGAAATGTCCTTCAAAATTCTTCAATTCTCATCAATATCCCACAACACTCCAGAAAAATCCCATAAAATGGCAGAAAACTCCCACCAAATTCCCTACATCTTCCCAAAACCCTACCAGATTCCAGAAACATCCCACAAAATCTCCACAAATTTCCACACAATCTAAGAAAATTCCACAAAATTCTTCGTCTCCTCAGAATCCCTCATAATTCCACAAAAGTCTCCTCATCATTCCACAAAATTCCACAAAAATTCCACAGAATTCTTAAACTTGTCACCAAATTCCAGAAACATCCCACAAAATCTCCTCCAATTTCCACACAATTCCAGAAATATCCTTCAAAATTCTTCAAGTCTCATCAATATCCCACAACATTCCAGAAAAATCCCACAACATTCAGAAAAAATCCCACAAAATTGCAGCCAAATCCCACAAAATTGCAGAAAAGTCACAAAAAAATCCTTAAATCTTCTCAAAACCATATCAAATATTTGAAATATCCCACAAAATCTTGACCAAGTTCCACAGAATCTAAGATAATTGACTCAAAATTCTTCAAGTCTCCTCAATATCCCTCAAAATTCCACAAAACCCCCACGTAATTCCAGAAACAGCCCACAAAATTTAAGGAACAATCCCACAAAATGGCAAAAAACTCCCACCAAATTCCCTAAAACTTCTCAGAACCCTTCCAAATTCCAGAAACATCCCGCATAATCTCCACAAATTTCCACACAATCTAAGAAAAATCCCACAAAATTCTTCAAGTCTCCTCATAATTCCACAAAATTCCACAAAAATTCCGCAGAATTTTTAAACTTGTCACCAAATTCCAGAAACATCCCACAAAACCTCCTCCAATTTCCACACAATTCCAGAAATATCCTTCAAAATTCTTCAAGTCACATCAATATCCCACAACACTCCAGAAAAATCCCACAAAATGGCAGAAAACTTTCACCAAATTCCCTAAAACTTCTCAAAACCCTACCAAATTCCTGAAACATCCCACATAATCTCCACAAATTTCCACACAATCTGAGAAGATCCCACAAAATTCTTCAAGTCTCCTCAGAATCTTACAAAATTCCACAAAAATTCCACAAAATTCTTAAAAATGTCAACAAATTCCTGAAACATCCCACAAAATCTCCTCAATATCCCACAAAATTAAAAGAAAACCCCATAAAATGGCAGAAAACTCCCACCAAATTCCCTAAATAGTCTCTAAACTCGACCAAATTCCAGAAACATCCCACAAAATCTCCACAAATTTCCACACAATCTAAGAAAATTCCACAAAATTCTTCAAGTCTCCTCAATACCCCACAACATTCCATAAAAATTCCACAAAATTCTTAAAAATGTTACCAAATTCCAGAAACATCCCATAAAATCTCCACCAATTTCCACACAATTCCAGAAATGTCCTTCAAAATTCTTCAATTCTCATCAATATCCCACAACACTCCAGAAAAATCCCATAAAATGGCAGAAAACTCCCACCAAATTCCCTACATCTTCCCAAAACCCTACCAGATTCCAGAAACATCCCACATAATCTCCACAAATTTCCACACAATCTAAGAAAATTCCACAAAATTCTTCGTCTCCTCAGAATCCCTCATAATTCCACAAAAGTCTCCTCATAATTCCACAAAATTCCACAAAAATTCCACAGAATTCTTAAACTTGTCACCAAATTCCAGAAACATCCCACAAAATCTCCTCCAATTTCCACACAATTCCAGAAATATCCTTCAAAATTCTTCAAGTCTCATCAATATCCCACAACACTCCAGAAAAATCCCACAACATTCAGAAAAAATCCCACAAAATTGCAGCCAAATCCCACAAAATTGCAGAACAGTCACAAAAAAATCCTTAAATCTTCTCAAAACCATATCAAATATTTGAAATATCCCACAAAATCTTGACCAAGTTCCACAGAATCTAAGATAATTGACTCAAAATTCTTCAAGTCTCCTCAATATCCCTCAAAATTCCACAAAACCCACACGTAATTCCAGAAACAGCCCACAAAATTTAAGGAACAATCCCACAAAATGGCAAAAAACTCCCACCAAATTCCCTAAAACTTCTCAGAACCCTTCCAAATTCCAGAAACATCCCACATAATCTCCACAAATTTCCACACAATCTAAGAAAAATCCCACAAAATTCTTCAAGTCTCCTCATAATTCCACAAAATTCCACAAAAATTCCACAGAATTTTTAAACTTGTCACCAAATTCCAGAAACATCCCACAAAACCTCCTCCAATTTCCACACTATTCCAGAAATATCCTTCAAAATTCTTCAAGTCTCATCAATATCCCACAACACTCCAGAAAAATCCCACAAAATGGCAGAAAACTTTCACCAAATTCCCTAAAACTTCTCAAAACCCTACCAAATTCCTGAAACATCCCACATAATCTCCACAAATTTCCACACAATCTGAGAAGATCCCACAAAATTCTTCAAGTCTCCTCAGAATCTTACAAAATTCCACAAAAATTCCACAAAATTCTTAAAAATGTCACCAAATTCCTGAAACATCCCACAAAATCTCCTCAATATCCCACAAAATTAAAAGAAAACCCCATAAAATGGCAGAAAACTCCCACCAAATTCCCTAAATAGTCTCTAAACTCGACCAAATTCCAGAAACATCCCACAAAATCTCCACAAATTTCCACACAATCTAAGAAAATTCCACAAAATTCTTCAAGTCTCCTCAATACCCCACAACATTCCATAAAAATTCCACAAAATTCTTAAAAATGTTACCAAATTCCAGAAACATCCCATAAAATCTTTACCAATTTCCACACAATTCCAGAAATGTCCTTCAAAATTCTTCAATTCTCATCAATATCCCACAACACTCCAGAAAAATCCCATAAAATGGCAGAAAACTCCCACCAAATTCCCTACATCTTCCCAAAACCCTACCAGATTCCAGAAACATCCCACAAAATCTCCACAAATTTCCACACAATCTAAGAAAATTCCACAAAATTCTTCGTCTCCTCAGAATCCCTCATAATTCCACAAAAGTCTCCTCATAATTCCACAAAATTCCACAAAAATTCCACAGAATTCTTAAACTTGTCACCAAATTCCAGAAACATCCCACAAAATCTCCTCCAATTTCCACACAATTCCAGAAATACCCTTCAAAATTCTTCAAGTCTCATCAATATCCCACAACACTCCAGAAAAATCCCACAACATTCAGAAAAAATCCCACAAAATTGCAGCCAAATCCCACAAAATTGCAGAACAGTCACAAAAAAATCCTTAAATCTTCTCAAAACCATATCAAATATTTGAAATATCCCACAAAATCTTGACCAAGTTCCACAGAATCTAAGATAATTGACTCAAAATTCTTCAAGTCTCCTCAATATCCCTCAAAATTCCACAAAACCCCCACGTAATTCCAGAAACAGCCCACAAAATTTAAGGAACAATCCCACAAAATGGCAAAAAACTCCCACCAAATTCCCTAAAACTTCTCAGAACCCTTCCAAATTCCAGAAACATCCCACATAATCTCCACAAATTTCCACACAATCTAAGAAAAATCCCACAAAATTCTTCAAGTCTCCTCATAATTCCACAAAATTCCACAAAAATTCCACAGAATTTTTAAACTTGTCACCAAATTCCAGAAACATCCCACAAAACCTCCTCCAATTTCCACACTATTCCAGAAATATCCTTCAAAATTCTTCAAGTCTCATCAATATCCCACAACACTCCAGAAAAATCCCACAAAATGGCAGAAAACTTTCACCAAATTCCCTAAAACTTCTCAAAACCCTACCAAATTCCTGAAACATCCCACATAATCTCCACAAATTTCCACACAATCTAAGAAAATTCCACAAAATTCTTCGTCTCCTCAGAATCCCTCATAATTCCACAAAAGTCTCCTCATAATTCCACAAAATTCCACAAAAATTCCACAGAATTCTTAAACTTGTCACCAAATTCCAGAAACATCCCACAAAATCTCCTCCAATTTCCACACAATTCCAGAAATATCCTTCAAAATTCTTCAAGTCTCATCAATATCCCACAACACTCCAGAAAAATCCCACAACATTCAGAAAAAATCCCACAAAATTGCAGCCAAATCCCACAAAATTGCAGAAAAGTCACCAAAAAATCCTTAAATCTTCTCAAAACCATATCAAATATTTGAAATATCCCACAAAATCTTGACCAAGTTCCACAGAATCTAAGATAATTGACTCAAAATTCTTCTTGTCTCCTCAATATCCCTCAAAATTCCACAAAACCCACACGTAATTCCAGAAACAGCCCACAAAATTTAAGGAACAATCCCACAAAATGGCAAAAAACTCCCACCAAATTCCCTAAAACTTCTCAGAACCCTTCCAAATTCCAGAAACATCCCACATAATCTCCACAAATTTCCACACAATCTAAGAAAAATCCCACAAAATTCTTCAAGTCTCCTCATAATTCCACAAAATTCCACAAAAATTCCACAGAATTTTTAAACTTGTCACCAAATTCCAGAAACATCCCACAAAACCTCCTCCAATTTCCACACAATTCCAGAAATATCCTTCAAAATTCTTCAAATCTCATCAATATCCCACAACACTCCATAAAAATCCCACAAAATGGCAGAAAACTTTCACCAAATTCCCTAAAAATTCTCAGAATCCTACCAAATTCCAGAAACATCCCACATAATCTCCACAAATTTCCACACAATCTGAGAAGATCCCACAAAATTCTTCAAGTCTCCTCAGCATCTTACAAAATTCCACAAAAATTCCACAAAATTCTTAAAAATGTCACCAAATTCCTGAAACATCCCACAAAATCTCCACAAATTTCCACACAATCTAAGAAAAATCCCACAAAATTCTTCAGGTCTCCTCAGAATCCCACAAAATACCAAAAAAATTCCAGAAAATTCTCAAAAATGCCACCAAATTCCAGAGACATCCCAAAAAATCACCTCCAATTCCCACAAAATTCCAGAAATATCCTTCAAAATTCTTCAAGTCTCATCAATATCTCTCAAAATTCCATAAAACCCCCATGTAATTCCAGAACTATCCCACCAAATTTAAGGAACAATCTAACAAAATGGCAATAAATCCCACAAAATTCCCTAAATCGTCTCTATACACAAACAAATTCAAGAAACATCCCACAAAATCTCCACAAATTTCCACACAATATAAGAAAAATCCCACAAAATTCTTCAACTCTCCTCAATACCCCACAAAATTCCACAAAAATTCCACAGAATTCTTAAACTTGTCACCAAATTCCAGAAACATCCCACAAAATCTCCTCCAATTTCCACACAATTCCAGAAATATCCTTCAAAATTCTTCAAGTCTCATCAATATCCCACAACATTCCAGAAAAATCCCACAACATTCAGAAAAAATCCCACAAAATTGCAGCCAAATCCCACAAAATTGCAGAACAGTCACAAAAAAATCCTTAAATCTTCTCAAAACCATATCAAATATTTGAAATATCCCACAAAATCTTGACCAAGTTCCACAGAATCTAAGATAATTGACTCAATATTCTTCCTGCCTCCTCAATATCCCTCAAAATTCCACAAAACCCCCACGTAATTCCAGAAACAGCCCACAAAATTTAAGGAACAATCCCACAAAATGGCAGAAAACTCCCACCAAATTCCCTAAAACTTCTCAAAACTCTACCAAATTCCTGAAACATCCCACAAAATCTCCCCAAATTTCCACACAATCTAAGAAAAATCCCACAAAATTCTTCAGGTCTCCTCAGAATCCCTCAAAATTCTACAAAAATTCCACCAAAATTCGACAAAATTCTTAAAAATGTTACCAAATTCCAGAAACATCCCAAAAAATTTCCTCCAATTTCCTCAAAATTCCTGAAATATCCTTCAAAATTCTTCATGTCTCCTCAATATCCCTCAAAATTCCACAAAACCCACACGTAATTCCAGAAACACCCCACAAAATAGATGCAAAAATCCCATAAAATGGCAGAAAACTCCCACCAAATTTCCTAAAACTTCTCAAAACCTTACCAAATTCCAGAAACATCTCATGAAATCTCCACAAATTTCCACACAATCTGAGAAGATCCCACAAAATTCTTCAAGTCTCCTCAGAATCCCTCAAAATTCAAAAAAAATTCCACAAAATTCTTAAAAATGTTACCAAATTCCAGAAACATCCCATAAAATCTCCAATTTCCACACAATTCCAGAAATGTCCTTCAAAATTCTTCAATTCTCATCAATATCCCACAACACTCCAGAAAAATCCCATAAAATGGCAGAAAACTCCCACCAAATTCCCTACACCTTCTCAAAACCCTACCAAATTCCAGAAACATCCCACAAAATCTCCACAAATTTCCACAAATCTAAGAAAAATCCCGCAAAATTCTTCAGGTCTCCTCAGAATCCCTCAAAATTCTACAAAAATTCCACCAAAATTCTTTAAAATTCTAAAAAATGTCACCAAATTCCCTAAAACATCCCCAAAAATTTCCTCCAATTTCCTCAAAATTCCAGAAATATCCTTCAAAATTCTTCATGTCTCCTCAATATCCCTCAAAATTCCACAAAATCCACACGTAATTCCAGAAACATCCCACAAAATAGATGCAAAAATCCCATAAAATGGCAGAAAACTCCCACCAAATTCCCTAAAACTTCTCAAAACTCTACCAAATTCCTGAAACATCCCACAAAATCTCCCCAAATTTCCACACAATCTAAGAAAATTCCACAAAATTCTTCAAGTCTCCTCAGAATCCCTCAAAATTCCACAAAAATTCCACAAAACTTTTAAAAATGCCACGAAATTCCAGAAACATCCCAAAAAATCACCTCCAATTTCCACACAATTCCAGAAATATCCTTCAAAATTCTTCAAGTCTCCTCAATATCCCTCAAAATTCCACAAAACCCCCATGTAATTCCAGAAATATCCCACAAAATTTAAGGAACAATCACACAAAATGGCAATAAACTTCCACAAAATTCCCTAAATCGTCTCTATACACGAGCAAATTCAAGAAACATCACACAAAATCTCCACAAATTTCCACACAATCTAAGAAAAATCCCACAAAATTCTTCAAGTCTCCTCATAATTCCACAAAATTCCACAAAAATTCCACAGAATTCTTAAACTTGTCACCAAATTCCAGAAACAACCCACAAAACCTCCTCCAATTTCCACACAATTCCAGAAATATCCTTCAAAATTCTTCAAGTCTCATCAATATCCCACAACATTCCAGAAAAATCCCACAACATTCAGAAAAAATCCCACAAAATTGCAGCCAAATCCCACAAAATTGCAGAAAAGTCACCAAAAAATCCTTAAATCTTCTCAAAACCATATCAAATATTTGAAATATCCCACAAAATCTTTACCAAGTTCCACAGAATCTAAGATAATTGACTCAAAATTCTTCTTGTCTCCTCAATATCTCTCAAAATTCCACAAAACCCCCACGTAATTCCAGAAACAGCCCACAAAATTTAAGGAACAATCCCACAAAAAGGCAGAAAACTCCCACCAAATTCCCTAAAACTTCTCAGAACCCTACCAAATTCCTGAAACATCCCACAAAATCTCCACAAATTTCCACACAATCTGAGAAGATCCCACAAAATTCTTCAAGTCTCCTCAGAATCTTACAAAATTTTACAAAAATTCCACAAAATTCTTAAAAATGTCACCAAATTCCTGAAACATCTCACAAAATCTCCTCAATATCCCACAAAATTAAAGGAAAACCCATAAAATGGCAGAAAACTCCCACCAAATTCCCTACACCTTCTCAAAACCCTACCAAATTCCAGAAACATCCCACAAAATCTCCACAAATTTCCACACAATCTAAGAAAAATCCCAAAAAATTCTTCAAGTATCCTCAAAATTCCAAAAATTTCCACAAAAATTCCACAAAATTCTTAAACTTGTCACCAAATTCCAGAAACATCCCATAAAATCTCCTCCAATTTCCACACAATTCCAGAAATATCCTTCAACATTTTTCAATTGTTATCAAGATCCCACAACATTCCAGAAAAATTCCATAAAATGGCAGAAAACTCCCACAAAATTCTTTAAAACTTCTCAAAACCTGACCAAATTCCACAAAAATTCCACAAAATTCTTAAAAATGTCACCAAATTCCTGAAACATCCCACAAAATCACCACAAAGTTGCACAAAATTCCAAAAAAATACACAAGGTTCCAGAAAAATTTCCACAAAATTCTCTAAATCTCCTCAATATCCCACACAATTTTACAGAAAATCCCACAAAATTCCAGTAAAATCTGATGAAATTGTTATCGTTCAAGAACACAGACAATCACGGAATGATTATATGAAGGTGCTTTATTGTAGAGATTTGGGATTTATGGGTACACATACCCAAATCTGACCCGACTTGGTTTTGAGTTGAACATGTTTTTGTACTCTATCGTTATATAACTTACATATTAATTGTTAAACTTACATTGTTCTATTGTATACATTGATGTTACCCAAGCATGGATTTCTCGTGATCCCCCCCAGCCCCCTAACATTGTTCCTCATGTTCTTTAAACAATAATTATATCTAATCACATCTAACAATTGTATCATTTATCATCTACTGACTACACAGGTGCAGTTTCACCTGATCTTTAGCAAGCACAAGGCCTAACATTTTCCATGGCCTACTTTTCCCAGGCTTGCCAAACCTAACTTTCTTTCTAAGTCCCCGAATTTTCTATGATTTCAAAGCCTTTTACTATCATTCCCCCCTTTGAAAGCATTTTCACTTCACTAGAAGTGCAAATGTTTTCACTTGATACAGTCCTTTGTTTCTGAGTTTATACTTGATGTTCTTCGAATCCTTGATTGATGTAAGCGTTGTCCTGGATGTTGTCACGAACTGGAGAACCAGAAGATGGTGGGGGTGGATCTCACATCAGTGCCTTTATTATTTTCTGGTTCCAGGACGTTTTCTTCTGTATTTCTCCCTTGAAGGTGCTGTCAACTAACCAAATTGCTAAGAATACAGTTAGTAAGATGATCACACTCTCAATGATAGATTTAATCCATGAACTCACATTCCACCCTAACCCGTTGAAGATTTTGCCTAACCAACTTGTAGACAAATCCTTTTGCTCTTCCTGTGCTCTGTGCTCTATTTGTTGCAATTGATTGATGTCATATTCTACACGTGCAGTTACATTTGCGGTGTGGATGCAGCAATGATCAATCCGTCCCTTTAAAAAATTCACACACTCCATGCTCTTTCAGGAGTAGTAAATTGTAATTGTATGTTTAGTTCTTTAAATCTTTCTCAGGTCACTCTTGCTAATTTATCTACCGGACCTGTAAGTTTGTACAACATTTCTTTATTCTGATAGTTTGCTATAGGACCAAGCAAAGACTCTAGGGTCCACCCAAATTTCACTCTACTAGAGGCTTCTTGCCAAGTGTCATCCTGATTCTGTTCCTATCCTAATCTTCCCTAGCTATGCCTGTGTCTAGCCACTGAGTTGTTTTTTAAGCAGATTTCACATTTTGACATTACTGATTTTGCCATTGTTAGCATCTTGTCGTGGTTTTAAACCACTAACTAAGAAAATTATTTACTTCTTGCTGTGAGATATGGATTAGAATAAGAGCAAAACAGGCATACAACTTAAAAGGGAAAAAAAAAGAAAGTTTATTGACAAACCACAATAATAAGAACACCAGAATAAACTTCCAGAAAAACCTTTCCATCTCCTATCCACCCACTATTCTCTTGTTCACATGACAACAGAGACAAAAACTCTGGAACTCTGATAGTTAAAACAGTCCCAATTCTTGCTAGTATGTTCACCAGTCTTTATAGAGAAACAGAAGTTTCTTCCTGTTAATTTATGGAGTTTCTCACAAGAAAACTATTTTTGTTATAGTTTTCTATTGCCCTAATGTTAGCTGCTCAGAGCTGCTATTATTAGAGTTCACTCCTCCCATTTTCACATCACTCTGAAGTAAGTATGGGCCATGTGTCTAGAGATAACATTTTTAAGGATAAGTTATTCAAAGGCAAAAAAAAGTCTTCTTCATCTGTTTCTGTGAGCTTCACTAGAAAACAGTTTTCTCATGGCCTCTCAAGGCTTTTAATCTCTTAGTACTTCACTATACTATAATTACTCTTTACTCAAATTTACACTTTGAACACTATTCCTCTCTAGATCCTATATCATGAATTAGAGTTCTTTTCAGGACTTTATTGTCCATCTCCATAGTTTTAACAGGGAGATATTTCAGCTTAATTAAAGCATCTTCTTAATTCTCTACCTTTCCTGAAGCTTCTTTTCTTTCTTGTCACTGGTAGTTTATAAAGTCTCTTTTCATGTTGATCTCTCTCTCTCTCTCTCTCTCTCTCTGGATAAAAAGATTAATCCGCAAGTCTCATCTGGGTAATGAAAGAGTTAAAATCTTGCCCAGGCTTTTGTAGATGGTTTAGAGATCTCTGCCGAACAGGAGCTGGAGCCGTCTGCGATGGAAAGTTCCTCATGGCTGCTCTGGAGCGTGTGGTCGCTGCTCCAACCCGCTGCAAGTCCAGGGCTTCTCTCTTTCTTCACTTGGCAGTTTCTAGTGAATGTAGTTACAGCAAAACCTGCAGCCGAGCCAGAGATCGGCTCGGCCCGGGCCCGAGAAAAACCTTCCCCAGGCCCCCCCCCCCATCTCCCGCCGGGAGAAGGGGCAGGCCCGGCCCCATCCCCGCCCGGCCGCATGGCCTGGGCAGGGACGGGAGGCCTGGAGCTCAGCCACCCTCCACAGCCAGAAAACAAAGAGAACCCAGAGAGCTCTGCTTTTACATTTTAAGGTAGGGTTCACAAGTTGATCCTACTTTTCAATGGCCTAAACTGCTGTCAATTCTCAGCAATGACCGATAATTGGTCAGGAGAAAAGACTCCAAGCACTTCCCAGCAACTCCAACTCCCTTAAAGGTAAAGTAACTCCATGACACATCTGTACCGAGATTAATTTTTGTTTCATCAATTTCACCAATGCCTCTGCACCCCAATGACATTTGTTATGTTTCATTTGTAGAACTTCATTGGAGGACCGCCAGCAACCCACCGCTCTTCACAGAAGTAAACGTGAACGCCGTTTATTTCTATCTTTAGCACACCTTTTATAGGGTTCTACAGGGCCCGCGGGCAGAGCAAGTTACTATTGGCTAACACACACAGGTTTACATTTTTTCTCCTGTACACAAGGATTTTGTTTTGCTTTACTCTCTCTTCTGCAGGAGGGTTTCAAGGACTTTAGCCTTCAATATCACGAGTTATTTCAAAGACTGGTTTGTGCAGACAGGCCTTTACTAATATATTAAATATAGCAACAATTCCCACTTTCTCTTTTTGCACAAACCAGGCTTTGGATGTGACTCATTCTATACTCTTATGAAGCCAAGATAACACACAACTTAGACTTTCATCCCAATTAACATTATAAGTAAAGTCCGTCCCCCCTCCAGCACAAGAGACCTCAACCATCCAGTGATGCCCCAGCTGGAGAACCAACTTCAAATGGGGTCACTATCTTCTTTCAGGGCATGTAACCCATCCTGTAGCTGCTGCAGTTGCCCATGGATGGAAACTGAATGATCAGTAAGATTCAAGCAGCACATGCCTTCAAACTCCTCACAACCATGTCCTTGTGCTAAGAGCAAAAAGTCAATTGTGGCTCGATTTTGTAATACTGCATGATGTACACAACTTACATCGGCTGAAAGCTCACTTAACATTGTGGATGTTAAATTCAATTCTTTCTTAGTCTAACAAGCGAGCCTTTTTAGAGTTGCTAAGCTTTAATTCATTCAGGCTTCACTTTAACTGACTGATGTTTTTATTTTATCAACTACATTCAGCAATTGGTGTAAGCTTGGATGGTAACAAAGTAAGTTTCCCAAGATAACAGGGTCTTCTATGTGGATTAGCAGGAATCTCATTCCATGCTCTATCTCCACAGATTAGGAATATGGAACTAGGTAATCACTTTGGTAATTGTCCTGTGAGATTGCACCACTAATAAAGGCTTTACTCTGTGTAGTAAAGAGATCAGCTACAGGGTTGTCTGCAGCCCAGTGCTGCATTACTTTGTTAGAATGACGTTTTGTCGGGGGTTCAAACATTATCCATCCACCTGAGGTATTGGTGGAACCTAACAAATCTAATTCTTCTGGGGGGCCCTATGGTAACATTGAGAACTTTGGTAATTTTTGCTTGCCAGCAGGCTTCATGTTGTCTTAATGTGAAGCCAACAGTGCAATTGCACTCTTGCAACATTGCCAGTTGATTCAGTCAAGTCTCATTACTAATTAAACCTTTAAATGCTGCTTGAGGATCCCATTCAGGGACTCCTATGAGACAGGTGTGAAAGGATCTCCAGGTGTGGCTAGGCTCACACACATTGACCTTTGGCCAGTTCAATGTGCCAGAGTGACCCATATGTTCTGTCATTTTTGGATGTTAGTTAGCAGACAGTTGGTCAGGACTATACACAACACAATTACCATAAGCAGTTTGTTCCATGTAAATGACACCATACTTGCAAACTCACAGCTAAACTTTAACGTTAAATGGACTTTCAAAGATGCTTACACTACCTCTTGAAGGGGGAAATGCTTATACTTTATACTAACATAACAATTACTACACAGGCTAAACTCTTAAACTATTATCTAACTACTTTTAACACACGTGCTCTGGTATATATGTAGTGTAAGTGTGGAAGCAATTTGCTGAAAGGGTAAACACACAACTACAATTTGCTTTATATACAGTTAGATGGAGTCTCTACACTTTTCTTAGATCTTCTACAGAATTTCCTTCACAAACAGACTATGATTTAACACGATTCAGTCTTGGAATGTTCACTGCTCCCTTGATGTCAGCTGGCAGCTGATCGGTGACTGAGGGCTTTGATGTTCAGGTTGTTCTTCACATCCTTCTAAATCTTAAAACAAAAGAAAACTGAAAAATTGGTAGAGACACAACATCATAATAACAACATAAAATTTCTGTTGGTAAACTGTCTGTGTAGTGCTCAGACACAACTGTGTCCTGACAGCTCCACTTCTGATCCATGTCTGGAGTACCAAGGCTGTGTGGTGACTTCTCTGTTCACTGGATCTCGTGTGTTCAGAGGCACAGTCTGGTCAGATGGACAGGTGACCTTTTTGAACCTGCCAACAAAACACAGACACTTCTCCCCTTGAAGTTAGTGAATTACACTAATCAAAATGCTTTTAGGATATCAATTTTCCCCGTTTTCTTAAAAAAAAATAAAAATGAGATGTATTTCTGTTATAAACATCAACATCAACACAAACCCATATATACAAGGATTAAGAACCTATAGCAGTTAAAAAATCAATTAAATCATAAACATTATTAATAAGATATGTAATATAAAACTACTATTAATTACTAAAACACTGCACCAGCATCCCATAGTTAGCAAACAAACAGAAACAAAAAATCATCAATGAAGGATTGGATAACCTCCGCCGGAAATGATTCTCCAAGCCCACTTCAAAATTGATCCAGCTGTCATATTAATAGGGTCAAATTGCTGAGTCAAAAAGTGACTCAAATACTGATTTGGGACAGAAAACATCTGGATCTGTTGGCAAACATTCTGTCCAGGTAAAGTTAAGGCTTGGCCAGGGCCTGGCTTTAAACTGGAAAGATGCCTCTTAACTCATTTCTAAAACAAGGTTCTCAAAAGCAGCAGCTAGGAGATGCTTACAGCACAGCAAACTGTTAAAATGCATTTGTACAAAGCAAATGATCAGAAGCCTCAGGTACCAGACCAATTAAACCATGCAGCAGTTGGTTTAATCTGAAGCCTCTCCCATGGCAGCTGTGCCTCAGCAATGGTACATCTTCTTAAAATTCTGGAAACACTGAAAAATAAGAAAGCTATAAAAAACAAAAACTGCAGAGATTGCAACAACCAAAAGAACTCCTGATGAAGTCAAGGGTGTCACAGACTGCATTCCCTTCTATCCACAAGCAGGTGTTCATCAGTGTTCTATCACAGCTGTTTCAGATGTGGCTATCTTCATCTCTCTAGGAAAATAACTATACTTTGCAGTTTAGACAAGTGTCTCCAATAAAACATAAACAATTTAAATTAAACAATATTTAAACCTAACAATAATGATTTATGACAAAAGGAAGTAACAAACTTAACCTTAAAAGAATATCTAAGTTATAAAATTTAACTTAAAAACATTCAAGCCTAAACATAATAAAACTTGACTTTTCTTAATTCTATTAACACTTAATCTATATTAAATAAAAACATAACTTATTGTGTTACTACAAAGAGGCAACTAAAAGTTTGATATATACCTTTTAAACACAATATCACAGTAACATGGATTCACTATAAAGATTATAAAAATGTAACAAGTACATCACAATTCTATGTCATCTAGCTTTGAGAATAACTGCAAATGGTACTAAAAATACTCATGCATAACAGGAATTTGCCTAGTATATGTTCAAATTGGTTAGGATTTTAAAGTGCAGTTTTTCTAGAGAAAAACCACAACAACACAGAATTTGGCAAATTGCCATTCAGCTTTTGTAGCACTTTTCAGAAACATTAAGTCTAAGTCTTAAACTAAAATCTAAAATCCAAATTGGTATATATGCAGTTATATGTGTTTTATATAACAAAAGGACTCACATTGAAATTACCTTATTAAAATTGTGGGAAAAAAAAGCAAATGGGTAATATATACTTTAACTTAACTTTGTCTTGTACAGTAAAGTTCTCTTAACTAATTAATTTTTTTAAACCATAAATATCTTTTGTAGATAACATCAATTGGCAGGTTTTCTTAGTAGCTGTAAATTATACCATATTTTAACCTTAGGTTTTAAGGCTAATTATTGCAAGGTAACTTCTGTTAATATTCACCTTAAACACCTTTTTTTTTGAAAAGGGGCCTTTTTAAACGTTCAAAGAATCACAATAATTTCTCCAGTAAAACCGCTGTGGGAACGTTGTATCCAAGCACATCCTCCAGCACTGCACTTTCCTCCTGTGAATTCCCTGTGCAGGGAATGTGGCTGTGCTTTTCCCTGCTCTGTTCACTGACAAACAAACCTGAGCCCGTGGGACTGTCAGAGCTCCTTCATGCAATGAAATCAGGTTGTGTTTCTCATGGCATGTTCTGGAGGAGCTTTTCTTGGTGTGTCTTGTGCTGCTGGAAATGACACAAGAGCCAGGAGGGAACAGAAGCTGCTGCTGCCCGTTGGCTCAGGGCCAGGGAACCAAGTTGTGCTCCCGGGCAGTTGGGCCCTGCTGGAAGCAGAGCCGCGTTTCCCTTGAGCAGCTCAAGCTTGTGACAGCTCCAAACAGGAAACCTCAGCAGAAAACTCTTCCTCCAAACTCAGCTGCTTTCCCTCCTGCAGCTGTTTGGGAAAGAGCCTCAAAGCACAGACTCTGCTGGGAGCCATTGGTGCATTTCCTCCCTCCCGGCAGCAGCAGCTCCTGAGCCCTTCACGGGCTCCTGGCCCTTCCCAAACCCTTCAGCTCCCTTTCAACTCTCAGCAGTCACTAACATATGCACTTCTTTCATATTTAAACTGCATTTAAACTTCTCCTTTTCTCTCCTCTCTATCTTTTTTATCTCCTCTTTATCTCCTTTAATCCCGTCAGCCCCAGTAGGATGGGGCTGGAGTCTTGGGGTGGGTGTGGGATGAACTGAGGATCCAGCAGAGAAGGGCAAGGCAGAGGGGAGAGGACTCAGCCAACCCTTCTCCTGCTCTCTCCCTCCCCCAGGCTCCAGCTAAAGCAAGTCAGACTGGAAAGGATCCCACAAATGCTGTGTTCTCCTCCCTCTGAGCTTGGCTGGGGATCCTCAGCTTCAGCCTGGTGCAGTGGCTGAGATTCTCTAATTTGATTTTTTGGCTAATGCACTAAATAATGTGGTGGGTTTAGCGCTGGCTGAAATCTCCAGGGCACTTACTCATTTCTCACTGTGAGATATGGATTAGGAGAAGGGCAAACCAGGCTTAAAAGTTAGAAGGAATAAAGAAACTTTATTAACAGGACTACAAGAATGAGAAACCAGAATAAAACTTACAGAATGCCTTTCCTCTCCTGAATAACTTTTGTTGTTTTTTTTTTTAACTGACAGCATAGAGATAGAACTTCGGATGTTAAAACAGTATTCATTACACAAGTTTTTTATCAGTTTTTGTAGGGAGAGGAGTTTTTTCTTATTGTATCATGAAGACTTTTTTACAAGAAACAGGTTTTGTGTGTTTTTTTATTTTTACAAATAGCAGGCATCTGGGAAAAAAATTTTCTATTGTGACATTTTTCTCATTTTTACAGCCCTCATAGAGGTGTGTCTATGGGTTATGAATTCATGGGGTGTTATTTTAAGGATGAGTTGCTTGAAGGCAGATGTTTTCTTCATTTGTTTTTGTGATCATCTCTGGAAACAGAAGTTTTCTACTTCTCTCCCTGGGTGCAATGGGCATGTTATTGTTTTTATTTATTTTCTGTTCAAGCTTTTAATGGGATTACAGTTATTTTAACATTTGTTTCATTAATGGATGCTTTTGTTTAGATTTATAGTTTTAATACTTTATTTTATACTTTTTTCATGAATTAAATGAGATATTTTAGTCTATCAATGATTATCCCTATGGCCTTACTAAATGATTATTTTAGTTTCAATTTCCATTTTTTCATTTCTTTTCTATCTGAGGTTTGGCCTTTTTTTTTACTGACTTTGATGTTTTTATGTTGTTTTTTTGTGTGTTATTATTTTGTCCTTTTCTGTCCCTGGAGAGATGAACAAGGTTTGTAGGTCTCATCCCTGTATTGAAAGGGTTAATATCTTGCCCAGGCTCATAATCTTCCTAGTGTTCCAAATAAATAGGTACTGTGAGGGATACATATCACAGGTGAGCACCCACTGCACAATCTGCTTTGGATTAAATCCCATCTCCGTCTTCATCAGCTCACAGTCACTGTGACACTATTCCTGCATGGAAGAAACAGGCTGGGATGGCCCTTTCTGCTTTTGATCCTTTTATTGGCAAATGAAATATTCTATTTGAAAACCTTCAAACCTTAGAGTTTCTTTGTATTTTCACCTGAAAATGCTGCCAGCCGAGGTTCCCAAGTGTCTGGTACGTGTTTGTGTGCACAGAGCAAAGGTGTCAGCCTGTGTGCGTGGCCCGGGTGTCTGTCAATGTCCATTGAAGCAGACGGCTGGAAGGGGGCTCTGCCCGCCCTGCGCTGCTCCGGGGCTGGGGCTGGGCTGGCAGAGGCTGCAGAGCGCTCTGAGAGGCACAGCCTCAGCCCCGGCCGGCATCTTGTGCACGGTGGCACAGCCTCAGCCCCGGCCGCCATCTTGTGCACGGTGGCACAGCCTCAGCCCCGGCCGCCATCTTGTGCACGGTGGCACAGCCTCAGCCCCGGCCGCCATCTTGTGCACGGTGGCACAGCCTCAGCCCCGGCCGCCATCTTGTGCACGGTGGCACAGCCTCAGCCCCGGCCGCCATCTTGTGCATGGTGGCAGCTCTGAGGGCTGTGCGAGGGACGCTCTTCCCCAGCGGTGTTTCTCGTCCTTTCCTTTCCCGGGATGGCATTTGGAAATATTTCTTTGGCCCTATCAATACACAACTCACTGTCTTACTCACTTCATGCTTAGAAGGTTCTAAGAAGAAAATGAAAAGCATAGTGTGATTACGATGAGCAAAACGTAATCAAGAAAACAGTACTCCATAGTGTAGGGCCTACAGAGCAGGGATTTGTTTATTCAATGCCAGGAGTGAGGAGGAAAGCTCCACCACAAACTCACTTGTCCATTCTTTGCACAGGACAAGCTTTTAAACTTTTTTAACTTGATGGGCACATTCTACTTTCCTAAGCTTCATATTTTCTAATTCCATGATTATGGAAGCCCTTGCAGCAGGGCTCTGCACGAGATAGTTGTCAGCCTCCTGGTGGTTGTTTTGGACGAAGGCTCAGGAGCTACCTGAATTCAAAAGCCCTATTTGTTACACTTCAACACTTTCCTTTTCTGGGAATTCAACACAAACTTACAGTCAGTAAGTTCTGCAAGTTCTCTTGCTGCGTGAGGCCACATTGTGTCTTTCATTCAGCAATTAATGAAGAAAACACAAATTGCCTACTGAGACCCTTCTGCTCCCTTCCAAATCACTACTCAAGAACAAGCCTCAGGCACATGCCCATAGTCCCTCTCTGCCAGCAGCTCCAAGCTGCATTGCACAGTGTTTGCTGTGCCCCAGAGAGCACCAAGCAGGCTGGCCTGGTGCCCCTGAATATTTCTGCAAAGCCCTCTGCATTTCACACGTTTGCTGTGGCTCAGTGCAGGGCTCCAGGATTGCAGGCGCTTGGTCCCAGAGCTGTGTGAGGCACTGGCTCGTGCAGATGTGCCCTGACTTGCTGTCAGTGCCTCACGCTGGCCTCGGTTCCCCTGGCAGAAATGCCGTGCCTGAAGGACACTGCCCTGTGCTGGAGCCTGCGGAGCAGCCCGGCTCCCTCCCCCTGTGCCCAGAGTGCTGCACACACTGCTGACCATTGCCAGGAGTTCCAGGGCAGGCGGCAGAAGAGCAGCAATGGTCAGGCAGGGCAGCAGCCCTGGGCTGCTCTTTGCCTTTCTCTCGTCCTGTGCAGACTCCAGACAGCCCATGGCACCAGTGTGTGCTGTGCCCAGCACGGCGCCGCTTCCCCTCAGGAGCAGCCAGCTGCCAGCTTGGCTCTGAGAGCGGAGGATTTGCCTGGTGCCAGCAAGAGGCAGCCAGGGCCAGGCTGCTGCCTCTTGCAGCTCCAAGGGCCTCCTTCCAGCCTGCCTCTGCCGAGGCTCAGGCTTCTCTGGGCTCTGTCAGGGCTCTGCTGGGGCTCGAGGCCGGCCAAGGCCGGGCCCGCTCTCACCTCACAGTCGCTGACAGCTCTGCACCACAGGAGACCTTGCACAGCACCCTCACTGCTCTTTCTGCTTTCTCTCTTCAGCCAGACTCTCCTCCAGCCAAAGAGATTTCTCTTAGGGATACAAATCCAAGTGGCAGGAACCCAAATACTCTCGAGTCACATCTGCACAGCCTGCATCTGCACAGGATGTTTGCGTTGCACCGCTCCTCCTTTGGTTTTTCCTGCAAATGCCATTGCTGTTTCTGCCTCAAATAGAAATGCCAGAGCTGGGCAAAACTTGTCCAGTTGGCCATATTCCAAAGGCAGTGTGGTCTGGAGAGGATGAATGAAGAGGAGCCTTCCCCCCTTACAAACTGTACCAAAGAAGCCATCAATGTCACTTTCCACCTCTAAGAAAAAACTGACAGTTCAGAAGGAAATGTTGAGCTTTCTCACAGGGTCAGAAGGAGAGAAATGTTCCAAAGGAGTTGAGATTTTAGAAATTTTATTTAAAATCCTACTCTACAATCCTACACTACAAACCTACACTACCATCCTGCACTACAATCCTACTCTATAATCCTATTCTACAATCCTACTCTGCAATCCTACTCTATAATCCTACTCTAAGTTTTTCATGGAGAAGACAGTTTATAAATTGATTGTTGCATTCCTGCCTCCTCCTTCCACTTCTTCACGGCAACGATGAGAGGTGCCAGGCTGGACCCAGGCATGGCCGATGTTATAAATTGATGCTGCAGAAAGGAAAAGAAAACAACAAGAAAGCATGATTTTCCAATCTAAGAGCTTGAAAGGCAGGGGAATAGTTTTTAAATGGAAAGGGGATTGAGTCAGAGTAGGTCAGGAGCATGGGGCAAGAGTGGCACAGGTTGCCCCAAGAGCTGGTAGGTGGCCCACCCCTGGAAATATCTGAGGTGTGAGTATCCTGATCTCTTGAAAGATGTCCCTGCTCATTGCAGGACACAGACTAGATGACCTTTCCATGTCCCTGTGTGTTAGTTTGAGATGAATTGACATTTAGGGAAAGAAGTAAGAAACCCCGCACGGAAGTGATTTCTTTGAGAGAAGCTGCTGGGAGCTTCCTCTGTGCCTGAGACAGGCCAATGGCTGGCTAGTTCTGAGAACTGACAACATTTTGCACCATTTAGAAATGAGATGTGCCTCTGTGATGATGCACATTTTGAAAACCACCAGCCCGGGCACTGGCCCTCTTTGCTTCCGGAGCCCGAAGGTAACGGAGCTCTGGTGAGGCCGGCCCTGCTCGCCCACGGCCTGTGCTCCTGGGGGAGGCCGGGCCAGAGCCCAGTGGCTCCCGCGTGGGGGATGGAGGCTGCAGGACCCCGGCCCCAGGCTGGGCCAGGCCATGGCTGCTGACATCTTGCCCACACTAAACCCTCTCCCCGGCGTGCAGCGACGGCTCCAGGCCGAGCCTCCCCTCCCAGCAGCTCCCGGGCAGAGAGAGGGGCCCAGCACAGCCTGAAATCCAACACCGTGACTGGCATGACCTGGGTGAGATTGAACCCTTTCACTGCACAGGTGAGACCTTTCTTATTCTTGTGGGCCTGCTAATAAAATTTGTTATTCCTTTGAAGTTTGAAGCCTGTTTTGCCCTTCTCCGAATCCAGAGCTCCCAGCAAGAAATGAGTAAGTGCCCTGGTGATTTTAGCCAGCGCTAATACCCAGCACTCTCTGCCAGCCCAGCCCAGTCTAGGATTCCTCCCCACTGTCAGCTGAACAGCACCAAGGTTGGAAGTGAGGAGGATGGGGGCTCATCTGATGCCTTGGATTTCAGTGGAGGAGGAGCCCATCCCTGGGACACTGTTTCACCTGCAGCCCTTTTGGCATTTTACCTGCAGCAGCTCCTTGGCAGACCAGCGCTGCGCCTCGCCTTTCTGCAGGCAGCAGCTCAGGAAGTCACGCAGCAAAGGCGAGAATTGCTCGGGCTGCCGCAGCTGTGGGCTCCCTTCTGTGGCTATGTGGAATTTAGCCTGGAGAAAAAGGAAACACAAGGCTCCACCTGCTTCTTTCCCATCTGGAACTGCTCTCCCAGAGCCCATTGTTTAAGCTCCACTCTGCAGTGGCAGTTTTTGCCCTGGCAGAGAGGCAGACATGACTTTCCTGTAGCATTTGGATGATGACTTTCCTGTATCATGAAAAAACCCAAGCCCCAAAGCCGCAGCTTTGCCAACATCCAGCAGATCTTGCCTTGGCAGCTGATTTCATTGCCTGATCTAGTTAGTGGCAACTACATCAGCAAATACATGTTTCCTTCTTGGAGGATTCCCAGCAGCTTGGCAGCCTTTTTGGAAGAGGGATTTTGCTATTCTAACTAACAGTACTATTCCAAGGATTCTTACATGAAAAGAATCTCTGCAGTGCTTGTTGGTCCCTTAAGCACAGCTGCCATAAAACAAAACTCATCCAGCTTATTGTCTTGTTCTTGAAAATGATGGTAATTGGAAGAAAAGAAAGGAAATGCAGCAGGTGTTCCTCAGGGAAGGAAACAAACCTTTGGAATCTCATTTTCAACACAGACACATAAAGATGCCTCCACAAATGTATTGGGTTGAAAATGCCTGTTTGGGCACACAGGAGCCACCTGCAGCTCTGTCTCTCAGCACTCTGAAAATTTCAGGTTCCCTTATGTGGCAAAAGGAAAATATTCATGGTGAAATCAGAAGTGTCATCCCTGTGGTAACCCTGTGCTGGTTGGATTCTCAAGTCAATGCATTAACGCTGTGCCCATCCCAGAAAGTGCCAGGAAACAAACAGGAGGTTTTGGCAGGCTCTCCCCGTCACCAGGCTCCAGCTTGGTGATATGGAGAAAGTGGCTTGGGTTAGGAAAGAAGGTGGTCACTGAGTGTCTCAGCAGCACTGCACAAGAAGCAGAAGAGACTCTGGCTTTACAGCCTCATCTCTGGGTTTCAGACAAGTTTCCCTGTGAGAAGAATGGGGCTGCACTTCTTCTCTCAAAAGCACTGTTTTTGAAACTTGGTTTGCTTTGAGTTTCTTTGCTTCATTTCTGGAAAGATAACAGCAGCTCTGAGATGCTTGTTTCCTATTCTTGGGGCCATCTACACAGCCAAAAGAGCTGGAACGACTTCTACGGCAAAGCAAAATGCTGCCTGAGAATGGAGATGGTTTGGGCGAGGTAAGGCTTGAGTTCCCCCAGTGCTGCAACCAAAGCTCCAGCAGATGCTGATGTGCTGCAGGGCCATTTGTAGAAGGGGCCTTGGTGGAAGTACTTCCAGCAGATGGCCATGGGATTTTGTGCAGTGAGCAGAGAACACGGGACAGGTGAGAAAGACAGCGGGATCAGAGAGTATTTGCTCCTTACCGATCGAGCAGTGAAACTGTCATAAGGAGTTTTTTGTTCGGCCATTTCAATTGCCACAATTCCAAAAGACCACACGTCCACTTTGGGGCCATATGGTTGACGCTTCACCACTTCAGGTGCCATCCACCAAGGAGTCCCGGTCACCGAGCACCGCTGATTTTGCTCAGGGGTGAGCTGAGCAGAAAGGCCAAAATCAGCTGAGGAGAAAGCAAAATACTCTTTTAATTTTAATACTCTCAATTAGGAAACCAAGCCAAAGAATTCCCCAGTAGAAGGTTGAGAATGTGCAGTTGAATTTCCTGGACAACACTCCCTGCGCTGTTTCCTTGGGGCTTTAGCCAAGGAAATATGAATTGGCTACTTCAAACATCCCCCCATTTCTTACACTTCCTCCAGCAGTGCCTTTTGTTCCCCTGAAGGTTTAGATTGCAGCTCCCTCCCTCTGGAAGGAACACACACAGACACACACAGAGCAATAGCACTCTTGGCTGCTTGTGGTTCCTTGTCATAGCTGTGTGCACACTGCAACTGTGCCTTCAGCCCACAGCAGGGGGGACCCCTGCACTGCCAGCAGCAGCATTTTTGGGGAGCTGGCAGTCACTGAAAGCAGCCCCACACCCCCCATTCCTGGAAGGCTGAAGCTGAGCAAGAATACACTGACCCAGCTTGACAGAGCCGTCGGTTCTGAGAAGGATGTTGTTGCTCTTGACATCTCGATGGATCACGTGGTTGGAGTGAAGAAAATCCAGTCCTTGCAGGCACTGAGAGAGAAAAGAGAAGCAGGGGGGCAAAAAGTAGTGCTGTGAGTTCATCGCACAAGCAAGGAAACAGCTGTGGAAGGTTCCCTTTGCAGGGGAATGGGGAGGAATGGCAGAACACAGCGCCATTGAGAGCAAGAGCCTGCTGCTCCCACAGTAGCAGAGCAGCACCTTTCTCAGTGGAGAACTGCAAATGCCAATGCAAGAGACAGAGATAGAATTCAAGAGCAGGGGATAAGAGTACAGGAAGTGAGTCCAGTGAGTGTAGGGGCACTGGCAGACAGTTCCCTTGAGATGCTCTTGCTTGCCCATAGCCGAGCAGCAGCACAGAAACCAAGCTTGGCCCATGAAATCACTCCCATTCTGAGCCCCTGTTTCCCAGACAATGTAGCTCAAGGCCTTGGAAGCACAGATGGGATCCCTGACCTCCCGACTGACAGCTGCAATCTCTCCTTCAGACATTTGAATCTCGTCGATGAGATCTCTCAGAGTGCCTCCGTCCATGTACTCCATCACCAGCCAGAGTTCCTCATGCACAAGGTAGCTGAAAAAAGGAAACAAGGCCATGCAGGTGAACATGCACGGCTAGGTTGGTTTTTTGCTTGAGTCTTGTTTCTGGGTCCCTTGGAGACAAGGGCAGAAGAAAAGGCATAGACATTGCCTCTAGGCTGTGCAGTGTTTGCAGTCTGTGCTGTCTCAAGGAGAAAGGCAGTTTAGGAAGAGCCCAGATAAAAAACCTGTCACGCATGGCATTTCTGGAAATAAGCACCTAGTCTTCCTGGCATGCACAGCAATGGAAAAGAGGGGCAACAATGCAAGGGCAATCCTCTCTTGGATGGTTCATCAGCATTTAAGAAACTTGAAAAACTGAGTCCCAAAGAACTGTGGAGGCAATGAACTTACAAGGTATTGAATTCTTAAGATAGGGCTGATGCAGGTTTTTGAACAATTTTCAGTCTGCATTTGCCAGGGTGGATTCATGCAGACAAAATGCAGTCTCTTCCCATCCATTGGAGATAAGTAGAGAAATAATCATTAACAACTCTATTTCCTGCCACTGACCAAAGTGGGGTTTTAAGCTCTCATGTTTGTAGTATGTAAACAAACATTCAAGGGATAGGACCGTGACCACTCACCTGGCTAAGTAATTCACGATCCTGGGACTCCTATTACTCTCCATGATCCTGATTTCATTCATGGTTAGTATCTTCCTATTCACTCCTTGCACATTTATTTTCTTTATGGCCACCTCAAATGACATTGAAAAGGAGTAATTTGAGAAAATTGGTAGCATGAGACCACAACACACATGGAGCAAGTGATTTTGGAATGGCACAGCCAAGCTGTGCCCAAGTGCCTTGTGATTAGACCTCATCATTGGAGTAATTAGGAAGTGACATTCCAACAGCCCATTTCTCTGCTCCCTTGGGGGCCAGTTACAGGACATGTGGCCACTGGCGATTTGCCTTGTCCACAAAGCCTGTTCCAAGTGCAATTTGCAGGCTGGCTCCAGTCTGTGCTTCTTGTGCCTTTTCAGCACAGCTCTACTCAAAGCTCCAGCCACAGCTGTCAGCAGTGGGGAAAGGCCTGGAGAGCAGCAGAGGCTGCAGGGGCTGTTGACATTTACCTCTCCTCCTGTTGCAATGTCAAGTGCTCTGGAAACCTCTCCAAAACCCCTAGAAACAAAACAGCAGCAAAGAAAGGAGAAGCCATTTAGATCTTGCACTGAAAGCCAGTCCAGACAGGAGAGCTCTGCTGTAAATGCCTAAAAGCTGCAGGTTGCAGGAGGGGTCTGCCAGAAGGCAGATGATGCATTTTCCCCTCAAGTGCCTGGGCACTGGGCCTGTTCCTGAAGCCTTGGGATTTACTGCCTCAGCTCCAAAAGGCAGCTTATTCCTTCATCTCGGGTGTCAGCTTCTAAACTGTGCAATTCTAATCCTGAGCACGGAGTATTTCCTTTAGCAAACTCTTGGAGAGAAATGTTCCTGAGAACTGTTATCTGACAGCTCTCACTGGGGGTAGGTTGTGCTTTCAGGCAAGCAAGATTCTTCTCCTTTCATTAGTGTGGCCAGATGATTTGGAGACATCCAAAAATGCGAAGGAAATGAATCCTGAGCTGTCCCACACTTGAGAGACAAGCAGATTTACCAGGTTCTGTTCCTTGCTGCAGGCAAGACCTTGGCAGCATGGAGATGTCTTTGACAATGCCTTCTGAGCACACTTGACAAATTCTGGCCAGTACTGAGACATGGGGCAGACTAAGCCCGCTGTCTAAACATGTGGACAACTTGTCTGACTTCCCACTTGATGGATATTCCACCAGTGAAACACCTGGCCCGTGGCTGTGTAGAAGTGACTGTGGTTGGACTCACCCGCTGCCAAGACTTTCCAGTTCAATGTATTTTGTGATGGGATTTTCCTTGTTCACCATTCTCCCTGAGGGAAACAAAATGCAAGATGCTGACTTTCAGGCAGAGATCCCAACTTGCAGGAGATGCCAAAGGCAGCCCTGCTGTCTGGGGCTCTGAACCCTCTGTGGTCAGCTGGGCAGCAAGCACAGCAGCAACAAGACAGGCAGTTGTGCAGTACAAATGGGCAGCAGAGAGACTGATTTTGTTCTGTCCTTGGAAGGAAATGAAGCGCAGAGAGCACAGCAGGGCACAGCACAAGGCTGGCAAAGGCCAAGCATGAGCACTGACAAGCAATGGCAAGAAGACACAGCCAGCGTGAGCCCCTGACAAGCTGTGGCCCCCGTTCAGGACACACCAGCATTGCCTTGGAGATCAGACACAGCCAGGTGCAGATCAAGGCCCTTTTGTGTGCCAGCAGGTGAAGGTAGACACCAAATCAGCTGGGATCTTTTATCAGCCCCACCAGGTCTTTTCTGAGAGCACAGCACTGGCAGCTGTTATGGGCAAGAAGCAGATTAAATGGGTTGTGCTGCAGAATCACAAAGGGCTTGATGTGTTTTCCCAGAGACTGATCTGAGCAGGGCTTGGGCCAATAGGTAGGATTCTAAGAGTCATGGGAATGGCTGGGAATCAGGGATGAAAAAGTGCCATGGATCTGAGGAATACACAGCACAGGGGCTGCAGGCTCACTCCTGAGAAATGCCTGCAGTGCTGTTTTATCTGATCACACCACGTGGATGTGTCTCTTGGACACATCTTTAGAAAAATAAAACTAGGATATTAATTACAGATTGTTATACAAGTATCTGTTTCTTCAGTGTGGGCCCAATGAAAACATCTCTTGCTCTCTGTTTCTGCTGTCACCTGATGTTCTTTCAAAGGAGTCCTCACTGACAAAAATACAGCATTCTCACAAAAACCTTGTAGATGTAGTAGAGGCAATAAAAACAGTCCTAAAACTGACACCAGTAAGACACATGGGGCAGAACAGCTCTTTCAGGATGGAGAAAAAAAAAACTACCAAAAAACCACCAAAACCAAAACAAAAATCTATAAAAAACACTACACAGAAAACAGAACCACAACAAAAAGACAAAATCCCAAATCAGTTTCTGTGAAGTCTTTTGGTGCTGACAACAGGTGGGAAGTCGGGAGTCTAAGGAGAATTTAGGAATTAAATACTCTGTTCAGTTTGGCCACTACCACACAGAACTTGCATAGATCATTTGCTAGGCCACAGCCTCCTGCTGATCCAGGAACAATTCCTGCTTCTGCCTTTAGTGGCAAGGGAATGCCAGGCAAAGCCAAGCCAGTCCAAGCTGCCCTCAGAGGCAGCAGGAACAACCAGAGCGCTCTCTCGCTGCCTCAGAGCACAGCAGTTCCTGTGGGGAGTCCTAAATGTCTCTGGGACACCAAAGTGAGGAGGATCATTTGCTACAGCTCTGCTGGCACGTGCACACAATACACTGTCCCTCAGACAAGAAATACACCAGACGTACTCAGTTGCTCCACGAAGTCTCCCAGGCTCTCCTGGAGCTGAGCAGCAGATGTGTCACTGCTGGAAATGGACAAACTGCCCCGGCTCCACTGCTCAGCTTGGGCAACAAAGGCTCCTTTAGATGCTGCTGCTGCTGCTGCTGCTACAGCAGATTGAATGGAAGAGCCTGTGTAGATCTGAGAGAAGAAAGGAGTTTGTGTCAGAAAGCTGGCTGGCAGAGATTACCCCGAGTTCCCTTTTCAAATGCAAGCCCTTAGGAAGTTGCTGTTAGCCACATGCAAAGCTCATCAGCTGGATTTTTTGGATGCCCACTTCTGGAACCAAATGGTCAAAGCCCAAGGTTGGTTTTAATCAAGTTGATGGCCAGTTTCATATTCCATTTTCCTGGATTTTCTGAAGGATGACTGCAACAACGACCATTGCACTTCCTCCCACGGATCCCTTTCCCCCTCCAAGGGCTGCAGACACATTTGCAGCTCCTTGTTCTAATGTTGGAGCTCCTCCCCCTCAGTCCTCTTTTCCTGCACCATCTTCAGAAGGTGCTCAGCCTGCAGCACTTGTGCTTGGGACAGTACCTGTGCCTGCCGCCGACCTTGGGGCTCTTCATCAGCCGGCATTTGCTGGAAGCCTTCGCAGGCTGCCAGGTGAGATATCAACACGTCCACCTCAAGTCAAAGAGAACAAAGCAGTCAGAGACCACAGCTTGTCCCTGTGTGCCAAGGCTCATTGACTGTGAGCAAAGGGAAAGAGCAGGACAGCAGCAGATTCACCAAGGGATACAGACAGCTTGCAGCTTGTATTCCAAATCTGTCTGGGGGACTGTGTTCACTTGCAAAAAGCCCTGAAGAAACAAGGAGAGCAGGAGCAGGCCAGCAGGAATCCCTTGAGATGAGTGCTGGCAAAAGGGGCAAATGACTGGTGCCACTGTCCAGTGCAGCAGCTGAGATTGAGCACAGCAGGAAATGTCCTTCCAAGCGGCTGGGATAGACACTACAGCAGGATGGCACTGAGAGGCATCAGCCCAGCCCCCTGCTACTCTGCAGAGGAAAGGCAAGAAGGGCAGAAAGCACCAGACTGCAGTGACTGCTGTGCCTGTCGCTCTTTCACTCACTCGATTTTCTAGAGCCTCTTGCTGCTGAGCGAGGAGATCTAATTTCTCTTGGATGATTCTCCTTTCTTCCTCCAGCCTGTTCTCCCTTGCCCTGATCCTAGCCTCAGCTTCCTGCAGCTCTGCCAGAAGCTCCTCCTCGGAGGCCTGTGAAGAACAACAGAGAGGAATTTCCATGAGTGGAGTGTCTGCCTCACTTTCACTCACCTGGTTTCGTTGATTTCCTCTCTGCCAGTGGAGATTCATCTCCTCCTCGATGTTTCTCCTTTCTTCCTCAGGCCTCCTCTTCACTGCCATGATGGCCATCGGAGCTTCGGGCAGCTCTGCTTGGGGCTCTGCCTCGATGTTCTGTACACACAAATGGAGAGCAAGTGCCTGGGAGCTGCCCTTTTCAGGCCTGCCCTGCCACTCCTGCCCTTCTGACATCTACACTCTTGTTAGAAATCCTGCTCATTCAGTAGACAAGGATGTGTGCAATTGGATCCTCTGCTGCAGCTCAGAGAGCCTCTATGGCCACCTCAGGATATGGAAGAGGACCAAGGTGTTTCTCCTCCCTCTTTTGTCAGCTGAGAATTCTGAGTGGCAGTGACAGAGATCCTCAAAAGGCCCCACCAACAAATTAATTGACACACCCCTAGGGATGCCAATGAAGGAAGCCATGGGTCATGTAATGCATGTATGACCAAAGTCAGCAAAAACCACCTAAACCATGGAATTGTCTCACCTCACTAGGACAGGCAGAAATTTATAGGTTAAACAGGGAGTGTCAGGACAGAAGAGGCAGGAGGAGGAAAACAGCTCTAAGGAGAAAAAACAACCATCTCTAAAGGGGTTCTTAGCAACAAAAGACAGCACTCAAGGACTTGCAGCTTTGCCCCCACACTAGGCTCCAATGCAGTTTCCAAAGCTGCAGACTTCACCACAAAACGTATCAAGAGAAACTTGCCACTTGTGGATTTTGCCTCAGAAGAAGGGTTCAGAACTACACAGTTTGTTTCTTTGGCCACACAGGACAAGAATGGCCGGCCACAGCTTCATGGACAACACAATCATCTCCTTGCAGCTTATCAAAAGCCAAAAGACAGGTGGCCTAAAAGACTCTGCAGAAGTGAAGAATTACTCCAGAAAACTGCAGAACACTTCTGCAGGTCATCCAGAGGTTTCCAAAAAGGGAAAGCAAACAAAGCAAGCCCTGTGAGCCCCAGCAATGCCGTGTGAGCCCTTGGCCATGGCTTGGCAGAAGCCAAGAGACAGAGCTTCCCTGAGCCAAGCAGCCAGCTGCTCACCCGCAGGCAGCAGCGCTTTGGGGCCTCAGCACGACGGCTCAAAGCCCAATTTCCAGCTGCCACGGGATGGGGGAATGGCTGGGTGCTGGCAGGACTCCAGCACTCAGCATCCTCAGCCAGCAACAGCAAGTGCTGGCTGCTCAGAAACTTGCAGCTCTGCCTTGCACTAAAGACAGCAGCACCCAGCACTGGCACTTACTGTCTGGGCATGGTCAGGCTGGGCTGTGACCACAGCTGGAGGCTCGTGCTCCTTTTGCTCATTTTGCTCCTCTTTGGCCTCTTCTCCAGGAGCAGAGGGAGCCACAGCAGAGTCTGCTCTTGCTTCTGGGCTCTGTGGACAGATGGTGGAGTTAGGGACAGGCAGCTCCCTATCATTTAGAACCTTATTTCTATTCAGCTCTATTTCTACAACCAGCTCTACCAAGCACAAATCATCAGCTTTGATAGCAATGGGATTCTAAGTCTCTCCAACTAAATTAAAATGGGTTAATTCAGCCATACTGCAAATAGCTCTGAATTAGAGAGTTCACCCTGGCTACTATCAGCAAGCAACGTTCTCTCTGCAAATCTGAGCTTTGAGTTCTTTTAAAGCTCTGCAATGGAAAATTAGGAAATAGCCAACAATGCCTTTGCTATTGCTGTTGTAAACATGGAAATGGATCTTCTTTCAGCCCACCCAGCTGGCCCTCTGCACTCTACTGCCATAGGCCAAGCTCACAGTTCCCTGCACAATTCTGAAACACCAGGAGCATCAAATGTTCCTTTCTGACTCACCTCAGGATCGGCACCTCTGAACACACGGCTCAGATGACCTGCAGTGGGCAAGGAAAAGGAACCAAATTCTTTGAGAAAACTGGAGAGAACCGTGGCGTATTTAGAGCAGCATCTGAGAAGATCTCCCAGTCTGCATTTTCAAAGGTGTCCTGCTTGACTGGTGTGGTTTAAAGCAGCAACTAAAAAATCACTAGGAAACTTACTTATTTCTGGCTGTGAGATATGGATTAGAACAAGAGCAAAACAGGCTTAAAACTTAAATGGAATAAAGAAAGTTTATTGACAAAAACTACAAGAATAAGAAACCAGAATAAAACTTCCAGAACAACCCTTTTCTCCCCCACTACCCAACCATTCCCTTGTTTACATGACAACATGGAGACAAAAAACTTTGGAACTTTGGTGTTTACAACAGTCCCAATTCCTGCTGGAGTCTTTTCATCAGTCTTTGTAGAGAAACAGAAGTCTTCTTCTGCTATCTATGGAGTTTTTCACACAAAAACGATTTTTCTTCATAGCTTTCTATTTCTCTGATGCCAGCTGCCCAGAAATCTGCCATCAGTTGTCTCCTCCCATTTCCCATCACTCTGAGGTGTGTTATGGGTCATGAGTCTAGGGATGTCATTTTTATGAATGAGTTATTCAAAGGCAAAAGTTCTCTTTATCTGTTTTTCTGAGCCCCCCTGGAAACAGAAGTTTTCTTTTTTGCTTCTTAAAAGACACAAATCTTCAACTATTACTTCTCCCCCTTTGTTCCAGCATCTCACAGTGTCACAACTACTTCATCATTTGCTCAAAATCCACACTTGGAAACTCTCCATTCCTCCCAATATACTCTGTCATGAATTAAAGGAGATTTTTTCAGAACACTACTGTCCATGCCCATAGCTTTAACAGAAAAATATTTCAGCTTATTAAAGCATCTCCTTCTTTCTCTTCCCCCTCTAAATTTAATTTGTTTCTTCACTCTCTTTGATGGGTTGATGGTTGATCACTCCCTCTCTCTCTCTCTCTGGGAAAAAAGGATTAATCTGCAAGTCTCATGCAGGTGGTAAAAGAGTTAAAATCTTGCTAAAGCTGCAGATGTTGATGGTGTCAGGTTTCAGTTCAGTGGCAGAAACTGCAAACCAAGTCAGGCTGGCCGGCTCCGTTTCTCCCCCCACCCCGCCCTCTGCAGCCTTGTCCGGCCTGGAGGGGGGGAGGAGGCCGAGACAGAGCCCTGTGACCTCGTCAGAAGCCAGAAACCAAAGAGAGCAAGAAATTCCTGGCCTCACATCTTCAGGTGGTGTTCACAGGTTGATCTCACTTCTCAATAGTTAAAACCGCTGCCAATTCTCACCCATGGCCAGGAATTAGTCAGGAGAAAAAACTCCCATCAGCCTCCAGCAGTTTCAACTTCCCGAGCTTTCAGAGCTATCTTAAAAGTAAAGTCACCCCAAGAGATTGAGCCAGCAAAGTGAGGAAATGACAGACTCTGCTGCCACAGGCTCTCCCGTGGAGGGAACAGAAGCCCTGCAAATGCTGCCCGCAGCCCCCTGGCTACAGACACCCCGTGTTTTGCTGAAGGTGTTGACAGGAGCTTTACCAAACCAGGGGCATCCTCATGGTCTTTGTGTTTCAATAGCAACCCGGTCACTAAGAAAGAGCAGGGAGACCTACAAAAGCCAGCTCAGGTTCCAGCCAGGGAAAACCTCTACTTACGTGCCAGATTGGTCAGATAATAGCCGGAATATCCAATGACATAAATGGTGCAAACGGCAACAGCGAGCTGCTCCATCACTGTAGCACTGCTGTGCCGGTTTGCACACTCTGCTCCACCACAAAAACAAACACGGCTCCTGTCAGTGTGCAGCTGCCCACTGACAAACACCTCAAGCAGGAGGATGCTCCTGCACTGAGCAAGCCCAAGAGCTGCTCTGACCCTGAGGCCTTCCGTGCACCAAGGCAACCTTGGGATGTCACCACGACAAGGTGGCATCCATGCCCTGACATCACAAAGCCAATGCTCTGCGCTGCTCTGGGAATTGATGCAGAGCAACCCAACCTTCCCTACAGCAAACACAAAATTGCCTGGGAGCTTCTCCTCTGTCACAAAGGGTCACAAATCCTTTGCTGGGCTGTGGGAAATGGAAAGACAGAAACTTCCACAGATACTGAAGGGTTTCATTTACAGCCTTGGAAGGAGCTTGGGTTCATGCAGTGCTAAAGGTTCACAGACGTTGAGTCGAGAATTCATAAGCTTATGTTCCTATAGCTGTAAGTAAGAATATGCCAGAAGTAAATAAGAAACTGTATTGAGTGAGATGATGGAGAGTTTTCAACTGTAATTGTGTGATTTTATAGAGTAGGCTATGAATCTAAATATTATCCTAAGAAGCACATGTGTGTACGTGAGCTAGCAGTCTATTGGGTGAAAAGCAGACACAGTGCAGCAGAACTTGGCAAAGGTGAAAGGTGATTAAGTAGTAATAAACTCCATGTCATCTGTCCATTGGGCCAAAATGTGATATATTGCTGTGTAACAAAGAAACTCGTGACTACCTTTGAGCTATGGCCCACTTGTTACCCCTCCAAAATCTCATGCCTTCAGACTGAGACCTTTTCTGATATATTTCAGCAATAAATCGACTTCACAGCACCAGTGGTCCCACCACTCATTATTTACAGCCTGACAATGAGCCAAACCCTGTTGTTCAAGAGATCCAAGAGTAACTCCAAGATTGCCCTGTGGAGAGAGAAAACAAAGAGAACTTGTCCTAAGAGAACAAAGATTGCTCCTCAGTCAAGGCAGGATGGATGGAACAGAGTTTCTAAAATGAAACAAGTAGCAGAAGCAGAGTAGTTTGCAGAAGAAATTGTTATACAAGCGCTTGTCCTAGGGAAATAAAACTGATGTTGCTAATAGGGAATTGATCATGACTATTATTCCTTAGCAGCCATCTGAACATTTATACTATTGGCTACCCAGGCTCACACTATTCTAACCCAATAGGAAAAACAGCACAAAAGTGATGTACACTTGTAATAAATGTTTCCAGATATACCACCCCTGGGGACCGTCCATCGTTCATGCGCTGCAGTGCCCCAAGCACCCACATCCTGCACCTCAACTGAGCTCTGAGATGGGACTAAACCAAAGGAAATTGGGATTTTGGCCACTGATGCTTCTGACTAAACCCAGGAATGCCTGTTCCTGTACCAAAGGAACTGCACAGCCATCAGCCTACTGCAGCACTGCTGGGGCATCTCAAAGAAGCATGTGGGCCTGTGCCTCACCCCTGGAGCCCCTGGGCACATTTGTGAGCCACAGAGATGAGGCTGCAATGGTCATAAGGAAAGAGAAGAAGAAAGTCACAGAAGAATGGGGGAAGATGTAGGAGATGGTGGGAGGAAGAAGCCAGAGGGATCAAATGGGTAACTTTCATCCAAATTGGGAGCTACAAGGCAGGGACCCAAGAGATGTGGAATAGAGACCCCATCACCTGTGACTTCCTTTCTCAGCTGAAAAGAAAAAGAATAGAGAAATAGCTGGGTTTTAGCTGTGTGTCTAGATATGAAGCCACGTTACATTTTTGAATGGCTCCACACAAGTTCTTCCAGTTTTCTCCAAGCCTGCAGGTTCCCCTGCCCCAGGACCACCAGTGGCCAGTTTTTTGGTTTTGCATGGGTTAAATTTTGGTGAGGAGGGAAGAAGCCAGCCGTGGGAATGCTATTTCTGCTAAAAGGAGCTGCTAAAAGCTTTCTCCATGCCTGGCAAAACCAATCACTGGCTGGCTCTGAGAACAGGCCCATTGCTAAGCCAACTAGAAAAGCTGGAAACACTTTGATGACAACAGATTTAAGAGAGGAAAGAAACGTGGGAAGCTCTCTTTCTTTCTGCCCTCCGAGGGGTGGTGAGGGGGCACTGAACCCCTTCCCAGCAGGCCAGCTGTGGTGGTTTGGCATTTTAGAGATAAAAGCAGAAAACACCCACAGAAGTGATTTCTCTGAGAGCGGCTGCTGGGAGTTTCTCTCTGCTTGAGATCAGGCCAAGAGCTGGCCAGTTCTGAGAACTGACAGCATTTTGCAGCACTGAAAAGTGAGATCACCTTTGTGAACAGCACCTTTTAAAAGCTCCAGCTGGGGAAGTTGTCTCTTTTTGTTTGCAGCCTGGAAAGGTATTGGAGCTGTGGTGTGGCTGGCCCCGCTCCCCACAGCCTGTGTGGCCTGGGGGGGCTGGGCTGGAGCCCAGTGGCTCTGGGCTGGGGGGATGGAGACTGCGGGACTTCCCCCGGCCCCAGGCCAGGCCGGGCTCTGCTGTGGCCCCTCCTGGGAAGCCCTCCCAGTCCCATTCCAGTGGGGTGGCTGAAGCCCTCCCCAGGGGGACCCTGGCCCTAAGCTGGGCCAGGCCACGGCTGCTGACATCTCGCCCATCCCCGCCATGGCCTGCACAGACGGCTCCAAGCTGGAAACCGTCCCCTGCCTTCCAGGGGCTGCTGAGCTGAAATCCCACACCAGGAATGCCTGCCACACCTTGGGCCACATTTAACCCTTTCACTACACAGATGAGACCTGCAGCCTTCATCCCCTCTCCAGAGAGCGCAAAGTGGGAGCGATCGACACGTAAAAGACAACATCAAACATCAAGGTCAGTACGAGGAAGAGTCAAGCCTCAGGTGGAAGGAGAATGAGGAGATGCTTTAATGAGCTGAAATAGTCTTTTGCTAGGGCCATGGAGATGGACAATAACATTCTGAAAAATAACTCCTTTCATTAATGAAAGAGTATTGGGGGGAATGAAGGATTCAAAGTGTAAATCTGAGCAAAGGTATCCATTGATGAAGCCAAGCAGGTGGTGGAGTATCTGTGATCCCATGAGATGCGTGAACAGAGAGAGAGAGATGAGAGCTGATGAAGATCCTTTGTCCCCAGGGAGAGAAGAAGAAAACTTCTGTCCCCAGAGATGATCACCAAGACAGATGAAGAGAGTAACTCTTGAATCTTTAAAATAATACCCCTTGAGTTCATGGCCCGTGAACACACCTCAGAGTGGTGTGGAAATGGGAGGAAGGCATGATGGCAGAGTTTTGCCCTGGGTGGCTGCTATTCATGGAAAGGAAAAAGCACAAGAAAAGTCTTTTCTTGTGGACAACTCTCCATGGAATAACAAGAGAAAACTCCTCTCCCTACAGATACTGATAAAAAGGCTATCGTATAGTTGGTACTGCATTAACATCCCAAGTTTTGTCCCTACACTGTCAGTTGAGAAAGGAAAAAGTTGGTTGGGGAGAGAAAAGGTTTCTGGAGGTTTTATTCTGGTTTCTTATTTCTTATAGTCCTGTTAATAAAGTTTCTTTATTCCTTCTAACTTTTAAGCCTGGTTTTCCCTTCTCCTAATCCATATCTCACAGTGAGAAATGAGTAAGTGCCCTGGAGATTTCAGCCAGCGCTAAACCCACCACATTATTTAGTGCATTAGCCAAAAAACTCAAAGTAGCGAATCTCAGCCACTGCACCAGGCTGAAGCTGAGGATCCCCAGCCAAGCACAGAGGGAGGAGAACACAGCATTTGTGGGATCCTTTCCAGTCTGACTTGCTTTAGCTGGAGCCTGGGGGAGGGAGAGAGCAGGAGAAGGGTTGGCTGAGTCCTCTCCCCTCTGCCTTGCCCTTCTCTGCTGGATCCTCAGTTCATCCCACACCCACCCCAAGACTCCATCCCCATCCTACTGGTGCTGACGGGATTAAAGGAGATAAAGAGGAGATTAAAAAGATAGAGAGGAGAGAAAAAGAGAAGTTTAAATGCAATTTAAATATGAAAGAAATACCTATGTTAGTGAGTGCTGAGAGTTGAAAGGGAGCTGAAGGGTTTGGGAAGGGCTCAGGAGCTGCTGCTGCCGGGAGGGAGGAAATGCACCAATGGCTCCCAGCAGAGTCTGTGCTTTGAGGCTCTTTCCCAAACAGCTGCAGGAGGGAAAGCAGCTGAGTTTGGAGGAAGAGTTTTCTGCTGAGGTTTCCTGTTTGGAGCTGTCACAAGCTTGAGCTGCTCAAGGGAAACGCGGCTCTGCTTCCAGCAGGGCCCAACTGCCCGGGAGCACAACTTGGTTCCCTGGCCCTGAGCCAAAGGGCAGCAGCAGCTTCTGTTCCCTCCTGGCTCTTGTGTCATTTCCAGCAGCACAAGACACACCAAGAAAAGCTCCTCCAGAACATGCCATGAGAAATACAACCTGATTTCATTGCATGAAGGAGCTCTGACAGTCCCACAGGCTCAGGTTTGTTTGTCAGTGAACAGAGCAGGGAAAAGCACAGACACATTCCCTGCACAGGGAATTCACAGGAGGAAAGTGCAGCACTGGAGGATGTGCTTGGATACAACGTTCCCACGGCAGTTTTGGGGATAAAATCGTCAGCAGAGAGAAAAGAAAAAGTGCTACCAAGGGTGGGCTGGGGAGGGCTGGTTCTTCCCGGGAGGCTCCCAAAGCTCAAGAGGACAAAGCCCAGACCTTGTCCAAGCTGCGAGCTGGGTCTGAGCCAGAAACCAGGGGGTGGCAGAGACATTGCTGCTGAAGGGCTTCAGATTGCCAAAGCTAGTGTCCAGTATCAAGGAACAACTTGAGGTTATGGAAGTCCCAGTGCCCACGTTCCATCCCCTCATTTCAAGCTGAAAGCAGAACTCCATCTGTGACTCTGCTTTTTAATAAAGAATGTCAAACTACAACAAAATTCCCTTAGAAAGACCCCATAAAGGTTCACACTGTGAGAGCTCACTCGAAGCAGCCCCAACTCCTGCCCTGGTTCAGTCCCTGTCAAGCCCACTGTGCTTTCCAGCTGCTTTGCTCCAGCTCCCCCCAGATCACCATGAATTCCACTGAACTGAAACAAATCCAAATCCTCGTGGGTCGGGACAAGGGCAGGGAGAGGTCACTCGGGGATCACCATCAGGGCCACAACAGCCCGACCTGGGGAAATCAACTGAATTTAGGATTGAGCAAATCAGACCAGGAGAATGAGGATTAAAATCAATCTTGAGAAACACCTCCTCCTGCTCCTGAACTTTTCTGTCCGGGCCGCTGCTCGCAGGGCACAGAGAGGGGCCCGGCCTTGTCCCTCCAAACCTCCCTGGGAATCACCCCAGAGCCCTCAGCCTTCCGTGTGCCCATCCCCGGGGCCCCTTGTCCCTCCCAATGGCTCCCGTGGCTCTCCCAGTCCATCCCAGCCTCTCCCAGTCCATCCCAGCCTCTCCCAGTCCATCCCAGTCACTCCCAGTGACCCCGCCTGTCCATCTCGCCCCTCCGTGGATCTCCCGCCCCTCAGCCAATCAGAGCGCGTCTCTCTGATGACTCATCAGTTGCCGGGCAGATCCACAGAGCCGAGAGCCCCGCGCTGGACTCGGCCTGCGAGCACCGCGCACTTCATTCCCAGTCCCTCCCAGTGCCACCACAGTCCCTCCCAGTGCCACCACAGTCCCGGCCAGTGCCACCACAGTCCCTCCCAGTGCCACCACAGTCCCGCCCAGTGCCACCACAGTCCCTCCCAGTGCCACCACAGTCCCGCCCACTCCTTTTTAGCCATACCCAGTCTATTCCTAGCTCATTCTCACGTCACTCCCAGACCTCTATGCCCTCATCCAGTGTCCCAGTATCCACTCTCATCTCTTTCAGTGCCATCCCAGTCCCTGCCAGTCCATTCCCAGTCCCTCCCAATGCCACACAACTCCTCTCCACTCTCTCCCAGTGCCCCCAGCGTGTCCATCTCGCTGGTGCCCTCCAGCTCCCAGCCCGGCCCCTGCCGCCTGCTCTGCTCCCTGATGGATTTCTCCCCTGCCCACATCCAGCTGAGCTGCTCCCAGGGCCAGCAGCAGCTCTCGGGCCACGTGCTGGCCACTGCCGTGCTCCCCAGCGGGGACTGGAGCCAGCAGCTCCTGGTGCTGCTGGAAACCGCCCCCGGCAATGCGGGCTCAGCTCCAGCTGCCAGGTGGAGCACGGCAGCCTGGAGCACCCCCTGAGCCGGCACTGGGGCACGGCCCGGCCCCCACAGCGCCGGGGGCAGCGGGGGAGGCACTGGGGGGGCCCAGAGGGGGATTGGGGTGTGCTGGGAGGAACTAGGAGGGAGTTTGAGATAGACTGGTTTAAACTGGGGAGGGGATTGAGGTGCTTAGGATGGCTGGGAAAGGGTTTGAAGGATGTTGGGGAGGGTGGGATGGGGTTCTGGGGGTCCTGGTGGACACTGGGAGGGAGTTTGGGGGTGCTGGGTGTCACAGGGAGGGATTTGAGTGAGCCTGGAGGAGCTGGAAGGAGATTGGGCATTTGAAAGCAGGGATTGGGATGAGGTTGGTGGTGCTGGGAAGAGACTGGGAGGAGTCTTGATGAGTCCTGGTGGGGCTGGGAAGGGACTGGGAGAGGATTTGAGTGGTCCAGGGGAAGTGGGGAGAAATTGGGAGGGGGCTGTGGGATCCTGAGAGGAACAGGAGGGGCTCTGCTGGGTCCTGGGGAGGCTGGGAAGAGACTGGCAGTGATTTACCAAAATAGCAATATTGATCCAGTATCAACATCAATCTGTTAATGGACAAAAACCTCTCCAACAGTTTAAAGTTACAAAGTGGATGTTTAATCACAGCACTGGGCGAGTGCGGGAGTCACCCCTTAATACGCACTGCAAGTTGACAAAAGATTCCAGTGTCTATTTATTTACGAAAGTCTTGAATATCCAAAAAACAAATACATACTCACAATGCTAACACCCGCCATTCCCCACTTTGGATTAAAATTCACAGTAATGAGTTTAAAAAGTCATTACACCTGCCTGGTTGGGTCCCTGATTTGAAGAACAGGTCGTTTTGGTGAGGAGGGGTCATCAAGGGATGAAGGAAAACCGTTCTTCCCCACTCTCACCTTTCTACCTTTACAATGGTTGACATTACAAATGACATTTGGTACAACTCCAATTTCCTCCCTTGTGACTTTGAAATGGGTTTCCAGATGTAAGGTCTGTGATCTTCCTGAACCCGTTTATCACTTTCTCTTTTCTCATTATAAGCACATCTAAACATACAATGACAAGTAATTTTTTACCTGAGATTCATTATCTCAAATCCTGCTTCTCACTTCATCATTAACTCTAACTAGTTCCAGCAAGGCCTATCTCTAGCTAAGATCTACACTTTTTCTAAAATACCTAATTTTTTAAAATTAGTGACTCTGAAAGAGGTTTCAGAGGGTCCTGGGTGGGCTGGGAGGGACTGGGAGGGTGCTTGGAGGGGATTGAAGTGTCTGTGAGAAGTTTTGGGGGTCCTGACCTCTGCAGACCTCCCAGGGATGCCGACAAACGCTGCCCACAGCAAGATGCTGATGGGGATTGGAGTCTCCGTGTTGGGCTTCGTCTTCCTGGCACTGGGGCTCGGCTTCTGCCTGCGCAGGAAGGTGAGGGGGGGTCCTAGGGGTGGTGTCCTCCCCCCCCACAGAGCGAGTGTGCTCTCCTCGGGCCCCCCAAGCCCGGTGTCACCCCCTTTTCTCTGCCCACACAGCTCCTGAGGCAAAAGGTTCTTGAGGATTGAAAGTCAACAATTCCCACTGTCATTCTGTATCCCCTTGGATTTTAATTCCCTTGCTTTTATCCAGGTGCCCACAGGGAGCCAGGAAGATGTGGAGCCTCCCAGCCAGGTGTCTTCCCAACACACATCACCAGGACCACGGATCACCAGGGCTCTGCCCAACGGGGGTCACTGGGGATCATCCAACGCCCATCCTCCCATGGGGGATGGAGCTGGAGCAGCGCACGAAGCTCTTCCCGCACTCGGGGCACTCGCAGGGCTTCCCTTACTGGTGCCCCCGTTGGTGTTTGGTCAAGGCTGAGCTGTGTGAGAAGCTCTTCCCACACTGGGGACACTCGTAGGGCCTCTCCCCAGTGTGGATGCGCTGGTGTGCCCTCAGACTGGAGCTCCACCCAAAGCTCTTCCCACATTCCAAGCAGGTGTAGGGCAGTTCCCCTGTGTGGATCACCTGGTGTCTCATCAGGCCAAAGATAGCTCTGAAGCTCTTCCCACATTCCCCACACCCATAGGGCTTTTCACCAGTGTGGATCACCTGGTGCCGGATCAGCTGGGAGCTCTTTCTGAAGCCCTTCCCCCATTCCAAGCACTTGTGGGGCTTCTCCCCAGCTCTGAGCTCCGGCTGGATCTCTGGCCGTGTTCCTGGCACTGGGGGGATCTTTCCTCCTTGCAGCTCCCTGGACTGGGTTTCCAGCCCCTCCTCATGCAGGATCTCTGGGGCTTTTTCTCCTCCTCTTCCATCTGGACACAGTTTGGGAAGGAAAATTCCTGGTTAGGAGGAAAAGGAGAGGAGAGCGCCTTGGGCTGGGGGTTCCTCCATGCCCAAGTTCATCTCAGAAAGTCATTGGGCATCTTGTGTCTGTAACAAAGCAAAGCACCAAGATTCAGCCCAAACATCAAAACAATGATGACAAACTAGCCAAACACCAAATTCAGGCAAAACCCCCTCCAGAATACAAAGATTCAGCCCCTGCAAAGAAACAAAGCACCAATATTTAGCCAAAAAAAGTTCAGAAACACCAAGATTCAGTCCCATAAAATCGTGGATCCCCTCACCAGTCACCTCCAGGGCAACACTCCTGGGACTGCACATACAGGGAGAATGGAATGTTGTCCTGCTTCCTCTTCCTTCTCTCCCACCTCCTCCTGTGGCCCTACTCTTCCTCACACTCCTCTTCCTCCTACTATTTCTCCTCCTCCTGCACCTGCTCCTCCCACGTGAATCCTTCGACCGTTTTGTTCTTCAACCCTGCTTCTCCTTCCCTTCTCCTCCTGCCCCCAGGCCCAGCACCCACTGCCGCCTCCCTCTTCCCCCCCAGTCCCACAGCATCCCACCGCAGGGGCACGGATGCAGCTGGGCCAGCTCGGCCTGGGGCAGCGCTGGGCTCTCGGCCGCTTCCGCCCGCACTCGCTCCCCACTGCAGCCGCTCCCGCCACCACAGCGCGGGGGGGCCCGGCCTTGGCGCTCCCCCCTCCCACCTCCCCAAATTCCCCTCCAGGGGGGCGCCAAGGCCCGGGGGGGAGGGGCGCAGCTGGGCTCCAGCTGGGGAACGCTGGCAGCTGCGGCTCTGCCTGGACACTGATGAGTCATCAGCGCTGCGCGCTCTGATTGGCTCAGCCCTGCCTGAGCCCTGCGCCTGCGCCAAGGGGGGACACCCTGCTCCAGGGGGGATGGCCCCAAAACGGGGGAACCCCAGCAAAGGAACAACAACAAAGCCTCTTTACAAACTGATCCCCTCAACCTCATTGCACATAGGGCCAGGGACGTGGACATAAGGAAGTGACACGAGGAGCCATCAGCTGCACAAAATGTTATTAATTGATGACACAGACTGCTGTTCAGCCAAGGTCCTGCTAAATTCATCAACTTCTAGAAGAACAACAAAGACTTAACACAACCATCAATATCGTTAGCTATACAAAAGTGGGGTGCATATTAAGGGGGTATGTAGGAGGTGCATTGGGAAGTCTGTGCCTCTCCAGGACTTCAGTCAATGGGGAAAGGGAGAGGGAGATGTGACCAAGAAAATAAGGATGAAAAGGAGGCTGTGTCTGCCAACAATTGGAGAAATCTCATTAGAAATGTCCCATGGCCTCATCCTTTTTTATATGAATACAATTACTGTTACAGGACTCCTCTGTCTTCCTTGTGGACAGAAACCTCTGGGGATGTCAATTTTTCCACACACCTTGGGGCTCCTCCGCAATTCCTTCCACCGTCCGGGCCGGCGGGCAGTGAGTGCAGCTGAAGGGGCCTCACCCAGTTTGGGGGATCGGCTCCCTCGGCTGGCGGCGGCACCGGGCATTGATTGGGTACCCGAGAGTGAGCAGGAGACAGACGAGTGACGGAGCAGGGCGGCTCTCAAGAGTCGGCAGGGAGAGAGCACTGAAAATCTCAGCAGTGACTACAGTGGCATCTTCGGGGAGTGAACATGGCAGGGCACCCAGGGAGGGGACAAAAGGGAAAGCCACAATGGGGTCCCAGCCAAAGGGATGAGGATCCCAAAACATCTCTCAAGGGTCCCTTGGGAGCATGTGGAGGTCGTTTGCACATTCTCCCAGAGGGAATTAAGGACATGGACACCCAGAGGGGCAAGAAGGGAAGTCCAGAAGGGATTTAGACAACAGGGGATGGATGGTGTTGGTGTGCTGGGAAGGGATTGGCTGAAGGGGAGTGTGCAGGAATGTGCTTAAGGCAAGAAGCAGCAGGAGGAATCCATGGGGTAAGAAAAAGGATAATGGAAAAGAGGAGGAAGAGAAAAATACTGAGGATTGGGATGTTTTCCAGAAGGGTCTTATCATCAGATCCTTTGTATCCCAGTTTTGGAGGACAGGAAAACAAGGAGGTGAGGATTTCAGGGGGTTTCTCTGAGCTGGGAGCGGCAGGAGCGGGCGCAGAGCTGCGGCACCGGGAGCACGGGCTGGGGGCCTGTGGGGAGCTGTGGGGCCGGGCCGGGGCTGTGGGGCAGCCGGGGCTCAGCGCCGGGCGCTGCCTGAGCCCAGCACCCCCCGGGCAGGGCCGGCAGTGGCCCCCGGCCCCCAGGAGGCTGCGGGACGCCCCGGCCGCTGCCCGGCCCCGTGGAGCTGCCGGCCCTGCCCGCCGGGGGGGCCGCCTTTGGACACTGCGGCAGGACAGGGACCGGCTCTGGGATACGGGCTGGGGAGGGGAGCCTCAGCACAGCCAGCATGAGGAAGGAACAGCTCACAAATGGCGACTAGACCTGAGAGGATCAAGATCAAGTATCTGGCAGAGCCATGGCTGAAGTGAACCCACAAGTGTGGGCAGACCCAGAGAAATTGGCAAAATTAGATATGGAGCCTCTCCAAATTTCCCTGAAGCAACCAGGACAAGAGGTGTCCAAAAGCAATCCCCTGTTCCAAGGGAGGGAAGGAAGGGCTCACAGCCTGTCTGGGAGTCCTGCTCAAGGCACGGCTTGGGGAGCCAGGGATGGCTCCCTAGAATGCTCCTATCCTGCCAAACAAGAAATCCAATGGAATCCACAGAATGCTGCAGGACCCAAGAAGAAGAAATGAGATGATGAAACCGAGGCACCCCACACTCTCAGATCCTTACACCAGCCTCAACCAGGTGCCCTCCTCACACTGCTGCCATTCACAACTTGATGCAAAAGATGCTTTCTGGGGATCTGCCCACTTCCAGAGGATGCAAACACAATTCTGCCTTGGGCTGGCAACAAGAGCTAGAAGGGAAAATGCTCAAGACATGGACGGTCCTTCTGCAGGGATGCACGGAAGCACCGGCCTGATTGGGGCAAGCCTTGCAGGAAATATCAAAGGAATTGACCTCACCCCCAGGGACTGGCTTCATGCAGGATGTGGATGACTTGCTCCAGTCAGGAGGACAAAGAGAAGAGGTAGAGGAAGCCTCTGTGAAATGGCTTCATTTTCAGGCGAAAAAGCAGCTTTGAGTATCTGAAAAAAAAAGGCAAACGGTAGAGAAAATGGTTAAATATTTGGGACCTATTTTAACTTAAGCTTTGTCTTGTATTGACCCTGAGAGGGTTCAGGGAATCTCAGAAATAATGTTTCCCTGGACTAAAAAGGAGCTGCAGCAATTCTTAGGATTAACAGGCAATTGTAGGCGCTGGATTGAGGATTCTCTCTTCTAGCGAGAGCATTGTGTGACTTCTTTAGCCCCAAATAGTCTCAATGTTATGGGGTGGACATAAGAAAGAGAACAAAACAAAATGAAAAAAATAAAATGATTGATGCCTGTCCTAGTTTAGGGCAAATCAGGAAGGAAAACTCCAAATGGGGATCTCCACAGGGAAATGCCCCTCCCCACCAACGGGTCCGGGAAAAGGGAAAAAAAAATTCTGTGGAGAGAAGTGGAAAAAGCTGTTTATTTAACAGAAATTTAATAATATTAAATAATAAAACCTCTTGCTGTTCGATGGGATGGTAAGTCTAGGAAGAAAAGTCTTTTTTTCATGTGGTGCAGCTTGGCTCGCTCAGGTTCTTATCAGTCCCTCCAGCGCTGGGAAAGTGCCGAGGCCCAGGCCCCAGTGGGCCACAGGCGTGAGCTCCCGGGGTTTGGCTGGGTGTTCAGTCCAGAGCAGGCTTGCACAGATCCAAGAAAATTGGAAAAAAACAAAGGTCCAGGGAACTCCTCTGCCTCAGCTAGCTAAAACTAACTAAAAGTCAGAGAGAAGCTCTGTCCTGCTGTCTGTCCGTGCTGCAGACAACACAGTCCAGGAGCGGGATGTGTGGGAGTGATGTTTTCCTTAACACACTGCGCGCTTCTTCTTTCCCGTCTCTTGCTCTCAAAGACAGTCTTAAAGGTGCAGGACTTAATATATAACATAAACCAGACGATTGGGGATACCAGTATCATAAAGTCACCCCAGGACAGCTCTTCACGGGCTCCTGGCCCTTCGCAAACCCTTCAGCTCCCTTGGAATTCTCAGCAGTCACTAACATAGGTATTTCTTTCATATTTAAACTGCATTTAAACTTCTCCTTTTCTCTCCTCTCTATCTTTTTAATCTCCTCTTTATCTCCTTGAATCCCGTCAGCACCAGTAGGATGGGGATGGAGTCTTGGGGTGGGTGTGGGATGAACTGAGGATCCAGCAGAGAAGGGCAAGGCAGAGGGGAGAGGACTCAGCCAACCCTTCTCCTGCTCTCTCCTCCCCCAGGCTCCAGCTGAAGCAAGCCAGACTGGAAAGGATCCCACAAATGCTGTGTTCTCCTCCCTCTGTGCTTGGCTGGGGATCCTCAGCTTCAGCCTGGTGCAGTGATGGCTTAGATTCGCTAATTTGAGATTTTTGGCTAATGCACTAAATTGAAGAGGTTTATTATTACTTAATCACCTTTCACCTTTGCCAAGTTCTGCTGCACTGTGCCTGCTTTTCACCCAATACACTGCTAGCTCACCTACACACATGTGCTTCTTAGGATAATATTTAGATTCATAGCTTACTCTATAAAATCACACAATTACAGTTGAAATCTCTCCACCATCTCACTCAATGCAGTTTTTTATTTACTTATGGCATATTCTTACTTGCAGCTATAGGAACATAAGCTTATGAATTCTCTGCTCAGCGTCTGTGAACCTTTAGCATTGCATGAACCCAAGCTCCTTCCAAGGCTGTAAATGAAACCCTTCAGTATCTGTGGAAGTTTCTGTCTTTCCATTTCCCACAGCCCACCAAAGGATTTGTGACACTTTGTGACAGAGGAGAACCTGCCAGGCAATTTTGTGTTTGCTGTAGGGAAGGTTGGGTTGCTCTGCATCAGTTCCCAGAGCAGCGCAGAGCATTGGCTTTGTGATGTCAGGGCATGGATGCCACCTTGTCGTGGTGACATCCCAAGGTTGCCTTGGTGCACGGAAGGCCTCAGGGTCAGAGCAGCTCTTGGGCTTGCTCAGTGCAGGAGCATCCTCCTGCTTGAGGCGTTTGTCAGTGGGCAGCTGCACACTGACAGGAGCCGTGTTTGTTCTTGTGGTGGAGCAGAGTGTGCAAACTGGCACAGCAGTGCTACAGTGATGGAGCAGCTCGCTGTTGCCGTTTGCACCATTTATGTCATTGGATATTCCGGCTATTATCTGACCAATCTGGCACGTAAGTAGAGGTTTTCCCTGGCTGGAACCTGAGCTGGCTTTTGTAGGTCTCCCTGCTCTTTCTTAGTGACCGGGTTGCTATTGAAACACAAAGACCATGAGGATGCCCCTGGTTTGGTAAAGCTCCTGTCAACACCTTCAGCAAAACACGGGGTGTCTGTAGCCAGGGGGCTGCGGGCAGCATTTGCAGGGCTTCTGTTCCCTCCACGGGAGAGCCTGTGGCAGCAGAGTCTGGCATTTCCTCACTTTGCTGGCTCAATCTCTTGGGGTGACTTTACTTTTAAGATAGCTCTGAGAGCTGGGGAAGTTGAAACTGCTGGAGGCTGATGGGAGTTTTTTCTCCTGACTAATTCCTGGCCATGGGTGAGAATTGGCAGCGGTTTTAACTATTGAGAAGTGAGATCAACCTGTGAACACCACCTGAAGATGTGAGGCCGGGAATTTCTTGCTCTCTTTGGTTTCTGGCTTCTGACGAGGTCACAGGGCTCTGTCTCGGCCTCCTCCCCCCCTCCAGGCCGGACAAGGCTGCAGAGGGCGGGGTGGGGGGAGAAACGGAGCCGGCCGGCCTGACTTGGTTTGCAGTTTCTGCCACTGAACTGAAACCTGACACCATCAACATCTGCAGCTTTAGCAAGATTTTAACTCTTTTACTACCTGCATGGGACTTGCAGATTAATCCTTTTTTTCCAGAGAGAGAGAGAGAGGGAGTGATCAATCATCAACCCATCAAAGAGAGTGAAGAAAAAAATTAACTTGAGAGGGGGAAGAGAAATAAGGAGATGCTTTAATAAGCTGAAATATTTTTCTGTTAAAGCTATGGGCATGGACAGTAGTGTTCTGAAAAAAACTCCTTTAATTCATGACAGAGTATATTGGGAGGAATGGAGTGTTTCCAAGTGTGGATTTTGAGCAAATGATGAAGTAGTTGTGACACTGTGAGATGCTGGAACAAAGGGGGAGAAGTAATAGTTGAAGATTTGTGGCTTTTAAGAAGCAAAAAGAAAACTTCTGTTTCCAGGAGGGCTCACAAAAACAGATAAAGAGAACTTTTGTCTTTGAATAAGTCATTCTTAAAAATGACATCCCTAGACTCATGACCCATAACACACCTCAGAGTGATGGGAAATGGGAGGAGACAACTGATGGCAGATTTGCGGGCAGCTGGCATCAGAGAAATAGAAAGCTATGAAGAAAAATCGTTTTTGTGTGAAAAACTCCATAGATAGCAGAAGAAGACTTCTGTTTCTCTACAAAGACTGATGAAAAGACTCCAGCAGGAATTGGGACTGTTGTAAACACCAAAGATCCAAAGTTTTTTGTCTCCATGTTGTCATGTAAACAAGGGAATGGTTGGGTAGTGGGGGAGAAAAGGGTTGTTCTGGAAGTTTTATTCTGGTTTCTTATTCTTGTAGTTTTTGTCAATAAACTTTCTTTATTCCATTTAAGTTTTAAGCCTGTTTTGCTCTTGTTCTAATCCATATCTCACAGCAAAAAATAAGTAAGTTTCCTAGTGATCTTTTAGTTGCTGTTTTAAACCACACCAGTCAAGCAGGACACCTTTGAAAATGCAGACTGGGAGATCTTCTCAGATGCTGTTCTAAACAGGCCATGGTTCTCTCCTCTTTTCTCAAAGAATTTGGTTTATTTTCCTTGCCCACTGCAGGTCATCTGAGCCGTGTGTTCAGAGGTGCCGATCCTGAGGTGAGTCAGAAAGGAACATTTGATGCTCCTGGTGTTTCAGAATTGTGCAGGGAACTGTGAGCTTGGCCTGTGGCAGTAGAGTGCAGAGGGCCAGCTGGGTGGGCTGAAAGAAGATCCATTTCCATGTTTACAACAGCAATAGCAAAGGCATTGTTGGCTATTTCCTAATTTTCCATTGCAGAGCTTTAAAAGAACTCAAAGCTCAGATTTGCAGAGAACGTTGCTTGCTGATAGTAGCCAGGGTGAACTCTCTAATTCAGAGCTATTTGCAGTATGGCTGAATTAACCCATTTTAATTTAGTTGGAGAGACTTAGAATCCCATTGCTATCAAAGCTGATGATTTGTGCTTGGTAGAGCTGGTTGTAGAAATCGAGCTGAAGAGAAATAAGGTTCTAAATGATAGGGAGCTGCCTGTCCCTAACTCCACCATCTGTCCACAGAGCCCAGAAGCAAGAGCAGACTCTGCTGTGGCTCCCTCTGCTCCTGGAGAAGAGGCCAAAGAGGAGCAAAATGAGCAAAAGGAGCACGAGCCTCCAGCTGTGGTCACAGCCCAGCCTGACCATGCCCAGACAGTAAGTGCCAGTGCTGGGTGCTGCTGTCTTTAGTGCAAGGCAGAGCTGCAAGTTTCTGAGCAGCCAGCACTTGCTGTTGCTGGCTGAGGATGCTGAGTGCTGGAGTCCTGCCAGCACCCAGCCATTCCCCCATCCCGTGGCAGCTGGAAATTGGGCTTTGAGCCGTCGTGCTGAGGCCCCAAAGCGCTGCTGCCTGCGGGTGAGCAGCTGGCTGCTTGGCTCAGGGAAGCTCTGTCTCTTGGCTTCTGCCAAGCCATGGCCAAGGGCTCACACGGCATTGCTGGGGCTCACAGGGCTTGCTTTGTTTGCTTTCCCTTTTTGGAAACCTCTGCATGACCTGGAGAACTGTTCTGCAGTTTTCTGGAGTAATTCTTCACTTCTGCAGAATCTTTTAGGCCACCTGTCTTTTGGCTTTTGATAAGCTGCAAGGAGATGCTTGTGTTGTCCATGAAGCTGTGGCCGGCCATTCTTGTCCTGTGTGGCCAAAGAAACAAACTGTGTAGTTCTGAACCCTTCTTCTGAGGCAAAATCCACAAGTGGCAAGTTTCTCTTGATACGTTTTGTGGTGAAGTCTGCAGCTTTGGAAACTGCATTGGAGCCTAGTGTGGGGGCAAAGCTGCAAGTCCTTGAGTGCTGTCTTGTGTTGCTAAGAACCCCTTTAGAGATGGTTGTTTTTTCTCCTCAGAGCTGTTTTCCTCCTCCTGCCTCTTCTGTCCTGACACTCCCTGTTTAACCTCTAAATTTCTGCCTGTCCTAGTGAGGTGGGATAATTCCATGTTTTAGGTGGTTTTTGGTGACTTTGGTCATACATGCATTACATGACCCATGGCTTCCTTCATTGGCATCCCTAGGGGTGTGTCAATTAATTTGTTGGTGGGGCCTTTTGTGGATCTCTGTCAGTGCCACTCAGAATTCTCAGCTGACAAAAGAGGGAGGAGAAACACCTTGGTCCTCTTCCATATCCTGAGGTGGCCATAGAGGCTCTCTGAGCTGCAGCAGAGGATCCAATTGCACACATCCTTGTCTCCTGAATGAGCAGGATTTCTAACAAGAGTGTAGATGTCAGAAGGGCAGGAGTGGCAGTGCAGGCCTGAAAAGAACATGAACTCCAGCAGTGTCTCCCCCAAGGGCTGAGCTCACCAAGGAAGCCCCTGCAGAGCCAGGATGGAGCTGTGGGACAGGGCTGGCTGTCAGTCACTAGGGAGAGACAAGCAGGACACAGCAGAAGGGGAGGGAGGCCCTTGAGAAATGCCCCACATTTCCTGTCAGCTGCCCAAGAATCTGTTGGAGATTCAGTGCCAGATGGGCCCTGATTGCACTGCCAGGGTCTCTTTGGAATCTGTGCTTCCCCATGGGCAGAGAACAAGGCAGGAGAGCAGCAGCACAGAGCTTTGGGAACGTGGGAGCCCATCAGCCTTTGAGTCTTGGCCCACAAATGCTGGATGAGAAGCTGAAGCCCATCTTCTCTTGCTTTCTCTGCAGGTCCTTCTAGAGAAAGAGCAGGAGCAGATTGTTTTATCAGGACGGCCGTGCCAGCCTGAGGGAGAGCTGTTCCCAGCCCAAGAGCAGGAAGAGCAGCTGGGGCAGCAGGTGGAAGAGCCACTGGAGAATGGCCAGGTAAGGCTGACTCAGCAGGGGACAGAGTGAAGGGCAGGAAGAGGGGCATAAAACGCAGCTCTTGGGACTGAGCAGGCCACGAGTGCCAGAGGCCCTGAAAGCAAAGAGCCTCTGCAGAGATCAGCAGCGGGACAGGAGGTTACAGTGGAAGCAGAGGTGGGTAGGGAAGCAGAAAGAAGTGACTGAATGAGTGTGATTTTGAGGCTGAAACTGAGGAAGAAGCTGAGCCTGATGGCAGCTCCCAGGCACTTGCTCTCCATTTGTGTGTACAGAACATCGAGGCAGAGCCCCAGGCAGAGCTGCCTGAAGCTCCGAGGGCCATCATGGCAGTGAAGAGGAGGCCTGAGGAAGACAGAAGCATCCAAGAGGAGATGAATCTCCCCTGGCAGAGAGGAAATCAACAGAACCAGGTGAGTGACAGAGTGGCAGACACTCCACTCATGGAAATTCCTCTCTGTCATTCTTCTCAGGCCTCCGAGGAGGAGCTTCTGGCAGAGCTGCAGGAAACTGAGGCTAGGATCAGGGCAAGGGAGGAGAGGCTGGAGGAAGAAAGGAAGATCATCCAAGAGAAACTACATCTCCTCGCTCAGCAGCAAGAGGCTCTAGAAAATCGAGTGAGTGAAAGAGCGATAGGCACAGCAGTCACTGCAGTCTGGTGCTTTCTGCCCTTCTTGCCTTTCCTCTGCAGAGCAGCAGGGGGCTGGGCTGATGCCTCTCAGTGCCATCCTGCTGTAGTGTCTATCCCAGCTGCTTGGAAGGACATTTCCTGCTGTGCTCAATCTCAGCTGCTGCCCTGGACAGTGGCACCAGTCATTTGCCCCTTTTGCCAGCACTCATCTCAAGGGATTCCTGCTGGCCTGCTCCTGCTCTCCTTGTTTCTTCAGGGCTTTTTGCAAGTGAACACAGTCTCCCAGACAGATTTGGAATACGAGCTGCAAGCTGTCTGTATCCCTTGGTGAATCTGCTGCTGTCCTGCTCTTTCCCTTTGCTCACAGTCAATGAGCCTTGGCACACAGGGACAAGCTGTGGTCTCTGACTGCTTTGTTCTCTTTGACTTGAGGTGGACGTGTTGATATCTCACCTGGCAGCCTGCGAAGGCTTCCAGCAAATGCCGGCTGATGAAGAGCCCCAAGGTCGGCGGCAGGCACAGGTACTGTCCCAAGCACAAGTGCTGCAGGCTGAGCACCTTCTGAAGATGGTGCAGGAAAAGAGGACTGAGGGGGAGGAGCTCCAACATTAGAACAAGGAGCTGCAAATGTGTCTGCAGCCCTTGGAGGGGGAAAGGGATCCTTGGGAGGAAGTGCAATGGTCGTTGTTGCAGTCATCCTTCAGAAAATCCAGGAAAATGGAATATGAAACTGGCCATCAACTTGATTAAAACCAACCTTGGGTTTTGACCATTTGGTTCCAGAAGCGGGCATCCAAAAAATCCAGTTGATGAGCTTTGCATGTGGCTAACAGCAACTTCCTAAGGGCTTGCATTTGAAAAGGGAACTCGGGGTAATCTCTGCCAGCCAGCTTCCTGACACAAACTCCTTTCTTCTCGCAGATCTACACAGGCTCTTCCATTCAATCTGCTGCAGCAGCAGCAGCAGCAGCAGCATCTAAAGGAGCCTTTGTTGCCCAAGCTGAGCAGTGGAGCCGGGGCAGTTTGTCCATTTCCAGCAGTGACACATCTGCTGCTCAGCTCCAGGAGAGCCAGGGAGACTTCGTGGAGCAACTGAGTACGTCTGGTGTATTTCTTGTCTGAGGGACAGTGTATTGTGTGCACGTGCCAGCAGAGCTGTAGCAAATGATCCTTCTCACTTTGGTGTCCCAGAGACATTTAGGACTCCCCACAGGAACTGCTGTGCTCTGAGGCAGCGAGAGAGCGCTCTGGCTGTTCCTGCTGCCTCTGAGGGCAGCTTGGACTGGCTCGGCTTTGCCTGGCATTCCCTTGCCACTAAAGGCAGAAGCAGGAATTGTTCTTGGATCAGCAGAAGGCTGTGGCCCAGCAAATGATCTATGCAAGTCCTGTGTGCTAGTGGCCAAACTGAACAGAATATTTGATTCCTAAGTTCTCCTTAGACTCCAGACTTCCCACCTGTCGTCAGCACCAAAAGACTTCACAGAAACTGATTTTGGATTTTGCCTTTTGTTGTGGTTGTGTTTTCTGTGTGGTGTTTTTTATAGATTTTTGTTTTGGTTTTGGTGTTTTTTTGGTAGAGTTTTTTTTTTCTCCATACTGAAAGGGCTGTTCTGCCCCATGTGTTTTACTGGTGTCATTTTTAGGACTGTTTTTATTGCCTCTACTACATATACCAGGTTTTTATGAGAATGCTGTATTTTTGTCAGTGAGGACTCCTTTGCAAGAACATCAGGTGACAGCAGAAACAGAGAGCAAGAGATGTTTTCATTGGGCCCACAATGAAGAAACAGATACTTGTATAACAATCTGTAATTAATATCCCAGTTTTATTTTTATAAAGATGTGTCCAAGAGACACATCCACGTGGTGTGATCAGATAAAACAGCACTGCAGGCATTTCTCAGGAGCGAGCCTGCAGCCCCTGTGCTGTGTATTCCTCAGATCCATGGCACTTTTTCATCCCTGATTCCCAGCCATTCCCATGACTCTTAGAATCCTACCTATTGGCCCAAGCCCTGCTCAGATCAGTCTCTGGGAAAACACATCAAGCCCTTTGTGATTCTGCAGCACAACCCATTTAATCTGCTTCTTGCCCATAACAGCTGCCAGTGCTGTGCTCTCAGAAAAGACCTGGTGGGGCTGAGAAAAGATCCCAGCTGATTTGGTGTCTACCTTCACCTGCTGGGACACAAAAGGGCCTTGATCTGCACCTGGCTGTGTCTGATCTCCAAGGCAATGCTGTTGTGTCCTGAACGGGGGCCACAGCTTGTCAGGGGCTCAGGCTGGCTGTGTCTTCTTGCCATTGCTTGTCAGTGCTCATGCTTGGCCTTTGCCAGCCTTGTGCTGTGCCCTGCTGTGCTCTCTGCGCTTCATTTCCTTCCAAGGACTGGACAAAATCAGTCTCTCTGCTGCCCATTTGTACTGCACAACTGCCTGTCTTGTTGCTGCTGTGCTTGCTGCCCAGCTGACCACAGAGGGTTCAGAGCCCCAGACAGCAGGGCTGCCTTTGGCATCTCCTGCAAGTTGGGATCTCTGCCTGAAAGTCAGCATCTTGCATTTTGTTTCCCTCAGGGAGAATGGTGAACACGGAAAATCCCATCACAAAATACATTGAACTGGAAAGTCTTGGCAGCGGGTGAGTCCAACCACAGTCACTTCTACACAGCCATGGGCCAGGTGTTTCACTGGTGGAATATCCATCAAGTGGGAAGTCAGACAAGTTGTCCACATGTTTAGACAGCGGGCTTAGTCTGCCCCATCTCTCAGTACTGGCCAGAATTTGTCAAGTGTGCTCAGAAGGCATTGTCAAAGACATCTCCATGCTGCCAAGGTCTTGCCTGCAGCAAGGAACAGAACCTGGTAAATCTGCTTGTCTCTCAAGTGTGGGACAGCTCAGGATTCATTTCCTTCGCATTTTTGGATGTCTCCAAATCATCTGGCCACACTAATGAAAGGAGAAGAATCTTGCTTGCCTGAAAGCACAACCTACCCCCAATGAGAGCTGTCAGATAACAGTTCTCAGGAACATTTCTCTCCAAGAGTTTGCTAAAGGAAATACTCCGTGCTCAGGATTAGAATTGCACAGTTTAGAAGCTGACACCCGAGATGAAGGAATAAGCTGCCTTTTGGAGCTGAGGCAGTAAATCCCAAGGCTTCAGGAACAGGCCCAGTGCCCAGGCACTTGAGGGGAAAATGCATCATCTGCCTTCTGGCAGACCCCTCCTGCAACCTGCAGCTTTTAGGCATTTACAGCAGAGCTCTCCTGTCTGGACTGGCTTCCACTGCAAGATCTAAATGGCTTCTCCTTTCTTTGCTGCTGTTTTGTTTCTAGGGGTTTTGGAGAGGTTTCCAGAGCACTTGACACTGCAACAGGAGGAGAGGTAAATGTCAACAGCCCCTGCAGCCTCTGCTGCTCTCCAGGCCTTTCCCCACTGCTGACAGCTGTGGCTGGAGCTTTGAGTAGAGCTGTGCTGAAAAGGCACAAGAAGCACAGACTGGAGCCAGCCTGCAAATTGCACTTGGAACAGGCTTTGTGGACAAGGCAAATCCTCAGTGGCCACGTGTCCTGTAACTGACCCCCAAGGGAGCAGAGAAATGGGCTGTTGGAATGTCACTTCCTAATTACTCCAATGATGAGGTCTAATCACAAGGCACTTTGGCACAGCTTGGCTGTGCCATTCCAAAATCACTTGCTCCATGTGTGTTGTGGTCTCATGCTACCAATTTTCTCAAGTTACTACTTTCAATGTCATTTGAGGTGGCCATCAAGAAAATAAATGTGCAAGGAGTGAGTAGGAAGATACTAACCATGAATGAAATCAGGATCATGGAGAGTAATAGGAGTCCCAGGATCGTGAATTACTTAGCCAGGTGAGTGGTCACGGTCCTACCCCTTGAATGTTTCTTTACATACTACAAGCATGAGAGCTTAAAAACCCACTTTGGTCAGTGGCAGGAAATAGAGCTGTTAATGATTATTTCTCTACTTATCTCCAATGGATGGGAAGAGACTGCATTTTGTCTGCATGAATCCACCCTGGCAAATGCAGACTGAACATTGTTCAAAACCTGCATCAGCCCTATCTTAAGAATTCAATACCTTCTAAGTTCATTGCCTCCACAGTTCTTTGGGCTTGAGTTTATCAAGTTTCTTAAATGCTGATGAACCATCCAAGAGAGGATTGCCCTTGCATTGTTGCCCCTCTTTTCCATTGCTGTGCATGCCAGGAAGACTAGGTGCTTATTTCCAGAAATGCCATGCGTGACAGGTTTTTTATCTGGGCTCTTCCTAAACTGCCTTTCTCCTTGAGACAGCACAGACTGCAAACACTGCACAGCCTAGAGGCAATGTCTATGCCTTTACTTCTGCCCTTGTCTCCAAGGGACCCAGAAACAAGACTCAAGCAAAAAACCAAGCTAGCCGTGCATGTTCACCTGCATGGCCTTGTTTCCTTTTTTCAGCTACCTTGTGCATGAGGAACTCTGGCTGGTGATGGAGTACATGGACGGAGGCACTCTGAGAGATCTCATTGACGAGATTCAAATGTCTGAAGGAGAGATTGCAGCTGTCAGTCGGGAGGTCAGGGATCCCATCTGTGCTTCCAAGGCCTTGAGCTGCATTGTCTGGGAAACAGGGGCTCAGAACGGGAGGGATTTCATGGGCCAGGCTTGGTTTCTGTGCTGCTGCTCGGCTATGGGCAAGCAAGAGCATCTCAAGGGAACTGTCTGCCAGTGCCCCTACACTCACTGGACTCACTTCCTGTACTCTTATCCCCTGCTCTTGAATTCTATCTCTGTCTCTTGCATTGGCATTTGCAGTTCTCCACTGAGAAAGGTGCTGCTCTGCTCCTGTTGGAGCAGCAGGCTCTTGCTCTCAATGGCGCTGTGTTCTGCCATTCCTCCCCATTCCCCTGCAAAGGGAACCTTCCACAGCTGTTTCCTTGCTTGTGCGATGAACTCACAGCACTACTTTTTGCCCCCTGGTTCTGTTTTCTCTCTCAGTGCCTGCAAGGACTGGATTTTCTTCACTCCAACCACGTGATCCATCGAGATGTCAAGAGCAACAACATCCTTCTCAGAACCGACGGCTCTGTCAAGCTGGGTCAGTGTATTCTTGCTCAACTTCAGCCTTCCAGGAATGGGGGGTGTGGGGCTGCTTTCAGTGACTGCCAGCTCCCCAAAAATGCTGCTGCTGGCAGTGCAGGGGTCCCCCCTGCTGTGGGCTGAAGGCACAGTTGCAGGGTGCACACAGCTATGACAAGGAGCCACAAGCACCCAAGAGTGCTATTGCTCTGTGTGTGTCTGTGTGTGTTCCTTCCAGAGGGAGGGAGCTGCAATCTAAACCTTCAGGGGAACAAAAGGCACTGCTGGAGGAAGTGTAAGAAATGGGGGGATGTTTGAAGTAGCCAATTCATATTGCCTTGGCTAAACCCCTAAGGAAAGAAAGCAGGGAGTGTTGTCCAGGAAATTGATCTGCACATTCTCAAACTTCCACTGGGGAATTCTCTGGCTTGGTTTCCTAATTGAGAGTATTAAAATTAAAAGAGTATTTTGCTTTCTCCTCAGCTGATTTTGGCCTTTCTGCTCAGCTCACCCCTGAGCAAAATCAGCGGTGCTCGGTGACCGGGACTCCTTGGTGGATGGCACCTGAAGTGGTGAAGCGTCAACCATATGGCCCCAAAGTGGACGTGTGGTCTTTTGGAATTGTGGCAATTGAAATGGCCGAACAAAAAACTCCTTATGACAGTTTCACTGCTCGATCGGTAAGGAGCAAATACTCTCTGATCCCGCTGTCTTTCTCACCTGTCCCGTGTTCTCTGCTCACTGCACAAAATCCCATGGCCATCTGCTGGAAGTACTTCCACCAAGGCCCCTTCTACAAATGGCCCTGCAGCACATCAGCATCTGCTGGAGCTTTGGTTGCAGCACTGGGGGAACTCAAGCCTTACCTCGCCCAAACCATCTCCATTCTCAGGCAGCATTTTGCTTTGCCTTACAAGTCGTTCCAGCTCTTTTGGCTGTGTAGATGGCCCCAAGAATAGGAAACAAGCATCTCAGAGCTGGTCTTATCTTTCCAGAAACGAAGCAAAGGAACTCAAAGCAAACCAAGTTTCTAAAACAGTGCTTTTGAGAGAAGAAGTGCAGCCCCATTCTTCTCACAGGGAAACTTGCCTGAAACCTGGAGATGAGGCTGTAAAGCCAGAGTCTCTTCTGCTTCTTGTGCAGTGCTGCTGAGACACTCAGTGACCACCTTCTTTCCTAAACCAAGCCACTTTCTCCATATCACCAAGCTGGAGCCTGCTGATGGGGAGAGCCTGCCAAAACCTCCTGTTTGTTTCCTGGCACTTTCTGGGATGGGCACAGCGTTAATGCATTGACTTGAGAATCCAACCAGCACAGGGTTACCACAGGGATGACACTTCTGATTTCACCATGAATATTTTCCTTTTGCCACGTAAGGGAACCTGAAATTTTCAGAGTGCTGAGAGACAGAGCTGCAGGTGGCTCCTGTGTGCCCAAACAGGCATTTTCAACCCAATACATTTGTGGAGGCATCTTAATGAGTCTGTGTTGAAAATGAGATTCCAAAGGTTTGTTTCCTTCCCTGAGGAACACCTGCTGCATTTCTTTTCTTTTCTTCCAATTACCATCATTTTCAAGAACAGGACAAAAAGCTGGACGAGTTTTGTTTTATGGCAGCTGTGCTTAAGGGACCAACAAGCACTGCAGAGATTCTTTTCATGTAAGAATCCTTGGAATAGTACAGTTAGTTAGAATAACAAAAAGGCTGCCAAGCTGCTGGGAATCCTCTGAGAAGGAAATATGTATTTGCTGATGTAGTTGCCACTAACTAGATCAGGCAATGAAATCAGCTGCCAAGGCAAGATCTGCTGGATGTTGGCAAAGCTGTGGCTTTGGGGCTTGGGTTTTTTCATGATACAGGAAAGTTGTCATCCAAATGCTACAGGAAAGTCATGTCTGCCTCTCTGCCAGGGCAAAAACTGCCACTGCAGAGTGGAGCTGAAACAATGGGCTCTGGGAGAGCAGTTCCAGATGGGAAAGAAGCAGGTGGAGCCTTGTGTTTCCTTTTTCTCCAGGCTAAATTCCACATAGCCACAGAAGGGACCCCACAGCTGCGGCAGCCCGAGCAATTCTCGCCTTTGCTGCGTGACTTCCTGAGCTGCTGCCTGCAGAAAGGCGAGGCGCAGCGCTGGTCTGCCAAGGAGCTGCTGCAGGTAAAATGCCAAAAGGGCTGCAGGTGAAACAGTGTCCCAGGGATGGGCTCCTCCTCCACTGAAATCCAAGGCATCAGATGAGCCCCCATCCTCCTCCCTTCCAACCTTGGTGCTGTTCAGCTGACAGTGGGGAGCAATCCTAGACTGGGCTGGGCTGGCAGGGAGTGCTGGGTTTTAGCGCTGGCTAAAATCACCAGGGCACTTACTCATTTCTTGCTGGGAGCTATGGATTAGGAGAAGGGCAAAACAGGCTTCAAACTTCAAAGGAATAACAAATTTTATTAGCAGGCCCACAAGAATAAGAAAGGTCTCATCTGTGCAGTGAAAGGGTTCAATCTCAGCCAGGTCATGGCAGTCACGGTGTTGGATTTCAGGCTGTGCTGGGCCCCTCTCTCTGCCCGGGAGCCGCTGGGAGGGGAGGCTCGGCCTGGAGCCATCGCTGCACGCCGGGGAGAGGGTTTAGTGTGGGCAAGATGTCAGCAGCCGTGGCCTGGCCCAGCCTGGGGCCGGGGTCCCGCAGCCTCCATCCCCCGCCCGGGAGCCGCTGGGCTCTGGCCCGGCCTCCCCCAGGAGCACAGGCCGTGGGCGAGCAGGGCCGGCCTCACCAGAGCTCCGTTACCTTCGGGCTCCGGAAGCAAAGAGGGCCAGTGCCCGGGCTGGTGGTTTTCAAAATGTGCATCATCACAGAGGCACATCTCATTTCTAAATGGTGCAAAATGTTGTCAGTTCTCAGAACTAGCCAGCCATTGGCCTGTCTCAGGCACAGAGGAAGCTCCCAGCAGCTTCTCTCAAAGAAATCACTTCCGTGCGAGGTTTCTTACTTCCTTCCCTAAATGTCAATTCATCTCAAACTAACACACAGGGATATGGAAAGGTCATTTAGACTGTGTCCTGCAATGAGCAGGGACATCTTTCAAGAGATCAGGATACTCACACCGCAGATATTTCCAGGGGTGGGCCTCCTACCAGCTCTTGGGGCAACCTGTGCCACTCTTGCCCCATGCTCCTGACCTACTCTGACTCAATCCCCTTTCCATTTAAAAAGTATTCCCCTGCCTTTGAAGCTCTTAGCTTGGAAAATCATGCTTTCTTGTTGTTTTCTTTTCCTTTCTGCAGCATCAATTTATAACATCAGCCATGCCTGGGTCCAGCTTGGCACCTCTCATCGTTGCAGTAAAGAAGTGGAAGGAGGAGGCAGGAATGCAACAATTAATTTAGAACTGCCTTCTCCATGCCCAGTTTAGAGTAGGATTATAGAGTAGGATTGTAGAGTAGGGTTGTAGAGTAGGGTTGTAGAGTAGGATTATAGAGTAGGATTGTAGTGCAGGATGGTAGTGTAGGTTTGTAGTGTAGGATTGTAGAGTAGGATTTTAAATAAAATTTCTAAAATCTCAACTCCTTTGGAACATTTCTCTCCTTCTGACCCTGTGAGAAAGCTCAACATTTCCTTCTGAATTGTCAGTTTTTTCTTAGAGGTGGAAAGTGACATTGATGGCTTCTTTGGTACAGTTTGTAAGGGGGGAAGGCTCCTCTTCATTCATCCTCTCCAGACCACACTGCCTTTGGAATATGGCCAACTGGCCAAGTTTTGCCCAGCTGTGGCATTTCTATTTGAGGCAGAAACAGCAATGGCATTTGCAGGAAAAACCAAAGGAGGAGCAGTGCAACGCAAACATCCCGTGCAGATGCAGGCTGTGCAGATGTGACTCGAGAGTATTTGGGTTCCTGCCACTTGGATTTGTATCCCTAAGAGAAATCTCTTTGGCTGGAGGAGAGTCTGGCTGAAGAGAGAAAGCAGAAAGAGCAGTGAGGGTGCTGTGCAAGGTCTCCTGTGGTGCAGAGCTGTCAGCGACTGTGAGGTGAGAGCGGGCCCGGCCTTGGCCAGGCTGGAGCCCCAGCAGAGCCCTGGCAGAGCCCGGAGAAGCCTGAGCCTCGGCACAGGCAGGCTGGAAGGAGGCCCTTGGAGCTGCAAGAGGCAGCAGCCTGGCCCTGGCTGCCTCTTGCTGGCACCAGGCAAATCCTCCGCTCTCAGAGCCAAGCTGGCAGCTGGCTGCTCCTGAGGGGAAGCGGCGCCGTGCTGGGCACAGCACACACTGGTGCCATGGGCTGTCTGGAGTCTGCACAGGAGGAGAGAAAGGCAAAGAGCAGCCCAGGGCTGCTGCCCTGCCTGACCATTGCTGCTCTTCTGCTGCCTGCCCTGGAACTCCTGGCAATGGTCAGCAGTGTGTGCAGCACTCTGGGCACAGGGGGAGGGAGCCGGGCTGCTCCGCAGGCTCCAGCACAGGGCAGTGTCCTTCAGGCACGGCATTTCTGCCAGGGGAACCGAGGCCAGCGTGAGGCACTGACAGCAAGTCAGGGCACATCTGCACGAGCCAGTGCCACACACACCTCTGGGACCAAGCGCCTGCATTCCTGGAGCTCTGCACTGAGCCACAGCAAAGGTGTGAAATGCAGAGGGCTTTGCAGAAATATTCAGGGGCACCAGGCCAGCCTGCTTGGTGCTCTCTGGGGCACAGCAAGCACTGTGCAATGCAGCTCGGAGCTGCTGGCAGAGAGGGACTATGGGCATGTGCCTGAGGCTTGTTCTTGAGTAGTGATTTGGGAGGGAGCAGAAGTGTCTCAGTAGGCAATTGGTGTTTTCTTCATGAATTGCTGAATGAAAGACACAATGTGGCCTCACACAGCAAGAGAACTTGCAGAACTTACTGACCATAAGTTTGTGTTGAATTCCCAGAAAAGGGAAGTGTTGAAGTGTAACAAAAAGGCCTTTTGAATTCAGGTAGCTCCTGAGCCTTCATCAAAAACAACCACCAGGAGGCTGACAACTACATGCAGAGCCCTGCTGCATGGGCTTCCGCAATCATGGAATTAGAAAATATGAAGCTTAGGAAAGTAGAATGTGCCCATTAAGTTTAAAAAGTTTAAAAGCTTGTCCTGTGCAAAGAATGGACAAGTGAGTTTGTGGTGGAGCTTCCCCCTCACTCCTGGTGTTGAATAAACGAATCCCTGCTCTGCAGGCCCTACGCTATGGAGTACTGTTTTCTTGACTACTATTTGTGCATCATAATCACGCTATGCTTTTCACTGTCTTCTTAGAACCTTCCAGGCATAAAGTGAGTAAGACAGTGAGTTGTGTATTGATAGGGCCGAAGAAACATTTCCAAATGCCATCCTGGGAAAGGAAAGGACGTGAAACAGCGCTGGGGAAGAGCGTCCCTCGCACAGCCCTCAGAGCTGCCACAATGCACAAGATGGCGGCCAGGGCTGAGGCTGTGCCACCATGCACAAGATGGCGGCCGGGGCTGAGGCTGTGCCACCGTGCACAAGATGGCGGCCGGGGCTGAGGCTGTGCCACCATGCACAAGATGGCGGCCGGGGCTGAGGCTGTGCCACCGTGCACAAGATGCCGGCCGGGGCTGAGGCTGTGCCTCTCAGGGCGCTCTGCAGCCTCTGCCAGCCCAGCCCCAGCCCCGGAGCAGCGCAGGGCGGGCAGAGCCCCCTTCCAGCCGTCTGCTTCAATGGACATTGACAGACACCCGGGCCACGCACACAGGCTGACACCTTTGCTCTGTGCACACAAACACGTACCACACACTTGGGAACCTCGGCTGGCAGCATTTTCAGGTGAAAATACAAAGAAACTCCAGGGTTTGAAGGTTTTCAAATAGAATATTTCATTTGTCAATAAAAGGACCAAAAGCAGAAAGGGCCATCCCAGCCTGTTTCTTCCATGCAGGAATAGTGTCACAGTGACTGTGAGCTGATGAAGACGGAGATGGGATTTAATCCAAAGCAGATTGTGCAGTGGGTGCTCACCTGTGATATGTATCCCTCACAGTACCTATTTATTTGGAACACTAGGAAGATTATGAGCCTGGGCAAGATATTAACCCTTTCAATACACGGATGAGACCTACAAACCCTGTTCATCTCTCCAGGGACAGAAAAGGACAGAGTAATAACACACAAAAAAAACAACAAAAAAACATCAAAGTCAGTAAAAAAAAGAAGTCAAACATTAGATAGAAAAGTAATGAAAAAATGGTAATTGAAACAAAAATATTCTTATAGTAAAGCCATAGAAATAAACAATGATATACAAAATAACTCCTTTAATTAATGAAAAAAGTATAAAAATATATTAAAACTGTAAATCTAAACAAAAGCATCCATTAAAGAAACCAAACACATGTTAAAGTAACTGTTATCCCATAAAAGTTTGAACAGAAAAACAAATAAAAACAATAAAATGCCCTTTGCCCCCAGGGAGAGAAGAAAACTTCTGTTTCCAACGATGATCACAAAAACAAATGAAGAGAACCTTTGCCTTCAAACAACTCATCCTTAAAATAAAACCCCATGAATTCATAATCCATTGACACACCTCTAGGAGGGCTGTAAAAATCAGGAAAATGTCACGACAGAAAAATTTCTTCCCAGGCGGCTGCTATTTGTAAAAATGAAAAAGCACAAAAAAATCCATTCCTTGTAAAAAAGCCTCCATGACATAACAGGAAAAAACTTCTCTCCCTACAAAAACTAATACAAAACTACTGTGTAATTAATACTGTGTTAACATCCCAAGTTCTATCTCTACAGTGTCAGGAAAAAAAAAAAGGAGAGGAAAGGCGTTCTGAAAGTTTTATTAGAGTTTCTCATTCTTGTAGTCCTGTTAATAAAGTTCCTTTATTCCTTCTAAGTTTTAAGCCTATTTTGCCCTTCTCCTAATCCATATCTCACAGTGAGAAATGAGTAAGTGCCCTGGAGATTTCAGCCAGCGCTAAACCCACCACATTATTTAGTGCATTAGCCAAAAAACTCAAATTAGCGAATCTCAGCCACTGCACCAGGCTGAAGCTGAGGATCCCCAGCCAAGCTCAGAGGGAGGAGAACACAGCATTTGTGGGATCCTTTCCAGCCTGACTTGCTTTAGCTGGAGCCTGGGGGAGGAGAGAGCAGGAGAAGGGTTGGCTGAGTCCTCTCCCCTCTGCCTTGCCCTTCTCTGCTGGATCCTCAGTTACATCCCACACCCACCCCAAGACTCCATCCCCATCCTACTGGTGCTGACGGGATTAAAGGAGATAAAGAGGAGATTAAAAAGATAGAGAGGAGAGAAAAAGACAAGTTTAAATGCAGCTTAAATATGAAAGAAATACCTGTGTTAGTGACTGCTGAGAGTTGAAAGGGAGCTGAAGGGTTTGGGAAGGGCCAGGAGCCCGTGAAGGGCTCAGGAGCTGCTGCTGCCGGGAGGGAGGAAATGCACCAATGGCTCCCAGCAGAGTCTGTGCTTTGAGGCTCTTTCCCAAACAGCTGCAGGAGGGAAAGCAGCTGAGTTTGGAGGAAGAGTTTTCTGCTGAGGTTTCCTGTTTGGAGCTGTCACAAGCTTGAGCTGCTCAAGGGAAACGCGGCTCTGCTTCCAGCAGGGCCCAACTGCCCGGGAGCACAACTTGGTTCCCTGGCCCTGAGCCAACGGGCAGCAGCAGCTTCTGTTCCCTCCTGGCTCTTGTGTCATTTCCAGCAGCACAAGACACACCAAGAAAAGCTCCTCCAGAACATGCCATGAGAAACACAACCTGATTTCATGGCATGGAGGAGCTCTGACAGTCCCACGGGCTCAGGTTTGTTTGTCAGTGAACAGAGCAGGGAAAAGCACAGACACATTCCCTGCACAGGGAATTCACAGGAGGAAAGTGCAGCGCTGGAGGATGTGCTTGGATACAACGTTCCCACGGCAGTTTTGGGGATAAAATCGTCAGCAGAGAGAAAAGAAAAAGTCCTACCAAGGGTGGGCTGGGGAGGGCTGGTGCTTCCCGGGAGGCTCCCGAAGCTCAACAGTGTGGAAGAGTGGCTAGCTAACAAAGGTCGTGTTCCCATACAGCAATTAGCTGAGAAAGAATTAAACAACAGTAGAGTGTAGTTGGTATGAGATGTTGCAAAGTCAGAAAGACCTTAGTGATAACTGTGAACTGAGAACAGGACACTGTGATCAGAAGAATGTGGATTCAGCACAGATGAATGACCACAAGAAGGTGGAACTAGGTGGAGTTGTCCTTAAACGAAATACCCAATAATGAGCTTGCTTTTGCACTATGTGTGAGCCTAATTATTGATGTTATATAGGGAGTTTGGAGTTGCCAATAAATGAGACTTGCTGATCATTCATATTGAGTGCTGCTTGTCTCCCGCCGAACTCATCAAATGGCGCCCGAACAAATGGGACCCTTGGGACCTTTGGGACCTTTGGGACATTAAAAAGCGAAGGCCACGGGAGTCGGCGACAGGGGACGGGTCCTCCGCAGCAAGGACGGCGAAAAGCAACGGTGCCGCGCCCCAGGCGACCTCAGAGGAGAGTCCTGGCCGTAACGTGCTGCCAAACCTTGTAGGGCTGCAACAGCGCTGACGGTAAGATGGAAAGGCAAGCAGCACATGATTTATTTACCTGCTTTTTAGAAAAGCCACAGCTTAAGGGTTTTGATTTGCGCAAGGAGCTTCCTGGACTTCTTGCTTACGGGTATGCTCACGCCTTTGCCTCCCACTGCTGGGCAAACACTCCTATCTATGCTGCCCATGGAAAGAGGGAGGGAGAGTCAGAGAGAAGGAAATAATAAGAAAGAAATTCCAGAGCAAACACTGAAACAACGAACAGAATCTGTTCAGTTACGGCAGGATGTGATATATCCTGAACTATTTGCTTCACTTTTGGAGTCACTCTTAACACTACAATCTTATTTAAGTTCCAACTTTGCTACCCTGGAGGAAAAGAATCCAAATTTAGATTGGTTTCCACCCAAACCAGGGGGACATGGGGAGCACTGAGGTGTGCGCAGAGAGCGGGGGCACCCCCGGGGCAGAAGCAGTGCAGGAAAAGTTCCAAGGCCACACTGAACAATTACAGAAACAGCTGAGCAGGAACAGGTGGCTCAGACAGCTTCAAAAAGTGACAAAATAGCCAAAATTCACAAATTATATGGTACCTAGTTCGAAATTCATCACTGTAATTAGAAGTTGATAAGCTGCAATGGTCACCATTGTTAGCACCTGACCGTGAGAGACTTTTCGTGTAACATCGCCTGCTTTTGTAAAAATTGTGCCCCTTTTTTCCTCTATCAGTGAACAAGAGAGATTGAGAGAAGTAACTGTATGTGTTAAAGTTAACTTTGTGAGGTGTTTTTTTGTTGTTTTTTTTCTGCAAGAGCATGTGGAGAATGTGAAGAAAGATAACAGCAGCAGAGAGCAGCAGCAGGGCGGGCAGTCCACCCCCCGCTCCCTCTCTAAGAAAAAGCACCAGGATAGTACCCAGTTTGTTAAAAAGTCATGATTCATGGGTTTTTAAAAATGTTTTTATATACCCTGTTAGAGTTAATTTTGTGTTTTAAGTAATTATGAGTTTATGCAGTTGCAGTTTTTTAGAGTTTTCCTGGAGAAATTATTGTGATTCTTTGAAAGTTTAAAAAGGCCCCTTTTCAAAAAAAAAGGTGTTTAAGGTGAATATTAACAGAAGTTACCTTGCAATAATTAGCCTTAAAACCTAAGGTTAAAATATGGTATAATTTACAGCTTCTAAGAAAACCTTCCAATTGATGTTATCTACAAAAGATATTTATGGTTTGAAAAAATTAATTAGTTAAGAGAACTTTACTGTACAAGACAAAGTTAAGTTAAAGTATATATTACCCATTTGCTTGTTTTTCCCACAATTTTAATAAGGTAATTTCAATGTGAGTCCTTTTGTTATATAAAACACATATAACTGCATATATACCAATTTGGATTTTGGATTTTAGTTTAAGAATTAGACTTAATGTTTCTGAAAAGTGCTACAAAAGCTGAATGGCAACTTGCCAAATCCTGTGTTGTTGTGGTTTTTCTCTAGAAAAACTGCACTTTAAAATCCTAACCAATTTGAACATATACTAGGCAAATTCCTGTTTTGAATGAGTATTTTTAGTACCATTTGCAGTTATTGTGGGTTATTCTCAAAGCTAGATGACATAGAATTGTGATATACTTGTTACATTTTTATAATCTTCATAGTGAATCCATGTTACTATTATATTGTGTTTAAAAGGTATATATCAAACTTTTAGTTGCCTCTTTGTAGTAACAGAATAAGATTAAGTTATGTTTTTATTTAATATAGATTAAGTGTTAATAGAATTAAGAAAAGTCAAGTTTTATTATGTTTAGGCTTGAATGTTTTTAAGTTAAGTTTTATAACTTAGATATTCTTTTAAGGTTAAGTTTGTTACTTCCTTTTGTCATAAATCATTACTGTTAGGTTTAAATATTGTTTAATTTAAATTGTTTTATGTTTTATTGGAGACACTTGTCTAAACTGCAAAGTATAGTTATTTTCCTAGAGAGATGAAGACAGCCACAACTGAGACAGCTGTGACAGAACACTGATGAACACCTGCTTGTGGATAGAAGGGAATGCAGTCTGTGACACCCTTGACTTCATCAGGAGTTCTATTGGTTGTTGCAATCTCTGCAGTTTTTGTTTGTTATAGCTTTCTTATTTTTCAGTGTTTCCAGAATTTTAAGAAGATGTACCATTGCTGAGGATCAGCTGCCATGGGAGAGGCTTCAGATTAAACCAACTGCTGCATGGTTTAATTGGTCTGGTACCTGAGGCTTCTGATCATTTGCTTTGTACAAATGCATTTTAACAGTTTGCTGTGCTGTAAGCATCTCCTAGCTGCTACTATTGAGAACCTTGTTTTAGAAATGAGTTAAGAGGCATCTTTCCAGTTTAAAGCCAGGCCCTGGCCAAGCCTTAACTTTACCTGGACAGAATGTTTGCCAACAGATCCAGATGTTTTCTGTCCCAAATCAGTATTTGAGTCACTTTTTGACTCAGCAATTTGACCCTATTAATATGACAGCTGGATCAATTTTGAAGTGGGCTTGGAGAATCATTTCCGGAGGTGGTTATCCAATCCTTCACTGATGATTTTTTGTTTCTGTTGGTTTGCTAACTATGGGATGCTGGTGCAGTGTTTTAGTAATTAATAGTAGTTTTATATTACATATCTTATTAATAATGTTTATGATTTAATTGATTTTTAACTGCTATAGGTTCTTAATCCTTGTGTATACGGGTTTGTGTTGATGTTTATAACAGAAGTACATCTCATTTTTATTTTTTTTTAAGAAAACGGGGAAAATTGATATCCTAAAAGCATTTTGATTAGTGTAATTCATTAACTTCAAGGGGAGAAGCGTCTGTGTTTTGTTGGCAGGTTCAAAAAGGTCACCTGTCCATCTGACCAGACTGTCTGCCTCTGAACACACGAGATCCAGTGAACAGAGAAGTCACCACACAGCCTTGGTACTCCAGACATGGATCAGAAGTGGAGCTGTCAGGACACAGTTGTGTCTGAGCACTACACAGACAGTTGCCAACAGAAATTTTATGTTGTTATTATGATGTTGTGTCTCTACCAATTTTTTCAATTATCTTTTGTTTTAAGATTTAGAAGGATGTGAAGAATAACCTGAACATCGAAGCCGTCAGTCACCGATCAGCTGCCAGCTGACATCACGGGAGCAGTGAACGTTCCAAGACTGAATCGTGTTAAATCATAGTCTGTTTGTGAAGGAAATTCTGTAGAAGATCTAAGAAAAGTGTAGAGACTCCATCTAACTGTATATAAAGCAAATTGTAGTTGTGTGTTTACCCTTTCAGCAAATTGCTTCCACGCTTAGACTACATATATACCAGAGCATGTGTGTTAAAAGTAGTTAGATAATAGTTTAAGAGTTTAGCCTGTGTAGTAATTGTTATGTTAGTATAAAGTATAAGCATTTCCCCCTTCAAGAGCTAGTGAAATGAAATGAGCTTTGAAAGTTCATTTATTGTTAAAGTTTAGCTGTGAGTTTGCAAGTATGGTGTCATTTACATGGAACAAACTGCTTATGGAAATTGTGTTGTGTATAGTCCTGACCAACTGTCTGCTAACTAACATCCAAAAGTGACAGAACATATGGGTCACTCTGGCACACTGAACTGGCCAAAGGTCAATGTGTCTGAGCCTAGCCACACCTGGAGATCCTTTTCACACCTGTCCCATAGGAGTCCCTGAATGGGATCCTCAAGCAGCATTTAAAGGTTTAATTAGTAATGAGACTCGACTGAATGGATTGGCAATGTTGCAAGAGTGCAATTGCACTGTTGGCTTCACATTAAGACAACTTGAAGCCTGCAGGCAAGCAAAAATTACCAAAGTTCTCAATGTTACCATGCAGCCCTCAGAAGAATTAGATTTGTTAGGTTCCACCAATACCTCAGGTGGATGGATAATGTTTGAACCCCCAACAAAAAGTCATTCCAACAAAGTAATGCAGCACTGGGCTGCAGACAACCCTATAGCTGATCTCGTTACTCACACTGAGAGTAAAGCCTTTATTAGTGGTGCAATCTCACAGGACAATTACCAAAGTGATTACCTAGTTCCATATTCCTAATCTGTGGAGATAGAGCATGGAATTAGATTCCTGCTAATCCACATAGAAAACCCTGTTATTTTGGGAAACTTACTTTGTTTCCATCCAAGCTTACATCAATTGCAGAATGTAGCTGATAAAATAAAAAACATCAGTCAAAGTGAAGCCTGAATGAATTAAAGCTTAGCAACTCTAAAAAGGCTCGCTTGTTAGACTAATAAAAGATTGAATTTAATATCCACAATGTTAAGTGAACTTTCAGCCGATGTGAGTAGTGTATGTCATGCAGTATTATAAAATCGAGCTGCAATTGACTTTTTGCTCTTAGCACAAGGACATGGTTGAGAGGAGTTTGAAGGCATGTGCTGTCTGAATCTTACTGATCATTCAGTTTCCATCCATGGGCAACTGCAACAGCTACAGGATGGGTTACATGCCCTGGAGGAAGATAGTGACCCCATTGGAAGTTGGTTCTCCAGCTGGGGCATCACCGGATGGTTGAGGTCTCTTGTGCTAGAAGGGGGACAGACTTTACTTATAATGTTAATGGGGATGAAAGTCTAAGTTGTGTGTTATCTTGTCTTCATAAGAGTATGGAATGAGTCACATCCAAAGCCTGGTTTGTGCAAAAAGAGAAAGGGGGAATTGTTGCTATACCTTATATATTAGTAAAGGCCTGTCTGCACAAACCAGTCTTTGAAATAAGTCGTGATATTAAAGGCTAAAGTCCTTGAAACCCTCCTGCAGAAGAGAGAGTAAAGCAAAACAAAATCCTTGTGTGTAGGAGAAAAAATGCAAACCTGTGTGTGTTAGCCAATAGTAACTTGCTCTGCCCACGGACCCTGTAGAACCCTATAAAAGGTGTGCTAAAGATAGAAATAAACGGGGTTCACGTTTACTTCTGTGAAGAGCGGTGGGTTGCTGGCGTTCCTCCAATGAAGTTCTACAAATTAAACATAACAAATATCATTGGGGTGCAGAGGCATTGGTGAAATTGATGAAACAAAAATTAATCTCGGTACAGATGCTAACAATGGCAAAATCAGTAATGTCAAAATGTGAAATCTGCTTAAAAAACAACTCAGTGACTAGACACAGGCATAGCTAGGGAAGATTAGGATAGGAACAGAATCAGGATGACACTTGGCAAGAACCCTCTAGTAGAGTGAAATTTGGGTGGGCCCTAGAGTCTTTGCTTGGTCCTATAGCAAACTATCAGAAGAGAGAAATGTTGTACAAACTTAGAGGTCAGGTAGATAAATTAGCTAGAGTGACCTGAGAAAGATTTAAAGAACTAAATGTACAATTACACTTTACTACTCCTGAAAGAGCATGGAGTGTGTGAGTTTTTTAAAGGGATGGATTGATCATTGCTGCATCCACACCCCAAATGTAACTGCACATGTAGAATATGACATCAATCAATTGCAACAAATAGAGCACGGAGCACAGGAAGAGCAAAAGGATTTGTCTACAAGTTGGTTAGGCAAAATCTTCAAAGGGTTAGGGTGGAATGTGAGTTCATGGATTAAATCTATCATTGAGAGTGTGATCATCTTACTAACTGTATTCTTAGCAATTTGGTTAGTTGACAGCACCTTCAAGGGAGAAATACAGAAGAAAACGTCCTGGAACCAGAAAATAATAAAGGCACTGATGTGAGATCCTCACCCACCATCTTCTGGTTCTCCAGTTCGTGACAACATCCAGGACAACGCTTACATCAATCAAGTATTCGAAGAACATCAAGTATAAACTCAGAAAAAAAGGACTGTATCAAGTGAAAACATTTGCACTTCTATTGAAGTAAAAATGCTTTCAAAGGGGGGAATGATAGTAAAAGGCTTTGAAATCATAGAAAATTCAGGGACTTAGAAAAAAAGTTAGGTTTGGCAAGCCTGGGAAAAGTAGGCCCTGGGAAATGTTAGGCCTTGTGCTTGCTAAAGATCAGGTGAAACTGCACCTGTGTAGTCAGTAGATGATAAATGATACAATTGTTAGATGTGATTAGATATAATTATTGTTTAAAGAAGATGAGGAACAATGTTAGGGGGCTGGGGGGATCACGAGAAATCCATGCTTGGGTAACATCAATGTATACAATAGAACAATGTAAGTTTAACAATTAATATGTAAGTTATATAACGATAGAGTACAAAAACATGTTCAACTCAAAACCAAGTCGGGTCAGATTTGGGTATGTGTACCCATAAATCCCAAATCTCTACAATAAAGCACCTTCATATAATCATTCCGTGATTGTCTGTGTTCTTGAACGATAACAATTTCATCAGATTTTACTGGAATTTTGTGGGATTTTCTGTAAAATTTTGTGGGATATTGAGAAGATTAATGGAATTTTGTGGAAATTTTTCTGGAATCTTGTGTATTTTTTTGGAATTTTGTGAAACTTTGTGGTGATTTTGTGGGATGTTTCAGGAATTTGGTGACATTTTTAAGAATTTTGTGGAATTTTTGTGGAATTTGGTCAGGTTTTGAGAAGTTTTAAAGAATTTTGTGGGAGTTTTCTGCCATTTTATGGAATTTTTCTGGAATGTTGTGGGATATTGATAAGAATTGAAAAATGTTGAAGGATATTTCTGGAATTGTGTGGAAATTGGAGGAGATTTTATGGGATGTTTCTGGAATTTGGTGACATTTTTAAGAATTTTGTGGAATTTTTGTGGAAATTTTTGGAATTTTTAGGATACTTGAAGAATTTTGTGGGATTTTTCTTAGATTGTGTGGGAATTTGTGGATATTTTGTGGGATGTTTCCGGAATTTGGTAGGGTTTTGAGAAGTTTTAGGGAATTTTGTGGGTGTTTTCTGCCATTTTGTGGGATTGTTCCTTAAATTTTGTGGGCTGTTTCTGGAATTACGTGGGGGTTTTGTGGAGTTTTGAGGGATATTGAGGAGACAAGAAGAATTTTGAGTCAATTATCTTAGATTCTGTGGAACTTGGTAAAGATTTTGTGGGATATTTCAAATATTTGATATGGTTTTGAGAAGATTTAAGGATTTTTTGGTGACTTTTCTGCAATTTTGTGGGATTTGGCTGCAATTTTGTGGGATTTTTTCTGAATGTTGTGGGATTTTTCTGGAATGTTGTGGGATATTGATGAGACTTGAAGAATTTTGAAGGATATTTCTGGAATTGTGTGGAAATTTGTGGAGATTTTGTGGGATGTTTCTGGAATTTGGTGACATTTTTAAGAATTTTGTGGAATTTTTGTGGAATTTTGTGGAATTATGAGGAGACTTGAAGAATTTTGAAAGATATTTCTGGAACTTTGAGGGAATTGGAGGTGATTTTTTGGGATGTTTCTGGAATTTGGTGACATTTTTAAGAATTTTGTGGAATTTTTGTGGAATTTTGTGGGATTCTGAGGAGACGAAGAATTTTGTGGAATTTTCTTAGATTGTGTGGAAATTTTTGGAGATTTTGTGGGATGTTTCTGGAAGCTGGTAGGGTTTTGGGAAGATGTAGGGAATTTGGTGGGAGTTTTCTGCCATTTTATGGGATTTTTCTGGAGTGTTGTGGGATATTGATGAGAATTGAAGAATTTTGAAGGACATTTCTGGAATTGTGTGGAAATTGGAGGAGATTTTATGGGATGTTTCTGGAATTTGGTAACATTTTTAAGAATTTTGTGGAATTTTTATGGAATTTTGTGGGGTATTGAGGAGACTTGAAGAATTTTGTGGAATTTTCTTAGATTGTGTGGAAATTTGTGGAGATTTTGTGGGATGTTTCTGGAATTTGGTCGAGTTTAGAGACTATTTAGGGAATTTTGTGGGAGTTTTCTGCCATTTTATTGGGGTTTTCTTTTAATTTTGTGGGATATTGAGGAGATTTTGTGGGATGTTTCAGGAACTTGTTGGTGACATTTTTAAGAATTTTGTGGAATTTTTGTGGAATTTTGTAAGATTCTGAGGAGACTTGAAGAATTTTGTGGGATTTTCTTAGATTGTGTGGAAATTTGTGGAGATTTTGTGGGATGTTTCAGGAATTTGGTAGGGTTTTGAGAAGGTGTAGGGAATTTGGTGGGAGCTTTCTCTCATTTTGTGGGATTGTTCCTTAAATTTTTTGGGATATTTCTGGAATTACGTGGGGGTTTTGTGGAATTTTGAGGGATGTTGATGAGACTTGAAGAATTTTGAAGGATATTTCTGGAAATTTGTGGAAATTGGAGGAGATTTTGTGGGATGTTTCTTTAATTTGGTGACTTTTTAAGAATTTTGTGGAATTTTTGTGGAATTTTTTGGGATTCTGAGGAGACTTGAAGAATTTTGTGGAATTTTCTTAGATTGTGTGGAAATTTGTGGAGATTTTGTGGGATGTTTCTGGAATCTGGTAGGGTTTTGAGAAGATGTAGGCAATTTGGTGGGAGTTTTCTGCCATTTTATGGGAGTTTTCTGGAATGTTGTGGGATATTGATAAGAATTGAAAAATCTTGAAGGATATTTCTGGAATTGTGTGGAAATTGGAGGAGATTTTGTGGGATGTTTCTGGAATTTGGTAGGGTTTTGAGAAGTTTTAGGGAATTTGGTGGGAGTTTTCTGCCATTTTGTGGGATTGTTCCTTAAATTTTGTGGGCTGTTTCTGGAATTACGTGGGGGTTTTGTGGAATTTAGGGAGATATTGAGGAGACAAGAAGAATTTTGAGTCAATTATCTTAGATTCTGTGGAACTTGGTAAAGATTTTGTGGTATATTTCAAATATTTGATATGGTTTTGAGAAGATTTAAGGATTTTTTGGTGACTTTTCTACAATTTTGTGGGATTGGGCTGCAATTTTGTGGGATTTTTTCTGAATGTTGTGGGATTTTTCTGGAATGTTGTGGGATATTGATGAGACTTGAAGAATTTTGAAGGATATTTCTGGAATTGTGTGGAAATTGGAGGAGATTTTGTGGGATGTTTCTGGAATTTGGTGACAAGTTTAAGAATTTTCTGGAATTTTTGTGGAATTTTGTGGGGTATTGAGGAGAGTTGAAGAATTTTGCGGGATTTTTCTTAGATTGTGTGGAAATTTGTGGAGATTTCGTGAGATGTTTCTGGAATTTGGTAAGGTTTTGAGAAGTTTTAGGGAATTTGGTGGGAGTTTTCTGCCATTCTATGGGATTTTTGCATCTATTTTGTGGGATGTTTCTGGAATTACGTGTGGGTTTTGTGGAATTTTGAGGGATATTGAGGAGATTTGAAGAATTTTGAAGGATATTTCTGGAATTTTGAGGAAATTGGAGGAAATTTTTTGGGATGTTTCTGGAATTTGGTAACATTTTTAAGAATTTTGTAGAATTTTGGTGGAATTTTTTTATAATTTTGAGAGATTCTGAGGAGACCTGAAGAATTTTGAGAGATTCTGAGGAGACCTGAAGATTTTTCTTAGATTGTGTGGAAATTTGTGGAGATTTTGTGGGATGTTTCAGGAATTTGGTAGAGTTTTGAGAAGTTTTAGGGAATTTGGTGGGAGTTTTCTGCCATTTTGTGGGATTGTTCCTTAAATTTTGTGGGCTGTTTCTGGAATTACGTGGGGGTTTTGTGGAATTTTGAGGGATATTGAGGAGACAAGAAGAATTTTGAGTCAATTATCTTAAATTCTGTGGAACTTGGTAAAGATTTTGTGGGATATTTCAAATATTTGATATGGTTTTGAGAAGATTTAAGGATTTTTTGGTGACTTTTCTGCAATTTTGTGGGAGTTGGCTGCAATTTTGTGGGATTTTTTCTGAATGTTGTGGGATTTTTCTGGAATGTTGTGGGATATTGATGAGACTTGAAGAATTTTGAAGGATATTTCTGGAATTGTGTGGGAATTGGAGGAGATTTTGTGGGATGTTTCTGGAATTTGGTGACATTTTTAAGAATTTTGTGGAATTTTTGTGGAATTTTGTGGGATTCTGAGAAGACTTGAAGAATTTTGTGGAATTTTCTTAGATGGTGTGGAAATTTGTGGAGATTTTGTGGGATGTTTCAGGAATCTGGTAGGGTTTTGAGAAGGTGTAGGGAATTTGGTGGGAGTTTTCTGCCATTTTATGGGGTTTTCTTTTAATTTTGTGGGATATTGAGGAGATTTTGTGGGATGTTTCAGGAATTTGGTGACATTTTTAAGAATTTTGTGGAATTTTTGTGGAATTTTGTGGGATTCTGAGGAGACTTGAAGAATTTTGTGGGATCTTCTCAGGTTGTGTGGAAATTTGTGGAGATTTTGTGGGATGTTTCAGGAATTTGGTAGGGTTTTGAGAAGTTTTAGGGAATTTGGTGGGAGTTTTCTGTCATTTTGTGGGATTGTTCCTTAAATTTTGTGAGATATTTCTGGAATTACGTGGGGGTTTTGTGGAATTTTGAGGGATGTTGATGAGACTTGAAGAATTTTGAAGGATATTTCTGGAAATTTGTGGAAATTGGAGGAGATTTTGTGGGATGTTTCTTTAATTTGGTGACATTTTTAAGAATTTTGTGGAATTTTTGTGGAATTTTCAGGGATTATGAGGAGACTTGAAGAATTTTGTGGGATTTTTCTTAGATTGTGTGGAAATTTGTGGAGATTTTGTGGGATGTTTCTGGAATCTGGTAGGGTTTTGAGAAGGTGTAGGGAATTTGGTGGGAGTTTTCTGCTATTTTATTGGATTTTTGCATCTATTTTGTGGGATGTTTCTGGAATTACGTGTGGGTTTTGTGGAATTTTGAGAGATATTGAGGAGACTTGAAGAATTTTGAAGGATATTTCTGGAATTTTGAGGGAATTGGAGGAAAATTTTTGGGATGTTTCTGGAATTTGGTAACATTTTTAAGAATTTTGTAGAATTTTGGTGGAATTTTTGTAGAATTTTGAGGGATTCTGAGGAGACCTGAAGAATTTTGTGTGATTTTTCTTAGATTGTGTGGAAATTTGTGGAGATTTTGTGGGATGTTTCAGGAATTTGGTAGGGTTTTGAGAAGTTTTAGGGAATTTGGTGGGAGTTTTCTGCCATTTTGTGGGATTGTTCCTTAAATTTTGTGGGCTGTTTCTGGAATTACGTGGGGGTTTTGTGGAATTTTGAGGGATATTGAGGAGACAAGAAGAATTTTGAGTCAATTATCTTAAATTCTGTGGAACTTGGTAAAGATTTTGTGGGATATTTCAAATATTTGATATGGTTTTGAGAAGATTTAAGGATTTTTTGGTGACTTTTCTGCAATTTTGTGGGAGTTGGCTGCAATTTTGTGGGATTTTTTCTGAATGTTGTGGGATTTTTCTGGAATGTTGTGGGATATTGATGAGACTTGAAGAATTTTGAAGGATATTTCTGGAATTGTGTGGGAATTGGAGGAGATTTTGTGGGATGTTTCTGGAATTTGGTGACATTTTTAAGAATTTTGTGGAATTTTTGTGGAATTTTGTGGGATTCTGAGAAGACTTGAAGAATTTTGTGGAATTTTCTTAGATGGTGTGGAAATTTGTGGAGATTTTGTGGGATGTTTCAGGAATCTGGTAGGGTTTTGAGAAGGTGTAGGGAATTTGGTGGGAGTTTTCTGCCATTTTATGGGGTTTTCTTTTAATTTTGTGGGATATTGAGGAGATTTTGTGGGATGTTTCAGGAATTTGGTGACATTTTTAAGAATTTTGTGGAATTTTTGTGGAATTTTGTGGGATTCTGAGGAGACTTGAAGAATTTTGTGGGATCTTCTCAGATTGTGTGGAAATTTGTGGAGATTTTGTGGGATGTTTCTGGAATTTGGTAGGGTTTTGAGAAGTTTTAGGGAATTTGGTGGGAGTTTTCTGCCATTTTGTGGGATTGTTCCTTAAATTTTGTGGGCTGTTTCTGGAATTACGTGGGGGTTTTGTGGAATTTTGAGAGATATTGAGGAGACAAGAAGAATTTTGAGTCAATTATCTTAGATTCTGTGGAACTTGGTAAAGGTTTTGTGGGATATTTCAAATATTTGATATGGTTTTGAGAAGATTTAAGGATTTTTTGGTGACTTTTCTGCAATTTTGTGGGATTGGGCTGCAATTTTGTGGGATTTTTTCTGAATGTTGTGGGATTTTTCTGGAATGTTGTGGGATATTGATGAGACTTGAAGAATTTTGAAGGATATTTCTGGAATTGTGTGGGAATTGGAGGAGATTTTGTGGGATGTTTCTGGAATTTGGTGACATTTTTAAGAATTTTGTGGAATTTTTGTGGAATTTTGTAAGATTCTGAGGAGACTTGAAGAATTTTGTAAAATTTTTCTTAGATTGTGTGGAAATTTGTGGAGATTTTGTGCGATGTTTCTGGAATTTGGTCGAGTTCAGAGACTATTTAGGGAATTTGGTGGGAGTTTTCTGCCATTTTATGGGGTTTTCTTTTAATTTTGTGGGATATTGAGGAGATTTTGTGGGATGTTTCAGGAATTTGGTGACATTTTTAAGAATTTTGTGGAATTTTTGTGGAATTTTGTGGGATTCTGAGGAGACTTGAAGAATTTTGTGGGATCTTCTCAGGTTGTGTGGAAATTTGTGGAGATTTTGTGGGATGTTTCAGGAATTTGGTAGGGTTTTGAGAAGTTTTAGGGAATTTGGTGGGAGTTTTCTGTCATTTTGTGGGATTGTTCCTTAAATTTTGTGAGATATTTCTGGAATTACGTGGGGGTTTTGTGGAATTTTGAGGGATGTTGATGAGACTTGAAGAATTTTGAAGGATATTTCTGGAAATTTGTGGAAATTGGAGGAGATTTTGTGGGATGTTTCTTTAATTTGGTGACATTTTTAAGAATTTTGTGGAATTTTTGTGGAATTTTCAGGGATTATGAGGAGACTTGAAGAATTTTGTGGGATTTTTCTTAGATTGTGTGGAAATTTGTGGAGATTTTGTGGGATGTTTCTGGAATCTGGTAGGGTTTTGAGAAGGTGTAGGGAATTTGGTGGGAGTTTTCTGCTATTTTATTGGATTTTTGCATCTATTTTGTGGGATGTTTCTGGAATTACGTGTGGGTTTTGTGGAATTTTGAGAGATATTGAGGAGACTTGAAGAATTTTGAAGGATATTTCTGGAATTTTGAGGGAATTGGAGGAAAATTTTTGGGATGTTTCTGGAATTTGGTAACATTTTTAAGAATTTTGTAGAATTTTGGTGGAATTTTTGTAGAATTTTGAGGGATTCTGAGGAGACCTGAAGAATTTTGTGTGATTTTTCTTAGATTGTGTGGAAATTTGTGGAGATTTTGTGGGATGTTTCAGGAATTTGGTAGGGTTTTGAGAAGTTTTAGGGAATTTGGTGGGAGTTTTCTGCCATTTTGTGGGATTGTTCCTTAAATTTTGTGGGCTGTTTCTGGAATTACGTGGGGGTTTTGTGGAATTTTGAGGGATATTGAGGAGACAAGAAGAATTTTGAGTCAATTATCTTAAATTCTGTGGAACTTGGTAAAGATTTTGTGGGATATTTCAAATATTTGATATGGTTTTGAGAAGATTTAAGGATTTTTTGGTGACTTTTCTGCAATTTTGTGGGAGTTGGCTGCAATTTTGTGGGATTTTTTCTGAATGTTGTGGGATTTTTCTGGAATGTTGTGGGATATTGATGAGACTTGAAGAATTTTGAAGGATATTTCTGGAATTGTGTGGGAATTGGAGGAGATTTTGTGGGATGTTTCTGGAATTTGGTGACATTTTTAAGAATTTTGTGGAATTTTTGTGGAATTTTGTGGGATTCTGAGAAGACTTGAAGAATTTTGTGGAATTTTCTTAGATGGTGTGGAAATTTGTGGAGATTTTGTGGGATGTTTCAGGAATCTGGTAGGGTTTTGAGAAGGTGTAGGGAATTTGGTGGGAGTTTTCTGCCATTTTATGGGGTTTTCTTTTAATTTTGTGGGATATTGAGGAGATTTTGTGGGATGTTTCAGGAATTTGGTGACATTTTTAAGAATTTTGTGGAATTTTTGTGGAATTTTGTGGGATTCTGAGGAGACTTGAAGAATTTTGTGGGATCTTCTCAGGTTGTGTGGAAATTTGTGGAGATTTTGTGGGATGTTTCAGGAATTTGGTAGGGTTTTGAGAAGTTTTAGGGAATTTGGTGGGAGTTTTCTGTCATTTTGTGGGATTGTTCCTTAAATTTTGTGAGATATTTCTGGAATTACGTGGGGGTTTTGTGGAATTTTGAGGGATGTTGATGAGACTTGAAGAATTTTGAAGGATATTTCTGGAAATTTGTGGAAATTGGAGGAGATTTTGTGGGATGTTTCTTTAATTTGGTGACATTTTTAAGAATTTTGTGGAATTTTTGTGGAATTTTCAGGGATTATGAGGAGACTTGAAGAATTTTGTGGGATTTTTCTTAGATTGTGTGGAAATTTGTGGAGATTTTGTGGGATGTTTCTGGAATCTGGTAGGGTTTTGAGAAGGTGTAGGGAATTTGGTGGGAGTTTTCTGCTATTTTATTGGATTTTTGCATCTATTTTGTGGGATGTTTCTGGAATTACGTGTGGGTTTTGTGGAATTTTGAGAGATATTGAGGAGACTTGAAGAATTTTGAAGGATATTTCTGGAATTTTGAGGGAATTGGAGGAAATTTTTTGGGATGTTTCTGGAATTTGGTAACATTTTTAAGAATTTTGTAGAATTTTGGTGGAATTTTTTTATAATTTTGAGGGATTCTGAGGAGACCTGAAGAATTTTGTGTGATTTTTCTTAGATTGTGTGGAAATTTGTGGAGATTTTGTGGGATGTTTCAGGAATTTGGTAGAGTTTTGAGAAGTTTTAGGGAATTTGGTGGGAGTTTTCTGCCATTTTGTGGGATTGTTCCTTAAATTTTGTGGGCTGTTTCTGGAATTACGTGGGGGTTTTGTGGAATTTTGAGGGATATTGAGGAGACAAGAAGAATTTTGAGTCAATTATCTTAAATTCTGTGGAACTTGGTAAAGATTTTGTGGGATATTTCAAATATTTGATATGGTTTTGAGAAGATTTAAGGATTTTTTGGTGACTTTTCTGCAATTTTGTGGGAGTTGGCTGCAATTTTGTGGGATTTTTTCTGAATGTTGTGGGATTTTTCTGGAATGTTGTGGGATATTGATGAGACTTGAAGAATTTTGAAGGATATTTCTGGAATTGTGTGGGAATTGGAGGAGATTTTGTGGGATGTTTCTGGAATTTGGTGACATTTTTAAGAATTTTGTGGAATTTTTGTGGAATTTTGTGGGATTCTGAGAAGACTTGAAGAATTTTGTGGAATTTTCTTAGATGGTGTGGAAATTTGTGGAGATTTTGTGGGATGTTTCAGGAATCTGGTAGGGTTTTGAGAAGGTGTAGGGAATTTGGTGGGAGTTTTCTGCCATTTTATGGGGTTTTCTTTTAATTTTGTGGGATATTGAGGAGATTTTGTGGGATGTTTCAGGAATTTGGTGACATTTTTAAGAATTTTGTGGAATTTTTGTGGAATTTTGTGGGATTCTGAGGAGACTTGAAGAATTTTGTGGGATCTTCTCAGATTGTGTGGAAATTTGTGGAGATTTTGTGGGATGTTTCTGGAATTTGGTAGGGTTTTGAGAAGTTTTAGGGAATTTGGTGGGAGTTTTCTGCCATTTTGTGGGATTGTTCCTTAAATTTTGTGGGCTGTTTCTGGAATTACGTGGGGGTTTTGTGGAATTTTGAGAGATATTGAGGAGACAAGAAGAATTTTGAGTCAATTATCTTAGATTCTGTGGAACTTGGTAAAGGTTTTGTGGGATATTTCAAATATTTGATATGGTTTTGAGAAGATTTAAGGATTTTTTGGTGACTTTTCTGCAATTTTGTGGGATTGGGCTGCAATTTTGTGGGATTTTTTCTGAATGTTGTGGGATTTTTCTGGAATGTTGTGGGATATTGATGAGACTTGAAGAATTTTGAAGGATATTTCTGGAATTGTGTGGGAATTGGAGGAGATTTTGTGGGATGTTTCTGGAATTTGGTGACATTTTTAAGAATTTTGTGGAATTTTTGTGGAATTTTGTAAGATTCTGAGGAGACTTGAAGAATTTTGTAAAATTTTTCTTAGATTGTGTGGAAATTTGTGGAGATTTTGTGCGATGTTTCTGGAATTTGGTCGAGTTCAGAGACTATTTAGGGAATTTGGTGGGAGTTTTCTGCCATTTTATGGGGTTTTCTTTTAATTTTGTGGGATATTGAGGAGATTTTGTGGGATGTTTCAGGAATTTGGTGACATTTTTAAGAATTTTGTGGAATTTTTGTGGAATTTTGTGGGATTCTGAGGAGACTTGAAGAATTTTGTGGGATCTTCTCAGGTTGTGTGGAAATTTGTGGAGATTTTGTGGGATGTTTCAGGAATTTGGTAGGGTTTTGAGAAGTTTTAGGGAATTTGGTGGGAGTTTTCTGTCATTTTGTGGGATTGTTCCTTAAATTTTGTGAGATATTTCTGGAATTACGTGGGGGTTTTGTGGAATTTTGAGGGATGTTGATGAGACTTGAAGAATTTTGAAGGATATTTCTGGAAATTTGTGGAAATTGGAGGAGATTTTGTGGGATGTTTCTTTAATTTGGTGACATTTTTAAGAATTTTGTGGAATTTTTGTGGAATTTTCAGGGATTATGAGGAGACTTGAAGAATTTTGTGGGATTTTTCTTAGATTGTGTGGAAATTTGTGGAGATTTTGTGGGATGTTTCTGGAATCTGGTAGGGTTTTGAGAAGGTGTAGGGAATTTGGTGGGAGTTTTCTGCTATTTTATTGGATTTTTGTATCTATTTTGTGGGATGTTTCTGGAATTACGTGTGGGTTTTGTGGAATTTTGAGAGATATTGAGGAGACTTGAAGAATTTTGAAGGATATTTCTGGAATTTTGAGGGAATTGGAGGAAAATTTTTGGGATGTTTCTGGAATTTGGTAACATTTTTAAGAATTTTGTAGAATTTTGGTGGAATTTTTGTAGAATTTTGAGGGATTCTGAGGAGACCTGAAGAATTTTGTGTGATTTTTCTTAGATTGTGTGGAAATTTGTGGAGATTTTGTGGGATGTTTCAGGAATTTGGTAGGGTTTTGAGAAGTTTTAGGGAATTTGGTGGGAGTTTTCTGCCATTTTGTGGGATTGTTCCTTAAATTTTGTGGGCTGTTTCTGGAATTACGTGGGGGTTTTGTGGAATTTTGAGGGATATTGAGGAGACAAGAAGAATTTTGAGTCAATTATCTTAAATTCTGTGGAACTTGGTAAAGATTTTGTGGGATATTTCAAATATTTGATATGGTTTTGAGAAGATTTAAGGATTTTTTGGTGACTTTTCTGCAATTTTGTGGGAGTTGGCTGCAATTTTGTGGGATTTTTTCTGAATGTTGTGGGATTTTTCTGGAATGTTGTGGGATATTGATGAGACTTGAAGAATTTTGAAGGATATTTCTGGAATTGTGTGGGAATTGGAGGAGATTTTGTGGGATGTTTCTGGAATTTGGTGACATTTTTAAGAATTTTGTGGAATTTTTGTGGAATTTTGTGGGATTCTGAGAAGACTTGAAGAATTTTGTGGAATTTTCTTAGATGGTGTGGAAATTTGTGGAGATTTTGTGGGATGTTTCAGGAATCTGGTAGGGTTTTGAGAAGGTGTAGGGAATTTGGTGGGAGTTTTCTGCCATTTTATGGGGTTTTCTTTTAATTTTGTGGGATATTGAGGAGATTTTGTGGGATGTTTCAGGAATTTGGTGACATTTTTAAGAATTTTGTGGAATTTTTGTGGAATTTTGTGGGATTCTGAGGAGACTTGAAGAATTTTGTGGGATCTTCTCAGGTTGTGTGGAAATTTGTGGAGATTTTGTGGGATGTTTCTGGAATTTGGTAGGGTTTTGAGAAGTTTTAGGGAATTTGGTGGGAGTTTTCTGTCATTTTGTGGGATTGTTCCTTAAATTTTGTGAGATATTTCTGGAATTACGTGGGGGTTTTGTGGAATTTTGAGGGATGTTGATGAGACTTGAAGAATTTTGAAGGATATTTCTGGAAATTTGTGGAAATTGGAGGAGATTTTGTGGGATGTTTCTTTAATTTGGTGACATTTTTAAGAATTTTGTGGAATTTTTGTGGAATTTTCAGGGATTATGAGGAGACTTGAAGAATTTTGTGGGATTTTTCTTAGATTGTGTGGAAATTTGTGGAGATTTTGTGGGATGTTTCTGGAATCTGGTAGGGTTTTGAGAAGGTGTAGGGAATTTGGTGGGAGTTTTCTGCTATTTTATTGGATTTTTGCATCTATTTTGTGGGATGTTTCTGGAATTACGTGTGGGTTTTGTGGAATTTTGAGAGATATTGAGGAGACTTGAAGAATTTTGAAGGATATTTCTGGAATTTTGAGGGAATTGGAGGAAATTTTTTGGGATGTTTCTGGAATTTGGTAACATTTTTAAGAATTTTGTAGAATTTTGGTGGAATTTTTTTATAATTTTGAGGGATTCTGAGGAGACCTGAAGAATTTTGTGTGATTTTTCTTAGATTGTGTGGAAATTTGTGGAGATTTTGTGGGATGTTTCAGGAATTTGGTAGAGTTTTGAGAAGTTTTAGGGAATTTGGTGGGAGTTTTCTGCCATTTTGTGGGATTGTTCCTTAAATTTTGTGGGCTGTTTCTGGAATTACGTGGGGGTTTTGTGGAATTTTGAGGGATATTGAGGAGACAAGAAGAATTTTGAGTCAATTATCTTAAATTCTGTGGAACTTGGTAAAGATTTTGTGGGATATTTCAAATATTTGATATGGTTTTGAGAAGATTTAAGGATTTTTTGGTGACTTTTCTGCAATTTTGTGGGAGTTGGCTGCAATTTTGTGGGATTTTTTCTGAATGTTGTGGGATTTTTCTGGAATGTTGTGGGATATTGATGAGACTTGAAGAATTTTGAAGGATATTTCTGGAATTGTGTGGGAATTGGAGGAGATTTTGTGGGATGTTTCTGGAATTTGGTGACATTTTTAAGAATTTTGTGGAATTTTTGTGGAATTTTGTGGGATTCTGAGAAGACTTGAAGAATTTTGTGGAATTTTCTTAGATGGTGTGGAAATTTGTGGAGATTTTGTGGGATGTTTCAGGAATCTGGTAGGGTTTTGAGAAGGTGTAGGGAATTTGGTGGGAGTTTTCTGCCATTTTATGGGGTTTTCTTTTAATTTTGTGGGATATTGAGGAGATTTTGTGGGATGTTTCAGGAATTTGGTGACATTTTTAAGAATTTTGTGGAATTTTTGTGGAATTTTGTGGGATTCTGAGGAGACTTGAAGAATTTTGTGGGATCTTCTCAGATTGTGTGGAAATTTGTGGAGATTTTGTGGGATGTTTCTGGAATTTGGTAGGGTTTTGAGAAGTTTTAGGGAATTTGGTGGGAGTTTTCTGCCATTTTGTGGGATTGTTCCTTAAATTTTGTGGGCTGTTTCTGGAATTACGTGGGGGTTTTGTGGAATTTTGAGAGATATTGAGGAGACAAGAAGAATTTTGAGTCAATTATCTTAGATTCTGTGGAACTTGGTAAAGGTTTTGTGGGATATTTCAAATATTTGATATGGTTTTGAGAAGATTTAAGGATTTTTTGGTGACTTTTCTGCAATTTTGTGGGATTGGGCTGCAATTTTGTGGGATTTTTTCTGAATGTTGTGGGATTTTTCTGGAATGTTGTGGGATATTGATGAGACTTGAAGAATTTTGAAGGATATTTCTGGAATTGTGTGGGAATTGGAGGAGATTTTGTGGGATGTTTCTGGAATTTGGTGACATTTTTAAGAATTTTGTGGAATTTTTGTGGAATTTTGTAAGATTCTGAGGAGACTTGAAGAATTTTGTAAAATTTTTCTTAGATTGTGTGGAAATTTGTGGAGATTTTGTGCGATGTTTCTGGAATTTGGTCGAGTTCAGAGACTATTTAGGGAATTTGGTGGGAGTTTTCTGCCATTTTATGGGGTTTTCTTTTAATTTTGTGGGATATTGAGGAGATTTTGTGGGATGTTTCAGGAATTTGGTGACATTTTTAAGAATTTTGTGGAATTTTTGTGGAATTTTGTGGGATTCTGAGGAGACTTGAAGAATTTTGTGGGATCTTCTCAGGTTGTGTGGAAATTTGTGGAGATTTTGTGGGATGTTTCAGGAATTTGGTAGGGTTTTGAGAAGTTTTAGGGAATTTGGTGGGAGTTTTCTGTCATTTTGTGGGATTGTTCCTTAAATTTTGTGAGATATTTCTGGAATTACGTGGGGGTTTTGTGGAATTTTGAGGGATGTTGATGAGACTTGAAGAATTTTGAAGGATATTTCTGGAAATTTGTGGAAATTGGAGGAGATTTTGTGGGATGTTTCTTTAATTTGGTGACATTTTTAAGAATTTTGTGGAATTTTTGTGGAATTTTCAGGGATTATGAGGAGACTTGAAGAATTTTGTGGGATTTTTCTTAGATTGTGTGGAAATTTGTGGAGATTTTGTGGGATGTTTCTGGAATCTGGTAGGGTTTTGAGAAGGTGTAGGGAATTTGGTGGGAGTTTTCTGCTATTTTATTGGATTTTTGTATCTATTTTGTGGGATGTTTCTGGAATTACGTGTGGGTTTTGTGGAATTTTGAGAGATATTGAGGAGACTTGAAGAATTTTGAAGGATATTTCTGGAATTTTGAGGGAATTGGAGGAAAATTTTTGGGATGTTTCTGGAATTTGGTAACATTTTTAAGAATTTTGTAGAATTTTGGTGGAATTTTTGTAGAATTTTGAGGGATTCTGAGGAGACCTGAAGAATTTTGTGTGATTTTTCTTAGATTGTGTGGAAATTTGTGGAGATTTTGTGGGATGTTTCAGGAATTTGGTAGGGTTTTGAGAAGTTTTAGGGAATTTGGTGGGAGTTTTCTGCCATTTTGTGGGATTGTTCCTTAAATTTTGTGGGCTGTTTCTGGAATTACGTGGGGGTTTTGTGGAATTTTGAGGGATATTGAGGAGACAAGAAGAATTTTGAGTCAATTATCTTAAATTCTGTGGAACTTGGTAAAGATTTTGTGGGATATTTCAAATATTTGATATGGTTTTGAGAAGATTTAAGGATTTTTTGGTGACTTTTCTGCAATTTTGTGGGAGTTGGCTGCAATTTTGTGGGATTTTTTCTGAATGTTGTGGGATTTTTCTGGAATGTTGTGGGATATTGATGAGACTTGAAGAATTTTGAAGGATATTTCTGGAATTGTGTGGGAATTGGAGGAGATTTTGTGGGATGTTTCTGGAATTTGGTGACATTTTTAAGAATTTTGTGGAATTTTTGTGGAATTTTGTGGGATTCTGAGAAGACTTGAAGAATTTTGTGGAATTTTCTTAGATGGTGTGGAAATTTGTGGAGATTTTGTGGGATGTTTCAGGAATCTGGTAGGGTTTTGAGAAGGTGTAGGGAATTTGGTGGGAGTTTTCTGCCATTTTATGGGGTTTTCTTTTAATTTTGTGGGATATTGAGGAGATTTTGTGGGATGTTTCAGGAATTTGGTGACATTTTTAAGAATTTTGTGGAATTTTTGTGGAATTTTGTGGGATTCTGAGGAGACTTGAAGAATTTTGTGGGATCTTCTCAGGTTGTGTGGAAATTTGTGGAGATTTTGTGGGATGTTTCTGGAATTTGGTAGGGTTTTGAGAAGTTTTAGGGAATTTGGTGGGAGTTTTCTGTCATTTTGTGGGATTGTTCCTTAAATTTTGTGAGATATTTCTGGAATTACGTGGGGGTTTTGTGGAATTTTGAGGGATGTTGATGAGACTTGAAGAATTTTGAAGGATATTTCTGGAAATTTGTGGAAATTGGAGGAGATTTTGTGGGATGTTTCTTTAATTTGGTGACATTTTTAAGAATTTTGTGGAATTTTTGTGGAATTTTCAGGGATTATGAGGAGACTTGAAGAATTTTGTGGGATTTTTCTTAGATTGTGTGGAAATTTGTGGAGATTTTGTGGGATGTTTCTGGAATCTGGTAGGGTTTTGAGAAGGTGTAGGGAATTTGGTGGGAGTTTTCTGCTATTTTATTGGATTTTTGCATCTATTTTGTGGGATGTTTCTGGAATTACGTGTGGGTTTTGTGGAATTTTGAGAGATATTGAGGAGACTTGAAGAATTTTGAAGGATATTTCTGGAATTTTGAGGGAATTGGAGGAAATTTTTTGGGATGTTTCTGGAATTTGGTAACATTTTTAAGAATTTTGTAGAATTTTGGTGGAATTTTTTTATAATTTTGAGGGATTCTGAGGAGACCTGAAGAATTTTGTGTGATTTTTCTTAGATTGTGTGGAAATTTGTGGAGATTTTGTGGGATGTTTCAGGAATTTGGTAGAGTTTTGAGAAGTTTTAGGGAATTTGGTGGGAGTTTTCTGCCATTTTGTGGGATTGTTCCTTAAATTTTGTGGGCTGTTTCTGGAATTACGTGGGGGTTTTGTGGAATTTTGAGGGATATTGAGGAGACAAGAAGAATTTTGAGTCAATTATCTTAAATTCTGTGGAACTTGGTAAAGATTTTGTGGGATATTTCAAATATTTGATATGGTTTTGAGAAGATTTAAGGATTTTTTGGTGACTTTTCTGCAATTTTGTGGGAGTTGGCTGCAATTTTGTGGGATTTTTTCTGAATGTTGTGGGATTTTTCTGGAATTTTGTGGGATATTGATGAGACTTGAAGAATTTTGAAGGATATTTCTGGAATTGTGTGGGAATTGGAGGAGATTTTGTGGGATGTTTCTGGAATTTGGTGACATTTTTAAGAATTTTGTGGAATTTTTGTGGAATTTTGTGGGATTCTGAGAAGACTTGAAGAATTTTGTGGAATTTTCTTAGATGGTGTGGAAATTTGTGGAGATTTTGTGGGATGTTTCAGGAATCTGGTAGGGTTTTGAGAAGGTGTAGGGAATTTGGTGGGAGTTTTCTGCCATTTTATGGGGTTTTCTTTTAATTTTGTGGGATATTGAGGAGATTTTGTGGGATGTTTCAGGAATTTGGTGACATTTTTAAGAATTTTGTGGAATTTTTGTGGAATTTTGTGGGATTCTGAGGAGACTTGAAGAATTTTGTGGGATCTTCTCAGATTGTGTGGAAATTTGTGGAGATTTTGTGGGATGTTTCTGGAATTTGGTAGGGTTTTGAGAAGTTTTAGGGAATTTGGTGGGAGTTTTCTGCCATTTTGTGGGATTGTTCCTTAAATTTTGTGGGCTGTTTCTGGAATTACGTGGGGGTTTTGTGGAATTTTGAGAGATATTGAGGAGACAAGAAGAATTTTGAGTCAATTATCTTAGATTCTGTGGAACTTGGTAAAGGTTTTGTGGGATATTTCAAATATTTGATATGGTTTTGAGAAGATTTAAGGATTTTTTGGTGACTTTTCTGCAATTTTGTGGGATTGGGCTGCAATTTTGTGGGATTTTTTCTGAATGTTGTGGGATTTTTCTGGAATGTTGTGGGATATTGATGAGACTTGAAGAATTTTGAAGGATATTTCTGGAATTGTGTGGGAATTGGAGGAGATTTTGTGGGATGTTTCTGGAATTTGGTGACATTTTTAAGAATTTTGTGGAATTTTTGTGGAATTTTGTAAGATTCTGAGGAGACTTGAAGAATTTTGTAAAATTTTTCTTAGATTGTGTGGAAATTTGTGGAGATTTTGTGCGATGTTTCTGGAATTTGGTCGAGTTCAGAGACTATTTAGGGAATTTGGTGGGAGTTTTCTGCCATTTTATGGGGTTTTCTTTTAATTTTGTGGGATATTGAGGAGATTTTGTGGGATGTTTCAGGAATTTGGTGACATTTTTAAGAATTTTGTGGAATTTTTGTGGAATTTTGTGGGATTCTGAGGAGACTTGAAGAATTTTGTGGGATCTTCTCAGGTTGTGTGGAAATTTGTGGAGATTTTGTGGGATGTTTCAGGAATTTGGTAGGGTTTTGAGAAGTTTTAGGGAATTTGGTGGGAGTTTTCTGTCATTTTGTGGGATTGTTCCTTAAATTTTGTGAGATATTTCTGGAATTACGTGGGGGTTTTGTGGAATTTTGAGGGATGTTGATGAGACTTGAAGAATTTTGAAGGATATTTCTGGAAATTTGTGGAAATTGGAGGAGATTTTGTGGGATGTTTCTTTAATTTGGTGACATTTTTAAGAATTTTGTGGAATTTTTGTGGAATTTTCAGGGATTATGAGGAGACTTGAAGAATTTTGTGGGATTTTTCTTAGATTGTGTGGAAATTTGTGGAGATTTTGTGGGATGTTTCTGGAATCTGGTAGGGTTTTGAGAAGGTGTAGGGAATTTGGTGGGAGTTTTCTGCAATTTTATTGGATTTTTGCATCTATTTTGTGGGATGTTTCTGGAATTACGTGTGGGTTTTGTGGAATTTTGAGAGATATTGAGGAGACTTGAAGAATTTTGAAGGATATTTCTGGAATTTTGAGGGAATTGGAGGAAAATTTTTGGGATGTTTCTGGAATTTGGTAACATTTTTAAGAATTTTGTAGAATTTTGGTGGAATTTTTGTAGAATTTTGAGGGATTCTGAGGAGACCTGAAGAATTTTGTGTGATTTTTCTTAGATTGTGTGGAAATTTGTGGAGATTTTGTGGGATGTTTCAGGAATTTGGTAGAGTTTTGAGAAGTTTTAGGGAATTTGGTGGGAGTTTTCTGCCATTTTGTGGGATTGTTCCTTAAATTTTGTGGGCTGTTTCTGGAATTACGTGGGGGTTTTGTGGAATTTTGAGGGATATTGAGGAGACAAGAAGAGTTTTGAGTCAATTATCTTAGATTCTGTGGAACTTGGTAAAGGTTTTGTGGGATATTTCAAATATTTGATATGGTTTTGAGAAGATTTAAGGATTTTTTTGTGACTTTTCTACAATTTTTTGGGATTTGGCTGCAATTTTGTGGGATTTTTTCTGAATGTTGTGGGATTTTTCTGGAATGTTGTGGGATATTGATAAGACTTGAAGAATTTTGAAGGATATTTCTGGAATTGTGTGGAAATTGGAGGAGATTTTGTGGGATGTTTCTGGAATTTGGTGACATTTTTAAGAATTTTGTGGAATTTTTGTGGAATTTTGTGGGGTATTGAGGAGAGTTGAAGAATTTTGTGGGATTTTCTTAGATTGTGTGGAAATTTGTGGAGATTTTGTGGGATGTTTCAGGAATTTGGTAGGGTTTTGAGAAGTTTTAGGGAATTTGGTGGGAGTTTTCTGTCATTTTGTGGGATTGTTCCTTAAATTTTGTGGGATATTTCTGGAATTACGTGGGGGTTTTGTGGAATTTTGAGGGATGTTGATGAGACTTGAAGAATTTTGAAGGATATTTCTGGAAATTTGTGGAAATTGGAGGAGATTTTTTGGGATGTTTCTTTAATTTGGTGACATTTTTAAGAATTTTGTGGAATTTTTGTGGAATTTTTTGGGATTCTGAGGAGACTTGAAGAATTTTGTGTGGAATTTTCTTAGATTGTGTGGAAATTTGTGGAGATTTTGTGGGATGTTTCTGGAATTTGGTAGGGTTTTGAGAAGTTTTAGGTAATTCGGTGGGAGTTTTCTGCCATTTTATGGGATTTTTCTGGAGTGTTGTGGGATATTGATGAGAATTGAAGAATTTTGAAGGACATTTCTGGAATTGTGTGGAAATTGGTGGAGATTTTGTGGGATGTTTCTGGAATCTGGTAGGGTTTTGAGAAGGTGTAGGGAATTTGGTGGGAGTTTTCTGCTATTTTATTGGATTTTTGCATCTATTTTGTGGGATGTTTCTGGAATTACGTGTGGGTTTTGTGGAATTTTGAGAGATATTGAGGAGACTTGAAGAATTTTGAAGGATATTTCTGGAATTTTGAGGGAATTGGAGGAAATTTTTTGGGATGTTTCTGGAATTTGGTAACATTTTTAAGAATTTTGTAGAATTTTGGTGGAATTTTTTTATAATTTTGAGGGATTCTGAGGAGACCTGAAGAATTTTGTGTGATTTTTCTTAGATTGTGTGGAAATTTGTGGAGATTTTGTGGGATGTTTCAGGAATTTGGTAGAGTTTTGAGAAGTTTTAGGGAATTTGGTGGGAGTTTTCTGCCATTTTGTGGGATTGTTCCTTAAATTTTGTGGGCTGTTTCTGGAATTACGTGGGGGTTTTGTGGAATTTTGAGGGATATTGAGGAGACAAGAAGAATTTTGAGTCAATTATCTTAAATTCTGTGGAACTTGGTAAAGATTTTGTGGGATATTTCAAATATTTGATATGGTTTTGAGAAGATTTAAGGATTTTTTGGTGACTTTTCTGCAATTTTGTGGGAGTTGGCTGCAATTTTGTGGGATTTTTTCTGAATGTTGTGGGATTTTTCTGGAATGTTGTGGGATATTGATGAGACTTGAAGAATTTTGAAGGATATTTCTGGAATTGTGTGGGAATTGGAGGAGATTTTGTGGGATGTTTCTGGAATTTGGTGACATTTTTAAGAATTTTGTGGAATTTTTGTGGAATTTTGTGGGATTCTGAGAAGACTTGAAGAATTTTGTGGAATTTTCTTAGATGGTGTGGAAATTTGTGGAGATTTTGTGGGATGTTTCAGGAATCTGGTAGGGTTTTGAGAAGGTGTAGGGAATTTGGTGGGAGTTTTCTGCCATTTTATGGGGTTTTCTTTTAATTTTGTGGGATATTGAGGAGATTTTGTGGGATGTTTCAGGAATTTGGTGACATTTTTAAGAATTTTGTGGAATTTTTGTGGAATTTTGTGGGATTCTGAGGAGACTTGAAGAATTTTGTGGGATCTTCTCAGATTGTGTGGAAATTTGTGGAGATTTTGTGGGATGTTTCTGGAATTTGGTAGGGTTTTGAGAAGTTTTAGGGAATTTGGTGGGAGTTTTCTGCCATTTTGTGGGATTGTTCCTTAAATTTTGTGGGCTGTTTCTGGAATTACGTGGGGGTTTTGTGGAATTTTGAGAGATATTGAGGAGACAAGAAGAATTTTGAGTCAATTATCTTAGATTCTGTGGAACTTGGTAAAGGTTTTGTGGGATATTTCAAATATTTGATATGGTTTTGAGAAGATTTAAGGATTTTTTGGTGACTTTTCTGCAATTTTGTGGGATTGGGCTGCAATTTTGTGGGATTTTTTCTGAATGTTGTGGGATTTTTCTGGAATGTTGTGGGATATTGATGAGACTTGAAGAATTTTGAAGGATATTTCTGGAATTGTGTGGGAATTGGAGGAGATTTTGTGGGATGTTTCTGGAATTTGGTGACATTTTTAAGAATTTTGTGGAATTTTTGTGGAATTTTGTAAGATTCTGAGGAGACTTGAAGAATTTTGTAAAATTTTTCTTAGATTGTGTGGAAATTTGTGGAGATTTTGTGCGATGTTTCTGGAATTTGGTCGAGTTCAGAGACTATTTAGGGAATTTGGTGGGAGTTTTCTGCCATTTTATGGGGTTTTCTTTTAATTTTGTGGGATATTGAGGAGATTTTGTGGGATGTTTCAGGAATTTGGTGACATTTTTAAGAATTTTGTGGAATTTTTGTGGAATTTTGTGGGATTCTGAGGAGACTTGAAGAATTTTGTGGGATCTTCTCAGGTTGTGTGGAAATTTGTGGAGATTTTGTGGGATGTTTCAGGAATTTGGTAGGGTTTTGAGAAGTTTTAGGGAATTTGGTGGGAGTTTTCTGTCATTTTGTGGGATTGTTCCTTAAATTTTGTGAGATATTTCTGGAATTACGTGGGGGTTTTGTGGAATTTTGAGGGATGTTGATGAGACTTGAAGAATTTTGAAGGATATTTCTGGAAATTTGTGGAAATTGGAGGAGATTTTGTGGGATGTTTCTTTAATTTGGTGACATTTTTAAGAATTTTGTGGAATTTTTGTGGAATTTTCAGGGATTATGAGGAGACTTGAAGAATTTTGTGGGATTTTTCTTAGATTGTGTGGAAATTTGTGGAGATTTTGTGGGATGTTTCTGGAATCTGGTAGGGTTTTGAGAAGGTGTAGGGAATTTGGTGGGAGTTTTCTGCAATTTTATTGGATTTTTGCATCTATTTTGTGGGATGTTTCTGGAATTACGTGTGGGTTTTGTGGAATTTTGAGAGATATTGAGGAGACTTGAAGAATTTTGAAGGATATTTCTGGAATTTTGAGGGAATTGGAGGAAAATTTTTGGGATGTTTCTGGAATTTGGTAACATTTTTAAGAATTTTGTAGAATTTTGGTGGAATTTTTGTAGAATTTTGAGGGATTCTGAGGAGACCTGAAGAATTTTGTGTGATTTTTCTTAGATTGTGTGGAAATTTGTGGAGATTTTGTGGGATGTTTCAGGAATTTGGTAGAGTTTTGAGAAGTTTTAGGGAATTTGGTGGGAGTTTTCTGCCATTTTGTGGGATTGTTCCTTAAATTTTGTGGGCTGTTTCTGGAATTACGTGGGGGTTTTGTGGAATTTTGAGGGATATTGAGGAGACAAGAAGAGTTTTGAGTCAATTATCTTAGATTCTGTGGAACTTGGTAAAGGTTTTGTGGGATATTTCAAATATTTGATATGGTTTTGAGAAGATTTAAGGATTTTTTTGTGACTTTTCTACAATTTTTTGGGATTTGGCTGCAATTTTGTGGGATTTTTTCTGAATGTTGTGGGATTTTTCTGGAATGTTGTGGGATATTGATAAGACTTGAAGAATTTTGAAGGATATTTCTGGAATTGTGTGGAAATTGGAGGAGATTTTGTGGGATGTTTCTGGAATTTGGTGACATTTTTAAGAATTTTGTGGAATTTTTGTGGAATTTTGTGGGGTATTGAGGAGAGTTGAAGAATTTTGTGGGATTTTCTTAGATTGTGTGGAAATTTGTGGAGATTTTGTGGGATGTTTCAGGAATTTGGTAGGGTTTTGAGAAGTTTTAGGGAATTTGGTGGGAGTTTTCTGTCATTTTGTGGGATTGTTCCTTAAATTTTGTGGGATATTTCTGGAATTACGTGGGGGTTTTGTGGAATTTTGAGGGATGTTGATGAGACTTGAAGAATTTTGAAGGATATTTCTGGAAATTTGTGGAAATTGGAGGAGATTTTTTGGGATGTTTCTTTAATTTGGTGACATTTTTAAGAATTTTGTGGAATTTTTGTGGAATTTTTTGGGATTCTGAGGAGACTTGAAGAATTTTGTGTGGAATTTTCTTAGATTGTGTGGAAATTTGTGGAGATTTTGTGGGATGTTTCTGGAATTTGGTAGGGTTTTGAGAAGTTTTAGGTAATTCGGTGGGAGTTTTCTGCCATTTTATGGGATTTTTCTGGAGTGTTGTGGGATATTGATGAGAATTGAAGAATTTTGAAGGACATTTCTGGAATTGTGTGGAAATTGGTGGAGATTTTGTGGGATGTTTCTGGAATCTGGTAGGGTTTTGAGAAGGTGTAGGGAATTTGGTGGGAGTTTTCTGCTATTTTATTGGATTTTTGCATCTATTTTGTGGGATGTTTCTGGAATTACGTGTGGGTTTTGTGGAATTTTGAGAGATATTGAGGAGACTTGAAGAATTTTGAAGGATATTTCTGGAATTTTGAGGGAATTGGAGGAAATTTTTTGGGATGTTTCTGGAATTTGGTAACATTTTTAAGAATTTTGTAGAATTTTGGTGGAATTTTTTTATAATTTTGAGGGATTCTGAGGAGACCTGAAGAATTTTGTGTGATTTTTCTTAGATTGTGTGGAAATTTGTGGAGATTTTGTGGGATGTTTCAGGAATTTGGTAGAGTTTTGAGAAGTTTTAGGGAATTTGGTGGGAGTTTTCTGCCATTTTGTGGGATTGTTCCTTAAATTTTGTGGGCTGTTTCTGGAATTACGTGGGGGTTTTGTGGAATTTTGAGGGATATTGAGGAGACAAGAAGAATTTTGAGTCAATTATCTTAAATTCTGTGGAACTTGGTAAAGATTTTGTGGGATATTTCAAATATTTGATATGGTTTTGAGAAGATTTAAGGATTTTTTGGTGACTTTTCTGCAATTTTGTGGGAGTTGGCTGCAATTTTGTGGGATTTTTTCTGAATGTTGTGGGATTTTTCTGGAATGTTGTGGGATATTGATGAGACTTGAAGAATTTTGAAGGATATTTCTGGAATTGTGTGGGAATTGGAGGAGATTTTGTGGGATGTTTCTGGAATTTGGTGACATTTTTAAGAATTTTGTGGAATTTTTGTGGAATTTTGTGGGATTCTGAGAAGACTTGAAGAATTTTGTGGAATTTTCTTAGATGGTGTGGAAATTTGTGGAGATTTTGTGGGATGTTTCAGGAATCTGGTAGGGTTTTGAGAAGGTGTAGGGAATTTGGTGGGAGTTTTCTGCCATTTTATGGGGTTTTCTTTTAATTTTGTGGGATATTGAGGAGATTTTGTGGGATGTTTCAGGAATTTGGTGACATTTTTAAGAATTTTGTGGAATTTTTGTGGAATTTTGTGGGATTCTGAGGAGACTTGAAGAATTTTGTGGGATCTTCTCAGATTGTGTGGAAATTTGTGGAGATTTTGTGGGATGTTTCTGGAATTTGGTAGGGTTTTGAGAAGTTTTAGGGAATTTGGTGGGAGTTTTCTGCCATTTTGTGGGATTGTTCCTTAAATTTTGTGGGCTGTTTCTGGAATTACGTGGGGGTTTTGTGGAATTTTGAGAGATATTGAGGAGACAAGAAGAATTTTGAGTCAATTATCTTAGATTCTGTGGAACTTGGTAAAGGTTTTGTGGGATATTTCAAATATTTGATATGGTTTTGAGAAGATTTAAGGATTTTTTGGTGACTTTTCTGCAATTTTGTGGGATTGGGCTGCAATTTTGTGGGATTTTTTCTGAATGTTGTGGGATTTTTCTGGAATGTTGTGGGATATTGATGAGACTTGAAGAATTTTGAAGGATATTTCTGGAATTGTGTGGAAATTGGAGGAGATTTTGTGGGATGTTTCTGGAATTTGGTGACATTTTTAAGAATTTTGTGGAATTTTTGTGGAATTTTGTGGGGTATTGAGGAGAGTTGAAGAATTTTGTGGGATTTTCTTAGATTGTGTGGAAATTTGTGGAGATTTTGTGGGATGTTTCAGGAATTTGGTAGGGTTTTGAGAAGTTTTAGGGAATTTGGTGGGAGTTTTCTGTCATTTTGTGGGATTGTTCCTTAAATTTTGTGGGATATTTCTGGAATTACGTGGGGGTTTTGTGGAATTTTGAGGGATGTTGATGAGACTTGAAGAATTTTGAAGGATATTTCTGGAAATTTGTGGAAATTGGAGGAGATTTTTTGGGATGTTTCTTTAATTTGGTGACATTTTTAAGAATTTTGTGGAATTTTTGTGGAATTTTTTGGGATTCTGAGGAGACTTGAAGAATTTTGTGTGGAATTTTCTTAGATTGTGTGGAAATTTGTGGAGATTTTGTGGGATGTTTCTGGAATTTGGTAGGGTTTTGAGAAGTTTTAGGTAATTCGGTGGGAGTTTTCTGCCATTTTATGGGATTTTTCTGGAGTGTTGTGGGATATTGATGAGAATTGAAGAATTTTGAAGGACATTTCTGGAATTGTGTGGAAATTGGTGGAGATTTTGTGGGATGTTTCTGGAATCTGGTAGGGTTTTGAGAAGGTGTAGGGAATTTGGTGGGAGTTTTCTGCTATTTTATTGGATTTTTGCATCTATTTTGTGGGATGTTTCTGGAATTACGTGTGGGTTTTGTGGAATTTTGAGAGATATTGAGGAGACTTGAAGAATTTTGAAGGATATTTCTGGAATTTTGAGGGAATTGGAGGAAATTTTTTGGGATGTTTCTGGAATTTGGTAACATTTTTAAGAATTTTGTAGAATTTTGGTGGAATTTTTTTATAATTTTGAGGGATTCTGAGGAGACCTGAAGAATTTTGTGTGATTTTTCTTAGATTGTGTGGAAATTTGTGGAGATTTTGTGGGATGTTTCAGGAATTTGGTAGAGTTTTGAGAAGTTTTAGGGAATTTGGTGGGAGTTTTCTGCCATTTTGTGGGATTGTTCCTTAAATTTTGTGGGCTGTTTCTGGAATTACGTGGGGGTTTTGTGGAATTTTGAGGGATATTGAGGAGACAAGAAGAATTTTGAGTCAATTATCTTAAATTCTGTGGAACTTGGTAAAGATTTTGTGGGATATTTCAAATATTTGATATGGTTTTGAGAAGATTTAAGGATTTTTTGGTGACTTTTCTGCAATTTTGTGGGAGTTGGCTGCAATTTTGTGGGATTTTTTCTGAATGTTGTGGGATTTTTCTGGAATGTTGTGGGATATTGATGAGACTTGAAGAATTTTGAAGGATATTTCTGGAATTGTGTGGGAATTGGAGGAGATTTTGTGGGATGTTTCTGGAATTTGGTGACATTTTTAAGAATTTTGTGGAATTTTTGTGGAATTTTGTGGGATTCTGAGAAGACTTGAAGAATTTTGTGGAATTTTCTTAGATGGTGTGGAAATTTGTGGAGATTTTGTGGGATGTTTCAGGAATCTGGTAGGGTTTTGAGAAGGTGTAGGGAATTTGGTGGGAGTTTTCTGCCATTTTATGGGGTTTTCTTTTAATTTTGTGGGATATTGAGGAGATTTTGTGGGATGTTTCAGGAATTTGGTGACATTTTTAAGAATTTTGTGGAATTTTTGTGGAATTTTGTGGGATTCTGAGGAGACTTGAAGAATTTTGTGGGATCTTCTCAGATTGTGTGGAAATTTGTGGAGATTTTGTGGGATGTTTCTGGAATTTGGTAGGGTTTTGAGAAGTTTTAGGGAATTTGGTGGGAGTTTTCTGCCATTTTGTGGGATTGTTCCTTAAATTTTGTGGGCTGTTTCTGGAATTACGTGGGGGTTTTGTGGAATTTTGAGAGATATTGAGGAGACAAGAAGAATTTTGAGTCAATTATCTTAGATTCTGTGGAACTTGGTAAAGGTTTTGTGGGATATTTCAAATATTTGATATGGTTTTGAGAAGATTTAAGGATTTTTTGGTGACTTTTCTGCAATTTTGTGGGATTGGGCTGCAATTTTGTGGGATTTTTTCTGAATGTTGTGGGATTTTTCTGGAATGTTGTGGGATATTGATGAGACTTGAAGAATTTTGAAGGATATTTCTGGAATTGTGTGGGAATTGGAGGAGATTTTGTGGGATGTTTCTGGAATTTGGTGACATTTTTAAGAATTTTGTGGAATTTTTGTGGAATTTTGTAAGATTCTGAGGAGACTTGAAGAATTTTGTAAAATTTTTCTTAGATTGTGTGGAAATTTGTGGAGATTTTGTGCGATGTTTCTGGAATTTGGTCGAGTTCAGAGACTATTTAGGGAATTTGGTGGGAGTTTTCTGCCATTTTATGGGGTTTTCTTTTAATTTTGTGGGATATTGAGGAGATTTTGTGGGATGTTTCAGGAATTTGGTGACATTTTTAAGAATTTTGTGGAATTTTTGTGGAATTTTGTGGGATTCTGAGGAGACTTGAAGAATTTTGTGGGATCTTCTCAGGTTGTGTGGAAATTTGTGGAGATTTTGTGGGATGTTTCAGGAATTTGGTAGGGTTTTGAGAAGTTTTAGGGAATTTGGTGGGAGTTTTCTGCAATTTTATTGGATTTTTGCATCTATTTTGTGGGATGTTTCTGGAATTACGTGTGGGTTTTGTGGAATTTTGAGAGATATTGAGGAGACTTGAAGAATTTTGAAGGATATTTCTGGAATTTTGAGGGAATTGGAGGAAAATTTTTGGGATGTTTCTGGAATTTGGTAACATTTTTAAGAATTTTGTAGAATTTTGGTGGAATTTTTGTAGAATTTTGAGGGATTCTGAGGAGACCTGAAGAATTTTGTGTGATTTTTCTTAGATTGTGTGGAAATTTGTGGAGATTTTGTGGGATGTTTCAGGAATTTGGTAGAGTTTTGAGAAGTTTTAGGGAATTTGGTGGGAGTTTTCTGCCATTTTGTGGGATTGTTCCTTAAATTTTGTGGGCTGTTTCTGGAATTACGTGGGGGTTTTGTGGAATTTTGAGGGATATTGAGGAGACAAGAAGAGTTTTGAGTCAATTATCTTAGATTCTGTGGAACTTGGTAAAGGTTTTGTGGGATATTTCAAATATTTGATATGGTTTTGAGAAGATTTAAGGATTTTTTTGTGACTTTTCTACAATTTTTTGGGATTTGGCTGCAATTTTGTGGGATTTTTTCTGAATGTTGTGGGATTTTTCTGGAATGTTGTGGGATATTGATGAGACTTGAAGAATTTTGAAGGATATTTCTGGAATTGTGTGGAAATTGGAGGAGATTTTGTGGGATGTTTCTGGAATTTGGTGACATTTTTAAGAATTTTGTGGAATTTTTGTGGAATTTTGTGGGGTATTGAGGAGAGTTGAAGAATTTTGTGGGATTTTCTTAGATTGTGTGGAAATTTGTGGAGATTTTGTGGGATGTTTCAGGAATTTGGTAGGGTTTTGAGAAGTTTTAGGGAATTTGGTGGGAGTTTTCTGTCATTTTGTGGGATTGTTCCTTAAATTTTGTGGGATATTTCTGGAATTACGTGGGGGTTTTGTGGAATTTTGAGGGATGTTGATGAGACTTGAAGAATTTTGAAGGATATTTCTGGAAATTTGTGGAAATTGGAGGAGATTTTTTGGGATGTTTCTTTAATTTGGTGACATTTTTAAGAATTTTGTGGAATTTTTGTGGAATTTTTTGGGATTCTGAGGAGACTTGAAGAATTTTGTGTGGAATTTTCTTAGATTGTGTGGAAATTTGTGGAGATTTTGTGGGATGTTTCTGGAATTTGGTAGGGTTTTGAGAAGTTTTAGGTAATTCGGTGGGAGTTTTCTGCCATTTTATGGGATTTTTCTGGAGTGTTGTGGGATATTGATGAGAATTGAAGAATTTTGAAGGACATTTCTGGAATTGTGTGGAAATTGGTGGAGATTTTATGGGATGTTTCTGGAATTTGGTGACATTTTTAAGAATTTAATGGAATTTTTGTGCAATTTTGTAAGATGCTGAGGAGACTTGAAGAATTTTGTGGGAATTTTCTTAGATTGTGTGGAAATTTGTGGAGATTTTGTGGGATGTTTCTGGAATTTGGTAGGGTTTTGAGAAGTTTTAGGGAATTTGGTGGGAGTTTTCTGCCATTTTGTGGGATTGTTCCTTAAATTTTGTGGGATATTTCTGGAATTACGTGGGGGTTTTGTAAAATTTTGGGAGATATTGAGGAGACAAGAAGAATTTTGAGTCAATTATCTTAGATTCTGTGGAACTTGGTAAAGATTTTGTGGGATATTTCAAATATTTGATATGGTTTTGAGAAGATTTAAGGATTTTTTTGTGACTTTTCTGCAATTTTGTGGGATTTGGCTGCAATTTTGTGGGATTTTTTCTGAATGTTGTGAAATTTTTCGGGAATGTTGTGGGATATTGATGAGACTTGAAGAATTTTGAAGGATATTTCCGGAATTGTGTGGAAATTGGAGGAGATTTTGTGGGATGTTTCTGGAATTTGGTGACAAGTTTAAGAATTTTGTGGAATTTTTGTGGAATTTTGTGGAATTATGAGGAGAGTTGAAGAATTTTGAAGGATATTTGTGGAATTTTGTGGGAATTGGTGGTGATTTTTTGGGTTGTTTCTGGAATTTGGTGACATTTTTAAGAATTTTGTGGAATTTTTGTGGAATTTTGTGGGATTCTGAGGAGACTTGAAGAATTTTGTGGAATTTTCTTAGATAGTGTGGAAATTTGTGGAGATTTTGCGGGATGTTTCTGGAATCTGGTAGGGTTTTGGGAAGATGTAGGGAATTTTGTGGGAGTTTTCTGCCATTTTATGGGATTTTTCTGGAATGTTGTGGGATATTGATAAGAATTGAAAAATGTTGAAGGAAATTTCTGGAATTGTGTGGAAATTGGTGAAGATTTTGTGGGATGTTTCTGGAATTTGGTAACATTTTTAAGAATTTTGTGGAATTTTTATGGAATTTTGTGGGGTATTGAGGAGACTTGAAGAATTTTGCGGTGTTTTTCTTAGATTGTGTGGAAATTTGTGGAGATTTTGTGGGATGTTTCTGGAATCTGGTAGGGTTTTGAGAAGGTGTAGGGAATTTGGTGGGAGTTTTCTGCCATTTTATGGGATTTTTCTGGAGTGTTGTGGGATATTGATGAGAATTGAAGAATTTTGAAGGACATTTCTGGAATTGTGTGGAAATTGATGAAGATTTTGTGGGATGTTTCTGGAATTTGGTAGAGTTTAGAGATTATTTAGGGAATTTTGTGGGAGTTGTCTGCCATTTTATGGGGTTTTCTTTTAATTTTGTTGGATATGGAGGAGATTTTGTGGGATGTTTCAGGAATTTCGTGACATTTTTAAGAATTTTGTGGAATTTTTATGGAATTTTGTGGGGTATTGAGGAGACTTGAAGAATTTTGCGGTGTTTTTCTTAGATTGTGTGGAAATTTGTGGAGATTTTGTGGGATGTTTCTGGAATCTGGTAGGGTTTTGAGAAGGTGTAGGGAATTTGGTGGGAGTTTTCTGCCATTTTATGGGATTTTTCTGGAGTGTTGTGGGATATTGATGAGAATTGAAGAATTTTGAAGGACATTTCTGGAATTGTGTGGAAATTGATGAAGATTTTGTGGGATGTTTCTGGAATTTGGTAGAGTTTAGAGATTATTTAGGGAATTTTGTGGGAGTTGTCTGCCATTTTATGGGGTTTTCTTTTAATTTTGTTGGATATGGAGGAGATTTTGTGGGATGTTTCAGGAATTTCGTGACATTTTTAAGAATTTTGTGGAATTTTTGTGGAATTTTGTAAGATTCTGAGGAGACTTGAAGAATTTTGTGGAATTTTCTTAGATTGTGTGGAAATCTGTGGAGATTTTGTGGGATGTTTCTGGAATTTGGTAGGGTTTTGAGAAGTTTTAGGGAATTTGGTGGGAGTTTTCTGCCATTTTGTGGGATTGTTCCTTAAATTTTGTGGGATATTTCTGGAATTACGTGGGGGTTTTGTAAAATTTTGGTAGATATTGAGGAGACAAGAAGAATTTTGAGTCAATTATCTTAGATTCTGTGGAACTTGGTCAAGATTTTGTGGGATATTTCAAATATTTGATATGGTTTTGAGAAGATTTAAGGATTTTTTTGTGACCTTTCTACAATTTTGTGGGATTTGGCTGCAATTTTGTGGGATTTTTTCTGAATGTTGTGGGATTTTTCTGGAATGTTGTGGGATATTGATGAGACTTGAAGAATTTTGAAGGATATTTCCGGAATTGTGTGGAAATTGGGAGAGATTTTGTGGGATGTTTCTGGAATTTGGTAGAGTTTTGAGAAGTTTTAGGGAATTTTGTGGGAGTTTTCTGCCATTTTGTGGCATTTTTCTGCAATTTTGTGGGATTTTTTCGGAAAGTTGTGGGATATTGATGAGACGTTAAGAATTTGGAAGGATATTTCTGAAATTGTGTGGATATTGGAGGAGATTTGTTGCCGCCTGTTAGTTTACTTTCATTAAGTATGTTTGTTTACCTTCTTTGAGTTTAGAGTTGGTTTGTCCCAGTTACTCCCCGACTTTCCCGATATAGTTGTTCCCAGTTGCCTGTCATTGTGAACCTCTCCCCTCTTTCCAGATTGTTCCCCATCCATCACTTTGGTCCTACCCCCAAGCCCTATCAATCTATGTACCCCACACCTTTTGTTCTGGTTCCTTCCCTGCTCATCACCCCTTGCTCGATGCCCTATTGGTTGTATGGCTATCCTCCCTCCCCCAAGTCCCTACCATTGAATTTGAGTATTGTAACCCCTTCCCACAACACCTCCCCTGCTGCCATATTATTGGTTGTTGTATGAGCCGCCCACGGGCTTTAAAACCTGGCGCACAGAGGTGCCCAGGGTCTCGGCTCGGACTTTCTCCTCGAGATCCCAGCCCTGTCCCTCATCGCCTTCTCCCTGCGCCTGCTGGAATAAACTTGTTCCTGGGAAATTGGAGGACTCCGAGCACTCTCTCTCCCTTTACTGCACCTCGTGTCGCCCTGCATACTATAGAGCCCGAGCCCAAAGGAGCTCTAGAGGTTCCAGGTCGAGCCACACAGTGCTCACCTGGTTCCCCACTCCTGCCGCTGACGCTTGGCACGAGCTAGCCGGGGCGTGAAGGGCCGAGCGGGCAGCGACAGCTGGCGACCAACGTGGGGCCTCTCGCGAGGCGTAGAGACCCCCGGAGAGGTTGGTGGACCTATTTCACAAAGACCGTGAGCGGCAGCTGCTCTGGTAGTAGCAGACTCGTTTTTGCCGAGTTGTGCTCCCAGAGGTCGAGGCGGAAGCCGTCAGACGTGCAGACGGTCGCCTCGGGAGGTGTGGACGTCGCCTGCAACATCTGTCCGGACTTGGGTGAGTGGTCCCTGTGTGTGGGAAAAGGGGGCGCCCAGTGTGTGAAAACTCCCTCGGGGGGAGTGTGTGTGTAGCCCGGTCCGGACCCGTATTTTTATTTTAGTTGATTTGTTGTTTGGTTGCAGAGGGCGGTGGGATTGCTGTACCAGGGTTGACAAGATGGGAGCACGTCTTTCGGCACAGCAAAAGAGAGTTTTTTACCAAGTTGTGGGTACCCTTGAGGGGGGGAATAAGAAGTTTTCTCGTGGGAGGGTAAAGAAGTTTGTGAGATGGCTGTTCCTGCATTTCCCAAATGTAACCCCAGACAAAGCAAATTCTGTAGAATTCTGGAATGCGGTTGGGTCCAAATTAACGGAAATAGTTAATGGAGGTGATAATTCAGTGGAAAAATTTGTAACATTATTTATTTTACTTCGGTCTGCTGTAATAGAGGAAAAGAAAATGCAGAAGCAGCCACCACAAAATTCCCCAGTTTCCCCAGTTTCCCTATCCCCATGTTCCTCTCCCCCTGATCCCGAGTTGAGGGAGACCTGCAGAGCGACCTGCAGGGAAAGTTGTCCTGTTCAGGGATCCCCCAAGGGTAACAGGATCCCTGGCTCCCCACGTCTCTCCCAGAACCCTTGCCCTGGCAGCCCTGGCCAAGCTGCCAGGGTGTCTTCCCATTCCTCTGTTTCCCCAGTTATCAGCCCTCAGTTAAACGTTTCCCAGGTTACAAGTCCCCAGTTTTTACCCTCAGACCCCCGTGCCTCAGTTTCCCCCAGTCTCCAAGGCTCCTCCATGTACCCTGCTTCCTCTTCTAACCCCCGTGCCTCAGTTTCCCCCAGTTTCCAATGCTCCCCTATATTCCCTGACCCCTCTCCTAACCCTCAAAATGGCCTCCAAAGGGCACAAGATGGCAGGGACCGCATGGTCGGACCCCCCCCTTGTGCTCCTTCTTCCAAGAACCCCTTTCTTCCCTCAATGACCAACCCCTTCCTCCCTAGCCCCTCCCTTCCATCCTACCCTGACTCCTCCCACTTCCCCTTGGGTGGTTCCTCCTCCTCTGGGGCGTGTCTCCAAAGTGTGACCTCCCACAACCCCACCCCTTCTGGCTGCGGCTCCTCCCTTCAGCCCTCCTCCTCAGTCGGTCCTCCAGCCCCGCCTCTTCCGGCTTCTGGTTCCCACGCCCCTCCTTCCGGTTCCCACGTCCCTCCTCCCAGCTCCCACACTGTCCCATCCGGTTCCCACGCTTCGGGGACAGGAAGTGACAGGCCTGAAGACCAGAACCCGGAACAGGTAGTGATTCCCTTTGCCGCACCGGTCAGTTTTAGAGGAAAGGGAGGGAGGTACCGAGAATGGGAACCCTTCTCCTTCCAGACAAAGAGGGAGCTGTGCAAAGCCCAGAAAGAGTTCGGTAGGAGAAGTGAATACTTTAAGGGTTTATTAAAAGCCACCTTCTCCGCGAACGAGATGGTCCCCCACGACTTAAAAGAGTTGTTTGCCTGCCTCCTTTCCCCAGCTGATTATAGGCTGTGGAAACAGAGGTGGAAGAAGTCGTTAGAGGCCATCCTTCCTGAGCTGTTGCGCAGCGAGGAGTCCGCGGTTGACGCGGACGAAAACCCCCTCTCGATAGATCACTTGTGCGGTGAAGGGAATTGGGGGAAGCCGGAAGAACAGGCAAGGGTTTTACCATGGCCTGTCTTAGCTAAGATCACGGAGGCCGCAGAGAAGGTATTTAACATCCTGCCAGGGGGGGAACCCCTGACCAACTTCTCAAATATTAAACAGTTCCCCGATGAGCCATTTACCGTGTTTATTAACCGTTTACAGGAGCAAATAGAAAGACAAGTTGATAAACCTGAGCTACAAGAGCAGCTTGTCTTAGAAATGGCTAAGGCAAACTGTAATGACATCTGCAAACAGGTTATATTTAGTTTGCCCATGTATCCACCGCCAACCTTGGACGTCCTCATTGATGCATGTGAGAAGAAAGTTCCGTTAGTGGGGGCGTCCAGGGTACCACCACCACCACAGGCGGCCAGGAGAACACCAACAGCGGCAGTGACCCAACACCCGTCGGGCCAGTTCATCCTTCCACCAGCAAGAACTACTCAGTGTTACCGATGTGGACAACTGGGTCACAAGGCGAGGGACTGTCCCACCGCCCACCCACGCCAGGGGCTCGTGGGAAATGGATCTGGGGGGAGAGTACTGGAGGGAACAACTAATAAAAAACAAAAAAACTGAGAGCGCGGCGCGAACCTGCCCCGCGTGATGCAAAAAATGGAGCAGGTATCGCGGAGGTGGGGGGAAAGAAACATCAGACGTGGCAAATTTACCGGACGCGACACCTTATCACCGTCAAAGACATCCTCTTCCGGTCCCAGCACTGGACGGTGGTAGCTGTGGACCCACTGGAGGAGAACCAGCCAGGGAATGGACACGACTGTAAGTTTATCGCCATCGGGGACACAAGACACACACCCCCAGAGATTGAGATCTCCCCGATCACCTTCCCGGGTGGTCCGGAAGATCTCATCCTCTTAGCGCACTGCATTCACCCACCATATTTTCTCCCAAAAGGGCAAATCATAGCTCAGTACATTCCTGTCCCAGAGGGAGTCCCGGTAGACGACCACGCACCAGGCGTCTACTGGGCAGAGGTGGTGGGTGAAAATAAACCCATCATCGACTGCAGCATCAAGCAGGGTGCGGAATCTGTCAACTTGAGGGGTCTGCTTGATACAGGGGCAGATGTGACAATCATCCCCCAAAGGAGATGGCCGTCACATTGGGAGTTGCAACCCGTGGCGGGGAAGGTTCAGCGTATAGGGGGTACTCAATTGGCACAGGTATCTAAGAGCGTAGTACAAATTAAGGGACCGGATGTGCAATTGGCAAATTTACGCCCATTTGTTGCGGATTTTCAGGTTCCCTTGTGGGGGAGGGACCTTATGTCACAATGGGGGGTAAAGATTGAAATCCCGAAAACCCCTCGGGATTTTTAATAGCAGCCACTGTAGAGCGCCCCTTCCAGAAGCTTAATTGGACCACTGATGAAGCAATCTGGATTGATCAGTGGCCGCTTCGAAAAGACAAATTAAGGGCGCTCAACGAGCTCGTGGAGGAGCAGTTGTATAAGGGTAACATAGTAGAAACTACCAGCCCTTGGAATTCCCCTGTGTTTGTTATCCGAAAGCCGGGGAAAGACAAGTGGCGACTCCTCCACGACCTTCGTGCCATCAACAAAATCATTGTTGACATGGGGCCCCTTCAACCAGGGATGCCTACCCCGACTATGCTCCCCCGAAATTGGAATCTGGCCATAATCGACATCAAGGACTGTTTCTTTCAAATTCCCCTACATCCTGACGACGCCCCACGGTTTGCCTTCTCGGTGCCAACCCTCAACCGAGAAGCCCCAATGAGGAGGTTCCACTGGCGGGTTTTGCCACAAGGCATGAAGAATTCACCCACCATCTGCCAGTGGTACGTCTCCTCGTTGCTGTCTCCTGTGTGCAAAGAGATGGGGGAGGTCATCATCCATCACTACATGGATGATGTCCTAGTGTGCGCCCCCCATGACGATCTACTTACCCGATCACTTGACCGAGTGGTTAAGGTTTTAACATCTGCAGGCTTTCAACTCCAGGAGGATAAAGTTCAACGGATGCCACCCTGGAAGTATCTGGGTCTGCGGATTGCTGAGAGGACTGTTGTGCCTCAAAAATTGGCAATAAACAGCAATCCGAAAACCTTAGCGGACCTTCACTCGCTGTGTGGGACCTTAAACTGGGTCAGGCCTTGGCTGGGCCTTTCCACAGAAGACCTAGCCCCCCTCTTCACACTTTTGAAGGGGGAGAAAGAGCTGAGTTCTCCCAGGACTCTGACCCCAGAGGCGAGGAAAGCCCTAGAGAAAGTGGAGGATGCGCTTGTCGAAAGGCAAGCACATCGGTACGAACCGACCCTGCCTTTTGAATTCATCATACTCGGGAGAATGCCACACCTCAGTGGGCTGATTTTTCAGTGGGACCAGGGCTCTAAGGATCCCCTCTTAATCATAGAGTGGGTTTTCTTGAGCCATCAAAGGTCCAAAAGTATCACCCGGCCACAGGAGCTGATGGCTCAGCTCATCGGGAGAGCTCGAGCTCGGCTTCGGGAGATGGCTGGGTGTGATTTTGCATGCGTTCGAGTACCAGTCAGCTTGTCTCGGGACAAAGCGTCTCCAGATAGGCTGACAAAAGAAATGTTTAATCAACTACTTCGGGAGAATGAGACACTCCAGATTGCTTTAGATAGTTTTGAAGGCCAAGTTTCGGTCCATGCCCCTGCCCACAAATTTTTCAATTCTAAATTTGAACCGATTCCAAAAGAAATGCGGAGCAGAAAGCCCCTCAAAGCTTTGACTGTGTTCACAGACGCATCCGGGGCATCTCACAAGTCTGTAGTGACTTGGCGAGATCCCGAAACTCAGCAGTGGGAAGCAGATATTCAATATGTGGAAGGGTCTCCACAAGTTGCTGAGTTGGATGCAGTCGTCAGAGCCTTTGAGAAGTTTCCTGAACCTTTCAATTTAATCACTGATTCGGCCTATGTTGCAGGGGTAGTTGCCAGAGCAGAGCACGCTGCTCTGAAGGAGGTCTCAAACCCGAAATTGTTTGAGTTGCTTTCTAAGCTAATACATGCTGTTTCCCACAGAAAGCAACCATTTTTTGTAATGCATGTAAGGTCACATACGGATCTCCCTGGCCCGGTAGCCGAGGGAAACCAGGTAGCTGATTCCCTCGCTGCCCCTGTTTCCATGGCTCAGCTCCCAGATCTGTTCCAACAAGCTAAGCTGAGCCATCAGATGTTCCATCAAAATGTGCCTGGTCTGGTCCGCCAATTCCACCTGCGGCGAGATCAGGCCAGAGCCATTGTGGCCACATGCCCGCACTGCCAATCCACCGCAATGCCCTCCTTGGGATCGGGAGTCAACCCTCGAGGTCTGGAGAGCTGCGAAGTGTGGCAGATGGACGTAACACACGTCCCTGAGTTTGGCAGGTTTCGGTTCGTACACCTTTCCATCAATACCTTCTCAGGTGCTGTCTTTGCTTCTGCCCACACAGGAGAGAAAGCCGAGCATGTCTGTAAGCACCTAATGCAGGCTTTCTCTGTACTGGGGGTCCCCAAAGAAATAAAAACAGACAATGGCCCAGCATACACCTCCAGGAAACTGGAGGAATTCCTGCAGGAGTGGGGAGTGGAACATAAGAGAGGCATCCCACACTCCCCCACCTGCCAAGCGATCGTTGAGCGAGCCCATCAGTTGCTCAAGCGTGTCCTTTCTCATCAAAGGGAGACTGTGAAGGGCTGCACGCCACAAGAGCGGTTGTTCAAAGCCCTTTACACGCTAAACTTTCTCAATTGTTCCAAACAGGACCCTAACCCTCCAGTGGCCCGGCATTTCAAGACCAACAAGAACTACCAGTTGCAGCAGCGCCCTCCAGTGCTGGTCCGGGACCCTGAGACCCAGAAGATCTTGGGTCCTTTCGATCTGGTGACCTGGGGGCGGGGGTACGCTTGCATATCCTCGCCCCAGGGACCAAGGTGGATCCCACAAAGATGGGTGAAACCTTATGTCCCCAGACATCCAAGCAGGCCACCAGATAGGGTCGAGGATGTCAATGACGTCGTGTCCGGATGAGCCATCCTCCATCCCGAGGAGGAGGAGGAAACAACCCAAGCCCCTTTTTGTTATGTCAACCTACCTTTCTTTTCAGTTAAAGTTATGTTTTTCGTATGTTTTGTTTTCAGAAAGAGCCATTGGAAAGATGACCACCCCGATCGTTGCACCAACCACTGCACTCCTGATGATGCTGGTGACCCAGATCAACATGTGGATCGTGCCTCAACCCAAACAAAATGTTTGGGTCATGTTGGCAAAGTCCCTCCAACGGGATGAGCTATGCCTATCCACAGGAGCAGCAGGAAATCCGATGACCACTTGCCTGGTGGGGATCCCGTTAAAGCCTAATGAATACCCGGATTCCCTGTTGAGTTTGTTCAGCGAAGCTAATAAAGGGAGGCCAGCTCAGCGAGTGGCCCGCTCTGCACTCACCTACAAGATTAAGAGGCCTGTCCAGAACCCTCTCCTACTATGGAGAGACTGGCTGGTCTTCTTGGAAAGGGCAACCGCTGAGCCCCAAGAATTTGATTTGTTAAACTCCTCCCCCGCACCCTATTGTATCCATTTCCGTTACTACCCCTCAGATCCTACTCCTTATTCTAATTTAATGCAGGACAACAAACAGTTTCAAGCAGCCTCCTGGTGCAAGAACATCGCCCATGTTAAGATGCCCTCAACCCTCAGTTCCTACCCTCTTAAGTTGCCTAAGGGCATATTTTTAGTTTGTGGGGACCGAGTGTGGGCTGGCATCCCCTCTCGCCTTCTCGGAGGGCCGTGCACTTTAGGCCGGTTGTCTTTGTTTGCGCCCAATACATCTCAAATTGAAAATTGGGAACGAAAGAATAATTCGGTTATTAAGAAGCACAGTCTCGAAGATCTTGACCCTGATTGCGACTCTGAAATTTTTCATTGGAATAAACCAAAACGGGTTGCTGTGTCAGTATTTCTGCCATGGTTGGCTGCGGCACAAGCCCTCGGAGAATTAGGCCAATTAGAGTGTTGGGTGGTCAAGCAAGCCAATTTAACGTCAACCGCGCTGAGCGACCTCCTCGAAGACGAGGAGATAACCAGGCGAGCAACGCTACAAAATCGCGCTGCTATTGATTTCCTACTGCTCCTCCATAATCATGATTGTAAAGAATTTGAGGGACTTTGCTGCATGAATCTGACCACCAGGAGCACAGACATCAAGAAAACCATCACAGAAATGAAGGGCATGATCCACCAAATACGCCAAGAGACTAATGACTGGGTCACCAGTCTTTTTTCGGGATGGGGGGTCTCCAGATGGCTCTCGTCCATTTTAAAGACTGTTTTATGGATTGTTTTCGTCGTTTTCATCGTTTTAATAGCGTTTGCAGTTTTAAGAAGATGTTTAGTTCAATCAGTTTTACATCTTGTATCCCCCTCCCCTCAAGTCAATTTTGTTAGCGCTCCTTCTCCTCCCTCTTCACCTCCTCCTTCTCCCGTACCCCAAGACTGGTTTGTTGAACCCTCTGCACCTCCTGCCGATGCAACCTCCTCTTTCTAAAAAAGAAAGGGGGAGATGTTGCCGCCTGTTAGTTTACCTTCATTAAGTATGTTTGTTCACCTTCGTTGAGTTTAGAGTTGGTTTGCCCCAGTTACTCCCCACTATCCCGATATGGTTTGTTCCCAGTTGCCTGTCATTGTAAACCTCTCCCCTCTTTCCAGATTGTTCCCCATCCATCACTTTGGTCCTACCCCCAAGCCCTATCAGTCTATGTACACCACACCTTTTGTTCTGGTTCCTTCCCTGTTCATCACCCCTTACTCGATGCCCTATTGGTTGTATAGCTATCCTCCCTCCCTCAAGTCCCTACCATTGGATTTGTGTATTGTAACCCCTTCCCACAACACCTCCCCTGCTGCCATATTATTGGTTGTTGTATGAGCCGCCCACGGGCTTTAAAACCTGGCGCACAGAGGTGCCCAGGGTCTCGGCTCGGACTTCCTCCTCGAGATCCCAGCCCTGTCCCTCATCGCCTTCTCCCTGCGCCTGCTGGAATAAACTTGTTCCTGGGAAATTGGAGGACTCCGAGCACTCTCTCTCCCTTTACTGCACCTCGTGTCGCCCTGCACACTATAGAGCCCGAGCCCAAAGGAGCTCTAGAGGTTCCAGGTCGAGCCACACAGTGCTCACCTGGTTCCCCACTCCTGCCGCTGACGCTTGGCACAAGCTAGCCGGGGCGTGAAGGGCCGAGCAGGCAGCGACACAGCAATCCTGAGATATTCAGAATTCATGCTTTTACGTCTGAGCCTGATTCCCAGCAGGCTGGGGCTGGGTGGAGCAGGGTATGCTGAGGGGACCATGACTCCAGTGCTGTTTGGGAATTCCTGTTCAACCCTGCCAGCCTGGCCTGAAGCTGCACACCCCAGTCCTCACATGCTGAAATGAATCAAAATTGTTTAGTCTGCTTGAGTAACCAGCATTCCTGGGGTCAAATAAAAATTCTCTGTGAAGCAGATGGAGCAGTTCAGCCCTAATTGCCCAGCTTGCTTCAGGTTTCCACAGCTCACTTTTCTGTGCAACATCAGCTTTTGAAAAGTCAGAAAGAGAAAAGAAATAAAAAGATAATAACTAGATTAATAAAAAATCAGCACACTGAAATAACACAATTTTATTCCTGAAAAGTTTATTAAGGATCTGCTGGAGCTTCAGCTGTTTTTCTAGTTAGTCCTACAGAGGATGTGTCCAGTCCCTAACTACGTTAATCTCCTGAAAGAGTGACACAGGGTTTTTCCTGTTTTTAGGACCTGGAAGACTTTGAGGTTTATAAATATAAGGGGGAGTAATTGCAAGGCACTGTACTGTATTTATATTGGTCTTTTAATAAGTCATAAAATTACAGATGGACCATGATAGGAAAATAACTTGCTGCAGGAAAAATTCCTCAGGATACCTGGTTATTCCCAGTATCTACTGCTGTCATTTAGCAGGGGAAGATGGACAACAAGCCATGTCTGAATAACAACATGCTAATGTGCTCTCTTCCTGAGTCTGCTCTGAAAAGCTCTGTGATTGATAAAGATGAAGGAATTTGAAGAGTTATTTTGGTTATTTCAGAGAAAGTTTAAAATGGAGAAAGGATTGGGGTGACTAGGAGGCTGTCATTAGCTATCACTTTCAGTGCTGTGTATTGTAGCAAAAATGATAAATGTGCCCTTTTGGTGTTCTGCTGGTGTTTAGATTTTCTGAGTCCCTCAGCTGTGAGTTGGGTTTCCATGCTGGTGGAACTGTCCTGCCTGTTGCTTGCTGGGTGCACTGGAACAAAGAGCTGAGCAGTTTATGAGAATTACCACAAATGAGTTTGTGGTGTTTCATTGGGCTCAGAGTGAAAGAGAGGAAATTCATGTTTAATGTAGAAAATCTTCCCTGTGAGGGTGGTGAGGTCCTGGCACAGGTTGCCCAGAGAAGCATAGTAAATAAAGTTTCAGAATTCTTCATTTCTGTCCCATTCTTTTTCCGTAAGTTCCGGTTTGGTTTTCAGAGTGCCACCTTCTCAGCTGGTTGCCATTTGTGTCCTCCTTTCTCTCCTGCCTTCCTTTGTCTGCTCTTTTTCCCTCCCAGTGTCCCTCTTTTCCTGTGGCAGTTCCCAGCCAAAGACCCTCTCCTGATTTTTGTTTTTCCCCAATCCAGGAGGTAAAGCAGCCCTGGATGAAGTTATGGAGGCTGGCAGTGGAATGTCATTGTAAGATCTTGCTCCACTTGGGTCTCTGCCCTTTGAGAACTTTGCCTTGAAGGGCAGGAACATCTTTTCCTTGCTGGAAGCTGGAATGCCAGCCCATTGCAGTGTGTGCCATGGACCCCAGAGGGCAATTCCCGAGGCTGCCAGGGTGCTGCTCCTGCTGTGCCTCCCAAGGGAGCTGGGCAGGGTCCAGCAGCTGGCTGAGCTCCCAGAGCAGACAGCAAAGGTTGCTTTGCTGCACATTCTCCAGCTGGAAGCGGAGGGAAGAAGGGAAGGGAGTCCTGACAGAATCCTGGAGTGTTCATGACTGGAAGGGACCCTGCCCATGGTTCCACCCAGGGTTAGGATGCCATGCAGGAGAGGTGCCTCTGCCCCAGTGAAGGTGCAAATGAGACCATAGGAGGACAACAAGCAGATTTTATTGAACGTGGGTTTTATTGAGAAAGAAATGGGTGCCAGGGACATAGAAATAGGGAGGAGGTCTCAGAGGCAGAGAGTGCTCAGAAGATGATCAGGTGGAAGTAGGTGCTTTTTAAAGTCCTTCCCTGCATTCTGGGATCCCAGATGTGTATTTTAATTTGATGATCTTCTTCTTCTTCTTCTTCTTCCTATTTACTATTTCTTCATCTAAATCGTCTTCTTCTTTCCCTTCTTCTTCTTCTTCTTCTTCTTTCCCTTCTTAATTGCTACTACTATTTTTTCTTCTTCGTCTTACTCTTATTCTTCTTATTCCTAATTTTTATTCCTATTTACTACTACTATTTCTTCTTCATCCTATTCTTCTTATTCTAATTAATCTTATTCACTTGTTATGCTTACTGTAATTCCTATTCTTCTTATATTAATGACTATCTTCATCTTCTTATTCCTATTCATCTTCTTATTCCTATTCCTATTCTTATTCCTAACTACTACTATTTCCTAAACTCAACGTTGATTTTTTTGGAAGAATGGTACCAGCCAAAGTTCTGCAGTCACGTCAGTGGAGCAGCACCTCTGGTCTGTGCCCATTCTTCATGGATATAATCCCAAAGGACTGGCGTGGGATCCTTTCATGAGAGGAAATGTCCCGTGATGCCACCAGGGCAAGTTCAGACTCAATATCAGAAGCAGTTTTTCTCTGACAGAGGCGTGAGGCATTAGAAGAAGTTGCCCGGGGAGGTGGTGGAGTGGCTGTCTCTGGAGTGTCGAAGAGTTGTGGCCCTTGGGGATGTGGTTTTGCGGTGATGGCGGTGCTGCCAGGAGGCCGGTGGCACTGGGTGACTGTCGGGGTCTCTTCCCACCTTGATGACTCTGGGATTCACTGCTGAGCGCCCTGGCACCAATGTGCCCCATGGCTGCTGTTTGGGGTTGGCCACAGCGGTGACTCTGGGTGTTGGGGAGATGCCCCTGGCGCAGTCCACAGTAGCCATGGCAGCTGAGGCTGCAGGGCCATGTCCAGGGCAAGGTGTGGCTCCCTGGGGCCCTGGGCCAGCTGCCATCTGTAAGCCTGGCAGCGGCGCTACTCCTGTGGCTGTGGTGCCCAGCAGGGCCAGCGGAACAGCGCCCGCAGCGCCCGCCGTGCCCGCCTGAGGAAGCCGGGCCGTTTGCTGGAGGGAGACGGCTGCTGCCTGAGGGCCTCGGGGACCTCGAGGCTGTGCAGGGCAGGCCCCAGGCTCTGAGGCCCTGCCTCAGGCCCCTGCTGGGCCATGGAGGCTTGGCCGTGCAGGGAGGAAAGTGAGGCACGGAGTGACTCTGGTGCCTGGACCTCAAGCCAGGCCTCCCGAGGGACAGGCACTGGCAGCCCGTCTGCTGCAAGAGCTGCCAGGCTTTGGGCCCTGCTTTCTGCTTCACACAGCTCGAGGACGCTGACTTTGTCCAAGCTGTCCTCCTCCTGTGGCAGGGGGGTGATCCCAAAGCTGAGGATGCTCACATATTCATAGCTGTCCTGTGTGCTGCTGTTGTCTTCCTCGGTGGAATCGTCTAGGCTGCTGGAGTCCCCGTCCAGGAAGTCTCCATGGCCCAGTTCGCTGCACTCTTCCGAGTCGTACCAGTCCTGGGAGCTGCTGACCTCTTCCTGGGACAGCTCTGGCTCTGCTTGGCACTCCTGGGAAGACTCACTCTGGGTGTATTGTTCCCAGTCTTCATCATACTCAGCTGGGGTCCCCTCCTCACTCCCTTCCTCTGCTAGGAGTGACCTCCCCTCAGCGACAGCCTGCTGCTCACTGGGGCTCTGGGCTCCCGGCAGGCTGGGGGAGCAGCAGGTGCTGTGAGGGGCAGGGCCTGAGCTCTGTACCCCTGCTGATGGCATCTCCTCACTGGGGGCAGGAGAATGTGTCTGGTTCTCCTGGCTGTTCGCACTTCCTTCCCCTTGCTGGGACAGCTTTAGGGCACTCACCTCCTTCTCCCCTTGGGGCAGCTCCTTGACTGTCACCCTTTGTTGCCACTGGTAGAGGTGTTGCTGTGCCACATCTCCCCAGGGCACTCTCACAGCCACCTTCCCCTGGTGCAACTCTTGGTGACTCCCTGCTCCGTAGAGGCGAGGCTCTTGGGCCCGAAGGTCTCCCCACTGGGAAGGCTCGTCATCCACGTCAGGGTTCTTCTCTTCCGTGATGACCAAGGGCCCCTCCTTCTCCTCAGTGCCTGACTGTGGCCAGGCTGAGCCACCCACTGCCCCCACCAAGTGCCTGCTGAGGGCCTGGTCTTGCCCCCAGCTGGGCAGGGGGCTGGGTGGCTGGGAGCATTTGGGTTTTGCCTTGTTCTCCTCCATCTCTGAGATCAAGCGCGAATGGATCTCGGGAGCTGCTTCCTTCTGCAAGAGTGGCTCTCACGGGACTGGGCACCTCAGGGTTCTGCGCCGCTTACACACCCTGAGTCGTGGTGGGGCTCTCTGATGTCACAGGGGTCTCTTAGCACCGCTGAGTCACAACGGGCCACACCCAGTACCCCTGCAGGTAGCAGCTGAGCCCACTGGAATCTTCATGGCTGGTGCTTCCCGGGAGGCTCCCGAAGCTCAACAGTGTGAAAGAGTGGCTAGCTAACAAAGGTCGTGTTCCCATGCAGCAATTAGCTGAGAAAGAATTAAACAACAGTGGAGTGTAGTTGGTATGAGATGTTGCAATGTCAGAAAGACCTTACTGATAACTGTGAACAGAGAACAGGACACTGTGATCAGATAAATGTGGATTCAGCACAGATGAACGACCACAAGAATGTGGAACTAGGTGGAGTTGTCCTTAAATGAAATATCCAATAATGAGCTTGCTTTTGCACTATGTAGGAGCCTAATTATTGATGTTATATAGGGAGTTTGGAGTTGCCAATAAAGGAGACTTGCTGATCATTCATATTGAGTGCTGCTTGTCTCCCGCCGAACTCATCAAATGGCGCCCGAACAAATGGGACCCTTGGGACCTTTGGGACCTTTGGGACATTAAAAAGCGAAGGCCACGGGAGTCGGCGACAGGGGACGGGTCCTCCGCAGCAAGGACGGCGAAAAGCAACGGTGCCGCGCCCCAGGCGACCTCAGAGGAGAGTCCTGGCCGTAACGTGCTGCCAAACCTTGTAGGGCTGCAACAGCGCTGACGGTAAGATGGAAAGGCAAGCAGCACATGATTTATTTACCTGCTTTTTAGAAAAGCCACAGCTTAAGGGTTTTGATTTGCGCAAGGAGCTCCCTGGACTTCTTGCTTGTGGGTATGCTCACGCCTTTGCCTCCCACTGCTGGGCAAACACTCCTATCTATGCTGCCCATGGAAAGAGGGAGGGAGAGTCAGAGAGAAGGAAATAATGAGAAAGAAATTCCACAGCAACGCTGAAACAACGAACAGAATCTGTTCAGTTACGGCAGGATGTGATATATCCTGAACTATTTGCTTCACTTTTGGAGTCACTCTTAACACTACAATCTTATTTAAGTTCCAACTTTGCTACCCTGGAAGAAAAGAATCCAAATTTAGATTGGTTTCCACCCGAACCAGGGGGACATGGGGGAGCACTGAGGTGTGCGCAGAGAGCGGAGGCACCCCCGGGGCAGAAGCAGTGCAGAAAAAGTTCCAAGGCCACACTGAACAATTACAGAAACAGCTGAGCAGAAACAGGTGGCTCAGACAGCTTCAAAAAGAGACAAAATAGCCAAAAAATCACAAACTATATGGTATCTAATTCAAACTTCATCACTGTAATTAGAAGTTGATAAGCTGCAATGGTCACCGTTGTTGCCACCTGGTCCTAAGAGACTTTTGTGTCTTTGCGTCGCCTGCTTTTGTAAAAATTGTGCCCCTTTTTTCCTATATCAGTGAACAAGAGAGATTGAGAGAAACAACTGTATGTGTTAAAGTTAACTTTGTGAGGTGTTTTTTTGGGTTTTTTTTTCTGCGAGAGTATGTGGAGAATGTGAAGAAAGATAACAGCAGCAGAGAGCAGCAGCAGGGCGGGCAGTCCACCCCCCCGGCTCCCTCTCTAAGAAAAAGCACCGGGATAGTACCCAGTTTGTTAAAAAGTCATGATTCATTGGTTTTTAAAAATGTTTTTATATACCCTTTTAGAGTTAATTTTGTGTTTTAAGTAATTATGAGTTAATGCAATTGCAGTTTATTGAGTTTTACTGGAGAAATTATTGTGATTCTTTGAAAGTTTAAAAAGGCCCCTTTTCAAAAAAAAAAGGTGTTTAAGGTGAATATTAACAGAAGTTACCTTGCAAAAATTAGCCTTAGAACCTAAAGTTAAAATATGGTATAATTTACAGTTACTAAGAAAACCTTCTAATTGACGTTATCTACAAAAGATATTTATGGTTTAAAAAAATTAATTAGTTAAGAGAACTTTACTGTACAAGACAAAGTTAAGTTAAAGTATATATTACCCATTTGCTTGTTTTTTCCACAGTTTTAATAAGGTAATTTCAATGTGAGTCCTTTTGTTATATAAAACACATATAACTGCATATATACCAATTTGGATTTTAGATTTTATTTTAAGAATTAGACTTAATGTTTCTGAAAAGTGCTACAAAAGCTGAATGGCAACTTGCCAAATTCTGTGTTGTTGTGTTTTTTCTCTAGAAAAACTGCATTTTAAAATCCTAACCAATTTAAATATATACTAGGCAAATTCCTGTTATGAATAAGTATTTTTAGTACCATTTGCAGTTATTGTGAGTTATTCTCAAGGCTAGATGACATAGAATTGTGATGGATTTGTTACATTTTTATAATCTTTATAGTGAATCCATGTTACTGTTATATTGTGTTTAAAAGGTATATATCAAACTTTTAGTTGCCTCTTTGTAGTAACAGAATAAGATTGTTATGTTTTTATTTAATATAGATTAAGTGTTAATAGAATTAAGAGAAGTCAAGTTTTATTATGTTTAGGCTTGAATGTTTTTAAGTTAAGTTTTATAACTTAGATATTCTTTTAAGGTTAAGTTTTGTTATTTCCTTTTGTTATAATTAATTTTATTAATTTTAAATACTGTTTAATTTAAATTGTTTTATGTCTTATTGGAGACACTTGTCTAAACTGCAAAGTATAGTTATTTTCCTAGAGAGATGAAGACAGCCACAACTGAGAAAGCTGTGACAGAACACTGATGAACACCTGCTTGTGGATAGAAGGGAATGCAGTCTGTGACACCCTTGACTTCATCAGGAGTTCTATTGGTTGTTACAATCTCTGCAGTTTTGTTTGTTATAGCTTTCTTATTTTTCAGTGTTTCCAGAATTTTAAGAAGATTTACCATTGCTGAGGATCAGCTGCCATGGGAGAGGCTTCAGATTAAACCAACTGCTGCATGGTTTAATTGGTCTGGTACCTGAGGCTTCTGATCATTTGCTTTGTACAAATGCATTTTAACAGTTTGCTGTGCTGTAAGCATCTCCTAGCTGCTGCTATTGAGAACCTTGCTTTAGAAATGAGTTAAGAGGCATCTTTCCAGTTTAAAGCCAGGCCCTGGCCAAGCCTTGACTTTACCTGGACGGAATGTTTGCCAGCAGATCCAGATGTTTTCTGTCCCAAATCAGTATTTGAGTCACTTTTTGACTCAGCAATTTGACCCTATTAATATGACAGCTGGATCAATTTTGAAGTGGGCTTGGAGAATCATTTCCGGAGGTGGTGATCCAATCCTTCACTGATGATTTTTTGTTTCTGTTTGCTTGCTAACTATGGGATGCTGGTGCAGTGTTTTAGTAATTAATAATAGTTTTATATTACATATATTATTAATAATGTTCAAGATTTAATTGATTTTTAACTGTTATAAGTTCTTAATCCTTGTGTATATGGGTTTGTGTTGATGTTTATAACAGAAGTACATCTCATTTTTATTTTTTTTTTAAGAAATCGGGGGAGATTGATATTCTAAAAGCATTTTGATTAGTGTAATTCATAAACTTCAAGGGGAGAAGTGTCTGTGTTTTGTTGGCAGGTTCAAAAAGGTCACCTGTCCATCTGACCAGACTGTCTGCCTCTGAACACACGAGATCCAGTGAACAGAGAAGTCACCACACAGCCTTGGTACTCCAGACACGGATCAGAAGTGGAGCTGTCAGGACACAGTTCTGTCTGAACACTACACAGACAGTTGCCAACAGAAATTTTATGTTGTTACTATGATGTTGTGTCTCTACCAATTTTTCAGTTATCCTTTGTTTTAAGATTTAGAAGGATGTGAAGAATAACACGAACATCAAAGCCCTCAGTCACCGATCAGCTGCCAGCTGACATCATGGGAGCAGTGAACGTTCCAAGACTGAACTGTGTTAAATCATAGTCTGTTTGTGAAGGAAATTCTGTAGAAGATCTAAGAAAAGTGTAGAGACTCCATCTAACTGTATATAAAGCAAATTGTAGTTGTGTGTTTACCCTTTCAGCAAATTGCTTCCACACTTAGACTACATATATACCAGAGCATGTGTGTTTAAAGTAGTTAGATAATAATTTAAGATAAAGAGTTTAGCCTATATAGGAGTTGTTATATTAGTATAAAGTATAAGCATTTCCCCCTTCAAGAGCTAGTGAAATGAAATGAGCTTTGAAAGTTCATTTAACGTTAAAGTTTAGCTGTGAGTTTGCAAGTATGGTGTCATTTACATGGAACAAAGTGCTTATGGTAATTGTGTTGTGTATAGTCCTGACCAACTGTCTGCTAACTAACATCCAAAAGTGACAGAACATATGGGTCACTCTGGCACACTGAACTGGCCAAAGGTCAATGTGTCTGAGCCTAGCCACACCCGGAGATCCTTTTCACACCTGTCTCATAGGAGTCCCTGAATGGGATCCTCAAGCAGCATTTAAAGGTTTAGTTAGTAATGAGACTCGACTGAATCGATTGGTAAGGTTGCAAGAGTGCAATTGCACTGTTGGCTTCACATTAAGACAACTTGAAGCCTCTTGGCAAGCAAAAATTACCAAAGTTCTCAATGTTACCATGCAGCCCTCAGAAGAATTAGATTTGTTAGGTTCCACCAATACCTCAGGTGGATGGATAATGTTTGAACCCCCAACAGAAGCCATTCTAACAAAGTAATGCAGCACTGGGCTGCAGACAACCCTATAGCTGATCTCGTTACTACCACTGAAAGTAAAGCCTTTATTAGTGGTGCAATCTCACAGAACAATTACCAAAGTGATTACCTAGTTCCATATTCCTAATCTGTGGAGATAGAGCATGGAATGAGATTCCTGCAAATCCACATAGAAAACCCTGTTATTTTGGGAAACTTACTTTGTTTCCATCCAAGCTTACATCAATTGTAGAATGTAGCTGATAAAATAAAAAACATCGGTCAAAGTGAAGCCTGAATGAATTAAAGCTTAGCAACTCCAAAAAGGCTCGCTTGTTAGACTAATAAAAAATTGAATTTAATATCCACAATGTTAAGTGAACTTTCAGCTGATGTGAGTAGTGTACATCATGCAGTATTATAAAATCAAGCTGCAATTGACTTTTTGCTCTTAGCACAAGGACGTGGTTGTGAGGAGTTTGAAGGCATGTGCTGTCTGAATCTTACTGATCATTCAGTTTCCATCCATGGGTACCTGCAGCAGCTACAGGATGGGTTACAGGCCCTGAAAGAAGATAGTGACCCCATTGGAAGTCGGTTCTCCAGCTGGGGCATCACCGGATGGTTGAGGTCTCTTGTGCTAGAAGGGGGACGGACTTTACTTATAATGTTAATTGGGATGACAGTCTAAGTTGTGTGTTATCTTGTCTTCATAAGAGTATAGAATGAGTCACATCCAAAGCCTGGTTTGTGCAAAAAGAGAAAGGGGGAATTGTTGCTATATTTTATATATTAGTAAAGGCCTGTCTGCACAAACTAGTCTTTGAAATAAGTCATGATATTAAAGGCTAAAGTCCTTGAAACCTTCCTGCAGAAGAGAGAGTAAAGCAAAACAATATCCTTGTGTACAGGAGAAAAAATGTAAACCTGTGTGTATTAGCCAATAGTAACTTGCTCTGCCTGCAGGCCCTGTAGAACCCTATAAAAGGTGTGCTAAAGATAGAAATAAACGGCGTTCACGTTTACTTCTGTGAAGAGCGGTGGGTTGCTGGCGGTCCTCCAATAAAGTTCTACAAATGAAACATAACAAATGTCATTGGGGTGCAGAGGCATTGGTGAAATTGATGAAACAAAAATTAATCTCGGTACAGATGCTAACAATGGCAAAATCAGTGATGTCAAAATGTGAAATCTGCTTAAAAAACAACTCAGTGGCTAGACACAGGCATAGCTAGGGAAGATTAGGATAGGAATAGAATCAGGATGACACTTGGCAAGAACCCTCTAGTAGAGTGAAATTTGGGTGGGCCCTGGAGTCTTTGCTCGGTCCTATAGCAAACTATCAGAATAAAGAAATGTTGTACAAACTTACAGGTCAGGTAGATAAATTAGCAAGAGTGACCTGAGAAAGATTTAAGGAACTAAACATACAATTACAATTTAGTACGCCTGAAAGAGCATGGAGTGTGTGAGTTTTTTAAAGGGATGGATTGATCATTGCTGCGTCCACACCCCAAATGTGACTGCAGATGTAGAATATGACATCAATCAATTGCAACAAATAGAGCACGGAGCACAGGAAGAGCAAAAGGATTTGTCTACAAGTTGGTTAGGCAAAATCTTCAAAGGGTTAGGGTGGAATGTGAGTTCATGGATTAAATCTATCATTGAGAGTGTGATCATCTTACTAACTGTATTCTTAGCAATTTGGTTAGTTGACAGCATCTTCAGGGGAGAAATACGGAAAAAAATGTCCTGGAACCGGAAAATAATAAAGGCACTGATGTGAGATCCTCACCCACCATCTTCTGGTTCTCCAGTTCGTGACAACATCCAGGACAACGCTTACGTCTATAAAGGATTCGAAGAACATCAAGTATAAACTCAGAAACAAAGGACTGTAACAAGTGAAAACATTTGCACTTCTAGTGAAGTAAAAATGCTTTCAAAGGGGGGAATAATAGTAAAAGGTCTTAAAATCTTAGAAAATTCAGGGACTTAGAAATAAAGTTAGGTTTGGCAAGCCTGGGAAAAGTAGGCTATGGGAAATGTTAGGCCTTGTGCTTGCTAAAGATCAGGTGAAACTGCACCTGTGTTAGCAGTATATAATAAATGATACAATTGTTAGATGTAATTAGATATAATTATTGTTTAAAGAACATGAGGAACAATGTTAGGGGGTCTGAGGGGGATCATGAGAAATCCATGCTTGGGTAACATCAATGTATACAATAGAACGATGTTAGTTTAATAATTAATATGTAAGTTATATAACGATAGAGTAGAAAAACATGTTCAACTCAAAGCCAAGTCGGGTCAGATTTGGGTATGTGTACCCCTGACACCCAGATCTCTTAATAAAGCACCTGCATATAATCATTCGTGATTGTTTGTGCTCCTGAACGCTAACAATTTCATCAGATTTTACTGGAATTTTGTGAGAAATTTGTGGAATTTTGTGGGATATTTTGTAAAATTTTGTGAGATATTGAGGTAATTTAGGGAATTTTGTGGGAAATTTTCTGGAATTTTGAGAATTTTTCTAGAATTTTATGGGATTCTGAGAAGACTTGAAGAGTTTTTTGGTATTTTTCTGGAATTTTGTGGAACACTGTGGAGATTTTGTGGATGTTTCTGGAATTTGGTAGGGTTTTGTGAAGATTTAGGGAATTTTGTGGGATTTTTCTGGAATTTGGTGGGATTTTTCTTGAATTTTGTGGGGCTTTTCAAGAATTTTGTGATTTTTTTTTCTGGAATTCTGTGTAAATAGGAGGAGATTCTGTGGGATGTTTCTGGAAATTGGTAGGGTTTTGATAAGATTGAGAGGTTTTTTTATTTTTCTGCAATTTTATGGGATTTTTCTGGAATTTTGTAGAAATTTATGAAGATACTTTGGGATGTTTCTGGAAATGTGTAGGGTTTTGAGAAGTTTTAGGAAATTTTGTGGGTGTTTTCTGCCATTTTGTGGGATTTTAAGGAGACTTGAAGGATTTTGTGGGAGGTTTATAGAATTATTGGGATTTTTATGGAATGTTGTGGGGTTTTTGTGGAATTTTGTGGGATTTTGAGGAGACTTGAGGAATTTTGAGAGATTTTTCTTAGGCTTTGTGGAAATTGGAGCAGATTTTTTAGGATGTTTCTGGAATTCGGTGGGGTTTTGAGACGTTTCAGGGATTTTTGTGGGATTTTTCTGGAATTTCATGGTATTTTTCTGAGCTTTTGTGGGATTTTGATAAAATTTAAATATTTTTGTGGAATTTTTTTGGAATTTTGTGGGATTTTTTTTGAATGTTGTGAAATTTTGTGGGATTTTGAGAAGCCTTGAAGAATTTTTGGGGGATTTTTCTGGAATATTATGGGATTGTTCCTTAAATTTTGCGTGATGCTTCTGGAATTTCGTGGGGGTTTTATGGAATTTTGAGGGATATTGAGGAGACATGAAGAATTTTCAGGCATCTTTCTTAGATTTTGTGGGAATTTGTGGAGATTTTTTGGGATGTTTCTGGAATTCGGTGGGGTTTTGAGAAGATTGATGGAATTCTTTGGGGGTTTTTTTTGGAATTTTGTAGGATTTTTTGGAGTTATTCTGGAATTATGAGGAGATTTTGTGGGATGATTCTGGAATTATTGAGGTTTTTGTGAAATGTTGAAGGATTTTGGGAATACTTGAAGAATTTTGTGGGCTTTTTCTTAGATTTTGTGGAAATTTGTGGAGATTTTGTGGGATGTTTCAAAAATTTGATTCGGTTTTGAGAAGATTTAAGGACTTATTTTTTTTATGCAATTTCGTGGGATTTATATGCAATTTTTGGGGATTTTTTTTGAATTTTGTGGGATTTTTCTGGAATGTTGTGGGATAATGAGGAGACTTGAAGAATTTTGAGGGATATTTCTGGAATTTTGTGGAAAGTGGAGGAGATCTGTGTGGATGTTTCTAAAATTTTGAGGGAATATTTTGGAATGTTGTGGAAATTGGAAGAGATCTTTTTTATGTTTCTGGAATTTGGTGACATTTTGAAGAATTTTGTGGCATTTTTGTGGAATTTTTGTAGAATTTTGTGGGATTTTGAGGAGACTTGAACAATTTTGTGGGATTTTTCTTAGATTTTGTGGAAATTTGTGGAGATTTTGTGGGATGTTTCAAAAATTTGGTAGGGTTATGAGAAGATTTAAGAATTTTTTGGGATTTTGCTGCAATTTTGTAGGATTTTTCTGGAATTTTTTGGTATATTGAGGAAACTTGATGAATTTTGAGGGCTATTTCTAATATTTTCTGGAAATTTGTGCCGATTTTGTGAGATGTTTCTGAAATTTGGTGAAGGGAGAAAATGTAGGTAATTTTGTGGTATTTTTTTCAAATATTGTGGAACTTCTCTTAAATTTTGTGGAATTTTCTCAAATTTTGAGGGATTTTTGTAGAATTTTGTGGAAATTGTGGAGATTTTGTGGGATGTTTCTGGAATTCGGTAAAGTTTTGAGAAGATTTAGTGAATTTTGTGGTATTTTTTTCTTTAATGTTGTGAGATTTTTTTTGAATTTTGAAAGATTTCGAAGACTCATGAAAAGTTTTTAAGCATTTTTCTTAGATTGTGTGGAAATTTGTGGAGATTTTTTGGGATATTTCTGGAATTTGTTGGGCTTATGAGAATATTTTTGGAATTTTGAGGGTTTTTTTTCTGGAATTTTGTGAGGTGTTCCTGGAATTTGGTGGGATTTTTTTGGAATGTTGTGGAATTGTCTGGAATTTTGTGGGATTTTGAGGAGACCTGAGAAATTTTGTGGATTGTTTCTAGAATTGTTAGGATTTTTTGGAATGTTGTGGGGTTTTTGTGGAATTTTGTAGGATATTGAGGAGCCCTGAAGAATTGTGTGGGATTTTTCTTAGGCTTTGTGGAAATTTGTGAAGATTATGTGGGATATTTCTGGAATTTGGTAGGGTTTTGAGAAGATTAAGGGAATTTTGTGGGTGTTTTCAGGCATTTTTTTTTGATTTTTCTGGAATGTGGCGGGATGTTTCTGGAATTTTGTGATGATTTTTTGTAATTTGGGTGATTTTGGAGAGACTTGAAGAATTTTGAGTACATTTTTCTTAGATTGTGAGGAAATTAGTGGAGATTTTGTGGGGATATTTCAAGAATTTGGTAGGGTTTTCTGAAGTTTTAGGGAATTTTGTGGGATTTTTTTGGAATGTTGTGGTAATTTTCTGGAAAATTTGTGTAATTTTAAGCAGCCTTGATGAATTGTGTGGGATTTTTCTTAGATTGCATGGAAATTTGTGGAGATTTTGTGGGATATTTCTAGAATTTGGTAGGCTTATGAGAAGATTTTGGGGACTTCGTGGGGTTTTTTTTTGTAAGTTTGTGAGGTGTTTCTGGAATTTGGTGGGATTGTTTTGGAATGTTGTGGTAATTTTCTGGAATTTTTGGGATTTTGAGGAGCCTTGAAGAATTGTGTGGGATTTTACTTTGATTGTGTGGAAATTTGTGGAGATTTTTGTGGGATATTTCTGGAATTTGTTTGGCTTATGAGAAGATTAAGGGAATTTTGTGGATTTTTTACTGGAATTTTGTGAGGTTTTCTGGAATTTTGTGTGATTTTGATGAGTCTTGAAGAGTTTTGAGGGGTTTTTCTTAGATTGTGTGGAAATTAGTGGAGATTTTTTGGGGTATTTCTGGAATTTGGTAGGGTTTTGAGAAGATTTAGGAAATTTTGTGGGTGTTTTCTGCCATTTTTTGGGATTTTTCTGGAATTTTGAGGGATGTTTCTGAAATTTTGTGATGTTTTTGTGTAATTTGGGTGATTGTCCTGGTTTAGGTTAAATTTGGGAGAAAACCTCCAGTGGGTTCCCCCCGGGAAGCAAACCCACGTGGCCCCTTTCTCCCACCCCCCATCCAGTTCGGGAAGAGATTTCTCTGAGAGAAGTGGAAAAAACCTGTTTATTTCCCAGGCACAGCACTACCCAGCACAAAAATGAACGATATCAAATTACAAAACCTCTCGCCCTTCAGCAGAGATGAGGAACTTCAGAGGGTCTCTTTCCTGGGGGTGTTGGCTCTGTTATCAGTCCCTCTGGCGCTGGAAAATGCCGCTGCCCAGGCTGGGCTCCCGGTAGTCCAGGGGTGCTCCCGGTGCTCCCCCGAGCCCCCAGTCCAGAGCAGCTTCGATTCGTTTCAGGAAAAGGGAAAGAAAACAGTCCAGAAAGACCTCTCTGCTCCGGCTAGCTGGAAAGCCAAGGCGATCTGTGTCTTGTTGTCTGTCTGTGCTGTAGTCAAAACTCCCGATGCGGGGGGAGCAAGTGCAGTCTGATAACAGACTTGGTGCTTCTTTTCCACTCACTTTTACTCTCAGATGGAATTTTAAGAATACAGAACCTGTGTCGGGGTTAGGTGGACGAATGGGGATACAATTTAACATCATAATCAACCCAGGACACACGCCCACTGTGCTTTCCAGCTGCTTTGCTCCAGCTCCTCCCAAATCACCACGAATTCCACTGAACTGAAACAAATCCAAATCCTCGTGGGTCGGGACAAGGGCAGGGAGAGGTCACTCAGGGATCACCATCAGGGGCACAACAGCCCAACATGGGGAAATGAACTGAATTTAGGACTGAGCAAATCAGACCAGGAGAATGAGGATTAAAATCAATCTTGAGAAACGCCTCCTCCCGCTCCTGAACTTTTCTGTCCGGGCCGCTGCTCGCGGGGCACAGAGAGGGGCCCGGCCGTGTCCCTCCAAACCTCCCTGGGAATCACCCCAGAGCCCTCAGCCTTCCGTGTGCCCATCCCTGGGGCCCCTTGTCCCTCCCAATGGCTCCCGTGGCTCTCCCAGTCCATCCCAGCCTCTCCCAGTCCATCCCAGCCTCTCCCAGTGACCCCGCCTGTCCATCTCGCCTCTCCGTGTATCTCTCGCCCCTCAGCCAATCAGAGCGCGTCTCTCTGATGACTCATCAGTTGCCGGGCAGATCCACAGAGCCGAGAGCCCCGCGCTGGACTCGGCCTCCCAGTGCCGCGCACTTCATTCCTAGTCCCGCCCAGTGCCACCACAGTCCCTCCCAGTGCCACCACAGTCCCTCCCAGTGCCACCACAGTCCCGCCCAGTGCCACCACAGTCCCGCTCAGTGCCACCACAGTCCCGCCCAGTGCCACCGCAGTCCCGTCCAGTGCCCCCACAGTCCCTCCCAGTGCCACCACAGTCCCTCCCAGAGGCCCCAGAGTCCCTTGCACTCCTTTTTAGCCATTTCCAGTCGATTCCTGGCTCATTCTCACTTCACTCCCAAAACTCCACGCCCTCATCCAGTGTCCCAGTATCCACTCTCATCTCTTTCAGTGCCACCCCAGTCCCTCCCTGTCCATTCCCAGTCCCTCCCAATGCCACACCACTCCTCTCCACTCTCTCCCAGTGCCCATCCCAGCGTGTCCATCTCGCTGGTGCCCTCCAGCTCCCAGCCCGGCCCCGGCCGCCTGCTCTGCTCCCTGATGGATTTCTCCCCTGCCCACATCCAGCTGAGCTGCTCCCAGGGCCAGCAGCAGCTCTCGGGCCACGTGCTGGCCACTGCCGTGCTCCCCAGCGGGGGCTGGAGCCAGCAGCTCCTGGTGCTGCTGGAAACCGCCCCCGGCAATGCGGGCTCAGCTCCAGCTGCCAGGTGGAGCACGGCAGCCTGGAGCACCCCCTGAGCCGGCACTGGGGCACGGCCCGGCCCCCACAGCGCCGGGGGCAGCGGGGGAGGCACTGGGGGGGCCCAGAGGGGGATTGGGGGGTGCTGGGAGGAACTGGGAGGGAGTTTGAGATAGACTGGTTTAAACTGGGGAAGGGATTGATGTGCTTAGGATGGCTGGGAAGGGGTTTGAAGGATGTTGGGGAGGGTGGGATGGGGTTCTGGGGGTCTTGCTGGACCCTGGGAGGGAGTTTGGGGGTGCTGGGTGTCACTGGGAGAGATCTGAGTGAGCCTGGACGAGCTGGAAGGAGACTGAGGATTGGAAAGCAGGGATTGGGATGAGGTTGGTTGTGCTGGAAAGAGACTGGGAGGAGTCTTGATGAGTCCTGGTGGGGCTGGGAAGGGACTGGGAGAGGGTTTGGGGGTCCAGGGGCAGTGGGGAGAAATTGGGAGGGGGCTGTGGGATCCTGAGAGGAACAGGAGGGGCTCTGCTGGGTCCTGGGGAGGCTGGGAAGAGACTGGCAGTGATTTACCAAAATAGCAATATTGATCGAGTATCAACATCAATCTGTTAATGGACAAAAAACCTCTCCAACAGTTTAAAGTTACAAAGTGGATGTTTAATCACAGCACTGGGCAAGTGCAGGAGTCACCCCTTAATACGCACTGCAAGCTGACAAAAGATTCCAGTGTCTATTTATTTACAAAAGTCTTAAATATCCAAAATACTAATACTTATTAATACTAATGCATATGCATAATGCTAGCACCTCCCATGTGCCACTTCGGATTAGAATTCATGGTAATGATTTTAATGTCATTACACCTGCATGGTTGGCTCCCCAATTTGAGGAGGAGGTCATTTTGGTGTGGAGGGTTCATCAGGAGATGAAGGAAAACCGCTTTTCCTCACTCTCACCTTTCTGCCTTTACAATGGTTAACATTACAAATGACATTTGGTCCAACTCCAGTTTCCTCCCTTGTGACTTTTAAATGGGTTTCCAGATGTAAGGTCTGTGATCTTCCTGAACCCGTTTATCAGTTTCTCTTTTCTCATTATAAGCACAGCTGAACAAATATACAATGAAAAGTAATTTTTTATCTAAGTCCGAGATTCATTATCTCAAATCCTGCTTCTCACTTCATCATTAACTCTAACTAGTTCCAACAAGGCCTATCTCTAGCCAAGACCCCTAATTTTTCTAAAATTACTAATTGTTTAAAATTAGTGACTCCAAAGGAGGTTTCAGAGGGTCCTGGGTAGGCTGGGGGAGACTGGGAGGGTCCTTGGAGGGGCTTGGGGTGTCTGTGAGAGGTTTTGGGGGTCCTGACCTCTGCAGATGCCCCAGGGATGCCATCAAACGCTGCCCAACGCAAGATGCTGATGGGGATTGGAGTCTCAGTGTTGGGCTTCGTCTTCTTGGCACTGGGGCTCGGCTTCTGCCTGCGCAGGAAGGTGAGGGAGGGTTCTGGGGGTCGTGTCTCCCTCACCCAGAGCGTTTGTGCTCCCCTCTGGGCCCCCGAGCCCGGTGTCACCCCCTTTTCTCTGCCCACACAGCTCCTGAGGCAAAAGGTTCCAAGGATTGAAAGTCAACAATTCCCATTGTCATTCTGTATCCTGTTGAATTTCCATTCCCCTGATTTCATCCAGGTGTCCACAGGGAGCCAGGAAGATGTGGAGCCTCCCAGCCAGGTGTCTTCCCAACATGGATCACCAGGACCACGGATCACCAGGGCTCTGCCCAACGGGGGTCACTGGGGATCATCCAACGCCCATCCTCCCATGGGGGATGGAGCTGGAGCAGCGCACGAAGCTCTTCCCGCACTCGGGGCACTCACAGGACTTCCCTTACTGGGGCCTCCGTTGGTGTCGGGTCAAGTGAGAGCTCCGTGAGAAGCTCTTCCCACACTGGGGACACTCGTAGGGCCTCTCCCCACTGTGGATGCGCCGGTGCCTGATGAGGTTGGAGTTGTGTTTGAAGCCCTTCCCGCAGTCGGGGCAGCGGAAGGGCCTCTCCTCTGTGTGAATCCGCTCATGTTTGAGGACATTGGAGCTGGTCCGAAACCTCTTCCCACACTGGGGACACTCATAGGGCCTCTCCCCAGTGTGGATGCGCTGGTGTTTCCTCAGGTTGGAGCTCCACCCAAAGCTCTTCCCACATTCCAAGCAGGTGTAGGGCCGTTCCCCTGTGTGGATCACCTGGTGTCTCATCAGGTCAGAGATATTTCTGAAGCTCTGCCCACATTTCCCACACTCATAGGGTTGTTCTCTCATGTGGATCTTCTGGTGATTCCTCAGGCTGGAGCTCTGGCTGAAGCTCTTCCCACATTCCCCACACCCATAGGGCTTTTCACCAGTGTGGATCACCTGGTGCTCGATCAGGTGAGATCTCTTTCTGAAGCCCTTCCCACATTCCAAGCACTTGTGGGACTTCTCCCCCAGCTCTGAGCTCCGGCTGGATCTCTGGCCGTGTTCCTGGCACTGGGGGGATCTTTCCTCCTCGCAGCTCCCTGGACTGGGTTTCCAGCCCCTCCTCATGCAGGATCTCTGGGGCTTTTTCTCCTCCTCTTCCATCTGGACACAGTTTGGGAATGAAAATTCCTGGTTAGGAGGAAAAGGAGAGGAGAGCGCCTTGGGCAGGGGGTTCCTCCATGCCCAAGTTCATCTCAGAAAGTCATTGGGCATCTTGTGTCTGTAACAAAGCAAAGCACCAAGATTCAGCCCAAACAAGAAAACAATGATGAAAAACTACCCAAACACCAAATTCAGGAAAAACCCCCTCCAGAATACAAAGATTCAGCCCCTGCAAAAAAACAAAGCACCAATATTTAGCCCAAAAAAGTTCAGAAACACCAAGATTCAGCCCCATCAAAATCGTGGATCCCCTCCCCAGTCACCTCCAGGGCAACACTCCTGGAACTGCACATACAGGGAGAATGGAACGTTGTCCTGCTTCCTCTTCCTTCTCTCCCACCTCCTCCTGTGGCCCTACTCTTCCTCCCACTCTGCTTCCTCCTACTATTTCTCCTCCTCCTGCACCTGCTCCTCCCACGTGAATCCTTCGACCGTTTTGTTCTTCAAACCTGCTTCTCCTTCCCTTCTCCTCCTGCCCCCAGGCCCAGCACCCACTGCCGTCTCCCTCTTCCCCCCCAGTCCCACAGCATCCCACCGCAGGGGCACGGATGCAGCTGGGCCAGCTCGGCCTGGGGCAGCGCTGGGCTCTCGGCCGCTTCCGCCCGCACTCGCTCCCCACTGCAGCCGCTCCCGCCACCACAGCGCGGGGGGGGCCCGGCCTTGGCGCTCCCCCCTCCCACCTCCCCAAATTCCCCTCCAGGGGGGCGCCAAGGCCCGGGGGGGAGGGGCGCAGCTGGGCTCCAGCTGGGGAACGCTGGCAGCTGCGGCTCTGCCTGGACACTGATGAGTCATCAGCGCCGCGCGCTCTGATTGGCTCAGCCCTGCCTGAGCCCTGCGCCTGCACCAAGGGGGGACACCCTGCTCCAGGGGGGATGGCCCCAAAACGGGGCAACCCCAGCAAAGGAACAACAACAAAGCCTCTTTACAAACTGATCCCCTCAACCTCACTGCACATAGGGCCAGGGACGTGGACATAAGGAAGTGACAGGAGGAGCCAGCAGCTGCACAAAATATTATTAATTGATGACACAGACTGCTGCTCAGCCAAGGTCCTGCTAAATTCATCAACTTCCAGAAGAACAACAAAGACTTAACACAGCCATCAATATCGTTAGCTATACAAAAGTGGGGTGAATTGGGAAGTCTGTACCTCTCCAGGACTTCAGCCAGTGGGGAAAGGAAGAGGGAGATGTGGCAAGAAAATCAGGATGAAAAGGAGGCTGTGTCTGCCAACAACAGGAGAGACCCCATGGGAAATGTCCCATGGCCTCTCCCTTTTTTATGAATGAAATTACTGTTACAGGACTCCTCTGTCTTCCTTGTGGACAGAAACCTGTGGGGATGTCAATTTTTCCACACACCTTGGGGCTCCTCCGCAATTCCTTCCACCGTCCGGGCCGGCGGGCAGTGAGTGCAGCTGAAGGGGCCTCACCCAGTTTGGGGGATCGGCTCCCTCGGCTGGCGGCGGCACCGGGGATTGATTGGGTACCCGAGAGTGAGCAGGAGACAGACGAGGGACGGATCAGGGCGGCTCTCAAGAGTCAGCAGGGAGAGAGCACTGAAAATCTCAGCAGTGACTACAGTGGCATCTTCGGGGAGTGAACATGGCAGGGCACCCAGGGAGGGGACAAAAGGGAAAGCCACAATGGGGTCCCAGCAAAAGGGATGAGGATCCCAAAATATCTCTCAAGGGTCCCTTGGGAGCATGTGGAGGTCATTTGCACATTCTCCCAGAGGGAATTAAGGACATGGACACCCAGGGGGCAATAAGGGAAGTCCAGAAGGGATTTAGACAACGGGGGATGGATGGTGTTGGTGTGCTGGGAAGGGATTGGCTGAAGGGGAGTGTGCAGGAATGTGCTTAAGGCAAGAAGCAACAAGAGCAATCTATGGGGTAAGAAAAATAATAATGGAAGAGTAAGAGAAAAGTACTGAGGATTGTGATGTTTTCCAGAAGGTGCTTGTCCTCAGAATTTGCCAGCAGATCCGTTGTATCCCAGTTTTGGAGGACAGGAAAACAAGGAGGTGAGGATTTCAGGGGGTTTCTCTGAGCTGGGAGCGGCAGGAGCGGGCGCAGAGCTGCGGCACCGGGAGCACGGGCTGGGGGCCTGTGGGGAGCTGTGGGGCCGGGCCGGGGCTGTGGGGCAGCCGGGGCTCAGCGCCGGGCGCTGCCTGAGCCCAGCACCCCCCGGGCAGGGCCGGCAGTGGCCCCCGGCCCCCAGGAGGCTGCGGGACGCCCCGGCCGCTGCCCGGCCCCGTGGAGCTGCCGGCCCTGCCCGCCGGGGGGGCCACCTTTGGACACTGCAGCAGGACAGGGACCGGCTCTGGGATACGGGCTGGGGAGGGGAGCCTCAGCACAGCCAGCACGAGGAAGGAACAGCTCACAAATGGCGATTAGACCTGCAAGGATCCACATGATCTGTTAAGCATTTCCTGCTGGGTCCCTGGAGAAAGGAAGGGTTTCGCAGAAAGCTCAGCAGCTGCCACAGGATGAGCACCCACAGGCACTGAGGGGGGCTGCAGCAGCGACAGAAGAAGCCCCTGCAGCACTTGCTCACAAAGGCTCAGCAGCTGAATGCAGCAAGGGATGAGCAAAAGGCCAAGCTGAAGGCAAAGGCCATGGCACACTTCCTACAGCCCCTGAGGGATCAAGCCCAGGGCCCAAGGGGGCCCCAGCACCCAGGGGACACCCTCGGCCACAAGCACCTGGCACAGGCATTGCCCTCCTGGCCAGGGCACAGCCCACCCAAACAGCCCCTGGCAAGGAATCAGCCTTCCAGCTGCAGGGCACAAGGACACTGCAAGCACAGACAGCAGCACCCTCAGCACCAGCAAGTCCAGCCCTTGATGGACACGCATTCTTAGCGGTGGCACAGCTCCCATTCCACCAGGGACCCACCACACTGCAGCCCTTGGGAACATTCAGGGTGGCTCTGGATCCAGAGGAGACCTTTCCTGATGGACACAGGGGCCTCTCCATCCACTCGGAATCTTACACCTAAGGGGAGTAAATTGTTAAGGTATATTTTAATTATTAAGGCACAAAGTGGGAAAGATGAGTTGTTGTCTTTTATTCAGCCACTATTAGCAGATGTGGAGGATGGGTTTAAAATGCAGGACCTTCTATTTGCTCACAATTGTGATTGTAATTTACTGGGAAGGGATTTGATGGCTAAATGGAAAATGCAAATTAATGTTGGAAAAGGTGATACAGAGGCTGGTTCTGTTGTACCTCTGTGTCAAATGTCTGGCAGAGCCAAGGCTGAAGTGAACCCACAAGTGTGGGCAGCCCCAGGAAAATTGGCAAAATTAGATATGGAGCCTCTCCAAATCTCCCTGAAGCAACCAGGACAAGAGGTGTCCAAAAGCAATCCCCTGTTCCAAGGGAGGGAAGGAAGGGCTCACAGCCTGTCTGGGAGTCCTGCTCAAGGCACGGCTTGGGGAGCCAGGGATGGCTCCCTAGAATGCTCCTATCCTGCCAAACAAGAAATCCAATGGAATCCACAGAATGCTGCAGGACCCAAGAAGAAGAAATGAGATGATGAAACCGAGGCACCCCACACTCTCAGATCCTTACACCAGCCTCAACCAGGTGCCCTCCTCACACTGCTGCCATTCACAACTTGATGCAAAAGATGCTTTCTGGGGATCTGCCCACTCACAGAGGATGCAAACTGAATTCTGCCTTGGGCTGGCAACAAGAGCTAGAAGGGAAAATGCTCAAGACATGGACGGTCCTTCTGCAGGGATGCACGGAAGCACCGGCCTGATTGGGGCAAGCCTTGCAGGAAATATCAAAGGAATTGACCTCACCTCCAGGGACTGGCTTCATGCAGGATGTGGATGACTTGATCCAGTCAGAAAAACAAGGAGAAGAGGTAGAGGAAGCCTCTGTGAAATGGCTTCATTTTCAGGCTAAAAAGCAGCTTTGAGTAGCTGAAGAAAAAGAAAGGGCAAAAGGTAGAGAAAATGGTTAAATATTTGGGACCTACGTTGATGGAAGTTTTGTCTTTTATTGACCCTGAGAGGGTTCAGGGAATCTCAGAAATAATGTGACCCAGGACTAAAATAGTGCTGCAGCAATTCTTAGGATTAACAGGGAATTGCAGGAGCTGGATTGAGGATTCTCTTTTCTAGCCAGAACACTGTGTGACTTCTTTAGCCCCAGATAGTCTCAATGTTATGGTGTAGATATAAGAAAGAGAACAAAACTCAACAAAATGAAAAAAATAAAATGATTGATGCCCCAGCCATGGCTCTTCCACACTCAGAAATCTGAACTGCAAGGGAATATTAAAGAGGCCACCCCTGAGCCTGCACTGAAGGCAACGCAGCAGCAGCCAGGGCTCCCCAGTGGGGGAAGCCCCTGGGCCTGCCCACAGATCCTCTGCTCAAATCCTCGGCCTGGCCACCCTCCTTTGCCATCTCCAGCCACTGTGGGACAATCCTTGCTCTCACTCTTGCACCTTCAGGCCTTTCTGTGCCTGCCCTCGCCACAGCTGCTGGGGAAGGCACCGGGACAATTCCACTCTGCCTCTCAATTCCACTCACACTCTGCCCTGCCTGGGATTAGCTGCTGGCAAAATAGACCAACTTGAAAATGATTTAAAATCTTATTTCTCTAAAGGGACTTGGTTTGCCTTTGCCTTGGGGAAAGGAGTTTTAATCTTTCTTTTCCACCACTCAGCAGAGATGAAATTAACATCTCCACAGACTGGGAATAGCCCAAAAGATTCCCACCCAGATAACGACCATCAACAAAACATCAACACCCAGCAGCAAACATCAACCAACACCTGCCCCAGACACTGCCCCAGGCACAGCTGGAGACACCTGGTCTGGAAAAGGCTGAGCAGGAAATCCAGGAGTGCCCACCTAATTCCCATCACAGGCACAGAAATCCAGGTGTAACAGGAAACCAAATCCTAACAACTCCACACCTTCAAACCAATGAACATTAAACCAAGGGATTTCTATGGGGTCAGACTGTATAAATTTAGAAAAATCTAGTCAAACTCGTGTGTCATGGAATGATTTTCTCTGCACACCCAGCGTAAGTGTGCATGAAATTATTCCTGTTGCACATTCTGGCCAGAATCAAGTAATGCCTTATTTCTCTAAAGACATTGTTGAATAGTTTTTGCTTTTCTCAGTTTCAGTGAAAGGATTACACCGTTAGAGTAATTTTTTGTAATAATTTTACTTCTCTATTGTCGGTTCTGTTTGGGCCAGTGGTGTGAGAATCAGTTTTTAGTCCCAGGAGAATAAAAAGAAAACGCTTGATTGCTTTCGCAGTTTTGTTTTATATTTGAACGTGACTCTTAGTGATGACAAAATGATGGTATGAGTTTTTCGATGTTCACCTTTAAGCTGCACTTTGAAAACTAGAAGAGCTTTAAAGTTGGTGCTTTAACACATAAACAATTATTAGAATATTGTTTAACGAAAAATAAATAGCATAGCAGATCTGTGGGGGGCCACGTGTGAATCACGGGATGTCTGCCCTGGAAGAGAAGCTTTGCTCCAGGCAGCCAGGAGAGGAGCTTTAGAAATGCAAATTAACACTGATGGCCCAAAGCCTGCACAATGGACCAGGGGCTTCCTGGCTGCAGGAGGAATTGGGCTGATTCCAGGAAGAAAAAACAGAGGCAATGAGTGAATCTGCTTGGAGATAGGGCCAGGGACTTGTACATAAGGCAACAAAGGGAGAAACCATCATTTTCAGAAAATGTTACTAATTGACAAGGACTGCTGCTCAGACCAAGTCCCGCTACATTCCTGAACTTCCAGAAAATCAAACACTTCACAGAGCCAGGAATATCGGGTGTTATACAAAAAGGACATGCAGTAGGCGGATCGGGAAGGCTGAACCTTCCAAGCACCTCCGCCAGTGCTGGACAAAGGGACAGGGACATGCGGCCGGGAAAATCAGGACAAAAACGAGGCCGCGTCCTCCAACACCTGGAGAGAGCGCACGGCAAATGCCCCATGGCCTCTCCCTTTGGGCAGCAATAAAGTCACTTGCACACCACTCCTCTGGCTCCTTGGGCCACACAAACCTCTGGCGCCGGGAATTTTCCCGCCCGGCCCCGGGCCCAGCGCAGCCACCTCCGGCCTCCCGACACGAAGCGGGACGAGCCAGCGCTGCTCCGCCACCGCCTCCTGCCGAGCCCCCAGCGGCAAGGAGACCGCGGGCAGCCGCTCCCGCAGCGCCCTCAGCCCAGGGCCAACACGGGCCGGCCACGGCACAAGCCACCCGCCACAGCCCCCTGCCGCCCCGTCCCGGGCCCGCAGCGAGCCCCGAGCCCCCGCAGAACCGAGCGCGGCTCCCACCTGCGATGGCCGGGGCCGCCTCCGAGCTCCGCCGCCGCCTCACCGGGCTCCGGCCGCCGCTGCCGCCGCTGCCGGGCCCACACAGACGCTCCGGCAATGGCGGCTCTCCTGCCTCACGGCCGCCCTGGGGGCGCCAGCGGGGCCGGGCTTATCCCCGCTCTGCCCAATCAGCGCGCGCCAGAGCCACGAGTGACGGCAGCAGCAGCCAATGGCAGCCAGCGGCGGGCTCTGCGCACGGCACAGCCCCGCCCCGCGCTCTCAGGGCCCGCCCCGGGCTGCGTGAGGGGAAAGGCGGGGATGAGGAACAGCCCTGGAATGGGCCCGGCCCGAGCCGCCATTGAGCTCCCAACACAAACAAAGTTCTCCGCACCTCCCGGCCCGCCTTGCCCAACCCTGGCTGCTGGGTGGCTCCGGCTCAGCGGGAAGCCCTGGAGCCTCACTTCTCCAATGTCTAGTTAGGAGCGTCAGTGCATCACTTTGATTTTCCCCAAATAGGGAAAACAGCCCCAAAGCCCTATGGATGAGTGGGGGAGGGGAGAGATTTCTTGCACTAAACTCCCAAAATTACCAGAACCAAACCAAAGTGAATCGGGATCCCCCAGCAGCGCCTCTGCCGTCCCAGCTGACGCCCTCGCTGGCTGCTCCAGGCTGGAGCGGCACACTGGGAGCGCTGGGAAGGGGTCCCGGCTCGGGGCGCAGCCCCCGGGGCAGCCCCACGGCCCCCACGGCAGCTCCAAGGCTCCGCCAGCCGGGATGGAACGTGGGACGGGGAGCAGGGGAAGGGACAGGGATACCGGAGCCGAGGGAATACGAGGGTCACCGGGGGCACTTCACGAGCATTTAACGCAAAAGATAAAATCATAAGGGAGACAAAAGCAACAGCACCTGTAGCACCATAGCACAGGGCCACACAAGGACATGTCCCACTGCTGTGGGGTGATGCTGGCCCAAGTCCAGGCACCCACCACAGCTGCTCTCTCACTGCCCTCCACAGCCACACAGGGAGAGAAAATTTAACCAAGGGTTCATGAGTTAAGGACCCAAGACTCTTTCCTCATCAAACACAGTCATGGGCAAAACAGGAGATATAAATTGAATTTATTGCCAATAAGCTCAGAGCAGGAGAATAAGAAGACCCTTAAAAGCACCTTCCTTCCACCCCTCCCTCCTTCCAGCTCTGTATCCTAACCTGGCAGTGCAGGGATACAGGGAATGGAGCTATGGTCAGTTCATCTCCTGGGGCTTTTCCTGCTGCTCAGGGACAGGAGTCGTTCCCCTGCTGCACTCTGGGATCTCTCCCACCAGAGAGGTCTCCAGGAACTTCTCCAACCTGAGTCCATTCCATGGGGAGCAGCCCCCTCACAGTGCTGCAGCGTGGGTCACTCTGCCACAGGGTCAGACCTTCCAGGACAGGGGGCTCCAGCGGGGGCCCCTCTGTCCACAGGTGTCCCCTGGGGTCACAGCCTCATCTCAGGCATTTCCCTGCTCTGGCATGGGCTTCTCCAGGGACTGCAGGTGTATCTCTGCATTCTGGTGAATCTCCAGGGGCAGTCAATCTGCAATTCCCATTGTTAGTCTGTGTTCTGATGGATGTTCCTGCCCCTGTGTTCATCCAGGTGCCCACAGGGAGTCAGGAAGATCTGTTTGGTCAAGATTGAGCTCTGTGAGAAGCTCTTCCCACACTGGGGACACTCGTAGGGCCTCACCCCAGTGTGGATGTGCCGGTGCCTGCTGAGGGTGCAGTTTTGTGAAGCCCTTCCCACAGTCAGGGCAGTGGAAGGGCCTCTCCTCTGTGTGAATCCACTGACATTGATGAGACCTGAGCTCCTTGGAAATCTCTTCCCACACTCAGGATGCACTGGTGTGCCCCGAGGTTGGAGCTCCAGCTGAAGCCCTTTCCACACTCCCCACACGTGTAGGGCTTTTCCCCTGTGTGGATCTTCTGGTGACAAATCAGATTGGACATCTCAATGAAGCTCTCCCCACATTCCCCACACTCGCTGGGGCATTCTCCTGTGTGGATGTTCTGGTGCCAGATCAGGCGGGAGCTGCGACTGAAGCTCTTCCCACATTCCAAGCACTTTCCAGGCTTTTCCCCTGTGTGGATCCTATGGTGGTTAATCAGGACAGAGATCTTCCTGAACCTCTTCCCACACTCCCCACACTCCTAGGGGCTCTCCCCAGTGTGAATCACCTGGTGCCAGATCAGATGGGAGCTATTCTTGAAGCCCTTCCCACACTCCCCACACTCCCAGAGCCATTTCCCAGGGTGGATCCTTTGGTGTTTCCTCCACTTGAAGCTCCAGCTGAAGCTCTTCCCACATTCCAAGCATTTGTGGGGCTTCTCCCTGCCATGAGCTCTCTCCCCCAGCTCTGAGCTCCGGCAGGATCTCCAGATGCCTTCCTGGCACAGGGGGGATCTTTCCTCCTTGCAGCTCTCTGGGCTGGGTTTGCAGCCCCTCCTCATGCAGGATCTCTGGGGATTTTCCTCCTCTTCCTCCATCTGGCCATGGCTTGGGAATGACAAATCCTGATTTGGGGGTAAACAAAGTGGGAGTGCCTTGAAGTAGAGGCTCCTCCTGCCTAAGTCCATGTCTCGAGCTCAGCAGGAGTCTTGTGTCCATGAAAATCTCCAAAATATCAAGATTCAGCCTCAAAAAAAGTCTCCCAGGATTTCCCCATCTCTTGTCTTTCCTATTTGGTCTCCCAGAAGTTTCCCTTCCCTGGGATGATGGGGGTCCAAGGGCTCCAGGGGTTCCCCCTCCTCTGGGGTCCTCCTTAGCGATGATCCAGGGGCTTTTGGGGGTCCATGGGCTCCCTTCTCCCCTGATCTCTGCTTTGAGATCCCAGGGATCCCAGGAGTCTCTCCTCTCCAGGCTCCCACCTCTCCAAGCTGCCAGGGTCCCCCAGCTCTGGGATCGCCCCTCTCTGCTCTCCCCACTCTGGGGGTCCCAGGGGTTCCTCTCCTCTGCTCTCCCAGGGGTCCCCAGGACCAATGTCCTCCCCCAGCCAATACTGGGCAATGGCCATGTGGACCCCAAAGATCCCCCAAGGGGCTCAGCTTTGGGGTCCTGCAAGATCCAAACCTACACACCCAGAGAAAAAAACCTCCCAGGGATGCCAGACAATATTTGGGGCTCAATTCCACAATCTGCAAGTTCCAAACACACCCCAATTAAAAGACCCTCTCGGTCCCCCTGACAGATTTGGGACCAGCTCCCCCTCCCTGCTCACCTGCAGGATGAGATGGGGGTGATGGGCCCGTGGCCGGGGGTGCTGCGGACACAGGGGGCACTGGAACCTCCAGCTTCTCCTTCTATTCCTGTTCCTGCTCCTCCTTTTCCTTTCTCCCTCCTCCTGCTCCTCCTCCTTCCTAATCCCACCTCCTCCCCAGTTCCTGCCTTCTGTATGTTTAGAGTGGAGAACCTTGCTTGTTTTTAGAGCTAGAACAAAGATTCCAGATGGAACAAGCCTTGCTGGTTTTATTCAGCAGTATCAGTGACTACAGGTCGTGTTTGCTTTGGTTTGGTCCCGTCCTCGTTCCTCCTCAGTGCTCAGACTGGGCTATGGGGTGTCCTTGTTTGCTGCATTTTCAGAGTTCCTCTTGGATCCTTTGGGCAATAGGCCGTGCCCTGGGAGGATTCTTTGTGCTCCTTTGTGACACAGGAGAAGCTTCCAGGCGGTTTTTGCGTGAGCGGCTGCTGTGGTGTCACAGGAGCGTTGCCACGTCCCCGTGGTGTTCCCGTTGCTGTGGGACACGGAGGCCTCAGTGTCCAGAGCGGCTCTGGGCGCCTGCTCGTTGCCAGAGGATCCTCCTGCCCGAGGCATTCTCAGCAGCCAGCCCAGCCCCTGACGGGTGTCCTTCTGTGCTTGCAGGGGTACAGTCTGCAGACGTGTGCAGCGCAGCCAAAATGATGCAGCAAGTGGTTGCTGCAGTTGGCACTCTGTTCTCTGTGGCTTATTCGGGGTATTTTTTAACCCACTTGGCACGTAAGTTGAGGTTTTCCCTCGGTGCAGCCTCTGTGGCTTTGGGCTTGCTGTGTGCTTTCTGTTCTTCCACTGGAACGGAGTTGACTCTGTAACCAAATTGCCATGAGGACAGGGTTGGTTTGGGAGAGCTCCTGCCAGCAGCTGCAGCTGAAAAAGGGGGTGTCTGCAGCCAGCAGGGCGTGCACAGCATTTGCAATGAGGCCTGGGGGGGTTCTGTTCCCTCAAGCGGGGAGTCTGTGGCAGCGGAGCCTGGAACTCCCTCCGTTTGCTGCTCCAGCCAAGAGCTGACACAGCCCAGTATTTTGTGCTGCTCTCTTGCTTGCTGTGTGAAGGGCCTGTGGCTCCTGGAGGGATGCTGTGAAAGCAAAATGCTCTCTCGGGCTTGCCTTGCTCATTTCCCACCACAGGCAGTTTTTTCCTAACAACATCTGGTTCACGTTCCCTCTCCCGTTGCAGGGCACCTCACGCGTGGATCCCCAGCAGCTCCTCCTTCGGTGAGTGGCAAAGGAAGCTTTGGTGTTCAGAATTGTGCAGCAAGTTGTGAGCTCGGCGTGTGGCAGCCGAGTGCCAGCCTGGGAGGCTGAAGGAAAGTTCCTGTCAGTGTCTTTGCAGCAGCAGCAGCAGCAGCAAAGAGATCCCTGGCAGTTTTCTCTGTTTCTGCTGAAGAGCTTTTGAAGAGCTGCAGGACTGGTTTTGCAGGCAGAAGATTGCTTGCTGGCTTTAGCCATGCTGGAATATGGAATTCCCAACAATAAGTGGCAATGTCGGCTTTAGCCCATTGTTAGTTTGAACAGCTCTGAACCCTATTTCTGCTTAGTGCAGCTGGATGTGTAGCTGAGGATAAAGAAGGTGATAACTGAGATAGAACTTCCCGTCCCTCACGCTCCCGTCTGTCCACAGGGCACCAAAGCAGCATCAGCACCTCCTCTGGCTCCCTCTGCTTGCCAAGAGGAGGCCAAAGAGGAGGAAGAGAGCAGTGAACTTCCCGCTGTTCTGGGAGACGAGGGCGAACACCCCGCGGTTTGGGAAAACAACGGCGAGGCTCCCGCGGTGTGGGACAAGGACAGTGGACATCTCCCGGTGGGGGACGAGGATGGTGGATGTCCCCTGGTGTGGGATGAGCATGGCCAAGCTCCCATGGCGTGTGACGAGGATGACGGCAATCTCCCGGTGTGGGATGAGGACAGAGAACGTCCTGTGGCTTGGGAAGAGGAGGGTGAACCAGCAGCATTTTGGGAAGAGGATGAGGAACCTGCACTGCTTTGGGAAGAGGATGAGGAACCTCCCTCTGCTCCTGAAGAGGACACCGAAGCTCCCTGTGCTGCAGGATCCTGGGCTGAACATTCTGACAGCAGCACAGCCCTGCAGCCAGAGGGGAGCGAGGAGTGGAGCCTGATGCAGCTGAGTACGTCTGCTCTGTTCCTGTGTGCCAGAGCAGGGTGCTGTGTGTGTGTCTCAGCATCAGCTGCACCCAGGGTTGCTCTGCAGCTGAATGGCACAGGGTCATTTATTGTCCTTCCCCAGCTGAGAGCAAGGGGCTCCGGCCCCAGGGAGTGGGGCTGCATTCTGGCTCTCATCTGAGAGGGAGCATCTTCCACCTGGTTTCTTTCAGGGAACACGGTGAGCGTGGGGGAGCCTGCCGAGAAATACCTGGAACTGGAGCAGATTGGCCAAGGGTAAGTGCAAGGCAGTTACTTCTGCACAAGCAGGGCCCAGGTATTTTGCTAGTGCAGGATGCAGTGAGAAGTCAGGAGAGCTCCAAACCCCTTCAGACACTGGGGTACGATGCTGCTGCCTCTCAGTGCTGATCAGAATTGGTAACTGTGGTCAGAAGGCACCTTGCATGGCAGAGGGCTGGTGGCTGCTGTGCTGTTGTTTGAAGGGTGGATGCACTCGGGTGTTTTGTGAACGCTGCAGGCAGCAGAGATCTCCTGTCTGGGCTGGCTTTCACTGCCAGGGCCTAAAGCGCTGCTTCTTTCTTCTCTGCTGTTTTGTCTCCAGGGCTTTTGGAACCGTTTCCAAAGGACTCGACAGGGCCACGGGAGGAGAGGTCAGTGTCAACACGCCCGGCACGTCTGTCAGCTCTCGAGGGCTTTCCCCTCTGCTGGGAGCTGTGGCTGGAGCTGTGGGGCCCAGCAGAGCTTTCCTGCACAGGCTGCTCCTCTGAAGGCAGAGCAGGGTCAGCCTGCAGAGCAAAGCTGGGACAGACTTGGTCCTTCTCAAGTGCCCAAAGGAAGGCAAGGAGGGCAGCGGTGTCTGTCAGAGCAGGACACGCTGGCCTGGTCTTCATGTCTAAAAGTGTGAATGCATCAGCTGCTGGAGACTGAGGCCCAATTTATCTTCATCCCAGCCTCGAACAGGAACACTATTTAGCAGTTTTATCATCCTGAGTTTCATCAGGATACCTCAAGGCCTAATTAAGGAGAGATCCTGCTTGGGCTCAGTTTGGGGTTTTAGTCCTACTGCAGTTGTCCCCACAGAGCCAGGGAGAGAAATGAGAAGATGGATGTCCAGAGCAAAGCTCTCTCCTAAACCCTGCAGCTGTGTTTGGGTCTGGTGTCAGTGGCAGCTGGGACAGGGATTATCTGAGCAATGGATGTGCACGTTTGCTTTGTTGTGCTATCCCAAACAGGGCAGGGACATTTGAAATCATGGCCAAATGCCATAGAATTGCTAAAGGGTTCCCGGCTGTTTTGCTCTGTGTGCACAGAAACAGAATTACCTCCTGCTTGCAAAATGTGTTGGAATAATAATCCTAAGAGTGCTGAGGCCATTTGAGAAGACTGTAGGTGCAGAGAATGTTGTTAGAGCTTTGAGGCTGACAGCTGAGGGAGCATTTCTGCAGAGCTTACAGAGCCAAATGTCTCTGGCCATGAGTCCTGTAACAGCCCCAGTGAGCAGAGCAATGGGCTGTGGGAATGGCACTTGCTGAGCTCTGGTGTCCCATCCCAAGGCAGTTTGGCACAGCCCGGCTCACTCGCTCCAAAAAGACTCGCTCCGTCTTTGCTGTGGCCTCCTGCCACAGACTGCTCCAGTTAAAGGTCTGCAATGTCCCTTCAGATGGCCATCAAGAAAATGAGTCTCAGAGGGCACAACAGGGAACGAGCTGTGAATGAGGTCGTGGTCCTGAAGGACAAGAAGAACCCCAACATTGTCAACTCTCTGGACAGGTGAGTGCTTCAGGTCTTCTCCCGTGCACGGGCCCTGCGTTCATCTTTCCTGGCATCCCCAGTCTGTAGCCTGTTCTGAAAATGCCTGACCCGGCCATATCTTCCCAGAACAACAGCCTGGCACACTCCTTCCATGTGCTTTTGTTGCTTTGCTTTGGCTTTTTCTTCAAGTTGACCCCATTTGCTGTGTTTTACAGCAAGTGCTGATAAAACCTGGTAGAAATTATTTTCCTTGGCTTCTTCTTCCCAGCCCTGTCCCATTGCTGCAGGTGACAGGAAGACCAGGTTCCTGTTTCCAGAAATGCCTCATTTGCCCATTTTTCCATGGCCTTGCCTATTTCTGAAGGGACTTTGTGCAAGGTTTTCCAAGCATTTGACTGCTTTTGCCCCAAGTGCTGCACGGCCTCCTCCCCTGCATAACTCTGGAAGTTGTGTTGCCTTGTTCCAGAGGGAATGGTGGAACTGATGAGTTCAGATGCTGAAGCAGCTGGGGATAAGTGTTGTGGTTCCACATTGAGCTGGGCTGTTGCTAAAGTGCATTTTTCACCTGCTTGCCATCTAAGGCCTCTCCTTTCCCCCCGGGTGCCTCCTTCTCCTTTAGCCTGGGCAGATTCCAAGGCCTGTGCAGCCTGGCAGGAATGTCTCTCCATCTGATTCTGTCCTCATTGACAAGTGACCTGGGAACAAAACTCCACTCCAGGCTTTTCCCTGGGGGAATTGAGCAATGCACATTCATCTCTGTGCCATTGTTTTCTCTTCCAGCTTCCTTGTTGATGGAGATCTCTGGCTGGTGATGGAATACATGGATGGAGGAACTTTGCAGGACGTTGTCAGACAGACACGCATGGCTGAAGGAGAGATGGCAGCTGTCAGTCAGGAGGTGAGGGATCCTGCTTGTGCTTCCCATGGCTGGGACACCATGGTCCTTCCAAAGAGGCTGTGAGAGCAGAGTGGCTCCATGCTCAGGCCTTTGTTTCTGTGTTGTTTTTATGAGCTGGAGAGGAAAAAGCCTCTGAAGTGAATGGCCTGCAAATATCACTGCATTTCTACTCTGTTCTTGTCCTCTTCCCTGCTGTTGTGGTACTCTCTGTCTTTTTTGGATCTGATTTCCTGTTCTCAGCTTTGCCTTGAACCTTTTGCCTGGAGCTTGTCTGCACTGCACTCCTGGGCTGTCACAGCAAAGTTGCTGCTGGCAGAATTCTAAACTGTCCTTTCTTGTATGATATATTCTGGCCTCTGATTTTTTCCCTCGTGTTTCTTGTTGTCTCTCAGTGTCTGCAGGGCCTGGATTTCCTCCATTCCATCCGGGTGATCCACCGAGATCTGAAGAGCTCCAACATCCTTCTGGGAATGGACGGCTCTGTCAAGCTGGGTGGGTGTTCCTGGCCAGGCACGGCGATCCCGGGGTGCGGCTGTGGGGCTGCTTCCCAGTGAGGGCCAGAGCCCCACAAGTGCTGCTGGTGGCACTGCCCGGCCCCTGCTGCCAGCTGAGAGCGGCTGCCCCGTGCAGAGAGCTCAGGAGAGGAGCAGGCTGTCAGGAGTGCCTTTGCTCTGGGTATGGCCCTCCCAGAGGGGCAGGAGTTGCAATCTAAAGCTTCAAAGGAAATCAGTAAAGCCAAGCATGAAAGCTGAGGGCTTCTTTAAGGGTCCAGTTCCATCTTTCCTTGGCTACAGCCCTGAGGACATTTCCAGCTGGATTCAGCACTGCATTCCCAGACTGAGAGCGGGGAATCTTTGTGCTTGGTTTCCTCATTGCAGCTGCCTTTGACAGTGCTTGTTTCTGTCCTCAGCTGATTTTGGCCTCTGCGCTCAGCTCAGCCCTGAGCAGGACCAGTGCAGCTCCATGGTGGGCACTGCTCACTGGATGGCCCCAGAAGTTGTGACCAGTTCTCCTTACGGCCCCAAGGTGGACATCTGGTCCTTTGGCATTGTGACCATCGAGATGGTGGAAGGAGAACCTCCTTACTTCCAGCAAACGGGGGCCATGGTAAGAGGCAAATTCTCCAGGCTTTGCAGAGGCCTGTGAGCACAGGGTGACCCTGCACTGGGAGGAGCAGCTGGAGGTTTCTGCACATCGCAAAGGGAATTCCCACAGCACCTGAGCCTGAACACAGACAAATATTCTGCAGCCTCCAGCAACAATTTGCTTTGGCATTTAAGTTGTTGCAGCTCTTGTGAGGATGACCCAAATACATGAAGCAAGTGCATCAGCTCTAATGTTGTCTTGCAGAATACCCCAAACCAACCCCAACACCCACACCCAAACCCAACAAGATTTCTGGAGGAGTTTCTAAAAGAGGTTTTGTGAGATGAACTCCCCCTGGCTCTTCTCACTGGGAAACTTGTCTAAAACATGAAGATGATTGTTTAACATCCCCACACTCTAACATATTTCTTTCCTAGTCCAAGCTACTTTCTCTGTGTCACCAAGCCTGAGCTTTCAGCCACACAAACCTGCTGTTCCTTGCCTGGCAGTTTCTGGCATGGGGCATCAGGAATGCTTTTAACTTGAGTGTCAGTGGCACTGCAGAGATGCATTTGATGTAAGAATCCCTTGAAATAACACAGGCAGACCACACTAACTCTTGAAAATGGCCTGTAAAGCTGGCGTCTGTATTTGGAGAAGCAAAATGGGCTATTTCTGATGGAGGTTCCTACTGACAAAGTCAGCCAATGCAGTCGGCTCTGAAGGCAAGATCATTTGGATGTTGCAATGGCTGTGGCTGCACCAGGGTTTGGGTTTTTTGGTTGGCCCAGAAGAATGAGCTGTGAGCAGCAGCATCTGTGCCAGGGAGGAAAGTGCCCGGGGAGCTGGGGCAGAGAAAGCGGGCTGGATGTGAGCACGTGTGGGTGTGGAGGAAGCTGTCAGAGCGCTGTGTTTGCTTTTCCTGCAGGCCCGCGCTCTGATCCGGCAGAACGGGAGCCCGCAGCTGCAGGAGCCCAGGCGCCTGTCGGCTCTGCTGCGGGACTTCCTCGAGTGCAGCCTGGAGCCGGACGAGGAGCGGCGCTTCTCTGCCCAGGAGCTGCTGCAGGTGAATGCCAAGCGGCTGCGGGGGAAACGGCAGCGCCAGGGAGGGCTTTTCTTGTGGGGCCCCCCTCCCATCATCTCCAGTCCCGCTGCTTTTCACACGCAAAGCCAGCAGAATCCTCGCCTGCTTTGGCTTGGCAGGCTCCTGTCGAGCTCATCTGGAGCTGGTGCCCCGCCACGAGCGGGGACATCTTCAAGCACATCAGGTGGCTCAGAGCCCTGCCTGACCTGAGCCTGGATGTTTCCAGGGAGGAGCCACCTCCCACATCTCTGGGCTCCCTCTCTCAGTGTTTCCCCACTCTCCTGCTACAGCAATTCTTCTTTACATCTAATCTGAGCCTGCTTCCCTCTCTTGACTTTCAAACCATTCCCCTTTGTCCTGTTGCAACAGAGCCTGTGAGGAACTTGAGTCTGGAAAGTAACAGTTCATTTCTTTCTTTTTTATCCCTTGGGCAGCACCCATTTTTGTCATCAGCCAAGCCTCTCTCCAGCCTGACCCCTCTGATCACTGCAGCAAAGCAACTGAGGGAGCAGCGCAGGAGATGAAGCACAGGAGGCCAACTTTTCGTTATAGTAGTTAGGACAAGTAGTTAGTTATGTTAGTTAACACTGTTAGTTAGTTAGAGTAGGTTAGGACAGCCTGTTTGTTATGGCAGTTATTTGAATAAAATCTCTGTTAAACCTCAATCCCTTGAGGTGTCCTGTCCTTCTCCCGCTGTGACTCAGCTGCCCGGAGCACTGCGAGGGGAGAGCGGGCCCAGCCTCGCCCAGAGCTGAGCCCCAGCAGAGCCTGGCAGAGCCCAGAGCAGCCTCGGCATCTGCAGAGTCAGCCTGGAAGGAGGCGCTTGGAGCCTTCTGGGCTGCAGCCGGCTCTTGCTTACAAACTGTGTGCGCTGGAAAATGCCTCTGGTTCTGCGGGAGGGCAGAAGGGGCCCGGGGAAGGCCCAAGTGCTCCATGCAAGGGAAAAACCTGCCTTGTGTTTGTGAGAAAGAACTATGTTGTTGTTGCCCTTTGCTATTATGTGCTGGCTTTTGCCAATTATTATAATCACAATGATTTTGATATAGCACAGTTTGTAATCACTTTTATCTGCTTTTGATATAGTAGAATTTGTCAGCTTTCTGTGGCCGATGCCCTGGCCCCTGTGTAGCTCATATCCTCAGGACATCATTTATGGATGATATTTTAGTTTGTGGACAGTGTGATAAACATATATTATAGTTTTGGCTTTTACAGAATATTAAGGTGTATGTTATGTGTTGTGCAATATAATGTTAACTTTGGCAGAAGTAGCTGTGATATAGCAACAAATGCTTTTATTTTTGTAACTAACTGACAATAATGAGAATAACTCAGATGTATTTCTGAAATAGCTGATGTTGATTTAAAGTACTTGTGGAAGTAGCTAAAACTGTCTGCACGGTCAGATAACATTTAAGGAACAGATGTGACAAGGACCCGTGCCACTGACCCTTGGGCTATCAGTACCTGTCTCCTGCTGCGAGCATGGAACGGGGCTGTTGTGAGGGAGTCACACACAACCCTCAAAACAACAATCCACAATTACTGCTCCTACTCTAAAAAGGCAGGTCAGGGGTTGAAACAAGCTAAAGAATTCCTGGAACATATAAACGAGTTCAGAGCAATGTTTGAATATGTATTAATGTTATGGATATGTATTTGACCAATGCAATGAAAAAAAATAGAAGAGTTGTTACTGATGTGCTTCTGGTTATGGCTACGCACCCAATGCTGTTTTTATCCCCTTTTATCCCTTATTAAACTTTTAAAAATTTTCAAGAGGTAGGCTCATTTCTCACAAAACCCAAGGTGCTCACACCTTGCTTTTTCCCCAAGCCAAGATTTGTCAATCCCAAACTTTGTCCGGATGGAGAAGGAGGATTAGAGGTAAAGGAAGGTACCCCGGGATCCCCAGGAAGGTCAGGAGGAAGCCACTGCCCTTTTCCCCCCTCTCCTCTGCTCTATCTCCCAGCCCAGCATTGCCCCTGGCTGCAGGACAACCCTGCTGCTAATGCCAGATTGGGGGGATCTCCTTCCCCATCCCTCTGGCATGGAGACAAATCCCATCCTCTCTCTCTCCAAACTCCTTCCTCTCTTCATTCTGCCTTTCACCCATCTACATTCCTTTACCTTTTCCATCCTCTCTGGTTCCTTCTTGTACCTTCCCCTCATTCTGCTTTTTCCTTTCCCTTCTCCCTGTCTCTTCCTCTCCTTGTTCTTCCTCCTGCAGGCACTGAGCTGTGGACAGAGACCAGGGAAAACAAATCCCTGCCACAGAACCTCATGGAAGAGGCCGTTTGGAGCAGCTGCTCCACAAAGAAATCCAAAGGGGAGGAAAAGCCCCCAAGATCCCACAGCAGGAGGGGCTGCAAACCCAGCCCAGGGAGCTGTGAGGGGGAAAGACCCTCCCTGTCCCACGAAGGTGGCCGGAGACCCGGCCAGAGTTCAGAGCTGGGGGAGAAGCCTCATGGTGGGGAGAAGCCCCACAAGTGCTTGGAATGTGGGAAAGACTTTAAGTGGAGCTTCAAGCTGAAGAAACCTCAGAACATCCACAGCGGGGATTGGCCCTACGTGTGTGGGGAACGTGAGAAGAGCGTCAGGTGCAGCTCTGCCTAGTTCTGGTGCCTCCAAAGATGGCGGTGCTGGATGCAGAGATCCATGAGGATGCAGAGATTCCCCCCCCCCAGTCCCTGGAGAAGCCCATGCCCGAGCAGGGGAATGCCTGAGATGAGGCTGTGACCCTGGGGGACACCTGTGGACAGAGGGGCCCCCACTGGAGCCACTTGTCCTGGAAGGACTGACCCCGTGTCAGAGTGACCCACGCTGCAGCACTGTGAGGGGGCTGCTCCCCATGGAATGGACTCAGGTTGGAAAAGATCCTGCAGACCTCTTCGATGGGAGAGATCCCAGAGTGCAGCAGGGGAACGACTCCTGTCGCTGAGAAGTGAGAAAAGCCACGGAAGATGAACTGACCATGGCTCCATCCCGGCTGGCGGAGCCTTAGAGCTGCTGTGGGGGCCGTGGGGCTGCCCCGGGGGCTGTGCCCCGAGCCGGGGCCCCTTCCCAGTGCTCCCAGTGTGCCGCTCCAGCCTGGAGCAGCCAGCGAGGGCTTCAGCTGGGATGGCAGAGAGGCGCTGCTATGGGGTCTTGGCTCATTTCGCTTTGGCTGGCTCTTCCCAAGCTGGGGACAAACTATTTTGGTTGTTTTCTACCAGAATTCGCCCTCTTTCTCATCCACAGGGTTTGGGGCTGTTTTCCCTATTTGGGGGAAATCAAAGCAATGCACTGATGCTCCTAATTAGAGGTGGGAGAAGTGAGGCTCCAGGGCTTCCTGCTGAGCCGGAGCCACCCAGGAGCCAGGGCTGGGCAAGGCGGGCCGGGAGGTGCGGAGGACTTTGTGTTGGGAGCTCAATGGCGGCTCGGGCCGGGCCCGTTCCAGGGCTGTTCCTCATCCCCGCCTTTCCCCTCACGCAGCCCGGGGCGGGCCCTGAGAGCGCGGGGCGGGGCTGTGCCGTGTGCAGAGCCCGCCGCTGGCTGCCATTGGCTGCTGCTGCCGTCACTCGTGGCTCTGGCGCGCGCTGATTGGGCAGAGCGGGGACAAGCCCGGCCCCGCTGGCGCCCCCAGGGCGGCCGTGGGGCAGGAGAGGCGCCATTGCCGGAGCGTCTGTGCGGGCCCGGCAGCGGCGGCAGCAGCGGCCGGAGCCCGGTGAGGCGGCGGCGGAGCTCGGAGGCGGCCCCGGCCATCGCAGGTGGCAGCCGCGCTCGGTTCTGCGGGGGCTCGGGGCTCGCTGCGGGCCCGGGAGGGGGCGGCAGGGGGCTGTGGCGGGTGGCTTGTGCCGTGGCCGGCCCGTGTTGGCCCTGGGCTGAGGGCGCTGCGGGAGCGGCTGCCCGCGGTCTCCTTGCCGCTGGGGCCTCGGCAGGAGGCGGTGGCGGAGCAGCGCTGGCTCGTCCCGCTTCGTGTCGGGAGGCCGGAGGTGGCTGCGCTGGGCCCGGGGCCGGGCGGGAAAATTCCCGGCGCCAGAGGTTTGTGTGGCCCAAGGAGCCAGAGGAGTGGTGTGCAAGTGACTTTATTGCTGCCCAAAGGGAGAGGCCATGGGGCATTTGCCGTGCGCTCTCTCCAGTTGTTGGAGGACGCGGCCTCGTTTTTGTCCTGATTTTCCCGGCCGCATGTCCCTGTCCCTTTGCCCAACACTGGCCGAGGTTCTTGGAAGGTTCAGCCTTCCCGATCCGCCTACTGCATGTCCTTTTTGTATAACACCCGATATTCCTGGCTCTGTGAAGTCTTTGTTCTTCTGGAAGTTCAGAAATGCATTGAGACTTGGTCTGAGCAGCAGTCCTTGTCAATTAGTAACATTTTCTGAAAATGATGGTTTCTCCCTTTGTTGCCTTATGTACAAGTCCCTGGCCCTATCTCCAAGCAGATTCACTCATTGCCTCTGTTTTTTCTTCCTGGAATCAGCCCAATTCCTCCTGCAGGCAGGAAGCCCCTGGTCCATTGTGCAGGCTTTGTCTCATCAGTGTTAATTTGCATTTCTAAAGCTCCTCTCCTGGCTGCCTGGAGCAAAGCTTCTCTTCCAGGACAGACATCCCCTGACTCACACGTGGCCCCCCACAGATCTGCTATTTTTTTTTTTTAAACAATATTCTAATAATTGTTTATGTGTTAAAGCACCAACTTTAAAGCTCTTCTAGTTTTCAAAGTGCAGCTTAAAGGGGAACATCAAAAAACTCATACCATCATTTTGTCATGACTAAGAGTCAAGTACAAATATAAAACAAAAATGAGAAATCAATCAAGTATTTTCTTTTTATTCTCCTGGGACTAAAAACTGATTCTCACACCACTGGCCCAAACAGAACCGACAATAGAGAAGTAAAATTATTATGAAAATGTATTCTAATGGTGTAATCTTTTCACTGAAACTGTGAAAAGCAAAAACTCACCACAATGTCTTTAGAGAAATAAGGCATTACTTGATTCTGGCCAGAATGTGCAACAGGAATAATTTCATGCACACTTAGGCTGGGTGTGCAGAGAAAATCATTCCATGACATATGAGTTTGACTAGATTTTTCTAAATTCATACACTCTGACCCCATAGAAATCCATTGGTTTAATGTTCAATGGTTTGAAGGCGTGGAGCTGTTAGGATTTGGTTTCCTGTTGCAGCCGGATTTCTGTGCCTGTGATGGGAATTAGGTGGGCACTCCTGGATTTCCTGCTCAGCCTTTTCCAGACCAGGTGTCTCCAGCTGTGCCTGGGGCAGTGTCTGGGGTAAGATGTTGGTTGATGTTTGCTGCTGGGTGTTGATGTTTTGTTGATGGTCGTTATCTTGGGGGGAATCTTTAGGGCTATTCCCAGTCTGTTGAGATGTTAATTTCATCTCTGCTGAGTGGTGGAAAAGAAAGATTAAAATTCCTTTCCCCAAGGCAAAGGCAAACCAAGTCCCTTTAGAGAAATAAGATTTTAAATCATTTTCAAGTTGGTCTATTTTGCCAGCAGCTAATCCCTGGCAGGGCAGAGTGTGAGTGGAATTGAGAGGCAGAGTGGAATTGTCCCGGTGCCTTCCCCAGCAGCTGTGGTGAGGGCAGGCACAGAAAGGCCTGAAGCTGCAAGAGTGAGAGCAAGGATTGTCCCGCAGTGGCTGGAGATGGCAAAGGAGGGTGGCCAGGCCGAGGATTTGAGCAGAGGATCTGTGGGCAGGCGCAGGGGCTTCCCCCGCTGGGGAGCCCTGGCTGCTGCTGCGTTGCCTTCAGTGCAGGCTCAGGGGTGGCCTGTTTAATATTCCCTTGCAATTCAGATTTCTGAGTGTGGAAGAGCCATGGCTGGGGCATCAATCATTTTATTTTTTCCATTTTGTTAAGTTTTGTTCTCTTTCTTATGTCCACCCCATAACATTGAGACTATCTGGGGGTAAAAAATTCATGCAATGTTCTGGCTAGAAGAGAGAATCCTCAATCCAGCTCCCGCAATTCCCTGTTAATTGTAAGAATTGTTTCAGCTCCATTTTAGTCCTGGGTAACATTATTTCTTAGATTCCTTGAACCCTCTCAGGGTCAATACAAGACAAAGCTTCAGTCAAAACAGATCTCGAATACTTGACTATTTTCTCTACCATTTGCCCTTTCTTTTTCTTCAGATACTCAAAGCTGCTTTTTAGCCTGAAAATGAAGCCATTTCACAGAGGCTCCCTCTACCTCTTCTCCTTGTCCTCCTGACTGGATCAAGTCATCCACATCCTGCATTAAGCCAGTCCCTGGGGGTGAGGTCAATTCCTTTGATATTTCCTGCAAGGCTTGCCCCAATCAGGCCGGTGCTTCCGTGCATCCCTGCAGAAGGACCGTCCATGTCTTGAGCATTTTCCCTTCTAGCTCTTGTTGCCAGCCCAAGGCAGAATTCAGTTTACATGCTGTGGGAGTGGGTAGATCCCCAGAAAGCATCTTTTGCATCAAGTTGTGAATGGCAGCAGTGTGAGGAGGGCAGCTGGTTGAGGCTGGTGTAAGGATCTGAGAGTGTGGGGTGCCTCGGTTTCATCATCTCATTTCTTCTTCTTGGGTCCTGCAGCATTCTGTGGATTCCACTGGATTTCTTGTTTGGCAGGATAGGAGCATTCTAGGGAGCCATCCCTGGCTCCCCAAGCCGTGCCTTGAGCAGGACTCCCAGACAGGCTGTGAGCCCTTCCTTCCCTCCCTTGGAACAGGGGATTGCTTTTGGACACCTCTTGTCCTGGTTGCTTCAGGGAAATTTGGAGAGGCTCCATATCTAATTTTGACCATTTCCCTGGGGCTGCCCACACTTGTGGGTTCACTTCAGCCTTGGCTCTGCCAGACATTTGACACATAGGTGCAACAGAACCAGCCTCTGTATCACCTTATGCAACATTAATTTGTATTCCCAATTTAGCCATCAAGTCCCTTCCCAATAAATTAAAATCACTATTGTGAGCAAAGAAAAATTCCTGCATTTTAAACCCATCCCCCACATGTGCTAATAGTGGCTGAATAAAGCACTCAGGCTCATCTTTCCCACTTAGTGCCTTAATAATTAAAATATTCTCTAACACCTTTAGGTGTAAGATTCCGATTGGATGTAGAGGCCCCTGTGTCCATCAGGAAAGGTCTCCTCTGGATCCAGAGCCACCCTGGATGTTCCCAAGGGCTGCAGTGTGGTGGGTCCCTGGTGGAATGGGAGCTGTGCCACCGCTAAGAATGCGTGTCCATCAAGGGCTGGACTTGCTGGTGCTGAGGGTGCTGCTGTCTGTGCTTGCAGTGTCCTTGTGCCCTGCAGCTGGAAGGCTGATTCCTTGCCAGGGGCTGTTTGGGTGGGCTGTGTCCTGGCCAGGAGGGCAATGCCTGTGCCAGGTGCTTGTGGCCGAGGGTGTCCCCTGGGTGCTGGGGCCCCCTTGGGCCCTGGGCTTGTGTCATGGGGTAGCTTTACCTTTAAGACAGCTTGGAGGGAGAGGAAGTTGAAGCTGCTGGTGGCTGATGGGAGTTTTTCCTTCCTGACCAATTACCAGTCATTTTCAAGAATTGACAGCAGATCTGACCATTAAAAAGTGAATTCAACTTGTAAACACCCCCTTAAGAAGTACAGACAGAATTCTCTTGTTCTCTTTGGTTTCCGGCTTCGGACAAGGTAGCAGGCTCTGTCTTGGCCTCCTCCCCCCCCTCTCCAGGCTTACAAGGCCGCGGGGTGGAGGGGGGGGGGGAGGGGGAAGAGAAGCAGCGCTGGCCAGCCGAGCTTGGTTTTCAGTTTTTGCTGCTAGACTGAAACTTAACACCATGAACTCTTGCAGTTTTCCTAAAGCTTTTAATTCTTTTACTACCTGGATAAACATACAGATTACTCCTTTTCTCAGAAAGACAGAGAGAGAGAGACAATCAACATAGAGGAGACATCATAGAACCACCAAAAACAGTGAAGAAAAGAGTTAAGTTTAAATAAGAAAGAGAGAATAAGGAGATGCTTTACAGCTGAAATATCTTTCTGTTAAAGCTATGGAGATGGACAATAATAGTATAAAAGACTCCTTTAATTCATGATAAGAGTATTAGGAGGAAGGAGATATTCAAAGTGTAACTTTTGAGCAGAAGAGAGAGAGAGTGCTTGTGATACTGTGAGTTGCTGGAATTGAGTTGAGTGAAGATTTTGAAGCTTTGGGGGCAAAGAGAAAACTGTTTTCCAGGAAGGCTCACAGAGACAAATGAAGAAGACTTCTGCCTTTGAATAACTTATCCTTAAAAATAAGATTCCTAAACTCTGTGACCCATACACACCTTGGAGATGTGAAATGGGAGGAGAAGATCTAATGACAGATTTCCGGGCAGCTGGCATTAGAGAAATAGAAAACTATGATGAAAAATAGTTTTTCTCGTGAGAAACTCCGTAAGCTAACAGAAAGAGACTTCTGTTTCTCTACAAAGACTGATGAAAGACTGTAGCAAGAATTAAGACTGTTTTTAACCACCAAAGTCCTAAAGTTATTTGTCTCTATGTTGTCATGTGTACAGAGAAATAGTTAAGATGTAGAAGATAAGGGGGTTTTCTGAAAGTTTATTCTGGTATTCTCATTCTTGTAGTTTGTTAATAAACTGTCTTTATTCCTTTTAAGTCTTAAGCCTGTTTTGCTCTTGTTTTAATCCATATCTCACAACAAAAAATAAGTAGTTTTTTAGTTACTGGTTTAAAACCACGACAGCTTGATCCCTCAGGGGCTGTAGGAAGTGTGCCATGGCCTTTGCCTTCAGCTTGGCCTTTTGCTCATCCCTTGCTGCATTCAGCTGCTGAGCCTTTGTGAGCAAGTGCTGCAGGGGCTTCTTCTGTCGCTGCTGCAGCCCCCCTCAGTGCCTGTGGGTGCTCATCGTGTGGCAGCTGCTGAGCTTTCTGCACAATCCTTCCTTTCTCCAGGGACCCACCAGGAAATGCTTAAAAGATCCTCTGGATCCTTGCAGGTCTAATCGCCATTTGTGAGCTGTTCCTTCCTCGTGCTGGCTGTGCTGAGGCTCCCCTCCCCAGCCCGTATCCCAGAGCCGGTCCCTGTCCTGCCGCAGTGTCCAAAGGCGGCCCCCCCGGCGGGCAGGGCCGGCAGCTCCACGGGGCCGGGCAGCGGCCGGGGCGTCCCGCAGCCTCCTGGGGGCCGGGGGCCACTGCCGGCCCTGCCCGGGGGGTGCTGGGCTCAGGCAGCGCCCGGCGCTGAGCCCCGGCTGCCCCACAGCCCCGGCCCGGCCCCACAGCTCCCCACAGGCCCCCAGCCCGTGCTCCCGGTGCCGCAGCTCTGCGCCCGCTCCTGCCGCTCCCAGCTCAGAGAAACCCCCTGAAATCCTCACCTCCTTGTTTTGCTGTCCTCCAAAACTGGGATACAAAGGATCTGAGTCAGCTGGCAAATTCTGAGGATAAGACCCTTCTGAAACACATTCCAATCCTCGGTATTTTTTTTCTTCCTCTTCTTTTCCATCATCATTTTTCTTACCCCATGGATTCCTCCTGCTGCTTCTTGCCTTAAGCACATTCCTGCACACTCCCCTTCAGCCAATCCCTTCCCAGCACACCAACACCATCCATCCCCTGTTGTCTAAATCCCTTCTGGACTTCCCTTCTTGCCCCCCTGGGTGTCCATGTCCTTAACTCCCTCTGGGAGGATGTGCAAACGACCTCCACATGCTCCCAAGGGACCCTTGAGAGATATTTTGAGGTCATCATCTCTTTGTCCAGGATGTCTTTTTAACATTCATTTTTTCCCCACAGTGGTCCCACTTGGATCCCACCTATGCCCTCCCCGGGCCTTGGCGCCCCCCCGGAGGGGAATTTGGGGAGGTGGGAGCGCCAAGGCCGGGCCCCCCCGTGCTGTGGTGGCGGGAGCGGCTGCAGTGGGGAGCGAGTGCGGGCGGAAGCGGCCGAGAGCCCAGCGCTGCCCCAGGCCGAGCTGGCCCAGCTGCATCCGTGCCCCTGCGGTGGGATGCTGTGGGACTGGGGGGGAAGAGGGAGGCGGCAGTGGGTGCTGGGCCTGGGGGCAGGAGGAGAAGGGAAGGAGAAGCAGAGCTGAAGAACAAGATGGTCAAAGGATTCACGTGGGAGAAGGTTGGATTGTGCAGCAAGAGAAATAGTAGGAGGAAGAGGAGTGTGAAGAAGAGTAGGGCCACAGGAGGAGGAGGAGGAGCAGGAAGAGGAAGCAGCACAAGGTTCCACCCTCCCTGTGTGTGCAGTCCCAGGAGTGTTGCCCTGGAGGTGACTGGGGAGGGGATCTACGATTTTGATGGGGCTGAATCTTGATGTTTCTGAACTTTCTTGGGCTAAATATTGGTGCTTTGTTTTTTTGCTGGGGCTGAATCTTTCTATTCTGGAGGGGGTTTTGACTGAATTTGGTGTTTGGGCAGTTTCTGATCTTTGTTTTGATGTTTGGGCTGAATCTTGGTGCTTTGCTTTGTTACAGACACAGGATGCCCAATGACTTTCTGAGATGAACTTGGGCATGGTGGAACCCCCAGCCCAAGGCGCTCTCCTCTCCGTTTCCTCCTAACCAGGAATTTTTCTTCCCAAACTGTGTCGAGATGGAAGAGGAGGAGGAAAAGCCCTGGAGATGCCGCACAAGGAGGGGCTGGAAACGCAGTCCAGGGAGCTGCAAGGAAGAAAGATCCCCCCAGTGCCAGGAACAAAGCCAGAGATCAAGCCGGAGCTCAGAGCTGGGGGAGAAGCCCCACAAGTGCTTGGAGTGTGGGAAGGGTTTCAGGTGGAGCTCCCACCTGCTCCAGCACCAGGTGACCCACACTGGGGAAAAGCCTTATGAGTGTGGGGAATGTGGGAAGAGCTTCAGCCAGAGCTACAGCCTGAGGAAACACCAGAGGATCCACATGGGGGAACGGCCCTATGAGTGTGGGAAATGTGGGAAGAGCTTCAGAGATATCTCTAACCTGATGCAACACCAGGTGATTCACACTGGGGAACGGCCCTACACCTGCTTGGAATGTGGAAAGAGCTTTGGGTGGAGCTCTGACCTGAGAAATCACCAGCTCATCCACACTGGGGAGAGGCCCTTCGAGTGTCCCCAGTGTGGGAAGAGGTTTCAGCGCAGCTCCCATGTCCTTCTACATGAGCGGATTCACACAGACGAGAGGCCCTTCCGCTGCCCTGACTGCGGGAAGGGCTTCAAGCACAACTCCAACCTCACTGCCCACCGGCGCATCCACACTGGGGAGAGGCCCTATGAGTGTCCCCAGTGTGGGAAGAGCTTCTCCAGGGGCTATCACTTGACCCAACACCAACGGGGGCACCAGTAAGGGAAGCCCTGTGAGTGCCCTGAGTGCGGGAAGAGCTTCGTGCGCTGCTCCAGCTCCATCCCCCATGGGAGGATGGGCGTTGGATGATCCCCAGTGACCCCCGTTGGGCAGAGCCCTGGTGATCCGTGGTCCTGGTGATGCGTGTTGGGAAGACACCTGGCTGGGAGGCTCCACATCTTCCTGGCTCCCTGTGGGCACCTGGATGAAATCAGGGGAATTAAAATCCAAGGGGATACAGAATGACAGTGGGAATTGTTGACTTTCAATCCTTGAGAACCTTTTGCCTCAGGAGCTGTGTGGGCAGAGAAACGGCGGTAACACCATGCTTGGGGGATTCTGAGGGGAGCACACACGCTCTGTGGGGGGGGAGGACACGACCCCCAGGATCCCACTCACCTTCCTGCACAGGCAGAAGCCGAGCCCCAGTGCCAGGAAGACAAAGCCCAACACGGAGACTCCGATCCCCTTCAGCTTCTTGCTGTGGGCAGCATCTGTCATCATCCCTGGGGGGGTCTGCAGGGGTCAGGACCCCCAAAACGTCTCACAGACATCCCAGGCCATTCCAAGGACCCTCCCAGTGTCTCTCAGCCCATCCAGGACCCTCTGAAACCTTCTTTGGAGATAATAATATTTAAAAACTAAGAATTTTAGAAAAATAAGAGATATTAGTTAGAGATAGGCCTTGCTGGAACTAGTTAGAGTTAATGATTAATTGAGAAGCAAGATTTGAGATAATGAATCTCAGGTAAAAAATTACTTTTCGTTGTATGTTTGTTCAGCTGTGCTTATAATGAGAAAAGAGAAACTGATAAACGGGTTCAGGAAGATCACAGACCTTACATCTGGAAACCCATTTCAAAGTCACAAGGGAGGAAACTGGAGTTGTACCAAATGTCATTTGTAATGTCAACCATTGTAAAGGCAGAATGGTCAGAGTGAGGAAAAGCGGTTTTCCTTCATCTCTTGATGACCCCTTCTCACCAAAACAAATCCCTCCTCAAATTAGGGAGCCAACCACACAGGCGTAATGACTTTTTAAAATCATTATTGTGCATTTTAATATTTAGGATATTTAAGACTTTTGTAAATAAGTAGACACTGGAATCTTTTGTCAGCCTGCAGTGCGTATTAAGGGGTGACTCCCGCACTCGCCCAGTGCTGTGATTAAACATCCACTTTGTAACTTTAAACTGTTGGAGAGGTTTTTTTGTCCATTAACAGATTGATGTTGATACTGGATCGATATCGCTATTTTGGTAAATCACTGCCAGTCTCTTCCCAGCCTCCCCAGGACCCAGCAGAGCCTCTCCTGTTCCTCTCAGGATCCCACAGCCCCCTCCCAATTTCCCCCCACTGCCCCTGGACCCCCAAACCCTCTCCCAGTCCCTTCCCAGCCCCACCAGGACGCATCAAGACTCCTCCCAGTCTCTTCCAGCACAACCAACCTCATCCCAATCCCTGCTTTCCAATGCCCAATCTCCTTCCAGCCCCTCCAGGCTCACTCAAATCCCTCCCAGTGACACCCAGCACCCCCAAACTCCCTCCCAGGGTCCACCAGGACCCCCAGAACCCCATCCCACCCTCCCCAACATTCTTCAAACCCCTTCCCAGCCATCCTAAGCACCTCAATCCCTTCCCCAGTTTAAACCAGTCTGTCTCAAACTCCCTCCCAGTTCCTCCCAGCACAGCCCAATCCCCCTCTGGGCCCCCCCAGTGCCTCCCCCGCTGCCCCCGGCGCTGTGGGGGCCGGGCCGTGCCCCAGTGCCGGCTCAGGGGGTGCTCCAGGCTGCCGTGCTGCACCTGGCAGCTGGAGCTGAGCCCGCATTGCCGGGGGCGGTTTCCAGCAGCACCAGGAGCTGCTGGCTCCAGTCCCCGCTGGGGAGCACGGCAGTGGCCAGCACGTGGCCCGAGAGCTGCTGCTGGCCCTGGGAGCAGCTCAGCTGGATGTGGGCAGGGGAGAAATCCATCAGGGAGCAGAGCAGGCGGCCGGGGCCGGGCTGGGAGCTGGAGGGCACCAGCGAGATGGACACGCTGGGATGGGCACTGGGAGAGAGTGGAGAGGAGTGGTGTGGCATTGGGAGGGACTGGGAATGGACTGGCAGGGACTGGGGTGGCACTGAAAGAGATGAGAGTGGATACTGGGACACTGGAAGTAAGTGTGGAGGTCTGGGAGTAAAGTAGGAATGAACTCGGAGTAGACTGGGAATGCGCTAAAGAGGAGTGGAAGGGACTCTGGGGCCTCAGGGCGGGACTGTGGTGGCACTGGGCGGGACTGTGGTGGCACTGGGCGGGACTGTGGTGGCACTGGGAGGGACTGTGGTGGCACTGGGAGGGACTGGGAATGAAGTGCGCGGCACTGGGGGGCCGAGTCCAAGCGCGGGGCTCTCGGCTCTGTGGATCTGCCCGGCAACAGATGAGTCATCAGAGAGGCGCGCTCTGATTGGCTGAGAGGAGGTAGATCCACAGAGGAGTGAGAGGGACCGGGAGGGCATTTGGGGTGATTCGAATGGACTGGGAGAGGCTGGGATGAACAGGGAAAGCCACAGGGGCCACTGGGAGGCCCCGGAGATTGGCACACAGAAGGCTGAGGGCTCTGGGGTGATTCCCAGGGAGGTTTGCAGGGACACGGCCGGGCCCCTCTCTGTGCCCCTCGAGCAGCGGCCCGGACAGAAAAGTTCAGGAGCGGGAGGAGGTGTTTCTCAAGACTGATTTTAATCCTCATTCTCCTGGTCTGATTTGCTCAGTGCTAAGTTCAGTTCATTTCCCCAGGTCGGGCTGTTGTGCCCCTGATGGTGATCCCTGAGTGACCTCTCCCTGCCCTTGTCCGGACCCACGAGGATTTGGATTTGTTTCAGTTCAGTGGAATTCGTGGTGATCTGGGGGGAGCTGGAGCAAAGCAGCTGGAAAGCACAGTGGGCTTGACAGGGACTGAACCAGGGCAGGAGTTGGGGCTGCCTCGAGTGAGCTCTCACAGTGTGAACCTTCATGGGGTCTTTAAGGGAATTTTGTTGAAGTTTGACATTCTTTATTAAAAAAGCAGTCACAGATGGAGCTGTGCTTTCAGCTTGAAATGAGGGGATGGAACGTGGGCACTGGGACTTCCGTAACCTCAAGTTGTCCCTTGATGCTGGACACTTTAGCTTTGGCAATCTGAAGCCCTTCAGCAGCAATGTCTCTGCCACCCCCTGGTTTCTGGCTCAGACCCAGCTCGCAGCTTGGACAAGGTCTGGGCTTTGTCCTCTTGAGCTTTGGGAGCCTCCCGGGAAGCACCAGCCCTCCCCAGCCCACCCTTGGTAGCACTTTTTCTTTTCTCTCTGCTGACAGTTTTATCCCCAAAACTGCCGTGGGAACGTTGTATCCAAGCACATCCTCCAGTGCTGCACTTTCCTCCTGTGAATTCCCTGTGCAGGGAATGTGGCTGTGCTTTTCCCTGCTCTGTTCACTGACAAACAAACCTGAGCCCGTGGGACTGTCAGAGCTCCTTCATGCCATGAAATCAGGTTGTGTTTCTCATGGCATGTTCTGGAGGAGCTTTTCTTGGTGTGTCTTGTGCTGCTGGAAATGACACAAGAGCCAGGAGGGAACAGAAGCTGCTGCTGCCCGTTGGCTCAGGGCCAGGGAACCAAGTTGTGCTCCCGGGCAGTTGGGCCCTGCTGGAAGCAGAGCCGCGTTTCCCTTGAGCAGCTCAAGCTTGTGACAGCTCCAAACAGGAAACCTCAGCAGAAAACTCTTCCTCCAAACTCAGCTGCTTTCCCTCCTGCAGCTGTTTGGGAAAGAGCCTCAAAGCACAGACTCTGCTAGGAGCCATTGGTGCATTTCCTCCCTCCCGGCAGCAGCAGCTCCTGAGCCCTTCACGGGCTCCTGGCCCTTCCCAAACCCTTCAGCTCCCTTGGAACTCTCAGCACTCACTAACATGTGCATTTCTTTCATATTTAAATTGCATTTAAACTTCTCTTTTTCTCTCCTCTCTATCTTTTTAATCTCCTCTTCATCTCCTTTAATCCCGTCAGCCCCAGTAGGATGGGGATGGAGTCTTGGGGTGGGTGTGGGATGAACTGAGGATCCAGCAGAGAAGGGCAAGGCAGAGGGGAGAGGACTCAGCCAACCCTTCTCCTGCTCTCTCCTCCCCCAGGCTCCAGCTAAAGCAAGTCAGACTGGAAAGGATCCCACAAATGCTGTGTTCTCCTCCCTCTGAGCTTGGCTGGGGATCCTCAGCTTCAGCCTGGTGCAGTGGCTGAGATTCGCTAATTTGAGATTTTTGGCTAATGCACTAAATTGAAGAGGTTTATTATTACTTAATCACCTTTCACCTTTGCCAAGTTCTGCTGTACTGTGTCTGCTTTTCACCCAATACACTGCTAGCTCACCTACACACATGTGCTTCTTAGGATAATATTTAGATTCATAGCTTACTCTATAAAATCACACAATCACAGATGAAAACTCTCCACCATCTCACTCAATACAGTTTTTTATTTACTTCTGGCATATTCTTACTTGTAGCTATAGGAACATAAGCTTATGAATTCTCGACTCAACGTCTGTGAACCGTTAGCATTGCATGAACCCAAGCTCCTTCCATGGCTGTAAATCAAACCCTTCAGTATCTGTGGAAGTTTCTGTCTTTCCATTTCCCACAGCCCAGCAAAGGATTTGTGACACTTTGTGACAGAGGAGAAGCTCCCAGGCAATTTTGTGTTTGCTGTAGGGAAGGTTGGGTTGCTCTGCATCAATTCCCAGAGCAGCGCAGAGCATTGGCTTTGTGATGTCAGGGCATGGATGCCACCTTGTCGTGGTGACATCCCAAGGTTGCCTTGGTGCACGGAAGGCCTCAGGGTCAGAGCAGCTCTTGGGCTTGCTCAGTGCAGGAGCATCCTCCTGCTTGAGGCGTTTGTCAGTGGGCAGCTGCACACTGACAGGAGCCGTGTTTGTTTTTGTTGTGGAGCAGAGTGTGCAAACTGGCACAGCAGTGCTACAGTGATGGAGCAGCTCGCTGTTGCCGTTTGCACCATTTATGTCATTGGCTACTCCGGCTATTACCTCACCAACCTGGCACGTAAGTAGAGGTTTTCCCTGGCTGGAACCTGAGCTGGCTTTTGTAGGTCTCCCTGCTCTTTCTTAGTGACCGGGTTGCTATTGAAACACAAAGACCATGAGGATGCCCCTGGTTTGGTAAAGCTCCTGTCAACACCTTCAGCAAAACACGGGGTGTCTGTAGCCAGGGGGCTGCGGGCAGCATTTGCAGGGCTTCTGTTCCCTCCACGGGAGAGCCTGTGGCAGCAGAGTCTGTCATTTCCTCACTTTGCTGGCTCAATCTCTTGGGGTGACTTTACTTTTAAGATAGCTCTGAGAGCTGGGGAAGTTGAAACTGCTGGAGGCTGATGGGAGTTTTTTCTCCTGACTAATTCCTGGCCATGGGTGAGAATTGGCAGCAGTTTTAACTATTGAGAAGTGAGATCAACCTGTGAACAGCACCTGAAGATGTGAGGCCGGGAATTTCTTGCTCTCTTTGGTTTCTGGCTTCTGACGAGGTCACAGGGCTCTGTCTCGGCCTCCTCCCCCCCTCCAGGCCGGACAAGGCTGCAGAGGGCGGGGTGGGGGCAGAAACGGAGCCGGCCAGCCTGACTTGGTTTGCAGTTTCTGCCACTGAACTGAAACCTGACACCATCAACATCTGCAGCTTTAGCAAGATTTTAACTCTTTTACTGCCTGCATGAGACTTGCAGATTAATCCTTTTTTTCCAGAGAGAGAGAGAGAGGGAGTGATCAACCATCAACCCATCAAAGAAAGTGAAGAAAAAAATTAACTTTAGAGGGAGAAGAGAAATATGGAGATGTTTTAATAAGCTGAAATATTTTTCTGTTAAAGCTATGGGCATGGACAGTAGTGTTCTGAAAAAACCGCCTTTAATTCATGATAGAGTATATTGGGAGGAATGGAGTGTTTCCAAGTGTGGATTTTGAGCAAATGATGAAGTAGTTGTGACACTGTGAGATGCTGGAACAGAGGGGGAGAAGTAAGAGTTGAAGATTTGTGGCTTTTAAGAAGCAAAAAGAAAACTCCTGTTTGCAGGAGGGCTCACAAAAACAGATGAAGAGAACTTTTGCCTTTGAATAACTCATTCATAAAAATGACATCCCTAGACTCATGACCCATAACACACCTCAGAGTGATGGGAAATGGGAGGAGACAACTGATGGCAGATTTGCGGGCAGCTGGCATCAGAGAAATAGAAAGCTATGAAGAAAAATTGTTTTCTTGTGAAAAACTCCATAGAATGCAGAAGAAGACTTCTGTTTCTCTACAAAGACTGATGAAAAGACTCTAGCAGGAATTGGGACTGTTTTAAACACCAAAGTTCCAAAGTTTTTTGTCTCTATGTTGTCATGTAAACAAGGGAATGGTTGGGTAGTGGGGGAGAAAAGGGTTGTTCTGGAAGTTTTATTCTGGTTTCTTATTCTTGTAGTTTTTGTAAATAAACTTTCTTTATTCCATTTACGTTTTAAGCCTGTTTTGCTCTTGTTCTAATCCATATCTCACAGCAAGAAATAAGTAAGTTTCCTAGTGATTTTTTAGTTGCTGCTTTAAACCACACCAGTCAAGCAGGACACCTTTGAAAATGCAGACTGGGAGATCTTCTCAGATGCTGTTCTAAATAGGCCACAGTTCTCTCCAGTTTTCTCAAAGAATTTGGTTTATTTTCCTTGCCCACTGCAGGTCATCTGAGCCGTGTGTTCAGAGGTGCCGACCCTGAGGTGAGTCAGAAAGGAACATTTGATGCTCCTGGTGTTTCAGAATTGTGCAGGGAACTGTGAGCTTGGCCTGTGGCAGTAGAGTGCAGAGGGCCAGCTGGGTGGGCTGAAAGAAGATCCATTTCCATGTTTACAACAGCAATAGCAAAGGCATTGTTGGCTATTTCCTAATTTTCCATTGAAGAGCTTTAAAAGAACTCAGAGCCCAGCTTTGTAGAGAGAACGTTGCTTGCTGATAGTAGCCAGGGTGAACTCTCTAATTCAGAGATATTTGCAGCCTGGCTGAATTAACCCATTTTAATTTAGTTGGAGAGACTTAGAATCCCATTGCTATCAAAGCTGATGATTTCTGCTTGGTAGAGCTGAAGAGAAATAAGGTTCTAAATGATAGGGAGCTGCCTGTCCCTAACTCCACCATCTGTCCACAGAGCCCAGAAGCAAGAGCAGACTCTGCTGTGGCTCCCTCTGCTCCTGGAGAAGAGGCCAAAGAGGAGCAAAATGAGCAAAAGGAGCACGAGCCTCCAGCTGTGGTCACAGCCCAGCCTGACCATGCCCAGACAGTAAGTGCCAGTGCTGGGTGCTGCTGTCTTTAGTGCAAGGCAGAGCTGCAAGTTTCTGAGCAGCCAGCACTTGCTGTTGCTGGCTGAGGATGCTGAGTGCTGGAGTCCTGCCAGCATCCAGCCATTCCCCCATCCCGTGGCAGCTGGAAATTGGGCTTTGAGCCGTCGTGCTGAGGCCCCAAAGCGCTGCTGCCTGCGGGTGAGCAGCTGGCTGCTTGGCTCAGGGAAGCTCTGTCTCTTGGCTTCTGCCAAGCCATGGCCAAGGCCTCACACGGCATTTCTGGGGCTCACAGGGCTTGCTTTGTTTGCTGTCCCTTTTTGGAAACCTCTGGATGACCTGGAGAAGTGTTCTGCAGTTTTCTGGAGTAATTCTTCACTTCTGCAGAGTCTTTTAGGCCACCTGTCTTTTGGCTTTTGATAAGCTGCAAGGAGATGATTGTGTTGTCCATGAAGCTGTGGCCGGCCATTCTTGTCCTGTGTGGCCAAAGAAACAAACTGCGTAGTTCCGAACCCTTCTTCTGAGGCAAAATCCACAAGTGGCAAGTTTCTGTTGATATGTTTTGTGGTGAAGTCTGCAGCTTTGGAAACTGCATTGGAGCCTAGTGTGGGGGCAAAGCTGCAAGTCCTTGAGTGCTGTCTTGTGTTGCTAAGAACCCCTTTAGAGATGGTTGTTTTTTCTCCTCAGAGCTGTTTTCCTCCTCCTGCCTCTTCTGTCCTGACACTCCCTGTTTAACCTATAAATTTCTGCCTTTCCTAGTGAGGTGGGACTATTCCATGGTTTAGGTGGTTTTTGCTGACTTTGGTCATACATGCATTACATGACCCATGGCTTCCTTCATTGGCATCCCTAGGGGTGTGTCAATTAATTTGTTGATGGGGCCTTTTGAGGATCTCTGTCAGTGCCACTCAGAATTCTCAGCTGACAAAAGAGGGAGGAGAAACACCTTGGTCCTCTTCCATATCCTGAGGTGGCCATAGAGGCTCTCTGACCTGCAGCAGAGGATCCAATTGCACACATCCTTGTCTCCTGAATGAGCAGGATTTCTAACAAGAGTGTGGATGTCAGAGGGGCAGGAGTGGCAGTGCAGGCCTGAAAAGAACATGAACTCCAGCAGTGTCTCTCCCAAGGGCTGAGCTCACCCAGGAAGCCCCTGCAGAGCCAGGATGGAGCTGTGGGACAGGGCTGGCTGTCAGTCACTAGGGAGAGACAAGCAGGACACAGCAGAAGGGGAAGGAGGCCCTTGAGAAATGCCCCACATTTCCTGTCAGCTGCCCAAGAGTCTGTTGGAGATTCAGTGCCAGATGGGCCCTGATTGCACTGCCAGGGTCACTTTGGACTCTGTGCTTCCCCACGGGCAGAGAACAAGGCAGGAGAGCAGCAGCACAGAGCTTTGGGAATGTGGGAGCCCATCAGTCTTTGAGTCTTGGCCCACAAATGTTGGATGAGAAGTTGAAGCCCATCTTCTCTTGCTTTCTCTGCAGATCCTTCTAGAGAAAGAGCAGGAGCAGATTGTTTTATCAGGACGGCCGTGCCAGCCTGAGGGAGAGCTGTTCCCAGCCCAAGAGCAGGAAGAGCAGCTGGGGCAGCAGGTGGAAGAGCCACTGGAGAATGGCCAGGTAAGGCTGACTCAGCAGGGGACAGAGTGAAGGGCAGGAAGAGGGGCATAAAACGCAGCTCTTGGGACTGAGCAGGCCACGAGTGCCAGAGGCCCTGAAAGCAAAGAGCCTCTGCAGAGATCAGCAGTGGGACAGGAGGTTACAGTGGAAGCAGAGGTGGGTAGGGAAGCAGAAAGAAGTGACTGAATGAGTGTGATTTTGAGGCTGAAACTGAGGAAGAAGCTGAGCCTGATGGCAGCTCCCAGGCACTTGCTCTCCATTTGTGTGTACAGAACATCGAGGCAGAGCCCCAGGCAGAGCTGCCCGAAGCTCCGAGGGCCATCATGGCAGTGAAGAGGAGGCCTGAGGAAGACAGAAGCATCGAAGAGGAGATGAATCTCCCCTGGCAGAGAGGAAATCAAGAAAACCAGGTGAGTGACAGAGTGGCTGACACTCCACTCATGGACATTCCTCTCTCTGGTTCCTCACAGGCCTCTGATGAGGAGCTTCTGGCAGAGCTGCAGGAAGCTGAGGCTAGGATCAGGGCAAGGGAGAACAGGCTGGAGGAAGAAAGGAGAATCATCGAAGAGAAATTAGATCTCCTCGCTCAGCACCAAGAGGCTCTAGAAAATCGAGTGAGTGAAAGAGCAATAGGCACAGCAGTCACTGCAGTCTGGTGCTTTCTGCCCTTCTTGCCTTTCCTCTGCAGAGCAGCAGGGGGCTGGGCTGATGCCTCTCAGTGCCATCCTGCTGTAATGTCTATCCCAGCTGCTTGGAAGTACATTTCCTGCTGTGCTCAATCTCAGCTGCTGCCCTGGACAGTGGCACCAGTCATTTGCCCCTTTTGCCAGCACTCATCTCAAGGGATTCCTGCTGGCCTGCTCCTGCTCTCCTTGTTTCTTCAGGGCTTTTTGCAAGTGAACTCAGTCCCCCAGACAGATTTGGAATACAAGCTGCAAGCTGTCTGTATCCCTTGGTGAATCTGCTGCTGTCCTGCTCTTTCCCTTTGCTCACAGTCAATGAGCCTTGGCACACAGGGACAAGCTGTGGTCTCTGACTGCTTTGTTCTCTTTGACTTGAGGTGGACATGTTGATATCTCACCTGGCAGCCTGCGAAGGCTTCCAGCAAATGCCGGCTGATGAAGAGCCCCAAGGTCGGCGGCAGGCACAGGTACTGTCCCAAGCACAAGTGCTGCAGGCTGAGCACCTTCTGAAGATGGTGCAGGAAAAGAGGACTGAGGGGGAGGAGCTCCAACATTAGAACAAGGAGCTGCAAATGTGTCTGCAGCCCTTGGAGGGGGAAAGGGATCCTTGGGAGGAAGTGCAATGGTCGTTGTTGCAGTCATCCTTCAGAAAATCCAGGAAAATGGAATATGAAACTGGCCATCAACTTGATTAAAACCAACCTTGGGTTTTGACCATTTGGTTCCAGAAGTGGGCATCCAAAAAATCCAGTTGATGAGCTTTGGATGTAGCTAACAGCAACTTCCTAAGGGCTTGCATTTGAAAAGGGAACTCGGGGTAATCTCTGCCAGCCAGCTTTCTGACACAAACTCCTTTCTTCTTGCAGATCTACCCAGGCTCTGCCATTCAATCTGCTGTAGCAGCAGCAGCAGCAGCATCTAAAGGAGCCTTTGTTGCCCAAGCTGAGCAGTGGAGCCGGGGCAGTTTGTCCATTTCCAGCAGTGACACATCTGCTGCTCAGCTCCAGGAGAGCCAGGGAGACTTCGTGGAGCAACTGAGTACGTCTGGTGTATTTCTTGTCTGAGGGACAGTGTATTGTGTGCACGTGCCAGCAGAGCTGTAGCAAATGATCCTCCTCACTTTGGTGTCCCAGAGACATTTAGGACTCCCCACAGGAACTGCTGTGCTCTGAGGCAGCGAGAGAGCGCTCTGGCTGTTCCTGCTGCCTCTGAGGGCAGCTTGGACTGGCTCGGCTTTGCCTGGCATTCCCTTGCCACTAAAGGCAGAAGCAGGAATTGTTCTTGGATCAGCAGAAGGCTGTGGCCCAGCAAATGATCTATGCAAGTCCTGTGTGCTAGTGGCCAAACTGAACAGAATATTTGATTCCTAAATTCTCCTTAGACTCCAGACTTCCCACCAGTCGTCAGAACCAAAAGACTTCAGAGATATTGATTGGTTTTGGGGTTTTGTCTTTTTGTTGTGGTTCCGTTTTTAGTTTTCAGTTTTTATCCTTGTTTGGTTTTGCATTTAGGGGTTTTTGCTTTTTCTCCATCCTGAAAGAGCTGTTCTGCCCCATGTGTCTTACTGCTGTCATTTTTAGGACTGTATTTATTGCCTCTACTACATCTACAAGGTTTTTGTGAGGATGCTGTATTTTTTGTCAGTGAGGACTCCTTTGAAAGAACATCAGGTGACAGCAGAAACAGAGAGCAAGAGATGTTTTCATTGGGCCCACACTGAAGAAACAGATACTTGTGCCACAATCTGTAATTAATATCCTAGTTTTATAAAGATGTGTCCAAGAGACACATCCACGTGGTGTGATCAGATAAAACAGCACTGCAGGCATTTCTCAGGAGCGAGCCTGCAGCCCCTGTGCTGTGTATTCCTCAGATCCATGGCACTTTTTCATCCCTGATTCCCAGCCATTCCCATGACTCTTAGAATCCTACCTATTGGCCCAAGCCCTGCTCAGATCAGTCTCTGGGAAAACACATCAAGCCCTTTGTGATTCTGCAGCACAACCCATTTAATCTGCTTCTTGCCCATAACAGCTGCCAGTGCTGTGCTCTCAGAAAAGACCTGGTGGGGCTGAGAAAAGATCCCAGCTGATTTGGTGTCTACCTTCACCTGCTGGGACACAAAAGGGCCTTGATCTGCACCTGGCTGTGTCTGATCTCCAAGGCAATGCTGTTGTGTCCTGAACGGGGGCCACAGCTTGTCAGGGGCTCAGGCTGGCTGTGTCTTCTTGCCATTGCTTGTCAGTGCTCATGCTTGGCCTTTGCCAGCCTTGTGCTGTGCCCTGCTGTGCTCTCTGCGCTTCATTTCCTTCCAAGGACTGGACAAAATCAGTCTCTCTGCTGCCCATTTGTACTGCACAACTGCCTGTCTTGTTGCTGCTGTGCTTGCTGCCCAGCTGACCACAGAGGGTTCAGAGCCCCAGACAGCGGGGCTGCCTTTGGCATCTCCTGCAAGTTGGGATCTCTGCCTGAAAGTCAGCATCTTGCATTTTGTTTCCCTCAGGGAGAATGGTGAACAACGAAAATCCCATCACAAAATACATCGAACTGGAAAGTCTTGGCAGCGGGTGAGTCCAACCACAGTCACTTCTACACAGACATGGGCCAGGGGTTTCACTGGGGGAATATCCATCAAGTGGGAAGTCAGACAAGTTGTCCACATGTTCAGACAGCGGGCTTAGTCTGCCCCATCTCTCAGTACTGGCCAGAATTTGTCAAGTGTGCTCAGAAGGCATTGTCAAAGACATCTCCATGCTGCCAAGGTCTTGCCTGCAGCAAGGAACAGAACCTGGGAAATCTGCTTGTCTCTCAAGTGTGGGACAGCTCAGGATTCATTTCCTTCACATTTTTGGATGTCTCCAAATCATCTGGCCACACTAATGAAAGGAGAAGAATCTTGCTTGCCTGAAAGCACAACCTACCCCCAATGAGAGCTGTCAGATAACAGTTCTCAGGAACATTTCTCTCCAAGAATTTGCTAAAGGAAATACTCCATGCTCAGGATTAGAATTGCACAGTTTAGAAGCTGATAGCCGAGATGAAGGAATAAGCTGCCTTTTGGAGCTGAGGCAGTAAAGCCCAAGGCTTCAGGAACAGGCCCAGTGCCCAGGCACTTGAGGGGAAAATGCATCATCTGCCTTCTGGCACACCCCTCCTGCAACCTGCAGCTTTTAGGCATTTACAGCAGAGCTCTCCTGTCTGGACTGGCTTTCAGTGCAAGATCTAAATGGCTTCTCCTTTCTTGGCTGCTGTTTTGTTTCTAGGGGTTTTGGAGAGGTTTCCAGAGCACTTGACATTGCAACAGGAGGAGAGGTAAATGGCAACAGCCCCTGCAGCCTCTGCTGCTCTCCAGGCCTTTCCCCACTGCTGACAGCTGTGGCTGGAGCTTCGAGTAGAGCTGTGCTGAAAAGGCACAAGAAGCACAGACTGGAGCCAGCCTGCAAATTGCACTTGGAACAGGCTTTGTGGACAAGGCAAATCGCCAGTGGCCACATGTCCTGTAACTGACCCCCAAGGGAGCAGAGAAATGGGCTGTTGGAATGTCACTTCCTAATTACTCCAGTGATGAGGTCTAATCACAAGGCACTTGGGCACAGCTTGGCTGTGCCATTCCAAAATCACTTGCTCCATGTGGGTTGTGGTCTCATGCTACCAATTTTCTCAAATTACTCCTTTCAATGTCATTTGAGGTGGCCATAAAGAAAATAAATGTGCAAGGAGTGAGTAGGAAGATACTAACCATGAATGAAATCAGGATCATGGAGAGTAATAGGAGTCCCAGGATCGTGAATTACTTAGCCAGGTGAGTGGTCACGGTCCTATCCCTTGAATGTTTGTTTACATACTACAAGCATGAGAGCTTAAAAACCCACTTTGGTCACTGGCAGGAAATAGAGTTATTAATGATTATTTCTCTACTTATCTCCAATGGATGGGAAGAGACTGCATTTTGTCTGCATAAATCCACCCTGGCAAATGCAGACTGAAAATGGTTCAAAAACCTGCATCAGCCCTATCTTAAGAATTCAATACCTTCTAAGTTCATTGCCTCCACAGTTCTTCGGGCTTGAGTTTATCAAGTTTCTTAAATGCTGATGAACCATCCAAGAGAGGACTGCCCTTGCATTGTTGCCCCTCTTTTCCATTGCTGTGTATGCCAGGAAGACTAGGTGCTTATTTCCAGAAATGCCATGCGTGACAGGTTTTTTATCTGGGCTCTTCCTAAACTGCCTTTCTCCTTGAGACAGCACAGACTGCAAACACTGCACAGCCTAGAGGCAATGTCTATGCCTTTACTTCTGCCCTTGTCTCCAAGGGACCCAGAAACAAGACTCAAGCAAAAAACCAACCTAGCCGTGCATGTTCACCTGCATGGCCTTGTTTCCTTTTTTCAGCTACCTTGTGCATGAGGAACTCTGGCTGGTGATGGAGTACATGGACGGAGGCACTCTGAGAGATCTCATCGACGAGATTCAAATGTCTGAAGGAGAGATTGCAGCTGTCAGTCGGGAGGTCAGGGATCCCATCTGTGCTTCCAAGGCCTTGAGCTGCATTGTCTGGGAAACAGGGGCTCAGAACGGGTGTGATTTCATGGGCCAAGCTTGGTTTCTGTGTTGCTGCTAGGCTATGGGCAAGCAAGAGCATCTCAAGTGAACTGTCTGCCAGTGCCCCTACACTCACTGGACTCACTTCCTGTCCTCTTATCCCCTGCTCTTGTATTCTAGCTCTGTCTCTTGCATTGGCATTTGCAGTTCTCCACTGAGAAAGGTGCTGCTCTGCTACTGTGAGAGCAGCAGGCTCTTGCTCTCAATGGTGCTGTGTTCTGCCATTCCTCCCCATTCCCCTGCAAAGGGAACCTTCCACAGCTGTTTCCTTGCTTGTGCGATGAACTCACAGCACTACTTTTTGCCCCCCTGGTTCTCTTTTCTCTCTCAGTGCCTGCAAGGACTGGATTTTCTTCACTCCAACCACGTGATCCATCGAGATGTCAAGAGCAACAACATCCTTCTCAGAACCGACGGCTCTGTCAAGCTGGGTCAGTGTATTCTTGCTCAGCTTCACCCTTCCAGGAATGGGGGGTGTGGGGCTGCTTTCAGTGACTGCCAGCTCCCCAAAAATGCTGCTGCTGGCAGTGCAGGGGTCCCCCCTGCTGTGGGCTGAAGGCACAGTTGCAGGGTGCACACAGCTATGACAAGGAACCACAAGCAGCCAAGAGTGCTATTGCTCTGTGTGTGTCTGTGTGTGTTCCTTCCAGAGGGAGGGAGCTGCAATCTAAACCTTCAGGGGAACAAAAGGCACTGCTGGAGGAAGTGTAAAAAATGGGGGGATGTTTGAAGTAGCCAATTCATATTGCCTTGGCTAAAGCCCTAAGGAAAGAGCAGGGAGTGTTGTCCAGGAAATTCAAGTGCACATTCTCAAACTTCCACTGGGGAATTCTCTGGCTTGGTTTCCTAATTGACAGTATTAAAATTAAAAGAGTATTTTGCTTTCTCCTCAGCTGATTTTGGCCTTTCTGCTCAGCTCACCCCTGAGCAAAATCAGCGGTGCTCGGTGACCGGGACTCCTTGGTGGATGGCACCTGAAGTGGTGAAGCGTCAACCATATGGCCCCAAAGTGGACGTGTGGTCTTTTGGAATTGTGGCAATTGAAATGGCCGAACAAAAAACTCCTTATGACAGTTTCACTGCTCGATCGGTAAGGAGCAAATACTCTCTGATCCCGCTGTCTTTCTCACCTGTCCCGTGTTCTCTGCTCACTGCACAAAATCCCATGGCCATCTGCTGGAAGTACTTCCACCAAGGCCCCTTCTACAAATGGCCCTGCAGCACATCAGCATCTGCTGGAGCTTTGGTTGCAGCACTGGGGGAACTCAAGCCTTACCTCGCCCAAACCATCTCCATTCTCAGGCAGCATTTTGCTTTGCCTTACAAGTCGTTCCAGCTCTTTTGGCTGTGTAGATGGCCCCAAGAATAGGAAACAAGCGTCTCAGAGCTGGTGTTATCTTTCCAGAAATGAAGCAAAGAAACTCAAACCAAACCAAGTTTCAAAAACAGTGCTTTTGAGAGAAGAGGTGCAGCCCCATTCTTCTCACAGGGAAACTTGCCTGAAACCTGGAGATGAGGCTGTAAAGCCAGAGTCTCTTCTGCTTCTTGTGCAGTGCTGCTGAGACACTCAGTGACCACCTTCTTTCCTAACCCAAGCCACTTTCTCCATATCACCAAGTGATATGGAGCCTGGTGACGGGGAGAGCCTGCCAAAACCTCCTGTTTGTTTCCTGGCACTTTCTGGGATGGGCACAGCGTTAATGCATTGACTTGAGAATCCAACCAGCACAGGGTTACCACAGGGATGACACTTCTGATTTCACCATGAATATTTTCCTTTTGCCACCTAAGGGAGCCTGAAATTTTCAGAGTGCTGAGAGACAGAGCTGCAGGTGGCTCCTGTGTGCCCAAACAGGCATTTTCAACCCAATACATTTGTGGAGGCATCTTAATGTGTCTGTGTTGAAAATGAGATTCCAAAGGTTTGTTTCCTTCCCTGAGGAACACCTGCTGCATTTCCTTTCTTTTCTTCCAATTACCATCATTTTCAAGAACAAGACAAAAAGCCTGAAGAGTTTTGTTTTATGGCAGCTGTGCTTAAGGGACCAACAAGCACTGCAGAGATTCTTTTCATGTAAGAATCCTTGGAATAGTAGAGTTACTTAGAATAGCAAAATCCCTCTTCCAAAAAGGCTGCCAAGCTGCTGGGAATCCTCCGAGAAGGAAACACGTATTTGCTGATGTAGTTGCCACTAACTAGATCAGGCAATGAAATCAGCTGCCAAGGCAAGATCTGCTGGATGTTGGCAAAGCTGTGGCTTTGGGGCTTGGGTTTTTTCATGATACAGGAAAGCCATCATCCAAATGCTACAGGAAAGTCATCTCTGCCTCTCTGCCAGGGCAAAAACTGCCACTGCAGAGTGGAGCTGGAACAATGGGCTCTGGGAGAGCAGTTCCAGATGGGAAAGAAGCAGGTGGAGCCTTGTGTTTCCTTTTTCTCCAGGCTAAATTCCACATAGCCACAGAAGGGAGCCCACAGCTGCGGCAGCCCGAGCAATTCTCGCCTTTGCTGCATGACTTCCTGAGCTGCTGCCTGCAGAAAGGCGAGGCGCAGCGCTGGTCTGCCAAGGAGCTGCTGCAGGTAAAATGCCAAAAGGGCTGCAGGTGAAACAGTGTCCCAGGGATGGGCTCCTCCTCCACTGAAATCCAAGGCATCAGATGAGCCCCCATCCTCCTCCCTTCCAACCTTGGTGCTGTTCAGCTGACAGTGGGGAGCAATCCTAGACTGGGCTGGGCTGGCAGGGAGTGCTGGGTTTTAGCGCTGGCTAAAATCACCAGGGCACTTACTCATTTCTTGCTGGGAGCTATGGATTAGGAGAAGGGCAAAACAGGCTTCAAACTTCAAAGGAATAACAAATTTTATTATCAGGCCCACAAGAATAAGAAAGGTCTCACCTGTGCAGTGAAAGGGTTCAATCTCACCCAGGTCATGGCAGTCACGGTGTTGGATTTCAGGCTGTGCTGGGCCCCTCTCTCTGCCCGGGAGTCGCTGGCAGGGGAGGCTCGGCCTGGAGCCGTCGCTGCACGCCGGGGAGAGGGTTTAGTGTGGGCAAGATGTCAGCAGCCATGGCCTGGCCCAGCCTGGGGCCGGGGTCCCGCAGCCTCCATCCCCCGCCCGGGAGCCGCTGGGCTCTGGCCCGGCCTCCCCCAGGAGCACAGGCCGTGGGCGAGCAGGGCCGGCCTCACCAGAGCTCCGTTACCTTCGGTCTCCGGAAGCAAAGAGGGCCAGTGCCCGGGATGGTGGTTTTCAAAATGTGCATCATCACAGAGGCACATCTCATTTCTAAATGGTGCAAAATGTTGTCAGTTCTCAGAACTAGCCAGCCATTGGCCTGTCTCAGGCACAGAGGAAGCTCCCAGCAGCTTCTCTCAAAGAAATCACTTCCGTGCGGGGTTTCTTACTTCTTTCCCTAAATGTCAATTCATCTCAAACTAACACACAGGGACATGGAAAGGTCATCTAGTCTGTGTCCTGCAATGAGCAGGGACATCTTTCAAGAGATCAGGATACTCACACCTCAGATATTTCCAGGGGTGGGCCTCCTACCAGCTCTTGGGGCAACCTGTGCCACTCTTGCCCCATGCTCCTGACCTACTCTGACTCAATCCCCTTTTCATTTAAAAAGTATTCCCCTGCCTTTGAAGCTCTTAGATTGGAAAATCATGCTTTCTTGTTGTTTTCTTTTCCTTTCTGCAGCATCAATTTATAACATCGGCCATGCCTGGGTCCAGCCTGGCACCTCTCATTGTTGCCGTGAAGAAGTGGAAGGAGGAGGCAGGAATGCAACAATTAATTTAGAACTGTCTTCTCCATGACCAACATAGAGTAGGATTATAGAGTAGGACTGCAGAGTAGGATTGTAGAATAGGATTATAGAGTAGGATTGTAGTGCAGGATGGTAGTGTAGGTTTGTAGTGTAGGATTGTAGGGTAGGATTTTAAATAAAATTTCTAAAATCTCAACTCCTTTGGAACATTTCTTTCCTTCTGACCCTGTGAGAAAGCTCAACATTTCCTCCTGAATTGTCAGTTTTTTCTTAGAGGTGGAAAGTGACATTGATGGCTTCTTTGGTACAGTTTGTAAGGGGGGAAGGCTCCTCTTCATTCATCCTCTCCAGACCACACTGCGTTTAAAATATGGCCAACTGGACAAGTTTTGCCCAGCTCTGGCATTTCTATTTGAGGCAGAAACAGCAATGGCATTTGCAGGAAAAACCAAAGGAGGAGCGGTGCAACGCAAACATCCTGTGCAGATGCAGGTTGTGCAGATGTGACTCGAGAGTATTTGGGTTCCTGCCACTTGGATTTGTATCCCTAAGAGAAATCTCTTTGGCTGGAGGAGAGTCTGGCTGAAGAGAGAAAGCAGAAAGAGCAGTGAGGGTGCTGTGCAAGGTCTCCTGTGGTGCAGAGCTGTCAGCGCCTGTGAGGTGAGAGCGGGCCCGGCCTTGGCCAGGCTGGAGCCCCAGCAGAGCCCTGGCAGAGCCCGGAGAAGCCTGAGCCTCGGCACAGGCAGGCTGGAAGGAGGCCCTTGGAGCTGCAAGAGGCAGCAGCCTGGCCCTGGCTGCCTCTTGCTGGCCCCAGGCAAATCCTCCACTCTCAGAGCCAAGCTGGCAGCTGGCTGCTCCTGAGGGGAAGCGGCGCCGTGCTGGGCACAGCACACACTGGTGCCATGGGCTGTCTGGAGTCTGCACAGGACGAGAGAAAGGCAAAGAGCAGCCCAGGGCTGCTGCCCTGCCTGACCATTGCTGCTCTTCTGCCGCCTGCCCTGGAACTCCTGGCAATGGTCAGCAGTGTGTGCAGCACTCTGGGCACAGGGGGAGGGAGCCGGGCTGCTCCGCAGGCTCCAGCACAGGGCAGTGTCCTTCAGGCATGGCATTTCTGCCAGGGGAACCGAGGCCAGCGTGAGGCACTGACAGCAAGTCAGGGCACATCTGCACGAGCCAGTGCCTCACACAGCTCTGGGACCAAGCGCCTGCAATCCTGGAGCTCTGCACTGAGCCACAGCAAAGGTGTGAAATGCAGAGGGTTTTGCAGAAATATTCAGGGGCACCAGGCCAGCCTGCTTGGTGCTCTCTGGGGCACAGCAAGCACTGTGCAATGCAGCTCGGAGCTGCTGGCAGAGAGGGACTATGGGCATGTGCCTGAGGCTTGTTCTTGAGTAGTGATTTGGAAGGGAGCAGAAGGGTCTCAGTAGGCAATTTGTGTTTTCTTCATGAATTGCTGAATGAAAGACACAATGTGGTCTCACGCAGCAAGAGCACTTGCTGAATTTATTGACTATAAGTTTGTGTTGAATTCCCAGAAAAGGGAAGTGTTGAAGTGTAACAAAAAGGCCTTTTGAATTCAGTTAGCCCCTGAGCCTTAATCCAAAACAACCACCGGGAGGCTGACAACTACCTCATGCAGAGCCCTGCTGCAAGGGCTTCCATAATCACAGAATTAGAAAATATGAAGCTTAGGAAAGTAGAATGTGCCCATCAAGTTAAAAAAGTTTAAAAACTTGTCCTTTGCAAAGAATGGACAAGTGAGTTTGTGGTGGAGCTTTCTCCCTCACTCCTGGCATTGAATAAACAAATCCCTGCTCTGCAGGCCCTACACTATGGAGTACTGTTTTCTTGACTACTATTTGTGCATCATAATCACGCTATGCTTTTCATTGTCTTCTTGGAACCTTCTAAGTATAAAGTGAGTAAGACAGTGAGTTGTGTATTGATAGGGCCGAAGAAACATTTCCAAATGCCATCCTGGGAAAGGAAAGGACGAGAAACAGCGCTGGGGAAGAGCGTCCCTCGAACAGCCCTCAGAGCTGCCACCATGCACAAGATGGCGGCCAGGGCTGAGGCTGTGCCACCGTGCACAAGATGGCGGCCGGGGCTGAGGCTGTGCCACCGTGCACAAGATGGCGGCCGGGGCTGAGGCTGTGCCACCGTGCACAAGATGCCGGCCGGGGCTGAGGCTGTGCCTCTCAGAGCGCTCTGCAGCCTCTGCCAGCCCAGCCCCAGCCCCGGAGCAGCGCAGGGCGGGCAGAGCCCCCTTCCAGCCGTCTGCTTCAATGGACATTGACAGACACCCGGGCCACGCACACAGGCTGACACCTTTGCTCTGTGCACACAAACACGTACCACACACTTGGGAACCTCGGCTGGCAGCATTTTCAGGTGAAAATACAAAGAAACTCCAGGGTTTGAAGGTTTTCAAATAGAGTATTTCATTTGCCAATAAAAGGACCAAAAGCAGAAAGGGGCATCCCAGCCTGTTTCTTCCATGCAGGAATAGTGTCACAGTGACTGTGAGCTGATGAAGACGGAGATGGGATTTAATCCAAAGCAGATTGTGCAGTGGGTGCTCACCTGTGATATGTATCCCTCACAGTACCTATTTATTTGGAACACTAGGAAGATTATGAGGCTGGGCAAGATATTAACCCTTTCAATACAGACATGAGACCTACAAACCTTGTTCATCTCTCCAGGGACAGAAAAGGACAGAGTAATAGCACACAAAAAAAACAACAAAAAAACATCAAAGTCAGTAAAAAAAAAAAGTCAAACATTAGATAGAAAAGTAATGAAAAAATGGTAATTGAAACAAAAATATTCTTATAGTAAAGCCATAGAAATAAACAATGATATACAAAATAACTCCTTTAATTAATGAAAAATATATAAAAATATATTAAAACTGTAAATCTAAACAAAAGCATCCAGAAGTCCCAGTGCCCACGTTCCATCCCCTCATTTCAAGCTGAAAGCAGAGATCCCCTTGTGACTCTGCCTTTTAATAAAGAATGTCAAACTTCAACAAAATTCCCTTAGAAAGACCCCATGAAGGTTCACAATGTGAGAGCTCACTCGAGGCAGCCCCAGCTCCTGCCCTGGTTCAGTCCCTGTCAAGCCCACTGTGCTTTCCAGCTGCTTTGCTCCAGCTCCCCCCAAATCACCATGAATTCCACTGAAATGAAACAAATCCAAATCCTCGTGGGTCGGGACAAGGGCAGGGAGAGGTCACTCAGGGATCACCATCAGGGCCACAACAGCCCGACACGGGGAAATGAACTGAGCTTAGGACTGAGCAAATCAGACCAGGAGAATGAGGATTAAAATCAGTCTTGAGAAACACCTCCTCCCGCTCCTGAACTTTTCTGTCCGGGCCGCTGCTCGCGGGGCACAGAGAGGGGCCCGGCCGTGTCCCTCCAAACCTCCCTGGGAATCACCCCAGAGCCCTCAGCCTTCCTTGTGCCCATCCCCGGGGCCCCTTGTCCCTCCCAATGGCTCCAGTGGCTCTCCCAGTCCATCCCAGCCTCTCCCAGTCCATCCCAGCCTCTCCCAGTCCATCCCAGTCACTCCCAGTGACCCCGCCTGTCCATGTCGCCTTTCCGTGGATCTGCCGCCCCTCAGCCAATCAGAGCGCGCCTCTCTGATGACTCATCTGTTGCCAGGCAGATCCACAGAGCCGAGAGCCCCGCGCTGGACTCGGCCACCCAGTGCAGCGAACTTCATTCCCAGTCCCTCCCAGTGCCACCACAGTCCCGCCCAGTGCCACCACAGTCCCTCCCAGTGCCACCACAGTCCCGCCCAGTGCCACCACAGTCCCTCCCAGTGCCACCACAGTCCCGCCCTGAGGACCCAGAGTCCCGCCCAGTGCCACCACAGTCCCGCCCTGAGGACCCAGAGTCCCTCCCACTCCTTTTTAGCCTATTCCCAGTCTACTCCGAGTTCATTCCTCCTTTACTCCCAGACCTCCACACTTACTTCCAGTGTCCCAGTATCCACTCTCATCTCTTTCAGTGCCACCCCAGTCCCTCCCTGTCCATTCCCAGTCCCTCCCATTTCCACACCACTCCTCTCCACTCTCTCCCAGTGCCCATCCCAGCGTGTCCATCTCGCTGGTGCCCTCCAGCTCCCAGCCCGGCCCCGGCCGCCTGCTCTGCTCCCTGATGGATTTCTCCCCTGCCCACATCCAGCTGAGCTGCTCCCAGGGCCAGCAGCAGCTCTCGGGCCACGTGCTGGCCACTGCCGTGCTCCCCAGCGGGGGCTGGAGCCAGCAGCTCCTGGTGCTGCTGGAAACCGCCCCCGGCAATGCGGGCTCAGCTCCAGCTGCCAGGTGGAGCACGGCAGCCTGGAGCACCCCCTGAGCCGGCACTGGGGCATGGCCCGGCCCCCACAGCGCCGGGGGCAGCGGGGGAGGCACTGGGGGGGCCCAGAGGGGGATTGGGGGGTGCTGGGAGGAACTGGGAGGGAGTTTGAGATAGACTGGTTTAAACTGGGGAAGGGATTGATGTGCTTAGGATGGCTGGGAAGGGGTTTGAAGGATGTTGGGGAGGGTGGGATGGGGTTCTGGGGGTCCTGGTGGACACTGGGAGGGAGTTTGGGGGTGCTGGGTGTCACTGGGAGGGATTTGAGTGAGCCTGGAGGGACTGGAAGGAGATTGGGGATTGGAAAGCAGGGATTGGGATGAGGTTGGTTGTGCTGGAAAGAGACTGGGAGGAGTCTTGATGAGTCCTGGTGGGCCTGGGAAGGGACTGGGAGAGGGTTTGGGGGTCCAGGGGCAGTGGGGAGAAATTGGGAGGGGGCTGTGGGATCCTGAGAGGAACAGGAGGGGCTCTGGTGGGTCCTGGGGAGGCTGGGAAGAGACTGGCAGTGATTTACCAAAATAGCGATATTGATCCAGTATCAACATCAATCTGTTAATGGACAAAAAACCTCTCCAACAGTTTAAAGTTACAAAGTGGATGTTTAATCACAGCACTGGGCGAGTGCGGGAGTCACCCCTTAATACGCACTGCAAGTTGACAAAAGATTCCAGTGTCTATTTATTTACAAAAGTCTTAAATATCCAAAATACTAATACATATTAATACTAATGCATATGCATAATGCTAGCACCTCCCATGTTCCACTTCGGATTAGAATTCATGGTAATGATTTTAATGTCATTACGCCTGCATGGTTGGCTCCCCAATTTGAGGAGGAGGTCATTTTGGTGTGGAGGGTTCATCAAGGGATGAAGGAAAACCGCTCTTCCTCACTCTCACCTTTCTACCTTTACAATGGTTGACATTACAAATGACATTTGGTACAACTCCAGTTTCCTCCCTTGTGACTTGGAAATGGGTTTCCTGATGTAAGGTCTGTGATCTTCCTGAACCCGTTTATCAGTTTCTCTTTTCTCATTATAAGCACAGCTGAACAAACATACAATGAAAAGTAATTTTTTATCTAAGTCCGAGATTCATTATCTCAAATCCTGTTTCTCACTTCATCATTAACTCTAACTAGTTCCAGCAAGGCCTATCTCTAGCCAAGACCCCTAATTTTTCTAAAATTCTTAATTGTTTAAAATTAGTGACTCCAAAGGAGGTTTCAGAGGGTCCTGGGTAGGCTGGGGGAGACTGGGAGGGTCCTTGGAGGGGCTTGGGGTGTCTGTGAGAGGTTTTGGGGGTCCTGACCTCTGCAGATGCCCCAGGGATGCCATCAAACGCTGCCCAACGCAAGATGCTGATGGGGATTGGAGTCTCAGTGTTGGGCTTCGTCTTCTTGGCACTGGGGCTCGGCTTCTGCCTGCGCAGGAAGGTGAGGGAGGGTTCTGGGGGTCGTGTCTCCCTCACCCAGAGCGTTTGTGCTCCCCTCTGGGCCCCCAAGCCCGGTGTCACCCCCTTTTCTCTGCCCACACAGCTCCTGAGGCAAAAGGTTCCAAGGATTGAAAGTCAACAATTCCCATTGTCATTCTGTATCCTGTTGAATTTTCATTCCCCTGCTTTCATCCAGGTGCCCACAGGGAGCCAGGAAGACGTGGAGCCTCCCAGCCAGGTGTCTTCCCAACACGCATCACCAGGACCACGGATCACCAGGGCTCTGCCCAACGGGGGTCACTGGGGATCATCCAACGCCCATCCTCCCATGGGGGATGGAGCTGGAGCAGCGCACGAAGCTCTTCCCGCACTCGGGGCACTCACAGGGCTTCCCTTACTGGTGCCTACGTTGGTGTTGGGTCAAGTTAGAGCTCCGTGAGAAGCTCTTACCACACTGGGGACACTCGAAGGGCCTCTCCCCAGTGTGGATGCGCCGGTGCCTGATGAGGTGGGAGTTGCGTTTGAAGCCCTTCCTGCAGTCGGGGCAGCGGAAGGGCCTCTCCTCTGTGTGAATCCGCTCATGTTTGAGGACATTGGAGCTGGTCTGAAACCTCTTCCCACACTCAGGACACTCATAGGGCCTCTCCCCAGTGTGGATGCGCTGGTGTTTCCTCAGGTTGGAGCTCCACCCAAAGCTCTTCCCACATTCCAAGTACGTGTAGGGCCGTTCCCCTGTGTGGATCACCTGGTGTCTCATCGGGTCAGAGATATTTCTGAAGCTCTTCCCACATTTCCCACACTCATAGTGTTGTTCTCTCATGTGGATCTTCTGGTGATTCCTCAGGCTGGAGCTCTGGCTGAAGCTCTTCCCACATTCTCCACACCCATAGGGCTTTTCACCAGTGTGGATCCTCTGGTGCTCGATCAGGTGGGATCTCTTTCTGAAGCCCTTCCCGCATTCCAAGCACTTGTGGGGCTTCTCCCCCAGCTCTGAGCTCCGGCTGGATCTCTGGCCGTGTTCCTGGCACTGGGGGGATCTTTCCTCCTCGCAGCTCCCTGGACTGGGTTTCCAGCCCCTCCTCATGCAGGATCTCTGGGGCTTTTTCTCCTCCTCTGCCATCTGGACACAGTTTGGGAATGAAAATTCCTGGTTAGGAGGAAAAGGAGAGGAGAGCGCCTTGGACTGGGGGTTCCTCCATGCCCAAGTTCATCTCAGGAAGTCATTGGGCATCTTGTGTCTGTAACAAAGCAAAGCACCAAGATTCAGCCCAAACAAGAAAACAATGATGAAAAACTACCCAAACACCAAATTCAGTCAAAACCCCCTCCAGAATACAAAGATTCGGCCCCTGCAAAAAAACAAAGCACCAATATTTAGCCCAAAAAAGTTCAGAAACACCAAGATTCAGCCCCATCAAAATCGTGGATCCCCTCCCCAGTCACCTCCAGGGCAACACTCCTGGAACTGCACATACAGGGAGAATGGAACGTTGTCCTGCTTCCTCTTCCTTCTCTCCCACCTCCTCCTGTGGCCCTACTCTTCCTCCCACTCCTCTTCCTCCTACTATTTCTCCTCCTCCTGCACCTGCTCCTCCCACGTGAATCCTTAGACCGTTTTGTTCTTCAACCCTGCTTCTCCTTCCCTTCTCCTCCTGCCCCCAGGCCCAGCACCCACTGCCGCCTCCCTCTTCCCCCCCAGTCCCACAGCATCCCACCGCAGGGGCACGGATGCAGCTGGGCCAGCTCGGCCTGGGGCAGCGCTGGGCTCTCGGCCGCTTCCGCCCGCACTCGCTCCCCACTGCAGCCGCTCCCGCCACCACAGCGCGGGGGGGGCCGGCCTTGGCGCTCCCCCCTCCCACCTCCCCAAATTCCCCTCCAGGGGGGCGCCAAGGCCCGGGGGGGAGGGGCGCAGCTGGGATCCAGCTGGGGAACGCTGGCAGCTGCGGCTCTGCCTGGACACTGATGAGTCATCAGCGCCGCGCGCTCTGATTGGCTCAGCCCTGCCTGAGCCCTGCGCCTGCACCAAGGGGGGACACCCTGCTCCAGGGGGGATGGCCCCAAAACGGGGCAACCCCAGCAAAGGAACAACAACAAAGCCTCTTCACAAACTGATCCCCTCAACCTCACTGCACATAGGGCCAGGGACGTGGACATAAGGAAGTGACAGGAGGAGCCATCAGCTGCACAAAATGTTATTAATTGATGACACAGACTGCTGTTCAGCCAAGGTCCTGCTAAATTCATCAACTTCCAGAAGAACAACAAAGACTTAACACAGCCATCAATATCCTTAGCTATACAAAAGTGAGGTACATATTAAGGGGGTATGTGGGAGGTGCATTGGGAAGTCTGTGCCTCTCCAGGACTTCAGCCAATGGGGAAAGGGAGAGGGAGATGTGACCAAGAAAATTAGGATGAAAAGGAGGCTGTGTCCTCCAATAATTGGAGAGACCCCATGGGAAATGTCCCATGGCCTCGCCCTATTTTTATGAATGAAATTACTGTTACAGGACTCCTCTGTCTTCCTTGTGGACAGAAACCTCTGGGGATGTCAATTTTTCCACACACCTTGGGGCTCCTCCGCAATTCCTTCCACCGTCCGGGCCGGCGGGCAGTGAGTGCAGCTGAAGGGGCCTCACCCAGTTTGGGGGATCGGCTCCCTCGGCTGGCGGCGGCACCGGGCATTGATTGGGTACCCGAGAGTGAGCAGGAGACAGACGAGGGACGGATCAGGGCGGCTCTCAAGAGTCGGCAGGGAGAGAGCACTGAAAATCTCAGCAGTGACTACAGTGGCATCTTCAGGGAGTGAACATGGCAGGGCACCCAGGGAGGGGACAAAAGGGAAAGCCACAATGGGGTCCCAGCAAAAGGGATGAGGATCCCAAAATATCTCTCAAGGGTCCCTTGGGAGCATGTGGAGGTCGTTTGCACATTCTCCCAGAGGGAATTAAGGACATGGACACCCAGGGGGGCAAGAAGGGAAGTCCAGAAGGGATTTAGACAACAGGGGATGGATGGTGTTGGTGTGTTGGGAAGGGATTGGCTGAAGGGGAGTGTGCAGGAATGTGCTTAAGGCAAGAAGCAGGAGGAGGAATCCATGGGATAAGAAAAAGGATAATGGAAAAGAGGAAGAGAAAAATACTGAGGATTGGGATGTGTTTCAGAAGGGTCTCATCCTCCAAATTTGCTTGCTTACTCAGATCCTTTGTATCCCAGTTTTCCAGGACAGGAAAACAAGGAGGTGAGGATTTCAGGGGGTTTCTCTGAGCTGGGAGCGGCAGGAGCGGGCGCAGAGCTGCGGCACCGGGAGCACGGGCTGGGGGCCTGTGGGGAGCTGTGGGGCCGGGCCGGGGCTGTGGGGCAGCCGGGGCTCAGCGCCGGGCGCTGCCTGAGCCCAGCACCCCCCGGGCCGGGCCGGCAGTGGCCCCCGGCCCCCAGGAGGCTGCGGGACGCCCCGGCCGCTGCCCGGCCCCGTGGAGCTGCCGGCCCTGCCCGCCGGGGGGGCCGCCTTTGGACACTGCGGCAGGACAGGGACCGGCTCTGGGATACGGGCTGGGGAGGGGAGCCTCAGCACAGCCAGCACGAGGAAGGAACAGCTCACAAATGGCGATTAGACCTGCAAGGATCCACATGATCTTTTAAGCATTTCCTGCTGGGTCCCTGGAGACAGGAAGGATTTTGCAGAAAGCTCAGCAGCTGCCACAGGATGAGCACCCACAGGCACTGAGGGGGGCTGCAGCAGCGACAGAAGAAGCCCCTGCAGCACTTGCTCACAAAGGCTCAGCAGCTGAATGCAGCAAGGGATGAGCAAAAGGCCAAGCTGAAGGCAAAGGCCATGGCACACTTCCTACAGCCCCTGAGGGATCAAGCCCAGCGCCCAAGGGGGCCCCAGCACCCAGGGGACACCCTCGGCCACAAGCACCTGGCACAGGCATTGCCCTCCTGGCCAGGGCACAGCCCACCCAAACAGCCCCTGGCAAGGAATCAGCCTTCCAGCTGCAGGGCACAAGGACACTGCAAGCACAGACAGCAGCACCCTCAGCACCAGCAAGTCCAGCCCTTGATGGACACGCATTCTTAGCGGTGGCACAGCTCCCATTCCACCAGGGACCCACCACACTGCAGCCCTTGGGAACATCCAGGGTGGCTCTGGATCCAGAGGAGACCTTTCCTGATGGACACAGGGGCCTCTCTATCCACTCAGAACCTCACACCTAAGGGGGAAAATTGTTAAGGTATATTTTAATTAATAAGGCACTAAGTGAGAAAGATGAGTAGTTGACTTTTATTCAGCCACTATTAGCAGATGTGGAGGATGGGTTTAAAATGCAGGAATTTTTCTTTGCTCACAGTTGTGATTGTAATTTACTGGGAAGGGATTTGATGGCTAAACGGGGAATGCAGATTAATGTTGCAAAAGGTGATACAGAGGCTGGTTCTGTTGTACCTCTGTGTCAAATGTCTGGCAGAGCCATGGCTGAAGTGAACCCACAAGTGTGGGCAGACCCAGAGAAACTGGCAAAATTAGATATGGAGCCTCTCCAAATTTCCCTGAAGCAACCAGGACAAGAGGTGTCGAAAAGCAATCCCCTGTTCCAAGGGAGGGAAGGAAGGGCTCACAGCCTGTCTGGGAGTCCTGCTCAAGGCACGGCTTGGGGAGCCAGGGATGGCTCCCTAGAATGCTCCTATCCTGCCAAACAAGAAATCCAATGGAATCCACAGAATGCTGCAGGACCCAAGAAGAAGAAATGAGATGATGAAACCGAGACACCCCACACTCTCAGATCCTTACACCAGCCTCAACCAGCTGCCCTCCTCACACTGCTGCCATTCACAACTTGATGCAAAAGATGCTTTCTGGGGATCTGCCCACTTCCAGAGGATGCAAACACAATTCTGCCTTGGGCTGGCAACAAGAGGTAGAAGGGAAAATGCTCAAGACATGGACGGTCCTTCTGCAGGGATGCTCGGAAGCACCGGCCTGATTGGGGCAAGCCTTGCAGGAAATACCAAAGGAATTGACCTCACCCCCAGGGACTGGCTTAATGCAGGATGTGGATGACTTGATCCAGTCAGGAGGACAAGGAGAAGAGGCAGAGGAAGCCTCTGTGAAATGGCTTCATTTTCAGGCTAAAAAACAGCTTTGAGTATCTGAAAAAAAAGAAAGGGCAAATGGTAGAGAAAATGGTTAAATATTTGGGACCTATATTGACAGAAGCTTTGTCTTGTATTGACCCTGAGAGGGTCCAGGAAATCTCAGAAATAATGTGACCCTGGACTAAAATGGAGCTGCAGCAATTCTTACAATTAACAGGGAATTGCAGGAGCTGGATTGAGGATTCTCTCTTCTAGCCAGAACATTGTGTGAACTTTTAATCCCCAGATAGCCTCAATGTTATGGGGTGGACATAAGAAAGAGAACAAAACTTAACAAAATGAAAATAATAAAATGATTGATGCCCCAGCCATGGCTCTTCCAGACTCAGAAATCTGAATTGCAAGGGAATATTAAACAGGCCACCCCTGAGCCTGCACTGAAGGCAACGCAGCAGCAGCCAGGGCTCCCCAGCGGGGGAAGCCCCTGGGCCTGCCCACAGATCCTCTGCTCAAATCCTCGGCCTGGCCACCCTCCTTTGCCATCTCCAGCCACTGCGGGACAATCCTTGCTCTCACTCTTGCAGCTTCAGGCCTTTCTGTGCCTGCCCTCGCCACAGCTGCTGGGGAAGGCACCGGGACAATTCCACTCTGCCTCTCAATTCCACTCACACTCTGCCCTGCCTGGGATTCGCTGCTGGCAAAATAGACCAACTTGAAAATGGCTTCAAATCTTATTTCTCTAAAGGGACTTGGTTTGCCTTTGCCTTGGGGAAAGGAAATTTAAAGGTTTTTTTAAGGGATGTTCCACCACTCAGCAGAGATGAAATTAACATCTCAACAGACTGGGAATAGCCCAAAAGATTCCCCCCAAGATAACGACCAGCAACAAAACATCAACACCCAGCAGCAAACATCAACCAACATCTTACCCCAGACACTGCCCCAGGCACAGCTGGAGACACCTGGTCTGGAAAAGGCTGAGCAGAAAATCCAGGAGTGCCCACCTAATTCACATCACAGGCACAGAAATCCCGGTGCAACAGGAAACCAAATCCTAACAACTCCACACCTTGAAACCAATGAACATTAAACCAATGGATTTCTATGGGGTCAGAATGTATAAATTTAGGAAAAAATTAGTCAAACTCATGTGTCATGGGATGATTTTCTCTGCACACCCAGCCTAAGTGTGCATGAAATTATTCCTGTTGCACATTCCGGCCAGAATCAAGTAATGCCTTATTTCTCTAAAGACATTGTTGAAGAGTTTTTGCTTTTCACAGTTTCAGTGAAGGGATTACACCATTAGAATATTTTTTCATAATAATTTTATTTCCATATTGTGGGTTCTGTTTGGGCCAGTGTTGTGAGAATCAGTTTTTAGTCCTAGTTGAATAAAAAGAAAATACTTGATTGCTTTGTAATTTCTCTTTTTATGTTTGTATGTGGCCCATACTGATGGCAAAAGGATGGTATGGGTTATCTTATGTTCACATTTAAGATGTATTTTGAAAAACTAGAAAAGCTTAAAAGGTGGCCCTTTAACTCGTAAACCACTAATAGAATATTTTTTTTGTCAAAAAAAGAAAATCGGCAAAGAAGGCACCAGCAGGGAAGTGGGGAGAACACTTGAATCACCCCCAGCTGCCCAGAAAGAGAAGCTTTGTTCCAGGTAGCCAGGAGAGGAGCTTTAGAAATGCAAATGAACACTGATGGCCCAAAGCCTGCACAATGGCCCAGGGGCTTTGGGTATCAGACCATTGGGGTTTATTTGCTGCCACAAGTTCAGGGAAATCAGTTGGGAATCCACGTATGTGATGATTTCATGAGAGAAAAGCTGACAATTGATGCAGCCCTGGCTAGAGGGAGCACCCAGAAATGGGGAAAAGATGAACGACCACCAGAACAAATCCTGCAACACCATGGACCAGACCCTGGGAACCCTGATGAATTCACATCAGGTACCAGAGAAACCATTTCTCATTTCAATGGGATAATTAGATTACAGGATGCCATTGAAATAATAACCAACCACACAGCTCCAGCTCCTGACCTTCCCCCCAACCAATCCACTCAGATGAGGAACACAACATTTCACCATGGGATGGGATCAGATTACCTTTTAGTAGAAAAAGGAGAGGTTTGGGAAAAGTTACGTAACTCAAACTGCTGATGGAAAACAGATGGCAATGGAAAAGTAGTAAAACAGATAACAAAGGAAATACCAAAGCAGCTCATATACTTGACCTGGAAAGGATGGGAATGGGACACACTTTTGTGGTTCCCTCGCAGACCATGGGTTAAACAAATGCTGTTTCTCCTCTCATGTGCTACAGCAACTCTCATCTTTTTACCATGCACCACACCTTGCTGAGTGCAGCTCATTCAGCAGCTGAGCAAGGGGATGCAGGTGGCAGCCAGGCCTCCTGAGCCACAAACGGCTACAAAAGGACAGAGAATGAGGGCACTGAGAGCAACCCCAAAAACAAAGAACACCCAGGAAGAAAAAACAGAGACCATGAGAAAATCTGCTTGGAGATAGGGCCAGGGACTTGTACATAAGGAAGCAATGGGAGAAATCACCAGTTTCAGAAAATGTTACTAATTGACAAGGACTGCTGTTCAGACCAAGTCCCGCTACATTCCTGAACTTCCAGAAGAACAAACTGTTATAAATGCAACGGCAAATTAAAGATTAACAAAGATTAATTTATTATAAATTAATAAAGCAACAAACAGTGAGGAAAAAACCACAATAAATGGACAGCGCAGCGCTGGGTGGACAGGGTCTATACGCAAGGTATAGGTGTTCCCAAATCCACGTCTGAGGGTCCCCTGGCCTGGGTTTTTATAGGGATTTTATGTCCCCAGGCTAGAATTCCAACCAGTTTCCATTCACCAAATGTCCCTGATTGTCGGGTGAATGGATTTCCTGGCCTAGAACATTGAGTCAGTAAGTATCCGGGCAGAGTCTCCTCAAATGCAAAGTGAGTCTGTATGTATTTTAACATATTTCATCACAGCGGGATTGAGAGATCCGGGCTGGTGCCGATGGATATCTCAGAGGAGTAGTCTCTTCTTTGTCTTTCTTGATTGAGTTTCTGTAGTATGGGTTTGGCAGGTGTGGTGTTCGATTCTGGCAACGACCGTCCCTTTTGTCTTGCTTGATGGTCTCCGGCCGAAATCGGCCGGGCGTTGCCTTTCTCTGGAGGTAGACTTTTAGGCTGGTTCTTTTGTTTCTGTGATGGCCTGTGTCCTGTCTTTTCCTCCGAGTTGATGAGTCTGCTGAAACCTGTTATCTGGGGGGGGTTCTTTTGCAATTCGTGGTTTTTTTTTTTGAAAAGGAATTCTATCTCGACCGGGAGGAGAATTCCTTATTCCATACTTACATTTAGTTATAATTATACATACTTTATTTAAACTTCTTATTCCGAATTTTTATTTACCCAATTCTTTATTACAAAACACTTCACAGAGACAGGAATATCGGGTGTTATACAAAAAGGACATGCAGCAGGCAGATCGGGAAGGCTGAACCTTCCAAGCACCTCGGCCAGTGTTGGGCAAAGGGACAGGGACATGCGGCCGGGAAAATCAGGACAAAAACGAGGCCGCGTCCTCCAACAACTGGAGAGAGCGCACGGCAAATGCCCCATGGCCTCTCCCTTTGGGCAGCAATAAAGTCACTTGCACACCACTCCTCTGGCTCCTTGGGCCACACAAACCTCTGGCGCCGGGAATTTTCCTGCCCGGCCCCGGGCCCAGCGCAGCCACCTCCGGCCTCCCGACACGAAGCGGGACGAGCCAGCGCTGCTCCGCCACCGCCTCCTGCCGAGGCCGCAGCGGCAAGGAGACCGCGGGCAGCCGCTCCCGCAGCGCCCTCAGCCCAGGGCCAACACGGGCCGGCCACGGCACAAGCCACCCGCCACAGCCCCCTGCCGCCCCCTCCCGGGCAGCGAGCCCCGAGCCCCCGCAGAACCGAGCGCGGCTCCCACCTGCGATGGCCGGGGCCGCCTCCGAGCTCCGCCGCCGCCTCACCGGGCTCCGGTCGCCGCTGCCGCCGCTGCCGGGCCCGCACAGACGCTCCGGCAATGGCGGCTCTCGTGCCCCACGGCCGCCCTGAGGGCGCCAGCAGGGCCGGGCTTGTCCCCACTCTGCCCAATCAGCGCGCGCCAGAGCCACGAGTGACGGCAGAAGCAGCCAATCGCAGCCAGCGGCGGGCTCTGCACACGGCACGGCCTCGCGTGCCTTGGGCTGAGCTCGGCCATTTCTCGGCCCCCTGGGCTGAGGAGCGGCCCCGGCGCTGGGCCCGGCCCGGGCAGGAGGCCAAGGAAGCGCCGCTGCGCTGAAGCGCCGGGAGCTCGGGGTGCCCGGGAGCTGAGGGCGCTGCGAGCTGGGGGTGTGTCCGGGGTGGAGCAGGGCATGCCGGAGCGAGGCCAAAACTCTGTGACTCTCCTTCCTGTCCCGGGCGGGGAGCAGAACACACAAGGAAAGGCTCGGAGGTCGGGATGAGGGTGGGGAGAGTTCAATCCTTGGTCACGGGCACAGCACACCTGACTTGAGGAAATTAAATTGAATTTATTCTCAAACGTGTCAGAACAAGAAAACGAGAAGGAAAGTAATTCCTACGGAAATCCATCTTTCCCCCCAGCTGTCCCTCCTTCCCGGGCTTAACTTTGTGCCCCTCTCCGTCCCCCTCCCCGCCCAGAGGCACAGGGATGGGGGTCACAGTCAGGTCATGTCACTGCCTCCCCCTGAGGGCCAGGAATCCTTGTCCTGCTGCAGCCTTGGGTCCCTCGCAGGGGCCAGAGTCCCTCAGGACCAGGCTGCTCCAGCGGGGATGGCCAGGGGGATCCCCGAGTCCGGCCAGGAGCCACTTGCATGGCTGTGCAGGGGCTTCTGCCGGGCTCGGGGCCTCTCTCAGGCACCCCCTGCTCCGGCCCGGCCTCACTGCCCCCCTCACCCCCCCCATGCAGCGAGTGCCCGGGCAGGGAGATGCACGATTTTCCCGGGGCTGAATCTTGGAGTTTCTGAGCTTTATTGGGCTGAATGTTGGTGCTTTGTTTTTTTGTGGGGGCAGAATCTTTCTGTTTTGGGAGGATATCAGCTTTTTGGTGTTTTGGAAGTTTTTGATCTCTTTTGATGTTTGGAGGATGTTGGTGCTGAATCTTGGTGTCCTGGAGGTTCTTTCAGACACAAGATGCCCATTGACTTCCTGAGAGCACCTTGGGCAAGGCGGTACCCCCAGCCCAAAGTGCTCTCCTCTTGTTTTTTCCCCCAAACCAGGATTTTTCAATCCTAAGCCGTGGCTGGATGGAGGAGGTGGAAAAGCCCTGGAGAAGCCGCATGAGAAGGGTCTGCAAACCCAGCCCAGGGAGCTGCGAGGAGGAAAGATCCCCCCTATGCCAGGAACATGGCCAGAGATCCAGCCAGAGCTCAGAGCTGGGGGAGAAGCCTCATGGTGGGGAGAAGCCCTGCAACTGCTTGGAATGTGGGAAGGGTTTCAGGTACAGGTGCGAGCTGATCCAGGACCAGGTGATTCACACTGGGGAAAAGCCCTACGAGTGTGGGGAATGTGGGAAGTACTTCAGCAAGAGGTCCAACCTGAGGGCACACCAGGTGATCCACACTGGGGAATGGCCCTACACCTGCTTGGAATGTGGGAAGAGCTTTGGGTGGAGCTCTGACCTGAGAAAACACCAGCTCATCCACACTGGGGAGAGGCCCTACGAGTGTCCCCAGTGTGGGAAGAGGTTTCAGTGCAGCTCCCATGTCCTCCTACATGAGCGAATTCACACAGACGAGAGGCCCTTCCGCTGCCCTGACTGCGGGAAGGGCTTCAACTGCAACTCCACCCTTGTCAGGCACCGGCGCATCCACACTGGGGAGAGGCCCTACGAGTGTCCCCAGTGTGGGAAGAGCTTCTCACGGAGCTCTCACTTGACCCAACACCAACGGAGTCACCAGTAAGGGAAGCCCTGCGAGTGCCCCGAGTGTGGGAAGAGCTTCTCACGGAGCTCTCACTTGACCCAACACCAACGGAGTCACCAGTAAGGGAAGCCCTGCGAGTGCCCCGAGTGTGGGAAGAGCTTCGTGCGCTGCTCCAGCTCCATCCCCCATGGGAGGATGGGCATTGGATGATCCCCAGTGACCCCCGTTGGGCAGAGCCCTGGTGATCCGTGGTCCTGGTGATGCGTGTTGGGAAGACATGTGGCTGGGAGGCTCCACATCTTCCTGGCTCCCTGTGGGCACCTGGATGAAAGCAGGGGAATGAAAATCCATCAGGACACAGACCAACAATGGGAATTCCTTGAGGAGAGTGGATTTGTTGACTTTCAATCCTAGAGAACCTTTTGTCGCTGCCTCAGGAGCACTGTTGGCAGAGAAAAGGGGGTGACACCGGGCTTGGGGGCCCTGAGGGAACACACATGCTCTGGGGGGGGGAAATCCAAACTTAGGGACCCTGTCTCACATTATTGCTCAGGTAGATGCTGAGCCCCAGAACCAGGAAGACGAAACCCAGCATGGAGACTCCAATCTCCGTAAGCATCTTACTGCAGGTGGCATTTCATGGCGTCCCTGGGGCAACTGCAGAGGTCAGGACCCCCAAAACCTCTCACAGACCCCACAGGTACCTCAAAGGACCCTCTCAGTCTCCCCCAGCCTGCCCAGGACCCTCTGGAACCTCCTTTGGACTAACTAATTTTAAAAAATTAGGTATTTTAGAAGATTTGGAGATCTCAGCTAGAGACAGGCCTTGCTGGAGCTAGTTAGAGTTAATGATTAAGTGAGAAGCAGGATTTGAGATAATGAATCTCAGACTTAGGTAAAAAATTACTTGTCATTGTATGTTTGTTTAGATGTGCTTATAATGAGAAAAGAGAAACTGATAAACGGGTTCAGGAAGATCACAGACCTTACATCTGGAAACCCATTTCAAAGTCACAAGGGAGGAAATTGGAGTTGTACCAAATGTCATTTGTAATGTTAACCATTGTAAAGGTAGAAAGGTGAGAGTGAGGAAGAGCGGTTTTCCTTCATCTCCTGATGACTCCTCCGCACCAAAACGACCCCCTACTCAAATTGGGGAGCCAACCACGCAGTTGTAATGACATTTTAAACTGATTACAGTGCATTTTAATCCAAAGTGGGGAATGGGAAGTGTTAGCATTATGCATATGTATTAGTATTAATATGTATTAGTATTTTGGATATTCAAGACTTTTGTAAATAAATTCACACTGGAATCTTTCGTCAACTTGCAGTGCGTATTAAGGGGTGACTCCCGCACTCGCCCAGTGCTGTGATTAAACATCCACTTTGTAACTTTAAACTGTTGGAGAGGTTTTTTGTCCATTAACAGATTGATGTTGATACTGGATCAATATTGCTGTTTTGGTAAATCACTGCCAGTCTCTTCCCAGCCTCCTCAGGACCCAGCAGAGCCCCTCCTGTCCTCTCAGGATCCCACAGCCCCCTCCCAATTTCCCCCCACTGCCCCAGGACCCCCAGACCCTCTCCCAGTCCCTTCCAGCACCAGCAGGACTCATCAAGACTCCTCCCAGTCTCTTCCCAGCACAACCAACCTCATCCCAATCCCTGCTTTCCAATCCCCAATCTCCTTCCAGCCCCTCCAGGCTCACTCAAATCCCTCCCTGTGACACCCAGCACCCCCAAACTCCCTCCCAGTGTCCACCAGGACCCCCAGAACCCCATCCCACCCTCCCCAACATTCTTCAAACCCCTTCCCAGCCATCCTAAGCACCTCAATCCCTTCCCCAGTTTAAACCAGTCTGTCTCAAACTCCCTCCCAGTTCCTCCCAGCACACCCCAATCCCCCTCTGGGCCCCCCCAGTGCCTCCCCCGCTGCCCCCGGCGCTGTGGGGGCCGGGCCGTGCCCCAGTGCCGGCTCAGGGGGTGCTCCAGGCTGCCGTGCTCCACCTGGCAGCTGGAGCTGAGCCCGCATTGCCGGGGGCGGTTTCCAGCAGCACCAGGAGCTGCTGGCTCCAGTCCCCGCTGGGGAGCACGGCAGTGGCCAGCACGTGGCCCGAGAGCTGCTGCTGGCCCTGGGAGCAGCTCAGCTGGATGTGGGCAGGGGAGAAATCCATCAGGGAGCAGAGCAGGCGGCCGGGGCCGGGCTGGGAGCTGGAGGGCACCAGCGAGATGGACACGCTGGGATGGGCACTGGGAGAGATGGGAGACGAGTTGTGTGGCATTGAGAGGGACTGGGAATGGACAGGGAGGGACTGGGATGGCACTGAAAGAGATGAGAGTGGATACTGGGACACTGGATGAGGGCGTGGAGGTCTGGGAGTGAAGTGAGAATGAACTAGGAATAGACTGGGAATGGCTAAAAAGGAGTGGGCGGGACTGTGGCGGCACTGGGCGGGACTGTGGTGGCACTGGGCGGGACTGTGGTGGCACTGGGAGGGACTGTGGTGGCACTGGGAGGGACTGGGAATGAAGCGCGCGGCGCTTGCAGGCCGAGTCCAGCGCGGGGCTCTCGGCTCTGTGGATCTGCCCGGCAACTGATGAGTCATCAGAGAGGCGCGCTCTGATTGGCTGAGGGGCGGCAGATCCACGGAGAGGCGAGATGGACAGGCGGGGTCACTGGGAGAGGCTGGGATGGACTGGGAGAGGCTGGGATGGACTGGGAGAGCCACGGGAGCCATTGGGAGCCCACAAGGGGCCCCGGGGATGGGCACAAGGAAGCCTGAGGGCTCTGGGGTGATTCCCAGGGAGGTTTGGAGGGACACGGCCGGGCCCCTCTCTGTGCCCCGCGAGCAGCGGCCCGGACAGAAAAGTTCAGGAGCGGGAGGAGGTGTTTCTCAAGATTGATTTTAATCCTCATTCTCCTGGTCTGATTTGCTCAGTCCTAAATTCAGTGCATTTCCCGTGTCGGGCTGTTGTGGCCCTGATGGTGAGCCCTGAGTGACCTCTCCCTGCCCTTGTCCCGACCCACGAGGATTTGGATTTGTTTCAGTTCAGTGGAATTCGTGGTGATTTGGGGGGAGCTGGAGCAAAGCAGCTGGAAAGCACAGTGGGCGTGTGTCCTGGGTTGATTATGATGTTAAATTGTATCCCCATTCGTCCACCTAACCCAGACACAGGTTCTGTATTCTTAAAATTCCATCTGAGAGTAAAAGTGAGTGGAAAAGAAGCACCAAGTCTGTTATCAGACTGCACTTGCTCCCCCCGCATCGGGAGTTTTGACTACAGCACAGACAGACAACAAGACACAGATCGCCTTGGCTTTCCAGCTAGCCGGGGCAGAGAGATCTTCCTGGACTGTTTTCTTTCCCTTTTTCTGAAACGAATCGAAGCTGCTCTGGACTGGGGACTCGGGGCAGCACCGGGAGCACCCCTGGACTACCGGGAGCCCAGCCTGGGCAGCGGCATTTTCCAGCGCCAGAGGGACTGATAACAGAGCCAACACCCCCAGGAAAGAGACCCTCTGAAGTTCCTCATCTCTGCTGAAGGGCGAGAGGTTTTGTAATTTGATATCGTTCATTTTTGTGCTGGGTAGTGCTGTGCCTGGGAAATAAACAGGTTTTCTCCACTCCTCTCAGAGAAATCTCTTCCCGAACTGGATGGGGGGTGGGAGAAAGGGGCCACGTGGGTTTGCTTCCCGGGGGGAACCCACTGGAGGTTTTCTCCCAAATTTACCCTAAACCAGGACAATCACCCAAATTACACAAACACATCACAAAATTTCAGAAACATCCCTCCAAATTCTAGAAAAAATGACGAAAAATGGCAGAAAACACCCACAAAATTTCCTAAATCTTCTCAAAACCCTACCAAATTCCAGAAATATCCGACATAATCTCCAAAAATTTCCGCACAATCTAAGAAAAACCCATCAAAACTCTTCAAGACTCCTCAAAATCGCACAAAATTCCAGAAAAACCTTGCAAAATTCCGGAAAAAAAATTCACAAAATTCCCTAAATCTTCTCATAAACCTACCAAATTCCAGAAATATCCCAAAAAATCTCCACAAATTTCCACACAATCTAAGAAAAATCCCACACAATTCTTCAAGGCTCCTCAAAATCCCAAAAAATTCAAGAAAATTACCACAACTATACAAGAAAATTCCAGAAAATACCCTTAAAATTCTGAAAACCCCACCAAATTCCAGAAACACCCTACAAAATCTCCACTAATTTCCACACAATCTAAGAAAAATGTTCTCAAAGTTCTTCAAGTCTCCTCAGAATCCCACAAAATTTCAGACAATTCCACAACATTCCAAAAAAATCCCACCAAATTCCAGAAACATCCCACAAAATTCCAGAAAAAATCCACAAAATTCCCAAAATATTCTCATAAGCCTACCAAATTCCAGAAATAGCCCACATTATCTCCACAAATTTCCACGCAATCTAGGAAAAATCCCACACAATTCTTCAAGTCTCCTCAAAATCCCACAAAATTCAAGAAAATTACCACAACTTTACAAGAAAATTCCAGAAAATTCCCTTAAACTTCTGAAAACCCCACCAAATTCCAGAAACACCCTACAAAATCTCCACTAATTTCCACGCAATCTAAGAAAAAGGCTTTCAAAATTCTTCAACTCTCCTCAGAATCCCACAAAATTCCAGACAATTCCAAAACATTCCAAAGAAATCCCACCAAATTCCAAAAAACTTCTCATAACCCTACCAATTTCCAGAAACATCCCACAAAATCTCCACTAATTTCCACGCAATCTATGAAAAATGTACTCAAAGTTCTTCAAGTGTCCTCAGAATCCCACAAAATTCCAGACAATTCCAAAACATTCCAAAGAAATCCCACCAAATTCCAGAAACATCCCACAAAATTCCAGAAAAAAATCCACAAAACCCCCAATATCTTCTCATAAGCCCACCAAATTCCAGAAATATCCCACAAAATCGCCTCAAATTTCCACGCAGTCTAAGAAAAATCCCACACAATTCTTCAGGGCTCCTCAAAATCCCACAAAATCCAAGAAGACTGCCACAACATTCCAAAAAAATCCACAAAATTCCCTAAACCTTCTGAAAACCCCACCAAATTCCAGAAAATCACCACAAAAATCTCCACTGATTTCCACAAAATCTAAGAAAAATCCCACACAATTCTTCAAGGCTCCTCAAAATCCCACAAAATTCCAGAAAATTACCACAACATTCCAAAAAAATCAACAAAATTCCCAAAATCTTCTCATAAGCCTACCAAATTCCAGAAATAGCCCACAAAATCCCCGCAAACTTCCACGCAATCTAAGAAAAATCCCACACAATTCTTCAAGGCTCCTCAAAATCACACAAAATTCCAGAAAATTACCACAACATTCCAAAACAATCCCACCAAATTCCAGAAACACCTAACAAACTTACAAAAAAAACCCCCACGAAGTCCCCAAAATCTTCTCATAAGCCCACCAACTTCCAGGTACATCCCACACAATCTTTACAAATTTCCACTAAACCTAAGAAACATCCCTCCAAGTTCTTCAAGTCTCCTCAATATCCCACAAAATTCCACAGAAACTCCACAACATTCAAAAAAAATCCTAAAAATTCCAGATACATCCCACAAATTCCTTCAAGTCTCCTCAAAATCCCACAAAATTCCAGACAATTCCTCAACATTCCAAAGAAATCCCACCAAATTCCAGAAACATCTCACAAAATTCCAGAAAAAATAAGCAAAATTACCCAGATCTTCTCATAAGGCTACCAAATTCCAGAAATATCCAACAAAATCTCCGCAAGTTTCCACACATTCTAACAAAAATCCCACACAATTCTTCAAGGCTCCTCAAAATCCCACAAAATCCAAGAAAACTGCAACAACATTCCAAAAAAATCCCACCAAATTCCAGAAACACCTCAAAAATTCCAGAAAAAATCCACAAAATTCCCTAAATCTTCTCATAAGCCTACCAAATTCCAGAAATATCCCACAAAATCGCCTCAAATTTCCTCACAATCTAAGAAAAATCCCACAAAATTCTCCAAGGCTCCTCAAAACCTCACAAAATTCCAGAAACATTGAACAAAATTCCAGAAAAAAACCCACGAAATTACCCAAATCTTCTCATAACCTTACAAATCTCCAGGAATATCCCACAAAAATCTCCACAAGTTTCCACGCAATCTAAGAAAAATCCCTCAAAATTCTTCAAGTCTCCTCAAAATCCCACAAAATTCCAGAAACGTTCCAAAAAATTCCAGAAAAAACCCGCAAAATTCCCTAAATCTTCTCAAAACCCTACCAAATTCCAGAAATATCCCACATAATCTTCACAAATTTCCACAAAACCTAAGAAAAATCCCACAAAATTCTTCAGGTCTCCTCAAAATACCACAAAATTCCAGAAAATTACCACAACTTTAAAAAAAAATCCCACCAAATTCCAGAAACACCTCACAAAATTCCAGAAAAAAATCCACAAAATTCCCTAAATCTTCTCATAAGCCTACCAAATTCCAGAAATATCCCACAAAAATCTCCACAAATTTCCGTACAAAGAAAAATCCCACAGAATTCTTCAAGGCTCCGCAAAATCCCACAAAATTCCAGAAACACCCCACAAACTTGCAAAAAAACCCGCACGAATTTCCCAAAATCTTCTCATAAGCCCACCAAATTCCAGAAACATCCCACAAAATCTCCACAAATTTCCACACAATCTAAGAAAAATCCTACACAATTCTTCAAGGCTCCTCAAAATCCCACAAAATTCAAGAAAATAACCACAACTTTACAAGAAAATTCCAGAAAATTCCCTTAAACTTCTGAAAACCCCACCAAATTCCAGAAACACTCTGCAAAATTCCAGAAAAAAATCCACAAAACCCCCAATATCTTCTCATAAGCCCACCAAATTCCAGAAATATCCCACAAAATCGCCTCAAATTTCCACACAATCTAAGAAAAACCACACACAATTCTTCAAGGCTCCTCAAAATCCCACAAAATTCCAGAAAATTACCACAACATTCCAAAACAATCCCACCAAATTCAGAAACACCTCACAAACTTACAAAAAAAACCCCCACGAGGTCCCCAAAATCTTCTCATAAGCCCACCAAATTCCAGATACATCCCACACAATCTTTACAAATTTCCACTAAACCTAAGAAACATCCCTCCAAGTTCTTCAAGTCTCCTCAATATCCCACAAAATTCCACAAAACTCCACAACATTCAAAAAAAATCCTAAAAATTCCAGATACATCCCACAAATTCCTTCAAGTCTCCTCAAAATCCCACAAAATTCCAGACAATTTTTCAACATTCCAAAGAAATCCCACCAAATTCCAGAAACATCTCACAAAATTCCAGAAAAAATAAGCAAAATTACCCAGATCTTCTCATAAGACTACCAAATTCCAGAAATATCCAACAAAATCTCCACAAATTCCCACAAAATCTAAGAAAAATCCCACACAATTCTTCAAGGCTCCTCAAAATCCCACAAAATTCAAGAAAATTACCACAACATTCCAAAACAATCCCACCAAATTCAAAAAAACTTCTCATAACCCTACCAAATTCCAGAAACATCCCACAAAATCTCCACTAATTTCCACACAATCTAAGAAAAATGTACTCAAAGTTCTTCAAGTCTCCTCAGAATCCCACAAAATTCCAGAAAATTCCAAAACATTCCAAAGAAATCCCACCAAATTCCAGAAACACCTCAAAAAATTACTGAAAAAATCCACAAAATTCCCAAAATCTTCTCATAAGCCCACCAAATTCCAGAAATAGCCCAAAAAATCTCCACAAATTTCCACGCAATCTAAGAAAAATCCCACACAATTCTTCAAGTCTCCTCAAAATCCCACAAAATTCAAGAAAATTACCACAACTTTACAAGAAAATTCCAGAAAATTCCCTTAAACTTCTGAAAACCCCACCAAATTCCAGAAACACCCTACAAAATCTCCACTAATTTCCACACAATCTAAGAAAAAGGCTTTCAAAATTCTTCAACTCTCCTCAGAATCCCACAAAATTCCAGACAATTCCAAAACATTCCAAAGAAATCCCACCAAATTCCAAAAAACTTCTGAAAACCCTACCAATTTCCAGAAACATCCCACAAAATCTCCACTAATTTCCACGCAATCTATGAAAAATGTACTCAAAGTTCTTCAAGTCTCCTCAGAATCTCACAAAATTCCAGACAATTCCAAAACATTCCAAAGAAATCCCACCAAATTCCAGAAACATCCCACAAAATTCCAGAAAAAAATCCACAAAACCCCCAATATCTTCTCATAAGCCCACCAAATTCCAGAAATATCCCACAAAATCGCCTCAAATTTCCACGCAGTCTAAGAAAAATCCCACACAATTCTTCAGGGCTCCTCAAAATACCACAAAATCCAAGAAGACTGCCACAACATTCCAAAAAAATCCAACAAAATTCCCTAAACATTCTGAAAACCCCACCAAATTCCAGAAAATCACCACAAAAATCTCCACTAATTTCCGCACAATCTAAGGAAAATCCCACACAATTCTTCAAGGCTCCTCAAAATCACACAAAATTCCAGAAAGTTCCAAAACATTCCATAGAAATCCCACCAAATTCTAGAAACATCTCACAAAATTCCAGAAAAAAAGCAAAATTACCCAGATCTTCTCATAAGCCTACCAAATTCCAGAAATATCCCAAAAAATCTCCACTAATTTCCACACAATCTAAGGAAAATCCCACACAATTCTTCAAGGCTCCTCAAAATCCCACAAAATTCCAGAAAATTACCACAACTTTCCAAAACAATCCCACCAAATTCCAGAAACACCTCACAAACTTACAAAAAAAACCCCCACGAGGTCCCCAAAATCTTCTCATAAGCCCACCAAATTCCAGATACATCCCACACAATCTTTACAAATTTCCACAAAACATAAGAAAAATCCCACAAAATTCTTCAGGTCTCCTCAAAATCCCACAAAATTCCACAGAAACTTCACAACATTCAAAAAAAATCCTAAAAATTCCAGAAACATCCCACAAATTCCTTCAAGTCTCCTCAAAATCCCACAAAATTCCAGACAATTCCAAAACATTCCAAAGAAATCCCACCAAATTCCAGAAACATCTCACAAAATTCCAGAAAGAAAAGCAAAATTACCCAGACCTTCTGATAAGCCTACCAAATTCCAGAAACATCCCACAAAATCTTCACAAGTTTCCACACATTCTAAGAAAAATCCCACACAATTCTTCAAGGCTCCTAAAAATCCCACAAAATCCAAGAAAACTGCCACAACATTCCAAAAAAATCCAACAAAATTCCCTAAATCGTATGAAAACCCCACCAAATTCCAGAAAATCAACACAAAAATCTCCACAAATTTCCACAAAACCTGAGAAAAATCCCAAAAAATTCTTCAGGTCTCCTCAAAATCCCACAAAATTCCAGAAACACCCCACAAACTTGCAAAAAACCCGCACGAATTTCCCAAAATCTTCTCATAAACCCACCAAATTCCAGAAACATCCCACAAAATCTCCACTAATTTCCACACAATCTAAGAAAAATGTACTCAAAGTTCTTCAAGTCTCCTCAGAATCCCACAAAATTCCAGACAATTCCACAACATTCCAAAAAAATCCCACCAAATTCCAGAAACACCTCAAAAATTCCAGAAAAAATCCACAAAATTCCCAAAATATTCTCATAAGCCCACCAAATTCCAGAAATAGCCCACAAAATCTCCACAAATTTCCACACAATCTAGGAAAAATCCCACACAATTCTTCAAGTCTCCTCAAAATCCCACAAAATTCAAGAAAATTACCACAACTTTACAAGAAAATTCCAGAAAATTCCCTTAAACTTCTGAAAACCCCACCAAAATCCAGAAACACCCTACAAAATATCCACTAATTTCCACGCAATCTAAGAAAAACGCCCTCAAAATTCTTCAACTCTCCTCAGAATCCCACAAAATTCCAGACAATTCCAAAACATTCCAAAGAAATCCCACCAAATTCCAGAAACATCCCACAAAATTCCAGAAAAAAATCCACAAAACCCCCAATATCTTCTCATAAGCCCACCAAATTCCAGAAATATCCCACAAAATCGCTTCAAATTACCACACAATCTAAGAAAAATCCCACACAATTCTTCAAGGCTCCTCAAAATCCCACAAAATTCCAGAAACATTCCACAAAATTCCAGTAAAAACCCACAAAATTCCCTAAATCTTCTCAAAACCCTACCAAATTCCAAAAATATCCCAAAAAAACTCCACATGTTTTCACACATTCTAAAAAAAATCCCACACAATTCTTCAACTCTCCTCAGAATCCCACAAAATTCCAGAAAATTACCACAACATTCAAAAAAAATCCAACAAAATTCCCTAAATCTTCTGAAAACCGTACCAAATTCCAGAAAATCACCACAAAAATCTCCACTAATTTCCGCACAATCTAAGGAAAATCGCACACAATTCTTCAAGGCTCCTCAAAATCACACAAAATTCCAGAAAATTACCACAACATTCCAAAAAATCCCACCAAATTCCAGAAACACCTCAAAAATTCCAGAAAAAATCCACAAAATTCCCAAAATCTTCTCATAAGCCTACCAAATTCCAGAAATATCCCACAAAATCTTCACAAATTTACACAAAACCTAAGAAAAATCCCACACAAAATTCTTCAGGTCTCCTCAAAATACCACAAAATTCCAGAAAATTACCACAACTTTACAAAAAAATCTCACCAAATTCCAGAAACACCTCAAAAAATTCCGGAAAAAAAATCCACAAAATTCCCTAAATCTTCTCATAAGCCTACCAAATTCCAGAAATATCCCACAAAAATCTCCACAAATTTCCGCACAAAGAAAAATCCCTCAAAATTTTTCAAGGCTCCTCAAAATCCCACAAAATTCCAGAAACACCCCACAAACTTGCAAAAAAACCCACACGAATTTCCCAAAATCTTCTCATAAGCCCACCAAATACCAGAAACATCCCACAAAATCTCCACAGATTTCCACACAATCTAAGAAAAATCCCACCCAATTCTTCAAGGCTCCTCAAAATCCCACAAAATTCAAGAAAATTACCACAACTTTACAAGAAAATTCCAGAAAATTCCCTTAAACTTCTGAAAACCCCACCAAATTCCAGAAACACCCTACAAAATCTCCACTAATTTCCACGCAATCTAAGAAAAACGCCCTCAAAATTCTTCAACTCTCCTCAGAATCCCACAAAATTCCAGACAATTCCAAAACATTCCAAAGAAATCCCACCAAATTCCAGAAACATCCCACAAAATTCCAGAAAAAAATCCACAAAAGTCCCAAAATCTTCTCATAAGCCCACCAAATTCCAGAAATATCCCACAAAATCGCCTCAAATTACCACACAATCTAAGAAAAATCCCACACAATTCTTCAAGGCTCCTCAAAATCCCACAAAGTCCAAGAAAACTGCCAAAACATTCCAAAAAAATCCAACAAAATTCCCTAAAGCTTCTGAAAACCCCACCAAATTCCAGAAAATCACCACAAAAATCTCCACTAATTTCCGCACAATCTAAGGAAAATCCCACACAATTCTTCAAGGCTCCTCAAAATCACACAAAATTCCAGAAAATTACCACAACATTCCAAAACAATCCCACCAAATTCCAGAAACACCTCAAAAATTCCAGAAAAAATCCACAAAATTCCCAAAATCTTCTCATAAGCCTACCAAATTCCAGAAATATCCCACAAAATCTTCACAAATTTACACAAAACCTAAGAAAAATCCCACACAAAATTCTTCAGGTCTCCTCAAAATACCAGAAAATTCCAGAAAATTACCACAACTTTACAAAAAAATCTCACCAAATTCCAGAAACACCTCAAAAAATTCCGGAAAAAAAATCCACAAAATTCCCTAAATCTTCTCATAAGCCTACCAAATTCCAGAAATATCCCACAAAAATCTCCACAAATTTCCGCACAAAGAAAAATCCCTCAAAATTCTTCAAGGCTCCTCAAAAATCCCACAAAATTCCAGAAACACCCCACAAACTTGCAAAAAAACCCACACGAATTTCCCAAAATCTTCTCATAAGCCCACCAAATACCAGAAACATCCCACAAAATCTCCACAAATTTCCACACAATCTAAGAAAAATCCCACACAATTCTTCAAGGCTCCTCAAAATCCCACAAAATTCAAGAAAATTACCACAACTTTACAAGAAAATTCCAGAAAATTCCCTTAAACTTCTGAAAACCCCACCAAATTCCAGAAACACCCTACAAAATATCCACTAATTTCCACGCAATCTAAGAAAAACGCCCTCAAAATTCTTCAACTCTCCTCAGAATCCCACAAAATTCCAGACAATTCCAAAACATTCCAAAGAAATCCCACCAAATTCCAGAAACATCCCACAAAATTCCAGAAAAAAATCCACAAAACCCCCAAAATCTTCTCATAAGCCCACCAAATTCCAGAAATATCCCACAAAATCGCCTCAAATTACCACACAATCTAAGAAAAATCCCACACAATTCTTCAAGGCTCCTCAAAATCCCACAAAGTCCAAGAAAACTGCCAAAACATTCCAAAAAAATCCAACAAAATTCCCTAAAGCTTCTGAAAACCCCACCAAATTCCAGAAAATCACCACAAAAATCTCCACTAATTTCCGCACAATCTAAGGAAAATCCCACACAATTCTTCAAGGCTCCTCAAAATCACACAAAATTCCAGAAAATTACCACAACATTCCAAAACAATCCCACCAAATTCCAGAAACACCTCAAAAATTCCAGAAAAAATCCACAAAATTCCCAAAATCTTCTCATAAGCCTACCAAATTCCAGAAATATCCCACAAAATCTTCACAAATTTACACAAAACCTAAGAAAAATCCCACACAAAATTCTTCAGGTCTCCTCAAAATACCAGAAAATTCCAGAAAATTACCACAACTTTACAAAAAAATCTCACCAAATTCCAGAAACACCTCAAAAAATTCCGGAAAAAAAATCCACAAAATTCCCTAAATCTTCTCATAAGCCTACCAAATTCCAGAAATATCCCACAAAAATCTCCACAAATTTCCGCACAAAGAAAAATCCCTCAAAATTCTTCAAGGCTCCTCAAAAATCCCACAAAATTCCAGAAACACCCCACAAACTTGCAAAAAAACCCACACGAATTTCCCAAAATCTTCTCATAAGCCCACCAAATACCAGAAACATCCCACAAAATCTCCACAAATTTCCACACAATCTAAGAAAAATCCCACACAATTCTTCAAGGCTCCTCAAAATCCCACAAAATTCAAGAAAATTACCACAACTTTACAAGAAAATTCCAGAAAATTCCCTTAAACTTCTGAAAACCCCACCAAATTCCAGAAACACCCTACAAAATATCCACTAATTTCCACGCAATCTAAGAAAAACGCCCTCAAAATTCTTCAACTCTCCTCAGAATCCCACAAAATTCCAGACAATTCCAAAACATTCCAAAGAAATCCCACCAAATTCCAGAAACATCCCACAAAATTCCAGAAAAAAATCCACAAAACCCCCAAAATCTTCTCATAAGCCCACCAAATTCCAGAAATATCCCACAAAATCGCCTCAAATTACCACACAATCTAAGAAAAATCCCACACAATTCTTCAAGGCTCCTCAAAATCCCACAAAGTCCAAGAAAACTGCCAAAACATTCCAAAAAAATCTAACAAAATTCCCTAAAGCTTCTGAAAACCCCACCAAATTCCAGAAAATCACCACAAAAATCTCCACTAATTTCCGCACAATCTAAGGAAAATCCCACACAATTCTTCAAGGCTCCTCAAAATCACACAAAATTCCAGAAAATTACCACAACATTCCAAAACAATCCCACCAAATTCCAGAAACACCTCACAAACTTACAAAAAAACCCCCACGAAGTCCCCAAAATCTTCTCATAAGCCCACCAAATTCCAGATACATCCCACACAATCTTTACAAATTTCCACTAAACCTAAGAAAGATCCCTCAAAGTTCTTCGAGTCTCCTCAATATCCCACAAAATTCCACAGAAACTCCACAACATTAAAAAAAAATCCTAAAAATTCCAGAAACATCCCACAAATTCCTTCAAGTCTCCTCAAAATCCCACAAAATTCCAGACAATTCCTCAACATTCCAAAGAAATCCCACCAAATTCCAGAAACATCTCACAAAATTCCAGACAGAAAAGCAAAATTACCCAGATCTCCTCATAAGCCTACCAAATTCCAGAAATATCCCACAAAATCTCCACAAGTTTCCACACATTCTAACAAAAATCCCACACAATTCTTCAAGGCTCCTCAAAATCCCACAAAATTCAAGAAAATTACCACAACTTTACAAGAAAATTCCAGAAAATTCCCTTAAACTTCTGAAAACCCCACCAAATTCCAGAAACACCCTACAAAATATCCACTAATTTCCACGCAATCTAAGAAAAACGCCCTCAAAATTCTTCAACTCTCCTCAGAATCCCACAAAATTCCAGACAATTCCAAAACATTCCAAAGAAATCCCACCAAATTCCAGAAACATCCCACAAAATTCCAGAAAAAAATCCACAAAACCCCCAAAATCTTCTCATAAGCCCACCAAATTCCAGAAATATCCCACAAAATCGCCTCAAATTACCACACAATCTAAGAAAAATCCCACACAATTCTTCAAGGCTCCTCAAAATCCCACAAAGTCCAAGAAAACTGCCAAAACATTCCAAAAAAATCCAACAAAATTCCCTAAAGCTTCTGAAAACCCCACCAAATTCCAGAAAATCACCACAAAAATCTCCACTAATTTCCGCACAATCTAAGGAAAATCCCACACAATTCTTCAAGGCTCCTCAAAATCACACAAAATTCCAGAAAATTACCACAACATTCCAAAACAATCCCACCAAATTCCAGAAACACCTCACAAACTTACAAAAAAAACCCCCACGAAGTCCCCAAAATCTTCTCATAAGCCCACCAAATTCCAGATACATCCCACACAATCTTTACAAATTTCCACTAAACCTAAGAAAGATCCCTCAAAGTTCTTCAAGTCTCCTCAATATCCCACAAAATTCCACAGAAACTCCACAACATTCAAAAAAAATCCTAAAAATTCCAGAAACATCCCACAAATTCCTTCAAGTCTCCTCAAAATCCCACAAAATTCCAGACAATTCCTCAACATTCCAAAGAAATCCCACCAAATTCCAGAAACATCTCACAAAATTCCAGACAGAAAAGCAAAATTACCCAGATCTCCTCATAAGCCTACCAAATTCCAGAAATATCCCACAAAATCTCCACAAGTTTCCACACATTCTAACAAAAATCCCACACAATTCTTCAAGGCTCCTCAAAATCCCACAAAATCCAAGAAAACTGCCACAATATTCCAAAGAAATCCAACAAAATTCCCTAAATCTTCTGAAAACTCCACAAATTTCCAGAAAATCTCCACAAATTTCCACAAAATTGAAGAAAAATCCCACACAATCCTTCAAGTCTCTGCAGAATCCCACAAAATTCCAGACAATTCCAAAACATTCCAAAGAAATCCCACCAAATTCCAGAAACATCCCACAGCATTCCAGAAAAAAATCCACAAAATCCCCAATATCTTCTCATAAGCCCACCAAATTCCAGAAATATCCCACAAAATCGCCTCAAATTTCCACACAATCTAAGAAAAATCCCACACAATTCTTCAAGGCTCCTCAAAATCCCACAAAATTCCAGAAACACCCCACAGACTTGTAAAAAAAACCGCATGAATTTCCCAAAATCTTCTCATAAGCCCACCAAATTCCAGAAACATCCCACAAAATCTCCACTAATTTCCGCACAAAGAAAAATCCCACACAATTCTTCAAGGCTCCTCAAAATCCCCCAAAATTCCAGAAAATTACCACAACATTCGAAAAAAATCCCACCAAATTCCAAAAATCTTCTCATAACCCTACCAAATTCCAGAAACATCCCACAAAATCTCCACTAATTTCCACACAATCTAAGAAAAATGTACTCAAAGTTCTTCAAGTCTCCTCAGAATCCCACAAAATTTCAGACAATTCCACAACATTCCAAAAAAATCCCACCAAATTCCAGAAACACCTCAAAAATTCCAGAAAAAAATCCACGAAATTCCCAAAATCTTCTCATAAGCTTACAAAACTCCAGGAATATCCCACAAAAATCTCCACAAGTTTCCGCACAATCTAAGAAAAATCCCTCAAAATTCTTCAAGTCTCCTCAAAATCCCACAAAATTCCAGAAACATTCCACAAAATTCCAGAAAAAAACTTACAAAATTCCCTAAATCTTCTCAAAACCCTACCAAATTCCAGAAATATCCCACATGATCTTCACAAATTCCCACAAAGCCTAAGAAAAATCCCACAAAATTCTTCAGGTCTCCTCAAAATCCCACAAAATTCCAGAAAATTACCACAACATTCCAAAAAAATCCCACCAAATTCCAGAAACACCTCACAAAATTCCAGAAAAAAATCCACAAAATTCCCTATATCTTCTCATAAGCCTACCAAATTCCAGAAATATCCCACAAAAATCTCCACAAATTTCCGCACAAAGAAAAATCCCACACAATTCTTCAAGGCTCCTCAGAATCCCACAAAATTCCAGAAACATCCCACAAACTTGCAAAAAAACCCGCACGAATTTCCCAAAATCTTCTCATAAGCCCACCAAATACCAGAAACATCCCACAAAATCTCCACTAATTTCCACACAATCTAAGAAAAATCCCACACAATTCTTCAAGGCTCCTCAAAATCCCACAAAATTCAAGAAAATTACCACAACTTTACAAGAAAATTCCAGAAAATTCCCTTAAACTTCTGGAAACCCCAGCAAATTCCAGAGACTTCCCACAAAATCTCCACTAATTTCCACACAATCTAAGAAAAATGTACTCAAAGTTCTTCAAGTCTCCTCAGAATCCCACAAAATTTCAGACAATTCCACAACATTCCAAAGAAATCCCACCAAATTTCAGAAACATCTCACAAAATTCCAGAAAAAAAATCCACAAAACCCACAATATCTTCTCATAAGCCCACCAAATTCCAGAAATATCCCACAAAATCGCCTCAAATTACCACACAATCTAAGAAAAATCCCACACAATTCTTCAAGGCTCCTCAAAATCCCACAAAGTCCAAGAAAACTGCCAAAACATTCCAAAAAAATCCAACAAAATTCCCTAAAGCTTCTGAAAACCCCACCAAATTCCAGAAAATCACCACAAAAATCTCCACTAATTTCCGCACAATCTAAGGAAAATCCCACACAATTCTTCAAGGCTCCTCAAAATCACACAAAATTCCAGAAAATTACCACAACATTCCAAAACAATCCCACCAAATTCCAGAAACACCTCAAAAATTCCAGAAAAAATCCACAAAATTCCCAAAATCTTCTCATAAGCCTACCAAATTCCAGAAATATCCCACAAAATCTTCACAAATTTACACAAAACCTAAGAAAAATCCCACACAAAATTCTTCAGGTCTCCTCAAAATACCAGAAAATTCCAGAAAATTACCACAACTTTACAAAAAAATCTCACCAAATTCCAGAAACACCTCAAAAAATTCCGGAAAAAAAATCCACAAAATTCCCTAAATCTTCTCATAAGCCTACCAAATTCCAGAAATATCCCACAAAAATCTCCACAAATTTCCGCACAAAGAAAAATCCCTCAAAATTCTTCAAGGCTCCTCAAAAATCCCACAAAATTCCAGAAACACCCCACAAACTTGCAAAAAAACCCACACGAATTTCCCAAAATCTTCTCATAAGCCCACCAAATACCAGAAACATCCCACAAAATCTCCACAAATTTCCACACAATCTAAGAAAAATCCCACACAATTCTTCAAGGCTCCTCAAAATCCCACAAAATTCAAGAAAATTACCACAACTTTACAAGAAAATTCCAGAAAATTCCCTTAAACTTCTGAAAACCCCACCAAATTCCAGAAACACCCTACAAAATATCCACTAATTTCCACGCAATCTAAGAAAAACGCCCTCAAAATTCTTCAACTCTCCTCAGAATCCCACAAAATTCCAGACAATTCCAAAACATTCCAAAGAAATCCCACCAAATTCCAGAAACATCCCACAAAATTCCAGAAAAAAATCCACAAAACCCCCAAAATCTTCTCATAAGCCCACCAAATTCCAGAAATATCCCACAAAATCGCCTCAAATTACCACACAATCTAAGAAAAATCCCACACAATTCTTCAAGGCTCCTCAAAATCCCACAAAGTCCAAGAAAACTGCCAAAACATTCCAAAAAAATCCAACAAAATTCCCTAAAGCTTCTGAAAACCCCACCAAATTCCAGAAAATCACCACAAAAATCTCCACTAATTTCCGCACAATCTAAGGAAAATCCCACACAATTCTTCAAGGCTCCTCAAAATCACACAAAATTCCAGAAAATTACCACAACATTCCAAAACAATCCCACCAAATTCCAGAAACACCTCAAAAATTCCAGAAAAAATCCACAAAATTCCCAAAATCTTCTCATAAGCCTACCAAATTCCAGAAATATCCCACAAAATCTTCACAAATTTACACAAAACCTAAGAAAAATCCCACACAAAATTCTTCAGGTCTCCTCAAAATACCAGAAAATTCCAGAAAATTACCACAACTTTACAAAAAAATCTCACCAAATTCCAGAAACACCTCAAAAAATTCCGGAAAAAAAATCCACAAAATTCCCTAAATCTTCTCATAAGCCTACCAAATTCCAGAAATATCCCACAAAAATCTCCACAAATTTCCGCACAAAGAAAAATCCCTCAAAATTCTTCAAGGCTCCTCAAAAATCCCACAAAATTCCAGAAACACCCCACAAACTTGCAAAAAAACCCACACGAATTTCCCAAAATCTTCTCATAAGCCCACCAAATACCAGAAACATCCCACAAAATCTCCACAAATTTCCACACAATCTAAGAAAAATCCCACACAATTCTTCAAGGCTCCTCAAAATCCCACAAAATTCAAGAAAATTACCACAACTTTACAAGAAAATTCCAGAAAATTCCCTTAAACTTCTGAAAACCCCACCAAATTCCAGAAACACCCTACAAAATATCCACTAATTTCCACGCAATCTAAGAAAAACGCCCTCAAAATTCTTCAACTCTCCTCAGAATCCCACAAAATTCCAGACAATTCCAAAACATTCCAAAGAAATCCCACCAAATTCCAGAAACATCCCACAAAATTCCAGAAAAAAATCCACAAAACCCCCAAAATCTTCTCATAAGCCCACCAAATTCCAGAAATATCCCACAAAATCGCCTCAAATTACCACACAATCTAAGAAAAATCCCACACAATTCTTCAAGGCTCCTCAAAATCCCACAAAGTCCAAGAAAACTGCCAAAACATTCCAAAAAAATCTAACAAAATTCCCTAAAGCTTCTGAAAACCCCACCAAATTCCAGAAAATCACCACAAAAATCTCCACTAATTTCCGCACAATCTAAGGAAAATCCCACACAATTCTTCAAGGCTCCTCAAAATCACACAAAATTCCAGAAAATTACCACAACATTCCAAAACAATCCCACCAAATTCCAGAAACACCTCACAAACTTACAAAAAAAACCCCCACGAAGTCCCCAAAATCTTCTCATAAGCCCACCAAATTCCAGATACATCCCACACAATCTTTACAAATTTCCACTAAACCTAAGAAAGATCCCTCAAAGTTCTTCGAGTCTCCTCAATATCCCACAAAATTCCACAGAAACTCCACAACATTAAAAAAAAATCCTAAAAATTCCAGAAACATCCCACAAATTCCTTCAAGTCTCCTCAAAATCCCACAAAATTCCAGACAATTCCTCAACATTCCAAAGAAATCCCACCAAATTCCAGAAACATCTCACAAAATTCCAGACAGAAAAGCAAAATTACCCAGATCTCCTCATAAGCCTACCAAATTCCAGAAATATCCCACAAAATCTCCACAAGTTTCCACACATTCTAACAAAAATCCCACACAATTCTTCAAGGCTCCTCAAAATCCCACAAAATTCAAGAAAATTACCACAACTTTACAAGAAAATTCCAGAAAATTCCCTTAAACTTCTGAAAACCCCACCAAATTCCAGAAACACCCTACAAAATATCCACTAATTTCCACGCAATCTAAGAAAAACGCCCTCAAAATTCTTCAACTCTCCTCAGAATCCCACAAAATTCCAGACAATTCCAAAACATTCCAAAGAAATCCCACCAAATTCCAGAAACATCCCACAAAATTCCAGAAAAAAATCCACAAAACCCCCAAAATCTTCTCATAAGCCCACCAAATTCCAGAAATATCCCACAAAATCGCCTCAAATTACCACACAATCTAAGAAAAATCCCACACAATTCTTCAAGGCTCCTCAAAATCCCACAAAGTCCAAGAAAACTGCCAAAACATTCCAAAAAAATCCAACAAAATTCCCTAAAGCTTCTGAAAACCCCACCAAATTCCAGAAAATCACCACAAAAATCTCCACTAATTTCCGCACAATCTAAGGAAAATCCCACACAATTCTTCAAGGCTCCTCAAAATCACACAAAATTCCAGAAAATTACCACAACATTCCAAAACAATCCCACCAAATTCCAGAAACACCTCACAAACTTACAAAAAAAACCCCCACGAAGTCCCCAAAATCTTCTCATAAGCCCACCAAATTCCAGATACATCCCACACAATCTTTACAAATTTCCACTAAACCTAAGAAAGATCCCTCAAAGTTCTTCAAGTCTCCTCAATATCCCACAAAATTCCACAGAAACTCCACAACATTCAAAAAAAATCCTAAAAATTCCAGAAACATCCCACAAATTCCTTCAAGTCTCCTCAAAATCCCACAAAATTCCAGACAATTCCTCAACATTCCAAAGAAATCCCACCAAATTCCAGAAACATCTCACAAAATTCCAGACAGAAAAGCAAAATTACCCAGATCTCCTCATAAGCCTACCAAATTCCAGAAATATCCCACAAAATCTCCACAAGTTTCCACACATTCTAACAAAAATCCCACACAATTCTTCAAGGCTCCTCAAAATCCCACAAAATTCAAGAAAATTACCACAACTTTACAAGAAAATTCCAGAAAATTCCCTTAAACTTCTGAAAACCCCACCAAATTCCAGAAACACCCTACAAAATATCCACTAATTTCCACGCAATCTAAGAAAAACGCCCTCAAAATTCTTCAACTCTCCTCAGAATCCCACAAAATTCCAGACAATTCCAAAACATTCCAAAGAAATCCCACCAAATTCCAGAAACATCCCACAAAATTCCAGAAAAAAATCCACAAAACCCCCAAAATCTTCTCATAAGCCCACCAAATTCCAGAAATATCCCACAAAATCGCCTCAAATTACCACACAATCTAAGAAAAATCCCACACAATTCTTCAAGGCTCCTCAAAATCCCACAAAGTCCAAGAAAACTGCCACAACATTCCAAAAAAATCCAACAAAATTCCCTAAATCTTCTGAAAACCCCACAAAATTCCAGAAAATCACCACAAAAATCTCCACTAATTTCTGCACAATCTAAGGAAAATCCCACACAATTCTTCAAGGCTCCTCAAAATCCCACAAAATTCCAGAAAATTACCACAACATTCCAAAACAATCCCACCAAATTCCAGAAACACCTCACAAACTTACAAAAAAAACCCCCACGAAGTCCCCAAAATCTTCTCATAAGCCCACCAACTTCCAGATACATCCCACACAATCTTTACAAATTTCCACTAAACCTAAGAAAGATCCCTCAAAGTTCTTCAAGTCTCCTCAATATCCCACAAAATTCCACAGAAACTCCACAACATTCAAAAAAAATCCTAAAAATTCCAGAAACATCCCACAAATTCCTTCAAGTCTCCTCAAAATCCCACAAAATTCCAGACAATTCCTCAACATTCCAAAGAAATCCCACCAAATTCCAGAAACATCTCACAAAATTCCAGACAGAAAAGCAAAATTACCCAGATCTCCTCATAAGCCTACCAAATTCCAGAAATATCCCACAAAATCTCCACAAGTTTCCACACATTCTAACAAAAATCCCACACAATTCTTCAAGGCTCCTCAAAATCCCACAAAATCCAAGAAAACTGCCACAACATTCCAAAAAAAACCCAACAAAATTCCCTAAATCTTCTGAAAACTCCACAAATTTCCAGAAAATCTCCACAAATTTCCACAAAATTGAAGAAAAATCCCACACAATTCTTCAAGTCTCTGCAGAATCCCACAAAATTCCAGACAATTCCAAAACATTCCAAAGAAATCCCACCAAATTCCAGAAACATCCCACAGCATTCCAGAAAAAAATCCACAAAATCCCCAATATCTTCTCATAAGCCCACCAAATTCCAGAAATATCCCACAAAATCGCCTCAAATTTCCACACAATCTAAGAAAAATCCCACACAATTCTTCAAGGCTCCTCAAAATCCCACAAAATTCCAGAAACACCCCACAGACTTGTAAAAAAAACCGCATGAATTTCCCAAAATCTTCTCATAAGCCCACCAAATTCCAGAAACATCCCACAAAATCTCCACTAATTTCCGCACAAAGAAAAATCCCACACAATTCTTCAAGGCTCCTCAAAATCCCCCAAAATTCCAGAAAATTACCACAACATTCGAAAAAAATCCCACCAAATTCCAAAAATCTTCTCATAACCCTACCAAATTCCAGAAACATCCCACAAAATCTCCACTAATTTCCACACAATCTAAGAAAAATGTACTCAAAGTTCTTCAAGTCTCCTCAGAATCCCACAAAATTTCAGACAATTCCACAACATTCCAAAAAAATCCCACCAAATTCCAGAAACACCTCAAAAATTCCAGAAAAAAATCCACGAAATTCCCAAAATCTTCTCATAAGCTTACAAAACTCCAGGAATATCCCACAAAAATCTCCACAAGTTTCCGAACAATCTAAGAAAAATCCCTCAAAATTCTTCAAGTCTCCTCAAAATCCCACAAAATTCCAGAAACATTCCACAAAATTCCAGAAAAAAACTTACAAAATTCCCTAAATCTTCTCAAAACCCTACCAAATTCCAGAAATATCCCACATGATCTTCACAAATTCCCACAAAGCCTAAGAAAAATCCCACAAAATTCTTCAGGTCTCCTCAAAATCCCACAAAATTCCAGAAAATTACCACAACATTCCAAAAAAATCCCACCAAATTCCAGAAACACCTCACAAAATTCCAGAAAAAAATCCACAAAATTCCCTATATCTTCTCATAAGCCTACCAAATTCCAGAAATATCCCACAAAAATCTCCACAAATTTCCGCACAAAGAAAAATCCCACACAATTCTTCAAGGCTCCTCAGAATCCCACAAAATTCCAGAAACATCCCACAAACTTGCAAAAAAACCCGCACGAATTTCCCAAAATCTTCTCATAAGCCCACCAAATACCAGAAACATCCCACAAAATCTCCACTAATTTCCACACAATCTAAGAAAAATCCCACACAATTCTTCAAGGCTCCTCAAAATCCCACAAAATTCAAGAAAATTACCACAACTTTACAAGAAAATTCCAGAAAATTCCCTTAAACTTCTGGAAACCCCACCAAATTCCAGAAACTTCCCACAAAATCTCCACTAATTTCCACACAATCTAAGAAAAATGTACTCAAAGTTCTTCAAGTCTCCTCAGAATCCCACAAAATTTCAGACAATTCCACAACATTCCAAAGAAATCCCACCAAATTTCAGAAACATCTCACAAAATTCCAGAAAAAAAATCCACAAAACCCACAATATCTTCTCATAAGCCCACCAAATTCCAGAAATATCCCACAAAATCGCCTCAAATTACCACACAATCTAAGAAAAATCCCACACAATTCTTCAAGGCTCCTCAAAATCCCACAAAGTCCAAGAAAACTGCCAAAACATTCCAAAAAAATCCAACAAAATTCCCTAAAGCTTCTGAAAACCCCACCAAATTCCAGAAAATCACCACAAAAATCTCCACTAATTTCCGCACAATCTAAGGAAAATCCCACACAATTCTTCAAGGCTCCTCAAAATCACACAAAATTCCAGAAAATTACCACAACATTCCAAAACAATCCCACCAAATTCCAGAAACACCTCAAAAATTCCAGAAAAAATCCACAAAATTCCCAAAATCTTCTCATAAGCCTACCAAATTCCAGAAATATCCCACAAAATCTTCACAAATTTACACAAAACCTAAGAAAAATCCCACACAAAATTCTTCAGGTCTCCTCAAAATACCAGAAAATTCCAGAAAATTACCACAACTTTACAAAAAAATCTCACCAAATTCCAGAAACACCTCAAAAAATTCCGGAAAAAAAATCCACAAAATTCCCTAAATCTTCTCATAAGCCTACCAAATTCCAGAAATATCCCACAAAAATCTCCACAAATTTCCGCACAAAGAAAAATCCCTCAAAATTCTTCAAGGCTCCTCAAAAATCCCACAAAATTCCAGAAACACCCCACAAACTTGCAAAAAAACCCACACGAATTTCCCAAAATCTTCTCATAAGCCCACCAAATACCAGAAACATCCCACAAAATCTCCACAAATTTCCACACAATCTAAGAAAAATCCCACACAATTCTTCAAGGCTCCTCAAAATCCCACAAAATTCAAGAAAATTACCACAACTTTACAAGAAAATTCCAGAAAATTCCCTTAAACTTCTGAAAACCCCACCAAATTCCAGAAACACCCTACAAAATATCCACTAATTTCCACGCAATCTAAGAAAAACGCCCTCAAAATTCTTCAACTCTCCTCAGAATCCCACAAAATTCCAGACAATTCCAAAACATTCCAAAGAAATCCCACCAAATTCCAGAAACATCCCACAAAATTCCAGAAAAAAATCCACAAAACCCCCAAAATCTTCTCATAAGCCCACCAAATTCCAGAAATATCCCACAAAATCGCCTCAAATTACCACACAATCTAAGAAAAATCCCACACAATTCTTCAAGGCTCCTCAAAATCCCACAAAGTCCAAGAAAACTGCCAAAACATTCCAAAAAAATCCAACAAAATTCCCTAAAGCTTCTGAAAACCCCACCAAATTCCAGAAAATCACCACAAAAATCTCCACTAATTTCCGCACAATCTAAGGAAAATCCCACACAATTCTTCAAGGCTCCTCAAAATCACACAAAATTCCAGAAAATTACCACAACATTCCAAAACAATCCCACCAAATTCCAGAAACACCTCAAAAATTCCAGAAAAAATCCACAAAATTCCCAAAATCTTCTCATAAGCCTACCAAATTCCAGAAATATCCCACAAAATCTTCACAAATTTACACAAAACCTAAGAAAAATCCCACACAAAATTCTTCAGGTCTCCTCAAAATACCAGAAAATTCCAGAAAATTACCACAACTTTACAAAAAAATCTCACCAAATTCCAGAAACACCTCAAAAAATTCCGGAAAAAAAATCCACAAAATTCCCTAAATCTTCTCATAAGCCTACCAAATTCCAGAAATATCCCACAAAAATCTCCACAAATTTCCGCACAAAGAAAAATCCCTCAAAATTCTTCAAGGCTCCTCAAAAATCCCACAAAATTCCAGAAACACCCCACAAACTTGCAAAAAAACCCACACGAATTTCCCAAAATCTTCTCATAAGCCCACCAAATACCAGAAACATCCCACAAAATCTCCACAAATTTCCACACAATCTAAGAAAAATCCCACACAATTCTTCAAGGCTCCTCAAAATCCCACAAAATTCAAGAAAATTACCACAACTTTACAAGAAAATTCCAGAAAATTCCCTTAAACTTCTGAAAACCCCACCAAATTCCAGAAACACCCTACAAAATATCCACTAATTTCCACGCAATCTAAGAAAAACGCCCTCAAAATTCTTCAACTCTCCTCAGAATCCCACAAAATTCCAGACAATTCCAAAACATTCCAAAGAAATCCCACCAAATTCCAGAAACATCCCACAAAATTCCAGAAAAAAATCCACAAAACCCCCAAAATCTTCTCATAAGCCCACCAAATTCCAGAAATATCCCACAAAATCGCCTCAAATTACCACACAATCTAAGAAAAATCCCACACAATTCTTCAAGGCTCCTCAAAATCCCACAAAGTCCAAGAAAACTGCCAAAACATTCCAAAAAAATCTAACAAAATTCCCTAAAGCTTCTGAAAACCCCACCAAATTCCAGAAAATCACCACAAAAATCTCCACTAATTTCCGCACAATCTAAGGAAAATCCCACACAATTCTTCAAGGCTCCTCAAAATCACACAAAATTCCAGAAAATTACCACAACATTCCAAAACAATCCCACCAAATTCCAGAAACACCTCACAAACTTACAAAAAAAACCCCCACGAAGTCCCCAAAATCTTCTCATAAGCCCACCAAATTCCAGATACATCCCACACAATCTTTACAAATTTCCACTAAACCTAAGAAAGATCCCTCAAAGTTCTTCGAGTCTCCTCAATATCCCACAAAATTCCACAGAAACTCCACAACATTAAAAAAAAATCCTAAAAATTCCAGAAACATCCCACAAATTCCTTCAAGTCTCCTCAAAATCCCACAAAATTCCAGACAATTCCTCAACATTCCAAAGAAATCCCACCAAATTCCAGAAACATCTCACAAAATTCCAGACAGAAAAGCAAAATTACCCAGATCTCCTCATAAGCCTACCAAATTCCAGAAATATCCCACAAAATCTCCACAAGTTTCCACACATTCTAACAAAAATCCCACACAATTCTTCAAGGCTCCTCAAAATCCCACAAAATTCAAGAAAATTACCACAACTTTACAAGAAAATTCCAGAAAATTCCCTTAAACTTCTGAAAACCCCACCAAATTCCAGAAACACCCTACAAAATATCCACTAATTTCCACGCAATCTAAGAAAAACGCCCTCAAAATTCTTCAACTCTCCTCAGAATCCCACAAAATTCCAGACAATTCCAAAACATTCCAAAGAAATCCCACCAAATTCCAGAAACATCCCACAAAATTCCAGAAAAAAATCCACAAAACCCCCAAAATCTTCTCATAAGCCCACCAAATTCCAGAAATATCCCACAAAATCGCCTCAAATTACCACACAATCTAAGAAAAATCCCACACAATTCTTCAAGGCTCCTCAAAATCCCACAAAGTCCAAGAAAACTGCCAAAACATTCCAAAAAAATCCAACAAAATTCCCTAAAGCTTCTGAAAACCCCACCAAATTCCAGAAAATCACCACAAAAATCTCCACTAATTTCCGCACAATCTAAGGAAAATCCCACACAATTCTTCAAGGCTCCTCAAAATCACACAAAATTCCAGAAAATTACCACAACATTCCAAAACAATCCCACCAAATTCCAGAAACACCTCACAAACTTACAAAAAAAACCCCCACGAAGTCCCCAAAATCTTCTCATAAGCCCACCAAATTCCAGATACATCCCACACAATCTTTACAAATTTCCACTAAACCTAAGAAAGATCCCTCAAAGTTCTTCAAGTCTCCTCAATATCCCACAAAATTCCACAGAAACTCCACAACATTCAAAAAAAATCCTAAAAATTCCAGAAACATCCCACAAATTCCTTCAAGTCTCCTCAAAATCCCACAAAATTCCAGACAATTCCTCAACATTCCAAAGAAATCCCACCAAATTCCAGAAACATCTCACAAAATTCCAGACAGAAAAGCAAAATTACCCAGATCTCCTCATAAGCCTACCAAATTCCAGAAATATCCCACAAAATCTCCACAAGTTTCCACACATTCTAACAAAAATCCCACACAATTCTTCAAGGCTCCTCAAAATCCCACAAAATTCAAGAAAATTACCACAACTTTACAAGAAAATTCCAGAAAATTCCCTTAAACTTCTGAAAACCCCACCAAATTCCAGAAACACCCTACAAAATATCCACTAATTTCCACGCAATCTAAGAAAAACGCCCTCAAAATTCTTCAACTCTCCTCAGAATCCCACAAAATTCCAGACAATTCCAAAACATTCCAAAGAAATCCCACCAAATTCCAGAAACATCCCACAAAATTCCAGAAAAAAATCCACAAAACCCCCAAAATCTTCTCATAAGCCCACCAAATTCCAGAAATATCCCACAAAATCGCCTCAAATTACCACACAATCTAAGAAAAATCCCACACAATTCTTCAAGGCTCCTCAAAATCCCACAAAGTCCAAGAAAACTGCCAAAACATTCCAAAAAAATCCAACAAAATTCCCTAAAGCTTCTGAAAACCCCACCAAATTCCAGAAAATCACCACAAAAATCTCCACTAATTTCCGCACAATCTAAGGAAAATCCCACACAATTCTTCAAGGCTCCTCAAAATCACACAAAATTCCAGAAAATTACCACAACATTCCAAAACAATCCCACCAAATTCCAGAAACACCTCACAAACTTACAAAAAAAACCCCCACGAAGTCCCCAAAATCTTCTCATAAGCCCACCAAATTCCAGATACATCCCACACAATCTTTACAAATTTCCACTAAACCTAAGAAAGATCCCTCAAAGTTCTTCAAGTCTCCTCAATATCCCACAAAATTCCACAGAAACTCCACAACATTCAAAAAAAATCCTAAAAATTCCAGAAACATCCCACAAATTCCTTCAAGTCTCCTCAAAATCCCACAAAATTCCAGACAATTCCTCAACATTCCAAAGAAATCCCACCAAATTCCAGAAACATCTCACAAAATTCCAGACAGAAAAGCAAAATTACCCAGATCTCCTCATAAGCCTACCAAATTCCAGAAATATCCCACAAAATCTCCACAAGTTTCCACACATTCTAACAAAAATCCCACACAATTCTTCAAGGCTCCTCAAAATCCCACAAAATCCAAGAAAACTGCCACAATATTCCAAAGAAATCCAACAAAATTCCCTAAATCTTCTGAAAACTCCACAAATTTCCAGAAAATCTCCACAAATTTCCACAAAATTGAAGAAAAATCCCACACAATCCTTCAAGTCTCTGCAGAATCCCACAAAATTCCAGACAATTCCAAAACATTCCAAAGAAATCCCACCAAATTCCAGAAACATCCCACAGCATTCCAGAAAAAAATCCACAAAATCCCCAATATCTTCTCATAAGCCCACCAAATTCCAGAAATATCCCACAAAATCGCCTCAAATTTCCACACAATCTAAGAAAAATCCCACACAATTCTTCAAGGCTCCTCAAAATCCCACAAAATTCCAGAAACACCCCACAAACTTGCAAAAAAACCCGCATGAATTTCCCAAAATCTTCTCATAAGCCCACCAAATTCCAGAAACATCCCACAAAATCTCCACTAATTTCCACACAATCTAAGAAAAATGTACTCAAAGTTCTTCAAGTCTCCTCAGAATCCCACAAAATTTCAGACAATTCCACAACATTCCAAAGAAATCCCTCACAATTCCAGAAACACCTCAAAAATTCCAGAAAAAAATCCACAAAATTCCCAAAATCTTCTCATAAGCCTACCAAATTCCAGAAATATCCCACAAAATCTCCACAAATTTCCACGCAATCTAAGAAAAATCCCACACAATTCTCCAAGGCTCCTCAAAATCCCACAAAATTCCAGACACATTGAACAAAATTCCAGAAAAAAACCCACGAAATTCCCAAAATCTTCTCATAAGCTTACAAAACTCCAGGAATATCCCACAAAAATCTCCACAAGTTTCCGAACAATCTAAGAAAAATCCCTCAAAATTCTTCAAGTCTCCTCCAAATCCCACAAAATTCCAGAAACATTCCACAAAATTCCAGAAAAAACCCACAAAATTTCCTAAATCTTCTCTAAACCCTACCAAATTCCAGAAATATCCCACATAATCTCCAAAAATTTCCGCACAATCAAAGAAAAACCCCTCAAAACACTTCAAGACTCCTCAAAATCCCACAAAATGCCAGAAAAACCTCACAAAATTCCAGAAAAAAATCCACAAAAGTCCCAAAATCTTCTCATAAGCCTACCAAATTAAAGAAATATCCCACAAAAATCTCCACAGATTTCCGCACAAAGAAAAATCCCACACAATTCTTCAAGGCTCCTCAAAATCCCACAAAATTCCAGAAACACCCCACAAACTTGCAAAAAAACCCGCACGAATTTCCTAAATCTTCTCATAAGCCCACCAAATTCCAGAAATATCCCACGAAATCTCCACAAATTTCCACACAATCTAAGAAAAATCCCACACAATTCTTCAAGGCTCCTCAAAATCCCACAAAATCCAAGAAAACTGCCACAACATTCCAAAAAAATCCAACAAAATTCCCTAAATCTTCTGAAAACCCCACAAAATTCCAGAAAATCACCACAAAAATCTCCACTAATTTCTGCACAATCTAAGGAAAATCCCACACAATTCTTCAAGGCTCCTCAAAATCCCACAAAATTCCAGAAAATTACCACAACATTCCAAAACAATCCCACCAAATTCCAGAAACACCTCACAAACTTACAAAAAAAACCCCCACGAAGTCCCCAAAATCTTCTCATAAGCCCACCAACTTCCAGATACATCCCACACAATCTTTACAAATTTCCACTAAACCTAAGAAAGATCCCTCAAAGTTCTTCAAGTCTCCTCAATATCCCACAAAATTCCACAGAAACTCCACAACATTCAAAAAAAATCCTAAAAATTCCAGAAACATCCCACAAATTCCTTCAAGTCTCCTCAAAATCCCACAAAATTCCAGACAATTCCTCAACATTCCAAAGAAATCCCACCAAATTCCAGAAACATCTCACAAAATTCCAGACAGAAAAGCAAAATTACCCAGATCTCCTCATAAGCCTACCAAATTCCAGAAATATCCCACAAAATCTCCACAAGTTTCCACACATTCTAACAAAAATCCCACACAATTCTTCAAGGCTCCTCAAAATCCCACAAAATCCAAGAAAACTGCCACAACATTCCAAAAAAAACCCAACAAAATTCCCTAAATCTTCTGAAAACTCCACAAATTTCCAGAAAATCTCCACAAATTTCCACAAAATTGAAGAAAAATCCCACACAATTCTTCAAGTCTCTGCAGAATCCCACAAAATTCCAGACAATTCCAAAACATTCCAAAGAAATCCCACCAAATTCCAGAAACATCCCACAGCATTCCAGAAAAAAATCCACAAAATCCCCAATATCTTCTCATAAGCCCACCAAATTCCAGAAATATCCCACAAAATCGCCTCAAATTTCCACACAATCTAAGAAAAATCCCACACAATTCTTCAAGGCTCCTCAAAATCCCACAAAATTCCAGAAACACCCCACAGACTTGTAAAAAAAACCGCATGAATTTCCCAAAATCTTCTCATAAGCCCACCAAATTCCAGAAACATCCCACAAAATCTCCACTAATTTCCGCACAAAGAAAAATCCCACACAATTCTTCAAGGCTCCTCAAAATCCCCCAAAATTCCAGAAAATTACCACAACATTCGAAAAAAATCCCACCAAATTCCAAAAATCTTCTCATAACCCTACCAAATTCCAGAAACATCCCACAAAATCTCCACTAATTTCCACACAATCTAAGAAAAATGTACTCAAAGTTCTTCAAGTCTCCTCAGAATCCCACAAAATTTCAGACAATTCCACAACATTCCAAAAAAATCCCACCAAATTCCAGAAACACCTCAAAAATTCCAGAAAAAAATCCACGAAATTCCCAAAATCTTCTCATAAGCTTACAAAACTCCAGGAATATCCCACAAAAATCTCCACAAGTTTCCGAACAATCTAAGAAAAATCCCTCAAAATTCTTCAAGTCTCCTCAAAATCCCACAAAATTCCAGAAACATTCCACAAAATTCCAGAAAAAAACTTACAAAATTCCCTAAATCTTCTCAAAACCCTACCAAATTCCAGAAATATCCCACATGATCTTCACAAATTCCCACAAAGCCTAAGAAAAATCCCACAAAATTCTTCAGGTCTCCTCAAAATCCCACAAAATTCCAGAAAATTACCACAACATTCCAAAAAAATCCCACCAAATTCCAGAAACACCTCACAAAATTCCAGAAAAAAATCCACAAAATTCCCTATATCTTCTCATAAGCCTACCAAATTCCAGAAATATCCCACAAAAATCTCCACAAATTTCCGCACAAAGAAAAATCCCACACAATTCTTCAAGGCTCCTCAGAATCCCACAAAATTCCAGAAACATCCCACAAACTTGCAAAAAAACCCGCACGAATTTCCCAAAATCTTCTCATAAGCCCACCAAATACCAGAAACATCCCACAAAATCTCCACTAATTTCCACACAATCTAAGAAAAATCCCACACAATTCTTCAAGGCTCCTCAAAATCCCACAAAATTCAAGAAAATTACCACAACTTTACAAGAAAATTCCAGAAAATTCCCTTAAACTTCTGGAAACCCCACCAAATTCCAGAAACTTCCCACAAAATCTCCACTAATTTCCACACAATCTAAGAAAAATGTACTCAAAGTTCTTCAAGTCTCCTCAGAATCCCACAAAATTTCAGACAATTCCACAACATTCCAAAGAAATCCCACCAAATTTCAGAAACATCTCACAAAATTCCAGAAAAAAAATCCACAAAACCCACAATATCTTCTCATAAGCCCACCAAATTCCAGAAATATCCCACAAAATCGCCTCAAATTACCACACAATCTAAGAAAAATCCCACACAATTCTTCAAGGCTCCTCAAAATCCCACAAAGTCCAAGAAAACTGCCAAAACATTCCAAAAAAATCCAACAAAATTCCCTAAAGCTTCTGAAAACCCCACCAAATTCCAGAAAATCACCACAAAAATCTCCACTAATTTCCGCACAATCTAAGGAAAATCCCACACAATTCTTCAAGGCTCCTCAAAATCACACAAAATTCCAGAAAATTACCACAACATTCCAAAACAATCCCACCAAATTCCAGAAACACCTCAAAAATTCCAGAAAAAATCCACAAAATTCCCAAAATCTTCTCATAAGCCTACCAAATTCCAGAAATATCCCACAAAATCTTCACAAATTTACACAAAACCTAAGAAAAATCCCACACAAAATTCTTCAGGTCTCCTCAAAATACCAGAAAATTCCAGAAAATTACCACAACTTTACAAAAAAATCTCACCAAATTCCAGAAACACCTCAAAAAATTCCGGAAAAAAAATCCACAAAATTCCCTAAATCTTCTCATAAGCCTACCAAATTCCAGAAATATCCCACAAAAATCTCCACAAATTTCCGCACAAAGAAAAATCCCTCAAAATTCTTCAAGGCTCCTCAAAAATCCCACAAAATTCCAGAAACACCCCACAAACTTGCAAAAAAACCCACACGAATTTCCCAAAATCTTCTCATAAGCCCACCAAATACCAGAAACATCCCACAAAATCTCCACAAATTTCCACACAATCTAAGAAAAATCCCACACAATTCTTCAAGGCTCCTCAAAATCCCACAAAATTCAAGAAAATTACCACAACTTTACAAGAAAATTCCAGAAAATTCCCTTAAACTTCTGAAAACCCCACCAAATTCCAGAAACACCCTACAAAATATCCACTAATTTCCACGCAATCTAAGAAAAACGCCCTCAAAATTCTTCAACTCTCCTCAGAATCCCACAAAATTCCAGACAATTCCAAAACATTCCAAAGAAATCCCACCAAATTCCAGAAACATCCCACAAAATTCCAGAAAAAAATCCACAAAACCCCCAAAATCTTCTCATAAGCCCACCAAATTCCAGAAATATCCCACAAAATCGCCTCAAATTACCACACAATCTAAGAAAAATCCCACACAATTCTTCAAGGCTCCTCAAAATCCCACAAAGTCCAAGAAAACTGCCAAAACATTCCAAAAAAATCCAACAAAATTCCCTAAAGCTTCTGAAAACCCCACCAAATTCCAGAAAATCACCACAAAAATCTCCACTAATTTCCGCACAATCTAAGGAAAATCCCACACAATTCTTCAAGGCTCCTCAAAATCACACAAAATTCCAGAAAATTACCACAACATTCCAAAACAATCCCACCAAATTCCAGAAACACCTCACAAACTTACAAAAAAAACCCCCACGAAGTCCCCAAAATCTTCTCATAAGCCCACCAAATTCCAGATACATCCCACACAATCTTTACAAATTTCCACTAAACCTAAGAAAGATCCCTCAAAGTTCTTCAAGTCTCCTCAATATCCCACAAAATTCCACAGAAACTCCACAACATTCAAAAAAAATCCTAAAAATTCCAGAAACATCCCACAAATTCCTTCAAGTCTCCTCAAAATCCCACAAAATTCCAGACAATTCCTCAACATTCCAAAGAAATCCCACCAAATTCCAGAAACATCTCACAAAATTCCAGACAGAAAAGCAAAATTACCCAGATCTCCTCATAAGCCTACCAAATTCCAGAAATATCCCACAAAATCTCCACAAGTTTCCACACATTCTAACAAAAATCCCACACAATTCTTCAAGGCTCCTCAAAATCCCACAAAATCCAAGAAAACTGCCACAATATTCCAAAGAAATCCAACAAAATTCCCTAAATCTTCTGAAAACTCCACAAATTTCCAGAAAATCTCCACAAATTTCCACAAAATTGAAGAAAAATCCCACACAATCCTTCAAGTCTCTGCAGAATCCCACAAAATTCCAGACAATTCCAAAACATTCCAAAGAAATCCCACCAAATTCCAGAAACATCCCACAGCATTCCAGAAAAAAATCCACAAAATCCCCAATATCTTCTCATAAGCCCACCAAATTCCAGAAATATCCCACAAAATCGCCTCAAATTTCCACACAATCTAAGAAAAATCCCACACAATTCTTCAAGGCTCCTCAAAATCCCACAAAATTCCAGAAACACCCCACAAACTTGCAAAAAAACCCACATGAATTTCCCAAAATCTTCTCATAAGCCCACCAAATTCCAGAAACATCCCACAAAATCTCCACTAATTTCCACACAATCTAAGAAAAATGTACTCAAAGTTCTTCAAGTCTCCTCAGAATCCCACAAAATTTCAGACAATTCCACAACATTCCAAAGAAATCCCTCACAATTCCAGAAACACCTCAAAAATTCCAGAAAAAAATCCACAAAATTCCCAAAATCTTCTCATAAGCCTACCAAATTCCAGAAATATCCCACAAAATCTCCACAAATTTCCACGCAATCTAAGAAAAATCCCACACAATTCTCCAAGGCTCCTCAAAATCCCACAAAATTCCAGACACATTGAACAAAATTCCAGAAAAAAACCCACGAAATTCCCAAAATCTTCTCATAAGCTTACAAAACTCCAGGAATATCCCACAAAAATCTCCACAAGTTTCCGAACAATCTAAGAAAAATCCCTCAAAATTCTTCAAGTCTCCTCCAAATCCCACAAAATTCCAGAAACATTCCACAAAATTCCAGAAAAAACCCACAAAATTTCCTAAATCTTCTCTAAACCCTACCAAATTCCAGAAATATCCCACATAATCTCCAAAAATTTCCGCACAATCAAAGAAAAACCCCTCAAAACACTTCAAGACTCCTCAAAATCCCACAAAATGCCAGAAAAACCTCACAAAATTCCAGAAAAAAATCCACAAAAGTCCCAAAATCTTCTCATAAGCCTACCAAATTAAAGAAATATCCCACAAAAATCTCCACAGATTTCCGCACAAAGAAAAATCCCACACAATTCTTCAAGGCTCCTCAAAATCCCACAAAATTCCAGAAACACCCCACAAACTTGCAAAAAAACCCGCACGAATTTCCTAAATCTTCTCATAAGCCCACCAAATTCCAGAAATATCCCACAAAATCTCCACAAATTTCCACACAATCTAAGAAAAATCCCACACAATTCTTCAAGGCTCCTCAAAATCCCACAAAATCCAAGAAAACTGCCACAACATTCCAAAAAAATCCAACAAAATTCCCTAAACCTTCTGAAAACCTGACCAAATTCCAGAAAATCACCACAAAAATCTCCACAAATTTCCACACAATCTAAGGAAAATCCCACACAATTCTTCAAGGCTCCTCAAAATCCCACAAAATTCCAGAAAATTACCACAACATTCCAAAACAATCCCACCAAATTCCAGAAACACCTCACAAACTTACAAAAAAAACCCCCACGAAGTCCCCAAAATCTTCTCATAAGCCCACCAACTTCCAGATACATCCCACACAATCTTTACAAATTTCCACTAAACCTAAGAAAGATCCCTCAAAGTTCTTCAAGTCTCCTCAATATCCCACAAAATTCCACAGAAACTCCACAACATTCAAAAAAAATCCTAAAAATTCCAGAAACATCCCACAAATTCCTTCAAGTCTCCTCAAAATCCCACAAAATTCCAGACAATTCCTCAACATTCCAAAGAAATCCCACCAAATTCCAGAAACATCTCACAAAATTCCAGAAAAAATAAGCAAAATTACCCAGATCTCCTCATAAGCCTACCAAATTCCAGAAATATCCCACAAAATCTCCACAAGTTTCCACACATTCTAACAAAAATCCCACACAATTCTTCAAGGCTCCTCAAAATCCCACAAAATCCAAGAAAACTGCCACAACATTCCAAAAAATCCAACAAAATTCCCTAAATCTTCTGAAAACTCCACAAATTTCCAGAAAATCTCCACAAATTTCCACAAAATTGAAGAAAAATCCCACACAATTCTTCAAGTCTCTGCAGAATCCCACAAAATTCCAGACAATTCCAAAACATTCCAAAGAAATCCCACCAAATTCCAGAAACATCCCACAGCATTCCAGAAAAAAATCCACAAAATCCCCAATATCTTCTCATAAGCCCACCAAATTCCAGAAATATCCCACAAAATCGCCTCAAATTTCCACACAATCTAAGAAAAATCCCACACAATTCTTCAAGGCTCCTCAAAATCCCACAAAATTCCAGAAACACCCCACAGACTTGTAAAAAAAACCGCATGAATTTCCCAAAATCTTCTCATAAGCCCACCAAATTCCAGAAACATCCCACAAAATCTCCACTAATTTCCGCACAAAGAAAAATCCCACACAATTCTTCAAGGCTCCTCAAAATCACACAAAATTCCAGAAAATTACCACAACATTCCAAAACAATCCCACCAAATTCCAGAAACACCTCAAAAATTCCAGAAAAAATCCACAAAATTCCCAAAATCTTCTCATAAGCCTACCAAATTCCAGAAATATCCCACAAAATCTTCACAAATTTACACAAAACCTAAGAAAAATCCCACACAAAATTCTTCAGGTCTCCTCAAAATACCAGAAAATTCCAGAAAATTACCACAACTTTACAAAAAAATCTCACCAAATTCCAGAAACACCTCAAAAAATTCCGGAAAAAAAATCCACAAAATTCCCTAAATCTTCTCATAAGCCTACCAAATTCCAGAAATATCCCACAAAAATCTCCACAAATTTCCGCACAAAGAAAAATCCCTCAAAATTCTTCAAGGCTCCTCAAAAATCCCACAAAATTCCAGAAACACCCCACAAACTTGCAAAAAAACCCACACGAATTTCCCAAAATCTTCTCATAAGCCCACCAAATACCAGAAACATCCCACAAAATCTCCACAAATTTCCACACAATCTAAGAAAAATCCCACACAATTCTTCAAGGCTCCTCAAAATCCCACAAAATTCAAGAAAATTACCACAACTTTACAAGAAAATTCCAGAAAATTCCCTTAAACTTCTGAAAACCCCACCAAATTCCAGAAACACCCTACAAAATATCCACTAATTTCCACGCAATCTAAGAAAAACGCCCTCAAAATTCTTCAACTCTCCTCAGAATCCCACAAAATTCCAGACAATTCCAAAACATTCCAAAGAAATCCCACCAAATTCCAGAAACATCCCACAAAATTCCAGAAAAAAATCCACAAAACCCCCAAAATCTTCTCATAAGCCCACCAAATTCCAGAAATATCCCACAAAATCGCCTCAAATTACCACACAATCTAAGAAAAATCCCACACAATTCTTCAAGGCTCCTCAAAATCCCACAAAGTCCAAGAAAACTGCCAAAACATTCCAAAAAAATCCAACAAAATTCCCTAAAGCTTCTGAAAACCCCACCAAATTCCAGAAAATCACCACAAAAATCTCCACTAATTTCCGCACAATCTAAGGAAAATCCCACACAATTCTTCAAGGCTCCTCAAAATCACACAAAATTCCAGAAAATTACCACAACATTCCAAAACAATCCCACCAAATTCCAGAAACACCTCACAAACTTACAAAAAAAACCCCCACGAAGTCCCCAAAATCTTCTCATAAGCCCACCAAATTCCAGATACATCCCACACAATCTTTACAAATTTCCACTAAACCTAAGAAAGATCCCTCAAAGTTCTTCAAGTCTCCTCAATATCCCACAAAATTCCACAGAAACTCCACAACATTCAAAAAAAATCCTAAAAATTCCAGAAACATCCCACAAATTCCTTCAAGTCTCCTCAAAATCCCACAAAATTCCAGACAATTCCTCAACATTCCAAAGAAATCCCACCAAATTCCAGAAACATCTCACAAAATTCCAGACAGAAAAGCAAAATTACCCAGATCTCCTCATAAGCCTACCAAATTCCAGAAATATCCCACAAAATCTCCACAAGTTTCCACACATTCTAACAAAAATCCCACACAATTCTTCAAGGCTCCTCAAAATCCCACAAAATCCAAGAAAACTGCCACAATATTCCAAAGAAATCCAACAAAATTCCCTAAATCTTCTGAAAACTCCACAAATTTCCAGAAAATCTCCACAAATTTCCACAAAATTGAAGAAAAATCCCACACAATCCTTCAAGTCTCTGCAGAATCCCACAAAATTCCAGACAATTCCAAAACATTCCAAAGAAATCCCACCAAATTCCAGAAACATCCCACAGCATTCCAGAAAAAAATCCACAAAATCCCCAATATCTTCTCATAAGCCCACCAAATTCCAGAAATATCCCACAAAATCGCCTCAAATTTCCACACAATCTAAGAAAAATCCCACACAATTCTTCAAGGCTCCTCAAAATCCCACAAAATTCCAGAAACACCCCACAAACTTGCAAAAAAACCCACATGAATTTCCCAAAATCTTCTCATAAGCCCACCAAATTCCAGAAACATCCCACAAAATCTCCACTAATTTCCACACAATCTAAGAAAAATGTACTCAAAGTTCTTCAAGTCTCCTCAGAATCCCACAAAATTTCAGACAATTCCACAACATTCCAAAGAAATCCCTCACAATTCCAGAAACACCTCAAAAATTCCAGAAAAAAATCCACAAAATTCCCAAAATCTTCTCATAAGCCTACCAAATTCCAGAAATATCCCACAAAATCTCCACAAATTTCCACGCAATCTAAGAAAAATCCCACACAATTCTCCAAGGCTCCTCAAAATCCCACAAAATTCCAGACACATTGAACAAAATTCCAGAAAAAAACCCACGAAATTCCCAAAATCTTCTCATAAGCTTACAAAACTCCAGGAATATCCCACAAAAATCTCCACAAGTTTCCGAACAATCTAAGAAAAATCCCTCAAAATTCTTCAAGTCTCCTCCAAATCCCACAAAATTCCAGAAACATTCCACAAAATTCCAGAAAAAACCCACAAAATTTCCTAAATCTTCTCTAAACCCTACCAAATTCCAGAAATATCCCACATAATCTCCAAAAATTTCCGCACAATCAAAGAAAAACCCCTCAAAACACTTCAAGACTCCTCAAAATCCCACAAAATGCCAGAAAAACCTCACAAAATTCCAGAAAAAAATCCACAAAAGTCCCAAAATCTTCTCATAAGCCTACCAAATTAAAGAAATATCCCACAAAAATCTCCACAGATTTCCGCACAAAGAAAAATCCCACACAATTCTTCAAGGCTCCTCAAAATCCCACAAAATCCAAGAAAACTGCCACAACATTCCAAAAAAATCCAACAAAATTCCCTAAATCTTCTGAAAACCCCACAAAATTCCAGAAAATCACCACAAAAATCTCCACTAATTTCTGCACAATCTAAGGAAAATCCCACACAATTCTTCAAGGCTCCTCAAAATCCCACAAAATTCCAGAAAATTACCACAACATTCCAAAACAATCCCACCAAATTCCAGAAACACCTCACAAACTTACAAAAAAAACCCCCACGAAGTCCCCAAAATCTTCTCATAAGCCCACCAACTTCCAGATACATCCCACACAATCTTTACAAATTTCCACTAAACCTAAGAAAGATCCCTCAAAGTTCTTCAAGTCTCCTCAATATCCCACAAAATTCCACAGAAACTCCACAACATTCAAAAAAAATCCTAAAAATTCCAGAAACATCCCACAAATTCCTTCAAGTCTCCTCAAAATCCCACAAAATTCCAGACAATTCCTCAACATTCCAAAGAAATCCCACCAAATTCCAGAAACATCTCACAAAATTCCAGAAAAAATAAGCAAAATTACCCAGATCTCCTCATAAGCCTACCAAATTCCAGAAATATCCCACAAAATCTCCACAAGTTTCCACACATTCTAACAAAAATCCCACACAATTCTTCAAGGCTCCTCAAAATCCCACAAAATCCAAGAAAACTGCCACAACATTCCAAAAAAAACCCAACAAAATTCCCTAAATCTTCTGAAAACTCCACAAATTTCCAGAAAATCTCCACAAATTTCCACAAAATTGAAGAAAAATCCCACACAATTCTTCAAGTCTCTGCAGAATCCCACAAAATTCCAGACAATTCCAAAACATTCCAAAGAAATCCCACCAAATTCCAGAAACATCCCACAGCATTCCAGAAAAAAATCCACAAAATCCCCAATATCTTCTCATAAGCCCACCAAATTCCAGAAATATCCCACAAAATCGCCTCAAATTTCCACACAATCTAAGAAAAATCCCACACAATTCTTCAAGGCTCCTCAAAATCCCACAAAATTCCAGAAACACCCCACAGACTTGTAAAAAAAACCGCATGAATTTCCCAAAATCTTCTCATAAGCCCACCAAATTCCAGAAACATCCCACAAAATCTCCACTAATTTCCGCACAAAGAAAAATCCCACACAATTCTTCAAGGCTCCTCAAAATCACACAAAATTCCAGAAAATTACCACAACATTCGAAAAAAATCCCACCAAATTCCAAAAATCTTCTCATAACCCTACCAAATTCCAGAAACATCCCACAAAATCTCCACTAATTTCCACACAATCTAAGAAAAATGTACTCAAAGTTCTTCAAGTCTCCTCAGAATCCCACAAAATTTCAGACAATTCCACAACATTCCAAAAAAATCCCACCAAATTCCAGAAACACCTCAAAAATTCCAGAAAAAAATCCACGAAATTCCCAAAATCTTCTCATAAGCTTACAAAACTCCAGGAATATCCCACAAAAATCTCCACAAGTTTCCGCACAATCTAAGAAAAATCCCTCAAAATTCTTCAAGTCTCCTCAAAATCCCACAAAATTCCAGAAACATTCCACAAAATTCCAGAAAAAAACTTACAAAATTCCCTAAATCTTCTCAAAACCCTACCAAATTCCAGAAATATCCCACATGATCTTCACAAATTCCCACAAAGCCTAAGAAAAATCCCACAAAATTCTTCAGGTCTCCTCAAAATCCCACAAAATTCCAGAAAATTACCACAACATTCCAAAAAAATCCCACCAAATTCCAGAAACACCTCACAAAATTCCAGAAAAAAATCCACAAAATTCCCTATATCTTCTCATAAGCCTACCAAATTCCAGAAATATCCCACAAAAATCTCCACAAATTTCCGCACAAAGAAAAATCCCACACAATTCTTCAAGGCTCCTCAGAATCCCACAAAATTCCAGAAACATCCCACAAACTTGCAAAAAAACCCGCACGAATTTCCCAAAATCTTCTCATAAGCCCACCAAATACCAGAAACATCCCACAAAATCTCCACTAATTTCCACACAATCTAAGAAAAATCCCACACAATTCTTCAAGGCTCCTCAAAATCCCACAAAATTCAAGAAAATTACCACAACTTTACAAGAAAATTCCAGAAAATTCCCTTAAACTTCTGGAAACCCCACCAAATTCCAGAAACTTCCCACAAAATCTCCACTAATTTCCACACAATCTAAGAAAAATGTACTCAAAGTTCTTCAAGTCTCCTCAGAATCCCACAAAATTTCAGACAATTCCACAACATTCCAAAGAAATCCCACCAAATTTCAGAAACATCTCACAAAATTCCAGAAAAAAAATCCACAAAACCCACAATATCTTCTCATAAGCCCACCAAATTCCAGAAATATCCCACAAAATCGCCTCAAATTTCCACACAATCTAAGAAAAATCCCACACAATTCTTCAAGGCTCCTCAAAATCCCACAAAATCCAAGAAAACTGCCACAACATTCCAAAAAAATCCAACAAAATTCCCTAAATCTTCTGAAAACCCCACCAAATTCCAGAAAATCACCACAAAAATCTCCACTAATTTCCGCACAATCTAAGGAAAATCCCACACAATTCTTCAAGGCTCCTCAAAATCCCACAAAATTCCAGAAAATTACCACAACATTCCAAAACAATCCCACCAAATTCCAGAAACACCTCACAAACTTACAAAAAAAAAACCCCACCAAGTCCCCAAAATCTTCTCATAAGCCCACCAACTTCCAGATACATCCCACACAATCGTTACAACTTTCCACTAAACCTAAGAAAGATCCCTCAAAGTTCTTCAAGTCTCCTCCATATCCCACAAAATTCCACAGAACCTCCACAACATTCAAAAAAAATCCTAAAAATTCCAGAAACATCCCACACATTCCTTCAAGTCTCCTCAAAATCCCACAAAATTCCAGACAATTCCACAACATTCCAAAGAAATCCCACCAAATTCCAGAAACATCTCACAAAATTCCAGACAGAAAAGCAAAATTACCCAGATCTTCTCATAAGCCTACCAAATTCTAGAAATATCCCACAAAATCTCCACAGGTTTCCACGCATTCAAACAAAAATCCCACACAATTCTTCAAGGCTCCTCAAAATCCCACAAAATCCAAGAAAACTGACACAACATTCCAAAAAAAACCCAACAAAATTCCCTAAATCTTCTGAAAACGCCACCAAATTCCAGAAGATCACCACAAAAATCTCCACAAATTTCCACAAAATCTAAGAAAAATCACACACAACTCTTCAAGTCTCCTCAAAATCCCACAAAATTCCAGAAAATTATCAAAACATTCAAAAAAAATCCCACCAAATTCCAAAAATCTTCTCATAACCCTACCAAATTCCAGAAACATCCCACAAAATCTCCACTGATTTCCACACAATCTAAGAAAAATGTACTCAAAATTCTTCAAGTCTCCTCAAAATCCCACAAAATTCCAGAAACATTCCACAAAATTCCAAAAAAAACCCACAAAATTCCCTAAATCTTCTCAAAACCCTACCAAATTCCAGAAATGTCCCACATAATCTTCACAAATTTCCACAAAACCTAAGAAAAATCCCACAAAATTCTTCAGGTCTCCTCAAAATCCTACAAAATTCAAGAAAATTACCACAGCATTCCAAAAAAATCCCACCAAATTCTAGAAACACCTCACAAAATTCCAGAAAAAAAATCCACAAAATTCCCTAAATCTTCTCAAAACCCTACCAAATTCTAGAAACATCCCTCATAATCTTTACAAATTTCCACTAAACCTAAGAAAAATCCTTAAAAATTCTTCAAGTCTCCTCAATATCCCACAAAATTCCACAGAAACCACAAAACATTCAAAAAAAATACTAACACTTCTAGAAACAACCCACAAAATACTTCAAGTCTCCTCAAAATCCCACAAAATTCCATACAATTCCACAACATTCAAAAAAAATCCCACCAAATTCCAGATACATTCCCTCAAAAAAAGTTCCTGAATCTTCTCATAAGCCCACCAAATTCCAGAAATATCCCACAAAATCTCCACAAATTTCCACACAATCTAAGAAAAACCCCTCAAAATTCTTCAAGTCTCCTCAAAATAACACAAAATTCCAGAAATAGTCCACAAAATTCCAGAAAAAAAACCATGAAATTACCTTAATCTTCTCATAAGCCCACCAAATTCCAAAAACACCCTACAAAATCTCCACTAATTTCCACAAAATCTAAGAAAAAGGCCATCAAAATTCTTCAAGTCTCCTCAAAATCACCCAAATTACACAAAAACATCAAAAAATTCCAGAAACATCCCTCAAAATTCCAGAAAAATCCCAAAAAATGGCAGAAAACACCCACAAAATTTCCTAAATCTTCTCAAAACCTTACGACATTCCAGAATCATCCCACATAATCTTTACAAATTTCCACAAAACCTTAGAAAAATCCCTCAAAATTCTTCAAGGCTCCTCAATATCCTGCAAAATTCCTCAAAAACCCCACAACATTCAAAAAAAATCCCAAAAATTCTATAAACATCCCACAAAATTCTAGAAAAAAAGTAAGAAATTCCTTAAATCTTCTCACAGGCTCACAAAATTCCAGATATATCCCACAAAATTCTCCACAAATTTCCACACAATCTAAGAAAAATGCCTAAAAGAATTTTCATGAGTCTTCAAAATGTTTCAAAATTTGAAAAAAATCTCACAAAATTCAAGAAACTTCCACAAAAATCTCTTCAATATCCCACAAAATTTTAAAAAAAATCACACAACATTAAAGAAAAAAATACCACAAAATTCCCTAAATCTTCTCAAAACTTTACTGAATTCCAGAAACATCCCACAAAATCGCCACAATTTCCACAAAATTCTACAAAAATCCCTCACAATTTGAGAAAATTCCACAAAATTTAAGAGAAGTTTGACAACATTTGAAAAAAATACCACAAAATTACCTAAATTTTCTCCCTTCACCAAATTCCAGAATCATCTCACAAAATCTCCACAGATTTCCAGAAAATATTAGAAATATCCCTCAAAATTCATCAAGTTTCCTCAATATATCACAAAATTACAGAAAAATCCTACAAAATTGCAGCAAAAACCAAAAAAAATCCTTAAATCTTCTCATAACCCTACCAAATTTTTGAAACATCCCACAAAATCTCCACAAAGTTCCACAAAATCTAAGAAAAATCCCGCGGAATTCTACATGTTTCCTCAATATCCCTCAAAATTCTACAATACCCCCTCCAAATTCTGGAAATATCCCACAAAATCTCCACAAATTTCCACACAATCTAAGAAAAATCCCACAAAATTGTTCAAGTCTTCTCAAAATCCCACAAAATTCTACAAAAATTCCACAAAAGTGCCACAAAATTCTTCAAAATGTCACCAAATTCCAGAAACATAAAAAAAATCTCTTCCAATTTCCACAACATTCCAAAATATTTCCTCAAAATTCCAGAAACATCCACACAGATCTCTTCCACTTTCAACAAAATTCCAGAAATATCCCTCAAAATTCTTCAAGTCTCTTCATTATCCCACAACATTCCAGAAAAATCCCACAAAATTAAAAAAAAATCCCCAAAAATAGCATATAAATCCCTCAAAATTGCAGAAAAAAATAAAATAAGTCCTTAAATCTTCTCAAAACCCAATCAAATTTTTGAAACATCCCACAAAATCTCCACAAATTTCCACAAAATCTAAGAAAAAGCCCACAAAATTCTTCAAGTATTCCCAAATTCCTTCAAAATTTCACAAAAACCTCAATAATTCCAGAATCATCCCACAAAATCTCCTCATAATTCCAGAATAACTCCAAAAAAATCCCACAACATTAAAAAAAAATCCCACAGAATTCCATCAATCTTCTCAAAATCCCACCGAATTTCTGAAACATCCCACAAAATCTCCACAAATTCCCACAAAATCTAAGAAAGATGCCTGAAAATTCTTCATGTCTCCACAATATCCTTCAAACTTCCATAAAACCCCCATGAAATTCCAGAAGCATCACACAAAATTTAAGGAACAATCCCCACAATATTCCAGAAAAATCCCCCCAAAATTCTCCAAGACTCCTCAAAATCCCACAAAATTTCACAACATTCAAAAAAAATCCCACAAAAGTATTTAAATTTTATCAAAACCCCACAAAAGCTCAGAAAAATCCCATGAAATTCCAGAAAAATCCCACCAAAATCCCTGAAACGTCTCAAAACCCTATCGAATTCCAGAAACATCCCAAAAAATCTGCTCCAATTTCCACAAAGCCTAAGAAAAATCCCTCAAAATTCCTCAAGTCTCCTCAAAATCCCACAAAATTCCACAAAAACCCCACAATATTCCATAAAAATCCCAATAATTCTATAAACCTCCCACAAAATCCTTCAAGTCTCCTTAAAATCCCACAAAATGGCAGAAAACACCCACAAAATTTCCTAAAACTTCTCAAAACCCTACATATTTCCAGAAACATCCCAAAGTATCTTCATAAATTTCTACAAAATTCCAGAAAAATCCCATAAAATTGAAGAAAAATAAAAAAAAACCTTCAATCTTATCAAAACCCTACCAATCTCCAGAAACATCCCACAGAATCTCCTCCTATTTACACAGAATTCCAGAAAAAAAAAATCACAAAATTCTTGAAAAGCCCCACAAAATTCAAGAAAAATCCCACCAAATTCCAGAAAAATCCCACAAAATTCCCTAAATCTGCACAAAACCCTACCAAATTCCAGAAACATCCACAAAATCTCCACAGTGTTCCACAAAATTCCAGAAAAATACCAAAAAACTCTTCAAGTCTTCTCAGAATCCCACAAAATTCTAGAAAAATCCTCAAAATTCCAGAAAATTTCCCACAAAATTCCCTAAATCTCCTCAATATCTCACAAAATTTTACAAAATATCCCACAAAATTACACAAATTTCTCACAAATTTCCAGTAAAATCTGATGAAATTGTTAGCGTTCAGGAACACACATAATCATGAATGATTATATGCAGGTGCTTTATTAAGAGATCTGGGTGTCAGGGGTACACATACCCAAATCTGACCCGACTTGGTTTTGAGTTGAACATGTTTTTCTACTCTATTGTTATAAAACTTACATATTAATTATTAAACTAACATCGTTCTATTGTATACATTGATGTTACCCAAGCATGGATTTCTCATGATCCCCCCCCAGCCCCCTAACATTGTTTCTCATGTTCTTTAAACAATAATAATATCTAATCATATCTAACAATTGTATCATTTATTATATACTGCTAACACAGGTGCAGTTTCACCTGATCTTTAGCAAGGACAAGGCCTAACATTTCCCAGAGCCTACTTTTCCCAGGCTTGCCAAACCTAACTTTCTTTCTAAGTCCCCGAATTTTCTATGATTTTAAGACCTTTTACTATTATTCCCCCCTTTGAAAGCATTTTTACTTCACTAGAAGTGCAAATGTTTTCACTTGATACAGTCCTTTGTTTCTGAGTTTATACTTGATGTTCTTCGAATCCTTGAGTGATGTAAGCGTTGTCCTGGATGTTGTCACGAACTGGAGAACCAGAAGATGGTGGGTGTGAATCTCACATCAGTGCCTTTATTATTTTCTGGTTCCAGGACATTTTTTTCCGTATTTCTCCCTTGAAGATGCTGTAAATTAACCAAATTGCTAAGAATACAGTTAGTAAGATGATCACACTCTCAATGATAGATTTAATCCATGAACTCACATTCCACCCTAACCCTTTGAAGATTTTGCCTAACCAACTTGTAGACAAATCCTTTTGCTCTTCCTGTGCTCCGTGCTCTATTTGTTGCAATTGATTGATGTCATATTCTACATGTGCAGTCACATTTGGGGTGTGGATGCAGCAATGATCAATCCATCCCTTTAAAAAACTCACACACTCCATGCTCTTTCAGGAGTAGTAAATTGTAATTGTGCGTTTAGTTCTTTAAATCTTTCTCAGGTCACTCTAGCTAATTTATCTACCTGACCTGTAAGTTTGTACAACATTTCTTTATTCTGATAGTTTGCTATAGGACCGAGCAAAGACTCTAGGGCCCACCCAAATTTCACTCTACTAGAGGCTTCTTGCCAAGTGTCACCCTGATTCTGTTCCTATCCTAATCTTCCCTAGCTATGCCTGTGTCTAGTCACTGAGTTGTTTTTTAAGCAGATTTCACATTTTGACATTACTGATTTTGCCATTGTTAGCATCCGTACCGAGATTAATTTTTGTTTCATCAATTTCACCAATGCCTCTGCACCCCAATGACATTTGTTATGTTTCATTTGTAGAACTTTATTGGAGGACTGCCAGCAACCCACCGCTCTTCACAGAAGTAAACGTGAACGCCGTTTATTTCTATCTTTAGCACACCTTTTATAGGGTTCTACAGGGCCTGCGGGCAGAGCAAGTTACTATTGGCTAACACACACAGGTTTACATTTTTTCTCCTGTACACAAGGATTTTGTTTTGCTTTACTCTCTCTTCTGCAGGAGGGTTTCAAGGACTTTAGCCTTTAATATCACGACTTATTTCAAAGACTGGTTTGTGCAGACAGGCCTTTATTAATATATAAAATATAGCAACAATTCCCCCTTTCACTTTTTGCACAAACCAGGCTTTGGATGTGACTCATTCTATACCCTTATGAAGCCAAGATAACATACAACTTAGACTTTCATCCCCATTAACATTATAAGTAAAGTCCAACCCCCTTCTAGCACAAGAGACCTCAACCATCCAGTGATGCCCCAGCTGGAGAACCAACTTCCAATGGGGTCACTATCTTCTTTCAGGGCATGTAACCCATCCTGTAGCTGTTGTAGTTGCCCATGGATGGAAACTGAATGATCAGTAAGATTCAGACAGCACATGCCTTCAAATTCCTCACAACCATGTCCTTCTGCTAAGAGCAAAAAGTCAATTGTGGCTCAATTTTGTAATACTGCATGACATACACTACTCACATCGGCTGAAAGCTCACTTAACATTGTGGATATTAAATTCAATCTTTTATTAGTCTAACAAGCGAGCCTTTTTAGAGTTGCTAAGCTTTAATTCATTCAGGCTTCACTTTGACTGTTTGATGTTTTTCATTTTATCAGCTACATTCTACAATTGGTGTAAGCTTGGATGGAAACAAAGTAAGTTTCCCAAAATAACAGGGTTTTCTATGTGGATTAGCAGGAATCTCATTCCATGCTCTATCTCCACAGATTAGCAATATGGAACTAGGTAATCACTTTGGTAATTGTTCTGTGAGATTGCACCACTAATAAAGGCTTTACTCTGTGTAGTAACGAGATCAGCTATAGGGTTGTCTGCAGCCCAGTGCTGCATTACTTTGTTAGAATGACGTTTTGTCGGGGGTTCAAACATTATCCATCCACCTGAGGTATTGGTGGAACCTAACAAATCTAATACTTCTGGGGGGCCCTATGGTAACATTGAGAACTTTGGTAATTTTTGCTTGCCAGCAGGCTTCAAGTTGTCTTAATGTGAAGCCAACAGTGCAATTGCACTCTTGCAACATTGCAAATTGATTCAGTCGAGTCTCATTACTAATTAAACCTTTAAATGCTTGAGGATCCCATTCAGGGACTCCTATGAGACAGGTGTGAAAAGGATCTCCAGGTGTGGCTAGGCTCAAACACATTGACCTTTGGCCAGTTCAATGTGCCAGAGTGACCCATATGTTCTGTCACTTTTGGATGTTAGTTAGCAGACAGTTGGTCGGGACTATACACAACACAATTACCATAAGCAGTTTGTTCCATGTAAATGACACCAAACTTGCAAACTCACAGCTAAACTTTAATGTTAAATGAACTTTCAAAGCTCATTTCATTTCACTAGCTCTTGAAGGGGGAAATGCTTATACTTTATACTAATATAACAATTGCCATACAGGCTAAACTCTTTATCTTAAACTATTATCTAACTACTTTTAACACACGTGCTCTGGTATATATGTAGTCTAAGCGTGAAAGCAATTTGCTGAAAGGGTAAACACACAACTACAATTTGCTTTATATACAGTTAGATGGAGTCTATACTTTTCTTAGATCTTCTACAGAATTTCCTTCACAAACAGACTATGATTTAACACGATTCAGTCTTGGAACGTTCACTGCTCCCGTGATGTCAGCTGGCAGCTGATCGGTGACTGAGGGCTTTGATGTTCAGGTTGTTCTTCACATCCTTCTAAATCTTAATACAAAGGATAACTGAAAAATTGGTAGAGACACAACATCATAATAACAACATAAAATTTCTGTTGGCAACTGTCTGTGTAGTGCTCAGACACAACTGTGTCCTGACAGCTCCACTTCTGATCCATGTCTGGAGTACCAAGGCTGTGTGGTGACTTCTCTGTTCACTGGATCTCGTGTGTTCAGAGGCAGACAGTCTGGTCAGATGGACAGGTGACCTTTTTGAACCTGCCAACAAAACACAGACACTTCTCCCCTTGAAGTTAATGAATTACACTAATCAAATGCTTTTAGGGCATCAATTTCCCCCGTTTTTTTAAAAAAAACCAAAAAAACGAGATGTACTTCTGTTATACACATCAACATTAACACAAAACTATATACAATTAGTAAGAACCTAGAGCAGTTAAAAATCAATTAAATCATAAACATTATTAATAAGATATGTAATATAAAACTACTGTTAATTACTAAAACACTGCACCAGCATCCCATAGTTAGCAAACCAACAGAAACAAAAAATCATCAGTGAAGGATTGGATCACCACCTCCGGAAATGATTCTCCAAGCCCACTTCAAAATTGATCCAGCTGTCATATTAATAGGGTCAAATTGTTGAGTCAAAAAGTGACTCAAATACTGATTTGGGACAGAAAACATCTGGATCTGCTGGCAAACTTTCTGTCCAGGTAAAGTCAAGGCTTGGCCAGGGCCTGGCTTTAAACTGGAAAGATGCCTCTTAACTCATTTCTAAAACAAGGTTCTCAATAGCAGCAGCTAGGAGATGCTTACAGCACAGCAAACTGTTAAAATACATTTGTACAAATCAAATGATCAGAAGCCTCAGGTACCAGACCAATTAAACCATTCAGCAGCTGGTTTAATCTGAAGCCTCTCCCATGGCAGCTGATCCTCAGCAATGGTACATCTTCTTAAAATTCTGGAAACACTGAAAAATAAGAAAGCTATAACAAACAAAAACTGCAGAGATTGCAACAACCAATAGAACTCCTGATGAAGTCAAGGGTGTTATAAAACTTAACTTAAAAACATTCAAGCCTAAACATAATAAAACCTGACTTCGCTTAATTCTATTAACACTTAATCTATATTAAATAAAAACATACCTTAAATCTTATTCTGTTACTACAAAGGCAGCTAAAAGTTTGATATATACCTTCTAAACACAATATAACAGTAACATGGATTCACTATAAAGATTATAAAAACATAACAAATACATCACAATTCTATGTCATCTAGCTTTGAGAATAAGTCACAATAACTGCAAATGGTACTAAAAATACTCATTCAAAACAGGAATTTGACTAGTATATGTTCAAATTGGTTAGGATTTTAAAGTGCAGTTTTTCTAGAGAAAAACCACAACAACACAGGATTTGGCAAGTTGCCATTCAGCTTTTGTAGCACTTTTCAGAAACATTAAGTCCAATTCTTAAACTAAAATCTAAAATCCAAATTGGTATATATGCAGTTATATGTATTTTATATAACAAAAGGACTCACATTGAAATTACCTTATTAAAATTGTGGAAAAAACAAGCAAATGGGTAATATATACTTTAACTTAACTTTGTCTTGTACAGGTAAGTTCTCTTAACTAATTATTTTTTAAACCACAAATCTCTTTTGTAGATAAGATTAATGGAAGGTTTTCTTAGAAGCTGTAAATCATACCATATTTAACCTTAGGTTTTAAAACTAATTATTGCAAGGTAACTTCTTTAATATTCACCTTAAACACCTTTTTTTTGAAAAGGGACCTATTTAAACTTTCAAAGATTCACAATAATTTCTCCAGGAAAACTCTAAAAAACTCCAATTGCATAAATTCATTATTACTTAAACCACAAAATTAACTCTAAAAGGGTATATAAAAACATTTAAAAAACCCATGAACCATGACTTTTTAACAAACTGGGTACTATCCCAGTGCTTTTTCTTAGAGAGGGAGGGGGGGGGGGGTGGACTGCCCGCCCTGCTGCTGCTCTCTGCTGCTGTTGTCTTTCTTCACATTCTCCACATACTCTCGCAGGAAAAAACCCCAAAAACCTCACAAAGTTAACTTTAACACATACAGTTGTTTCTCTCAATCTCTCTTGTTCACTGATAGAGGAAAAAAGGGGCACAATTTTTACAAAAGCAGGCGATGTTACACAAAAAGTCTCTCACGGCCAGGTGCTAACAACGGTGACCATTGCAGCTTATCAACTTCTAATTACAGTGATGAATTTCGAACTAGGTACCATATAGTTTGTGATTTTTTGGCTATTTTGTCTCTTTCTGAAGCTCTCTGAGCCACCTGTTTCTGCTCAGCTGTTTCTGTAATTGTTCAGTGTGGCCTTGGAACTTTTTCTGCACTGCTTCTGCCCCAGGGGTGCCTCCGCTCTCTGCGCACACCTCAGTGCTCCCCCATGTCCCCCTGGTTCGGGTGGAAACCAATCTAAATTTGGATTCTTTTCTTCCAGGGTAGTAAAGTTGGAACTTAAATATGATTGTAGTGTTAAGAGTGACTCCAAAAGTGAAGCAAATAGTTCAGGATATATCACATCCTGCCGTAACTGAACAGATTCTGTTCGTTGTTTCAGCGTTTGCTCTGGAATTTCTTTCTCATTATTTCCTTCTCTCTGACTCTCCCTCCCTCTTTCCATGGGCAGCATAGATAGGAGTGTTTGCCCAGCAGTGGGAGGTAAAGGAATGAGCATACCCATAAGCAAGAAGTCCAGGAAGCTCCTTGCGCAAATCAAAACCCTTAAGCTGTGGCTTTTCTAAAAAGCAGGTAAATAAATCATGTGCTGCTTGCCTTTCCATCTTACCGTCAGCGCTGTTGCAGCCCTACAAGGTTTGGCAGCACGTTACGGCCAGGACTCTCCTCTGAGGTCGCCTGGGGCGCGGCACCGTTGCTTTTCGCCGTCCTTGCTGCGGAGGACCCGTCCCCTGTCGCCGACTCCCGTGGCCTTCGCTTTTTAATGTCCCAAAGGTCCCAAAGGTCCCAAGGGTCCCATTTGTTCGGGCGCCATTTGATGAGTTCGGCGGGAGACAAGCAGCACTCAATATGAATGATCAGCAAGTCTCATTTATTGGCAACTCCAAACTCCCTATATAACATCAATAATTAGGCTCACACATAGTGCAAAAGCAAGCTCATTATTGGGTATTTTGTTTAAGGACAACTCCACCTAGTTCCACATTCTTGTGGTTGTTCATCTGTGCTGAATCCACATTCTTCTGATCACAGTGTCCTGTTCTCAGTTCACAGTTATCACTAAGGTCTTTCTGACATTGCAACATCTCATACCAACTACACTCCACTGTTGTTTAATTCTTTCTCAGCTAATTGCTGCATGGGAACACGACCTTTGTTAGCTAGCCACTCTTCCACACTGTTGAGCTTTGGGAGCCTCCCGGGAAGCACCAGCCCTCCCCAGCCCACCCTTGGTAGGACTTTTTCTTTTCTCTCTGCTGACGATTTTATCCCCAAAACTGCCGTGGGAACGTTGTAACCAAGCACATCCTCCGGCGCTGCACTTTCCTCCTGTGATTCCCTGTGCAGGGAATGTGTCTGTGCTTTTCCCTGCTCTGTTCACTGACAAACAAACCTGAGCCCGTGGGACAGTCAGAGCTCCTTCATGCCATGAAATCAGGTTGTGTTTCTCATGGCATGTTCTGGAGGAGCTTTTCTTGGTGTGTCTTGTGCTGCTGGAAATGACACAAGAGCCAGGAGGGAACAGAAGCTGCTGCTGCCCGTTGGCTCAGGGCCAGGGAACCAAGTTGTGCTCCCGGGCAGTTGGGCCCTGCTGGAAGCAGAGCCGCGTTTCCCTTGAGCAGCTCAAGCTTGTGACAGCTCCAAACAGGAAACCTCAGCAGAAAACTCTTCCTCCAAACTCAGCTGCTTTCCCTCCTGCAGCTGTTTGGGAAAGAGCCTCAAAGCACAGACTCTGCTGGGAGCCATTGGTGCATTTCCTCCCTCCCGGCAGCAGCAGCTCCTGAGCCCTTCACGGGCTCCTGGCCCTTCCCAAACCCTTCAGCTCCCTTGGAACTCTCAGCACTCACTAACATAGGTATTTCTTTCATATTTAAATTGCATTTAAACTTCTCTTTTTCTCTCCTCTCTATCTTTTTAATCTCCTCTTCATCTCCTTTAATCCCGTCAGCACCAGCAGGATGGGGATGGAGTCTTGGGGTGGGTGTGGGATGAACTGAGGATCCAGCAGAGAAGGGCAAGGCAGAGGGGAGAGGACTCAGCCAACCCTTCTCCTGCTCTCTCCTCCCCCATGCTCCAGCTAAAGCAAGTCAGACTGGAAAGGATCCCACAAATGCTGTGTTCTCCTCCCTCTGAGCTTGGCTGGGGATCCTCAGCTTCAGCCTGGTGCAGTGGCTGAGATTCGCTAAATTGAGTTTTTTGGCTAATGCACTAAATAATGTGGTGGGTTTAGCGCTGGCTGAAATCTCCAGGGCACTTACTCATTTCTCACTGTGAGATATGGATTAGGAGAAGGGAAAACCAGGCTTAAAAGTTAGAAGGAATAAAGAAACTTTATTAACAGGACTATAAGAAATAAGAAACCAGAATAAAACCTCCAGAAACCTTTTCTCTCCCCAACCAACTTTTTCCTTTCTCAACTGACAGTGTAGGGACAAAACTTGGGATGTTAATGCAGTACCAACTATACGATAGCCTTTTCATCAGTATCTGTAGGGAGAGGAGTTTTCTCTTGTTATTCCATGGAGAGTTGTCCACAAGAAAAGACTTTTCTTGTGCTTTTTCCTTTCCATGAATAGCAGCCACCCAGGGCAAAACTCTGCCATCATGCCTTCCTCCCATTTCCACACCACTCTGAGGTGTGTTCACGGGCCATGAACTCAAGGGGTATTATTTTAAAGATTCAAGAGTTACTCTCTTCATCTGTCTTGGTGATCATCTCTGGGGACAGAAGTTTTCCTCTTCTCTCCCTGGGGACAAAGGATCTTCATCAGCTCTCATCTCTCTCTCTCTGTTCACGCATCTCATGGGATCACAGATACTCCACCACCTGCTTGGCTTCATCAATGGATACCTTTGCTCAGATTTACACTTTGAATCCTTCATTCCCCCCAATACTCTTTCATTAATGAAAGGAGTTATTTTTCAGAATGTTATTGTCCATCTCCATGGCCCTAGCAAAAGACTATTTCAGCTCATTAAAGCATCTCCTCATTCTCCTTCCACCTGAGGCTTGACTCTTCCTCGTACTGACCTTGATGTTTGATGTTGTCTTTTACGTGTCGATCGCTCCCACTTTGCGCTCTCTGGAGAGGGGATGAAGGCTGCAGGTCTCATCTGTGTAGTGAAAGGGTTAAATGTGGCCCAAGGTGTGGCAGGCATTCCTGGTGTGGGATTTCAGCTCAGCAGCCCCTGGAAGGCAGGGGACGGTTTCCAGCTTGGAGCCGTCTGTGCAGGCCATGGCGGGGATGGGCGAGATGTCAGCAGCCGTGGCCCGGCCCAGCTTAGGGCCGGGGTCCCCCTGGGGAGGGCTTCAGCCACCCCACTGGAATGGGACTGGGAGGGCTTCCCGAGAGGGGCCACAGCAGAGCCCGGCCTGGCCTGGGGCCGGGGGAAGTCCCGCAGTCTCCATCCCCCCAGCCCAGAGCCACTGGGCTCCAGCCCAGCCCCTCCAGGCCACACAGGCCGCGGGCAGCGGGGCCAGCCACACCACAGCTCCAATACCTTTCCAGGCTGCAAACAAAAAGAGACAACTTCCCCAGCTGGAGCTTTTAAAAGGTGCTATTCACAAAGGTGATCTCACTTTTCAGTGCTGCAAAATGCTGTCAGTTCTCAGAACTGGCCAGCTCTTGGCCTGATCTCAAGCAGAGAGAAACTCCCAGCAGCCGCTCTCAGAGAAATCACTTCTGTGGGTGTTTTCTGCTTTTATCTCTAAAATGCCAAACCACCACAGATGGCCTGCTGGGAAGGGGTTCGGTGCCCCCTCACCACCCCTCGGAGGGCAGAAAGAAAGAGAGCTTCCCACGTTTCTTTCCTCTCTTAAATCTGTTGTCATCAAAGTGTTTCCAGCTTTTCTAATTGGCTTAGCAATGGGGCTGTTCTCAGAGCCAGACAGTGATTGGTTTTGCCAGGCATGGAGAAAGCTTTTAGCAGCTCCTTTTAGCAGAAATAGCATTCCCATGGCTGGCTTCTTCCCTCCTCACCAAAATTTAACCCATGCAAAACCAACAAAACTGGCCACTGGTGGTCCTGGGGCAGGGGAACCTGCAGGCTTGGAGAAAACTTGAAGAACTTGTGTGGAGCCATTCAAAAACGTAACGTGGCTTCATATCTAGACACACAGCTAAAACCCAGCTATTTCTCTATTCTTTTTCTTTTCAGCTGAGAAAGGAAGTCACAGGTGATGGGGTCTCTATTCCACATCTCTTGGGTCCCTGCCTCATAGCTCCCAATTTGGATGAAAGTTACCCATTTGGTCCCTCTGGCTTCCTTCTCCCACCATCTCCTACATCTTCCCCCATTCTTCTGTGACTTTCTTCTTCTCTTTCCTTATGACCATTGCAGCCTCATCTCTGTGGCTCACAAATGTGCCCAGGGGCTCCAGGGGTGAGGCACAGGCCCACATGCTTCTTTGAGATGCCCCAGCAGTGCTGCAGCAGGCTGATGGCTGTGCAGTTCCTTTGGCACAGGAACAGGCATTCCTGGGTTTAGTCAGAAGCATCAGTGGCCAAAATCCCAATTTCCTTTGGTTTAGTCCCACCTCAGAGCTCAGTTGTGGGGCAGGATGTGGGTGCTTGGGGCACTGCAGCGCATGAACGATGCACGGTCCCCAGGGGTGGTATATCTGGAAACATTTATTACAAGTGTACATCACTTTTGTGCTGTTTTTCCTATTGGGTTAGAATAGTGTGAGCCTGGATAGCCAATAGTATAAATGTTCAGATGGCTGCTAAGGAATAATAGTCATGATCAATTCCATATTAGCAACATCAGTTTTATTTCCCTAGGACAAGTGCTTGTATAACAATTTCTTCTGCAAACTACTCTGCTTCTGCTACTTGTTACATTTTAGAAACTCTGTTCCATCCATCCTGCCTTGACTGAGGAGCAACCTTTGTTCTCTTAGGACAAGTTCTCTTTGTTTTCTCTCTCCACAGAGCAGTCTTGGAGTTACTCTTGGATCTCTTGAACAACAGGGTTTGGCCCATTGTCAGGCTGTAAATAATGAGCGGTGGGACCACTGGTGCTGTTAAGTCGATTTATTGCTGGAATGCATCAGAAAAGGTCTCAGTCTGAAGGCATGAGATTTTGGAGGGGTAACAAGTGGGCCATAGCTCAAAGGTAGTCACGAGTTTCTTTGTTACACAGCAATATATCACATTTTGGCCCAATGGACAGCTGACATGGAGTTTATTATTACTTAATCACCTTTCACCTTTGCCAAGTTCTGCTGCACTGTGTCTGCTTTTCACCCAATACACTGCTAGCTCACCTACACACATGTGCTTCTTAGGATAATATTTAGATTCATAGCTTACTCTATAAAATCACACAATTACAGTTGAAATCTCTCCACCATCTCACTCAATGCAGTTTCTTATTTACTTATGGCATATTCTTACTTGCAGCTATAGGAACATAAGCTTATGATTTCTCGACTAAACGTCTGTGAACCTTTAGCATTGCATGAACCCAAGCTCCTTCCAAGGCTGTAAATTAAACCCTTCAGTATCTGTGGAAGTTTCTGTCATTTCCCACAGCCCAGCAAAGGATTTGTGACCCTTTGTGACAGAGGAGAACCTGCCAGGCAATTTTGTGTTTGCTGTAGGGAAGGTTGGGTTGCTCTGCATCAATTCCCAGAGCAGCGCAGAGCATTGGCTTTGTGATGTCAGGGCATGGATGCCACCTTGTCGTGGTGACATCCCAAGGTTGCCTTGGTGCACGGAAGGCCTCAGGCTCAGAGCAGCTCTTGGGCTTGCTCAGTGCAGGAGCATCCTCCTGCTTGAGGCGTTTGTCAGTGGGCAGCTGCACACTGACAGGAGCCTTGTTTGTTTTTGTGGTGGAGCAGAGTGTGCAAACTGGCACAGCAGTGCTACAATGATGGAGCAGCTCGCTGTTGCCGTTTGCACCATTTATGTCATTGGATATTCCGGCTATTATCTGACCAACCTGGCACGTAAGTAGAGGTTTTCCCTGGCTGGAACCTGAGCTGGCTTTTGTAGGTCTCCCTGCTCTTTCTTAGTGACCGGGTTGCTATTGAAACACAAAGACCATGAGGATGCCCCTGGTTTGGTAAAGCTCCTGTCAACACCTTCAGCAAAACACGGGGTGTCTGTAGCCAGGGGGCTGCGGGCAGCATTTGCAGGGCTTCTGTTCCCTCCACGGGAGAGCCTGTGGCAGCAGAGTCTGTCATTTCCTCACTTTGCTGGCTCAATCTCTTGGGGTGACTTTACTTTTAAGATAGCTCTGAGAGCTGGGGAAGTTGAAACTGCTGGAGGCTGATGGGAGTTTTTTCTCCTGACTAATTCCTGGCCATGGGTGAGAATTGGCAGCGGTTTTAACTATTGAGAAGTGAGATCAACCTGTGAACACCACCTGAAGATGTGAGGCCGGGAATTTCTTGCTCTCTTTGGTTTCTGGCTTCTGACGAGGTCACAGGGCTCTGTCTCGGCCTCCTCCCCCGCTCCAGGCCGGACAAGGCTGCAGAGGGCGGGGTGGGGGGAGAAACGGAGCCGGCCAGCCTGACTTGGTTTGCAGTTTCTGCCACTGAACTGAAACCTGACACCATCAACATCTGCAGCTTTAGCAAGATTTTAACTCTTTTACTACCTGCATGAGACTTGCAGATTAATCCTTTTTTTCCAGAGAGAGGGAGAGGGAGTGATCAACCATCAACCCATCAAAGAGAGTGAAGAAACAAATTAAATTGAGAGGGGGAAGAGAAAGAAGGAGATGCTTTAATAAGCTGAAATATTTTTCTGTTAAAGCTATGGGCATGGACAGTAGTGTTCTGAAAAAATCTCCTTTAATTCATGACAGAGTATATTGGGAGGAATGGAGAGTTTCCAAGTGTGGATTTTGAGCAAATGATGAAGTAGTTGTGACACTGTGAGATGCTGGAACAGAGGGGGAGAAGTAATAGTTGAAGATTTGTGTCTTTTAAGAAGCAAAAAAGAAAACTTCTGTTTCCAGGGGGGCTCAGAAAAACAGATAGAGAACTTTTGCCTTTGAATAACTCATTCATAAAAATGACATCCCTGGACTCATGACCCATAACACACCTCAGAGTGATGGGAAATGGGAGGAGACAACTGATGGCAGATTTCTGGGCAGCTGGCATCAGAGAAATAGAAAGCTATGAAGAAAGATAGTTTTCATGTGAAAAACTCCATAGATAGCAGAAGAAGACTTCTGTTTCTCTGCAAAGACTGATGAAAAGACTCTAGCAGGAATTGGGACTGTTGTAAACACCAAAGATCCAAAGTTTTTTGTCTCCATGTTGTCATGTAAACAAGGGAATGGTTGGGTAGTGGGGGAGAAAAGGGTTGTTCTGGAAGTTTCATTCTGGTTTCTTATTCTTGTAGTTTTTGTCAATAAACTTTCTTTATTCCATTTAAGTTTTAAGCCTGTTTTGCTCTTGTTCTAATCCATATCTCACAGCCAGAAATAAGTAAGTTTCCTAGTGATTTTTTAGTTGCTGCTTTAAACCACACCAGTCAAGCAGGACACCTTTGAAAATGCAGACTGGGAGATCTTCTCAGATGCTGTTCTAAATAGGCCACGGTTCTCTCCAGTTTTCTCAAAGAATTTGGTTCATTTTCCTTGCCCACTGCAGGTCATCTGAGCCGTGTGTTCAGAGGTGCCGATCCTGAGGTGAGTCAGAAAGGAACATTTGATGTTCCTGGTGTTTCAGAATTGTGCAGGGAACTGTGAGCTTGGCCTGTGGCAGTAGAGTGCAGAGGGCCAGCTGGGTGGGCTGAAAGAAGATCCATTTCCATGTTTACAACAGCAATAGCAAAGGCATTGTTGGCTATTTCCTAATTTTCCATTGCAGAGCTTTAAAAGAACTCAAAGCTCAGATTTGCAGAGAGAACGTTGCTTGCTGATAGTAGCCAGGGTGAACTCTCTAATTCAGAGCTATTTGCAGCCTGGCTGAATTAACCCATTTTGATTTAGTTGCAGAGACTTAGAATCCCATTGCTATCAAAGCTGATGATTTGTGCTTGGTAGAGCTGGTTGTAGAAATAGAGCTGAATAGAAATAAGGTTCTAAATGATAGGAGCTGCCTGTCCCTAACTCCACCATCTGTCCACAGAGCCCAGAAGCAAGAGCAGACTCTGCTGTGGCTCCCTCTGCTCCTGGAGAAGAGGCCAAAGAGGAGCAAAATGAGCAAAAGGAGCACGAGCCTCCAGCTGTGGTCACAGCCCAGCCTGACCATGCCCAGACAGTAAGTGCCAGTGCTGGGTGCTGCTGTCTTTAGTGCAAGGCAGAGCTGCAAGTTTCTGAGCAGCCAGCACTTGCTGTTGCTGGCTGAGGATGCTGAGTGCTGGAGTCCTGCCAGCACCCAGCCATTCCCCCATCCCGTGGCAGCTGGAAATTGGGCTTTGAGCCGTCGTGCTGAGGCCCCAAAGCGCTGCTGCCTGCGGGTGAGCAGCTGGCTGCTTGGCTCAGGGAAGCTCTGTCTCTTGGCTTCTGCCAAGCCATGGCCAAGGGCTCACACGGCATTTCTGGGGCTCACAGGGCTTGCTTTGTTTGCTGTCCCTTTTTGGAAACCTCTGCATGACCTGGAGAAGTGTTCTGCAGTTTTCTGGAGTAATTCTTCACTTCTGCAGAGTCTTTTAGGCCACCTGTCTTTTGGCTTTTGATAAGCTGCAAGGAGATGATTGTGTTGTCCATGAAGCTGTGGCCGGCCATTCTTGTCCTGTGTGGCCAAAGAAACAAACTGTGTAGTTCTGAGCCCTTCTTCTGAGGCAAAATCCACAAGTGGCAAGTTTCTCTTGATACGTTTTGTGGTGAAGTCTGCAGCTTTGGAAACTGCATTGGAGCCTAGTGTGGGGGCAAAGCTGCAAGTCCTTGAGTGCTGTCTTTTGTTGCTAAGAACCCCTTTAGAGATGGTTGTTTTTTCTCCTCAGAGCTGTTTTCCTCCTCCTGCCTCTTCTGTCCTGACACTCCCTGTTTAACCTATAAATTTCTGCCTGTCCTAGTGAGGTGAGACAATTCCATGGTTTAGGTGGTTTTTGGTGACTTTGGTCATACATGCATTACATGACCCATGGCTTCCTTCACTGGCATCCCTAGGGGTGTGTCAATTAATTTGTTGGTGGGGCCTTTTGAGGATCTCTGTCACTGCCACTCAGAATTCTCAGCTGACAAAAGAGGGAGGAGAAATACCTTGGTCCTCTTCCATATCCTGAGGTGGCCATAGAGGCTCTCTGAGCTGCAGCAGAGGATCCAATTGCACACATCCTTGTCTCCTGAATGAGCAGGATTTCTAACAAGAGTGTGGATGTCAGAAGGGCAGGAGTGGCAGGGCAGGCCTGAAAAGGGCAGCTCCCAGGCACTTGCTCTCCATTTGTGTGTACAGAACATCGAGGCAGAGCCCCAGGCAGAGCTGCCCGAAGCTCCGATGGCCATCATGGCAGTGAAGAGGAGGCCTGAGGAAGAAAGGAGAAACATCGAGGAGGAGATGAATCTCCACTGGCAGAGAGGAAATCAACGAAACCAGGTGAGTGAAAGTGAGGCAGACACTCCACTCATGGAAATTCCTCTCTGTCGCTCTTCACAGGCCTCCGAGGAGGAGCTTCTGGCAGAGCTGCAGGAAGCTGAGGCTAGGATCAGGGCAAGAGAGAACAGGCTGGAGGAAGAAAGGAGAATCATCCAAGAGAAATTAGATCTCCTCGCTCAGCAGCAAGAGGCTCTAGAAAATCGAGTGAGTGAAAGAGCGATAGGCACAGCAGTCACTGCAGTCTGGTGCTTTCTGCCCTTCTTGCCTTTCCTCTGCAGAGCAGCAGGGGGCTGGGCTGATGCCTCTCAGTGCCATCCTGCTGTAGTGTCTATCCCAGCTGCTTGGAAGGACATTTCCTGCTGTGCTCAATCTCAGCTGCTGCCCTGGACAGTGGCACCAGTCATTTGCCCCTTTTGCCAGCACTCATCTCAAGGGATTCCTGCTGGCCTGCTCCTGCTCTCCTTGTTTCTTCAGGGCTTTTTGCAAGTGAACACAGTCCCCCAGACAGATTTGGAATACAAGCTGCAAGCTGTCTGTATGCCTTGGTGAATCTGCTGCTGTGCTGCTCTTTCCCTTTGCTCACAGTCAATGAGCCTTGGCACACAGGGACAAGCTGTGGTCTCTGACTGCTTTGTTCTCTTTGACTTGAGGTGGATGTGTTGATATCTCACCTGGCAGCCTGCGAAGGCTTCCAGCAAATGCCGGCTGATGAAGAGCCCCAAGGTCGGCGGGAGGCACAGGTACTGTCCCAAGCACAAGTGCTGCAGGCTGAGCACCTTCTGAAGATGGTGCAGGAAAAGAGGACTGAGGGGGAGGAGCTCCCACATTAGAACAAGGAGCTGCAAATGTGTCTGCAGCCCTTGGAGGGGGAAAGGGATCCGTGGGAGGAAGTGGAATGGTCGTTGTTGCAGTCATCCTTGAGAAAATCCAGGAAAATGGAATATGAAACTGGCCATCAACTTGATTAAAACCAACCTTGGGTTTTGACCATTTGGTTCCAGAAGTGGGCATCCAAAAAATCCAGTTGATGAGCTTTGCATGTGGCTAACAGCAACTTCCTAAGGGCTTGCATTTGAAAAGGGAACTCGGGGTAATCTCTGCCAGCCAGCTTTCTGACACAAACTCCTTTCTTCTCGCAGATCTACACAGGCTCTTCCATTCAATCTGCTGCAGCAGCAGCAGCAGCAGCATCTAAAGGAGCCTTTGTTGCCCAAGCTGAGCAGTGGAGCCGGGGCAGTTTGTCCATTTCCAGCAGTGACACATCTGCTGCTCAGCTCCAGGAGAGCCTGGGAGACTTCGTGGAGCAACTGAGTACGTCTGGTGTATTTCTTGTCTGAGGGACAGTGTATTGTGTGCACGTGCCAGCAGAGCTGTAGCAAATGATCCTCCTCACTTTGGTGTCCCAGAGACATTTAGGACTCCCCACAGGAACTGCTGTGCTCTGAGGCAGCGAGAGAGCGCTCTGGCTGTTCCTGCTGCCTCTGAGGGCAGCTTGGACTGGCTCGGCTTTGCCTGGCATTCCCTTGCCACTAAAGGCAGAAGCAGGAATTGTTCTTGGATCAGCAGGAGGCTGTGGCCTAGCAAATGATCTATGCAAGTTCTGTGTGGTAGTGGCCAAACTGAACAGAGTATTTAATTCCTAAATTCTCCTTAGACTCCCGACTTCCCACCTGTTGTCAGCACCAAAAGACTTCACAGAAACTGATTTGGGATTTGTCTTTTTGTTGTGGTTCTGTTTTCTGTGTGGTGTTTTTTATAGATTTTTGTTTTGGTTTTGGTGGTTTTTTGGTAGGTTTTTTTTTCTCCATCCTGAAAGAGCTGTTCTGCCCCATGTGTCTTACTGCTGTCATTTTTAGGACTGTTTTTATTGCCTCTACTACATCTACAAGGTTTTTATGAGAATGCTGTATTTTTGTCAGTGAGGACTCCTTTGAAAGAACATCAGGTGACAGCAGAAACAGAGAGCAAGAGATGTTTTCATTGGGCCCACAATGAAGAAACAGATACTTGTATAACAATCTGTAATTAATATCCTAGTTTTATTTTTCTAAAGATGTGTCCAAGAGACACATCCACATGGTGTGATCAGATAAAACAGCACTGCAGGCATTTCTCAGGAGCGAGCCTGCAGCCCCTGTGCTGTGTATTCCTCAGATCCATGGCACGTTTTCATCCCTGATTCCCAGCCATTCCCATGACTCTTAGAATCCTACCTATTGGCCCAAGCCCTGCTCAGATCAGTCTCTGGGAAAACACATCAAGCCCTCTGTGATTCTGCAGCACAACCCATTTAATCTGCTTCTTGCCCATAACAGCTGCCAGTGCTGTGCTCTCAGAAAAGACCTGGTGGGGCTGAGAAAAGATCCCAGCTGATTTGGTGTCTACCTTCACCTGCTGGGACACAAAAGGGCCTTGATCTGCACCTGGCTGTGTCTGATCTCCAAGGCAATGCTGTTGTGTCCTGAACGGGGGCCACAGCTTGTCAGGGGCTCAGGCTGGCTGTGTCTTCTTGCCATTGCTTGTCAGTGCTCATGCTTGGCCTTTGCCAGCCTTGTGCTGTGCCCTGCTGTGCCCTCTGTGCTTCATTTCCTTCCAAGGACTGGACAAAATCAGTCTCTCTGCTGCCCATTTGTACTGCACAACTGCCTGTCTTGTTGCTGCTGTGCTTGCTGCCCAGCTGACCACAGAGGGTTCAGAGCCCCAGACAGCGGGGCTGCCTTTGGCATCTCCTGCAAGTTCAGATCTCTGCCTGAAAGTCAGCATCTTGCATTTTGTTTCCCTCAGGGAGGATGGTGAACAAGGAAAATCCCATCACAAAATACATTGAACTGGAAAGTCTTGGCAGCGGGTGAGTCCAACCACAGTCACTTCTACACAGCCATGGGCCAGGTGTTTCACTGGTGGAATATCCATCAAGTGGGAAGTCAGACAAGTTGTCCACATGTTTAGACAGCGGGCTTAGTCTGCCCCATCTCTCAGTACTGGCCAGAATTTGTCAAGTGTGCTCAGAAGGCATTGTCAAAGACATCTCCATGCTGCCAAGGTCTTGCCTGCAGCAAGGAACAGAACCTGGTAAATCTGCTTGTCTCTCAAGTGTGGGACAGCTCAGGATTCATTTCCTTCACATTTTTGGATGTCTCCAAATCATCTGGCCACACTAATGAAAGGAGAAGAATCTTGCTTGCCTGAAAGCACAACCTACCCCCAATGAGAGCTGTCAGATAACAGTTCTCAGGAACATTTCTCTCCAAGAGTTTGCTAAAGGAAATACTCCGTGCTCAGGATTAGAATTGCACAGTTTAGAAGCTGATAGCCGAGATGAAGGAATAAGCTGCCTTTTGGAGCTGAGGCAGTAAAGCCCAAGGCTTCAGGAACAGGCCCAGTGCCCAGGCACTTGAGGGGAAAATGCATCATCTGCCTTCTGGCAGACCCCTCCTGCAACCTGCAGCTTTTAGGCATTTACAGCAGAGCTCTCCTGTCTGGACTGGCTTTCAGTGCAAGATCTAAATGGCTTCTCCTTTCTTTGCTGCTGTTTTGTTTCTAGGGGTTTTGGAGAGGTTTCCAGAGCACTTGACATGGCAACAGGAGGAGAGGTAAATGTCAACAGCCCCTGCAGCCTCTGCTGCTCTCCAGGCCTTTCCCCACTGCTGACAGCTGTGGCTGGAGCTTTGAGTAGAGCTGTGCTGAAAAGGCACAAGAAGCACAGACTGGAGCCAGCCTGCAAATTGCACTTGGAACAGGCTTTGTGGACAAGGCAAATCGCCAGTGGCCACATGTCCTGTAACTGGCCCCCAAGGGAGCAGAGAAATGGGCTGTTGCAATGTCACTCCCTAATTACTCCAGTGATGAGGTCTAATCACAAGGCACTTGGGCACAGCTTGGCTGTGCCATTCCAAAATCACTTGCTCCATGTGTGTTGTGGTCTCATGCTATCAATTTTCTCAAATTACTCCTTTTCAATGTCATTTGAGGTGGCCATAAAGAAAATAAATGTGCAAGGAGTGAATAGGAAGATACTAACCATGAATGAAATCAGGATCATGGAGAGTAATAGGAGTCCCAGGATCGTGAATTACTTAGCCAGGTGAGTGGTCACGGTCCTATCCCTTGAATGTTTCTTTACATACTACAAGCATGAGAGCTTAAAACCCCACTTTGGTCAGTGGCAGGAAATAGAGTTGTTAATGATTATTTCTCTACTTATCTCCAATGGATGGGAAGAGACTGCATTTTGTCTGCATGAATCCACCCTGGCAAATGCAGACTGAAAATTGTTCAAAACCCTGCATCAGCCCTATCTTAAGAATTCAACACCTTCTAAGTTCATTGCCTCCACAGTTCTTTGGGCTTGAGTTTTTCAAGTTTCTTAAATGCTGATGAACCATCCAAGAGAGGATTGCCCTTGCATTGTTGCCCCTCTTTTCCATTGCTGTGCATGCCAGGAAGACTAGGTGCTTATTTCCAGAAATGCCATGCGTGACAGGTTTTTTATCTGGGCTCTTCCTAAACTGCCTTTCTCCTTGAGACAGCACAGACTGCAAACACTGCACAGCCTAGAGGCAATGTCTATGCCTTTTCTTCTGCCCTTGTCTCCAAGGGACCCAGAAACAAGACTCAAGCAAAAAACCAACCTAGCCGTGCATGTTCACCTGCATGGCCTTGTTTCCTTTTTTCAGCTACCTTGTGCATGAGGAACTCTGGCTGGTGATGGAGTACATGGACGGAGGCACTCTGAGAGATCTCATCGACGAGATTCAAATGTCTGAAGGAGAGATTGCAGCTGTCAGTCGGGAGGTCAGGGATCCCATCTGTGCTTCCAAGGCCTTGAGCTGCATTGTCTGGGAAACAGGGGCTCAGAATGGGAGTGATTTCATGGGCCAAGCTTGGTTTCTGTGCTGCTCCTCGGCTATGGGCAAGCAAGAGCATCTCAAGGGAACTGTCTGCCAGTGCCCCTACACTCACTGGACTCACTTCCTGTACTCTTATCCCCTGCTCTTGTATTCTAGCTCTGTCTCATGCATTGGCATTTGCAGTTCTCCACTGAGAAAGGTGCTGCTCTGCTACTGTGGGAGCAGCAGGCTCTTGCTCTCAATGGCGCTGTGTTCTGCCATTCCTCCCCATTCCCCTGCAAAGGGAACCTTCCACAGCTGTTTCCTTTCTTGTGGGATGAACTCACAGCACTACTTTTTGCCCCCCGGTTCTCTTTTCTCTCTCAGTGCCTGCAAGGACTGGATTTTCTTCACTCCAACCACGTGATCCATCGAGATGTCAAGAGCAACAACATCCTTCTCAGAACCGACGGCTCTGTCAAGCTGGGTCAGTGTATTCTTGCTCAGCTTCAGCCTTCCAGGAATGGGGGGTGTGGGGCTGCTTTCAGTGACTGCCAGCTCCCCAAAAATGCTGCTGCTGGCAGTGCAGGGGTCCCCCCTGCTGTGGGCTGAAGGCACAGTTGCAGTGTGCACACAGCTATGACAAGGAACCACAAGCAGCCAAGAGTGCTATTGCTCTGTGTGTGTCTGTGTGTGTTCCTTCCAGAGGGAGGGAGCTGCAATCTAAACCTTCAGGAAAACAAAAGGCACTGCTGGAGGAAGTGTAAGAAATGGGGGGATGTTTGAAGTAGCCAATTCATATTTCCTTGGCTAAAGCCCTAAGGAAACAGAGCAGGGAGTGTTGTCCAGGAAATTCAACTGCACATTCTCAAACTTCTACCGGGGAATTCTCTGGCTTGGTTTCCTAATTGAGAGTATTAAAATTAAAAGAGTATTTTGCTTTCTCCTCAGCTGATTTTGGCCTTTCTGCTCAGCTCACCCCTGAGCAAAATCAGCGGTGCTCGGTGATCGGGACTCCTTGGTGGATGGCACCTGAAGTGGTGAAACGTCAACCATATGGCCCCAAAGTGGACGTGTGGTCTTTTGGAATTGTGGCAATTGAAATGGCCGAACAAAAAACTCCTTATGACAGTTTCACTGCTCGATCGGTAAGGAGCAAATACTCTCTGATCCCGCTGTCTTTCTCACCTGTCCCGTGTTCTCTGCTCACTGCACAAAATCCCATGGCCATCTGCTGGAAGTACTTCCACCAAGGCCCCTTCTACAAATGGCCCTGCAGCACATCAGCATCTGCTGGAGCTTTGGTTGCAGCACTGGGGGAACTCAAGCCTTACCTCGCCCAAACCATCTCCATTCTCAGGCAGCATTTTGCTTTGCCTTACAAGTCGTTCCAGCTCTTTTGGCTGTGTAGATGGCCCCAAGAATAGGAAACAAGCATCTCAGAGCTGCTGTTATCTTTCCAGAAATGAAGCAAAGAAACTCAAACCAAACCAAGTTTCTAAAACAGTGCTTTTGAGAGAAGAAGTGCAGCCCCATTCTTCTCACAGGGAAACTTGTCTGAAACCCAGAGATGAGGCTGTAAAGCCAGAGTCTCTTCTGCTTCTTGTGCAGTGCTGCTGGGACACTCAGTGACCACCTTCTTTCCTAACCCAAGCCACTTTCTCCATATCACCAAGCTGGAGCCTGGTGACGGGGAGAGCCTGCCAAAACCTCCTGTTTGTTTCCTGGCACTTTCTGGGATGGGCACAGCGTTAATGCATTGACTTGAGAATCCAATGAGCACAGGGTTACCACAGGGATGACACTTCTGATTTCACCGTGAATATTTTCCTTTTGCCACATAAGGGAACCTGAAATTTTCAGAGTGCTGAGAGACAGAGCTGCAGGTGGCTCCTGTGTGCCCAAACAGGCATTTTCAACCCAATACATTTGTGGAGGCATCTTAATGTGTCTGTGTTGAAAATGAGATTCCAAAGGTTTGTTTCCTTCCCTGAGGAACACCTGCTGCATTTCCTTTCTTTTCTTCCAATTACCATCATTTTCAAGAACAAGACAATAAGCTGGATGAGTTTTGTTTTATGGCAGCTGTGCTTAAGGGACCAACAAGCACTGCAGAGATTCTTTTCACATAAGAATCCTTGGAATAGTACAGTTAGTTAGAATAGCAAAATCCCTCTTCCAAAAAGGCTGCCAAGCTGCTGGGAATCCTCCGAGAAGGAAACATGTATTTGCTGATGTAGTTGCCACTAACTAGATCAGGCAATGAAATCAGCTGCCAAGGCAAGATCTGCTGGATGTTGGCAAAGCTGTGGCTTTGGGGCTTGGGTTTTTTCATGATACAGGAAAGTTGTCATCCAAATGCTACAGGAAAGTCATCTCTGCCTCTCTGCCAGGGCAAAAACTGCCACTGCAGAGTGGAGCTTAAACAATGGGCTCTGGGAGAGCAGTTCCAGATGGGAAAGAAGCAGGTGGAGCCTTGTGTTTCCTTTTTCCCCAGGCTAAATTCCACATAGCCACAGAAGGGACCCCACAGCTGCGGCAGCCCGAGCAATTCTCGCCTTTGCTGCGTGACTTCCTGAGCTGCTGCCTGCAGAAAGGCGAGGCGCAGCGCTGGTCTGCCAAGGAGCTGCTGCAGGTAAAATGCCAAAAGGGCTGCAGGTGAAACAGTGTCCCAGGGATGGGCTCCTCCTCCACTGAAATCCAAGGCATCAGATGAGCCCCCATCCTCCTCACTTCCAACTTTGGTGCTGTTCAGCTGAGAGTGGGGAGCAATCCTAGACTGGGCTGGGCTGGCAGGGAGTGCTGGGTTTTAGCGCTGGCTAAAATCACCAGGGCACTTACTCATTTCTTGCTGGGAGCTCTGGATTAGGAGAAGGGCAAAACAGGCTTCAAACTTCAAAGGAATAACAAATTTTATTATCAGGCCCACAAGAATAAGAAAGGTCTCATCTGTGCAGTGAAAGGGTTCAATCTCACCCAGGTCATGGCAGTCACGGTGTTGGATTTCAGGCTGTGCTGGGCCCCTCTCTCTGCCCGGGAGCCGCTGGGAGGGGAGGCTCGGCCTGGAGCCGTCGCTGCACGCCGGGGAGAGGGTTTAGTGTGGGCAAGATGTCAGCAGCCGTGGCCTGGCCCAGCCTGGGGCTGGGGTCCCGCAGCCTCCATCCCCCGCCCGGGAGCCGCTGGGCTCTGGCCCGGCCTCCCCCAGGAGCACAGGCCGTGGGCGAGCAGGGCCGGCCTCACCAGAGCTCCGTTACCTTCGGGCTCCGGAAGCAAAGAGGGCCAGTGCCCGGGCTGGTGGTTTTCAAAATGTGCATCATCACAGAGGCGCATCTCATTTCTAAATGGTGCAAAATGTTGTCAGTTCTCAGAACTAGCCAGCCATTGGCCTGTCTCAGACACAGGGGAAGCTCCCAGCAGCTTCTCTCAAAGAAATCACTTCCGTGCGGGGTTTCTTACTTCTTTCCCTAAATGTCAATTCATCTCAAACTAACACACAGGGACATGGAAAGGTCATCTAGTCTGTGTCCTGCAATGAGCAGGGACATCTTTCAAGAGATCAGGATACTCACACCTCAGATATTTCCAGGGGTGGGCCACCTACCAGCTCTTGGGGCAACCTGTGCCACTCTTGCCCCATGCTCCTGACCTACTCTGACTCAATCCCCATTTCATTTAAAAAGTATTCCCCTGCCTTTGAAGCTCTTAGCTTGGAAAATCATGCTTTCTTGTTGTTTTCATTTCCTTTCTGCAGCATCAATTTATAACATCGGCCATGCCTGGGTCCAGCCTGGCACCTCTCATTGTTGCCGTGAAGAAGTGGAAGGAGGAGGCAGGAATGCCTCAATCAATTTATAAACTGTCTTCTCCATGAAAAACTTAGAGTAGGATTATAGAGTAGGGTTGTAGAGTAGGATTATAGAGTAGGATGGTAGTGTAGGTTTGTAGTGTAGGTTTGTAGTGTAGGATTGTAGAGTAGGATTTTAAATAAAATTTCTAAAATCTCAACTCCTTTGGAACATTTCTCTCCTTCTGACCCTGTGAGAAAGCTCAACATTTCCTTCTGAACTGTCAGTTTTTTCTTAGAGGTGGAAAGTGACATTGATGGCTTCTTTGGTACAGTTTGTAAGGGGGGAAGGCTCCTCTTCATTCATCCTCTCCAGACCACAATGCCTTTGGAATATGGCCAACTGGACAAGTTTTGCCCAGCTCTGACATTTCTATTTGAGGTAGAAACAGCAATGGAATTTGCAGGAAAAACCAAAGGAGGAGCAGTGCAACGCAAACATCCCATGCAGATGCAGGCTGTGCAGATGTGACTCGAGAGTATTTGGGTTCCTGCCACTTGGATTTGTATCCCTAAGAGAAATCTCTTTGGCTGGAGGAGAGTCTGGCTGAAGAGAGAAAGCAGAAAGAGCAGTGAGGGTGCTGTGCAAGGTCTCCTGTGGTGCAGAGCTGTCAGCGACTGTGAGGTGAGAGCGGGCCCGGCCTTGGCCAGGCTGTAGCCCCAGCAGAGCCCTGGCAGAGCCCGGAGAAGCCTGAGCTTCAGCAGAGGCAGGCTGGAAGGAGGCCCTTGGAGCTGCAAGAGGCAGCAGCCTGGCCCTGGCTGCCTCTTGCTGGCACCAGGCAAATCCTCCGCTCTCAGAGCCAAGCTGGCAGCTGGCTGCTCCTGAGGGGAAGCGGCGCCGTGCTGGGCACAGCACACACTGGTGCCATGGGCTGTCTGGAGTCTGCACAGGAGAAGAGAAAGGCAAAGAGCAGCCCAGGGCTGCTGCCCTGCCTGACCATTGCTGCTCTTCTGCCGCCTGCCCTGGAACTCCTGGCAATGGTCAGCAGTGTGTGCAGCACTCTGGGCACAGGGGGAGGGAGCCGGGCTGCTCCGCAGGCTCCAGCACAGGGCAGTGTCCTTCAGGCACGGCATTTCTGCCAGAGGAACCGAGGCCAGCGTGAGGCACTGACAGCAAGTCAGGGCACATCTGCATGAGCCAGTGCCTCACACAGCTCTGGGACCAAGCGCCTGCAATCCTGGAGCTCTGCACTGAGCCACAGCAAAGGTGTGAAATGCAGAGGGTTTTGCAGAAATATTCAGGGACACCAGGCCAGCCTGCTTGGTGCTCTCTGGGGCACAGCAAGCACTGTGCAATGCAGCTCGGAGCTGCTGGCAGAGAGGGACTATGGGCATGTGCCTGAGGCTTGTTCTTGAGTAGTGATTTGGGAGGGAGCAGAAGGGTCTCAGTAGGCAATTGATGTTTTCTTCATGAATTGCTGAATGAAAGACACAATGTGGCCTCAAACAGCAACAGAACTTGCAGAACTTACTGACCATAAGTTTGTGTTGAATTCCCAGAAAAGATAAGTGTTGAAGTGTAACAAAAAGGCCTTTTGAATTCAGTTAGCTCCTGAGCCTTCATCCAAAACAACCACCAGGAGGCTGACAACTACATGCAGAGCCCTGCTGCATGGGCTTCCACAATCATGGAATTAGAAAATATGAAGCTTAGGAAAGTAGAATGTGCCCATCAAGTTAAAAAAGTTTAAAAGCTTGTCCTGTGCAAAGAATGGACAAGTGAGTTTGTGGTGGAGCTTCCCCCTCACTCCTGGTGTTGAATAAACGAATCCCTGCTCTGTAGGCCCTACACTATGGAGTACTGTTTTCTTGACTACTATTTGTGCATCATAATCACGCTATGCTTTTCACTGTCTTCTTAGAACCTTCCAGGCATAAAGTGAGTAAGACAGTGAGTTGTGTATTGATAGGGCCGAAGAAACATTTCCAAATGCCATCCTGGGAAAGGAAAGGACGTGAAACAGCGCTGGGGAAGAGCGTCCCTCGCACAGCCCTCAGAGCTGCCACCATGCACAAGATGGCGGCCGGGGCTGAGGCTGTGCCACCGTGCACAAGATGGCGGCCGGGGCTGAGGCTGTGCCACCGTGCACAAGATGGCGGCCGGGGCTGAGGCTGTGCCACCGTGCACAAGATGCCGGCCGAGGCTGAGGCTGTGCCACCGTGCACAAGATGCCGGCCGGGGCTGAGGCTGTGCCACCGTGCACAAGATGCCGGCCGGGGCTGAGGCTGTGCCTCTCAGAGCGCTCTGCAGCCTCTGCCAGCCCAGCCCCAGCCCCGGAGCAGCGCAGGGCGGGCAGAGCCCCCTTCCAGCCGTCTGCTTCAATGGACATTGACAGACACCCGGGCCACGCACACAGGCTGACACCTTTGCTCTGTGCACACAAACACGTACCACACACTTGGGAACCTCGGCTGGCAGCATTTTCAGGTGAAAATACAAAGAAACTCCAGGGTTTGAAGGTTTTCAAATAGAATATTTCATTTGCCAATAAAAGGACCAAAGGCAGAAAGGGCCATCCCAGCCTGTTTCTTCCATGCAGGAATAGTGTCACAGTGACTGTGAGCTGATGAAGACGGAGATGGGATTTAATCCAAAGCAGATTGTGCAGTGGGTGCTCACCTGTGATATGTATCCCTCACAGTACCTATTTATTTGGAACACTAGGAAGATTATGAGCCTGGGCAAGATATTAACCCTTTCAATACAGACATGAGACCTACAAACCTTCTTCATCTCTCCAGGGACAGAAGAGGACAGAGTAATAACACACAAAAAAAACAACAAAAAAACATCAAAGTCAGTAAAAAAAAAGAAGTCAAACATTAGATAGAAAAGTAATGAAAAAATGGTAATTGAAACAAAAATATTCTTATAGTAAAGCCATAGAAATAAACAATGATATACAAAATAACTCCTTTAATTAATGAAAAAAGTATAAAAATATATTAAAACTGTAAATCCAAACAAAAGCATCCATTAAAGAAACCAAACACATGTTAAAGTAACTGTTATCCCATAAAAGTTTGAACAGAAAAACAAATAAAAACAATAAAATGCCCTTTGCCCCCAGGGAGAGAAGAAAACTTCTGTTTCCAACGATGATCACAAAAACAAATGAAGAGAACCTTTGCCTTCAAACAACTCATCCTTAAAATAAAACCCCATGAATTCATAATCCATTGACACACCTCTAGGAGGGCTGTAAAAATCAGGAAAATGTCACGACAGAAAAATTTCTTCCCAGGCGGCTGCTATTTGTAAAAATGAAAAAGCACAAAAAAATCCATTCCTTGTAAAAAAGCCTCCATGACATAACAGGAAAAAACTTCTCTCCCTACAAAAACTAATACAAAACTATTGTGTAATTAATACTGTGTTAACATCCCAAGTTCTATCTCTACAGTGTCAGGAAAAAAAAAAAGGAGAGGAAAGGCGTTCTGAAAGTTTTATTAGAGTTTCTCATTCTTGTAGTCCTGTTAATAAAGTTCCTTTATTCCTTCTAAGTTTTAAGCCTATTTTGCCCTTCTCCTAATCCATATCTCACAGTGAGAAATGAGTAAGTGCCCTGGAGATTTCAGCCAGCGCTAAACCCACCACATTATTTAGTGCATTAGCCAAAAAATCAAATTAGCGAATCTCAGCCACTGCACCAGGCTGAAGCTGAGGATCCCCAGCCAAGCTCAGAGGGAGGAGAACACAGCATTTGTGGGATCCTTTCCAGTCTGACTTGCTTTAGCTGGAGCCTGGGGGAGGAGAGAGCAGCAGAAGGGTTGGCTGAGTCCTCTCCCCTCTGCCTTGCCCTTCTCTGCTGGATCCTCAGTTCATCCCACACCCACCCCAAGACTCCATCCCCATCCTACTGGTGCTGACGGGATTAAAGGAGATAAAGAGGAGATTAAAAAGATAGAGAGGAGAGAAAAGGAGAAGTTTAAATGCAGTTTAAATATGAAAGAAATACACATGTTAGTGAGTGCTGAGAGTTGAAAGGGAGCTGAAGGGTTTGCGAAGGGCCAGGAGCCCGTGAAGGGCTCAGGAGCTGCTGCTGCCGGGAGGGAGGAAATGCACCAATGGCTCCCAGCAGAGTCTGTGCTTTGAGGCTCTTTCCCAAACAGCTGCAGGGGGGAAAGCAGCTGAGTTTGGAGGAAGAGTTTTCTGCTGAGGTTTCCTGTTTGGAGCTGTCACAAGCTTGAGCTGCTCAAGGGAAACGCGGCTCTGCTTCCAGCAGGGCCCAACTGCCCGGGAGCACAACTTGGTTCCCTGGCCCTGAGCCAACGGGCAGCAGCAGCTTCTGTTCCCTCCTGGCTCTTGTGTCATTTCCAGCAGCACAAGACACACCAAGAAAAGCTCCTCCAGAACATGCCATGAGAACACACAACCTGATTTCATTGCATGAAGGAGCTCTGACAGTCCCACGGGCTCAGGGTTGTTTGTCAGTGAACGGAGCAGGGAAAAGCACAGACACATTCCCTGCACAGGGAATTCACAGGAGGAAAGTGCAGCGCTGGAGGATGTGCTTGGATACAACGTTCCCACGGCAGTTTTGGGGATAAAATTGTCAGGAGAGAGAAAAGAAAAAGTGCTCCCAAGGGTGGGCTGGGGAGGGCTGGTGCTTCCCGGGAGGCTCCCGAAGCTCAACAGTGTGGAAGAGTGGCTAGCTAACAAAGGTCGTGTTCCCATGCAGCAATTAGCTGAGAAAGAATTAAACAACAGTAGAGTGTAGTTGGTATGAGATGTTGCAATGTCAGAAAGACCTTAGTGATAACTGTGAACTGAGAACAGGACACTGTGATCAGAAGAATGTGGATTCAGCACAGATGAACGACCACAAGAATGTGGAACTAGGTGGAGTTGTCCTTAAACGAAATACCCAATAATGAGCTTGCTTTTGCACTATGTGTGAGCCTAATTATTGATGTTATATAGGGAGTTTGGAGTTGCCAATAAATGAGACTTGCTGATCATTCATATTGAGTGCTGCTTGTCTCCCGCCGAACTCATCAAATGGCGCCCGAACAAATGGGACCCTTGGGACCTTTGGGACCTTTGGGACATTAAAAAGCGAAGGCCACGGGAGTCGGCGACAGGGGACGGGTCCTCCGCAGCAAGGACGGCGAAAAGCAACGGTGCCGCGCCCCAGGCGACCTCAGAGGAGAGTCCTGGCCGTAACGTGCTGCCAAACCTTGTAGGGCTGCAACAGCGCTGACGGTAAGATGGAAAGGCAAGCAGCACATGATTTATTCACCTGCTTTTTAGAAAAGCCACAGCTTAAGGGTTTTGATTTGCGCAAGGAGCTCCCTGGATTTCTTGCTTATGGGTATGCTCTCGCCTTTGCCTCCCACTGCTGGGCAAACACTCCTATCTATGCTGCCCATGGAAAGAGGGAGGGAGAGTCAGAGGGAAGGAAATAATGAGAAAGAAATTCCAGAGCAAACACTGAAACAACAGAATCTGTTCAGTTACGGCAGGATGTGATATATCCTGAACTATTTGCTTCACTTTTGGAGTCACTCTTAACACTACAATCTTATTTAAGTTCCAACTTTGCTACCCTGGAGGAAAAGAATCCAAATTTAGATTGGTTTCCACCCGAACCAGGGGGACATGGGGGAGCACTGAGGTGTGCGCAGAGAGCGGGGGCACCCCTGGGACAGAAGCAGTGCAGAAAAAGTTCCAAGGCCACACTGAACAATTACAGAAACAGCTAAGCAGAAACAGGTGGCTCAGACAGCTTCAAAAAGAGACAAAATAGCCAAAAAATCACAAACTATATGGTATCTAATTCAAACTTCATCACTGTAATTAGAAGTTGATAAGCTGCAATGGTCACCGTTGTTGCCACCTGGTCCTAAGAGACTTTTGTGTCTTTGCATTGCCTGCTTTTGTAAAAATTGTGCCCCTTTTTTCCTCTATCAGTGAACAAGAGAGATTGAGAGAAACAACTGTATGTGTTAAACTTAACTTTGTGAGGTGTTTTTTTGTTGTTTTTTTCTGCGAGAGTATGTGGAGAATGTGAAGAAAGATAACAGCAGCAGAGAGCAGCAGCAGGGCGGGCAGTCCACCCCCCCCCCCCTAAGAAAAAGCACTGGGATAGTACCCAGTTTGTTAAAAAGTCATGGTTCATGGGTTTTTTAAATGTTTTTATATACCCTTTTAGAGTTAATTTTGTGTTTTAAGTAATAATGAATTTATGCAGTTGCAGTTTTTTGGAGTTTTCCTGGAGAAATTATTGTGATTCTTTGAAAGTTTAAAAAGGCCCATTTTCAAGAAAAAAGGTGTTTAAGGTGAATATTAACAGAAGTTACCTTGCAATAATTAGCCTTAAAACCTAAGGTTAAAATATGGTATAATTTACAGCTACTAAGAAAACCTTCCAATTGATGTTATCTACAAAAGATATTTATGGTTTAAAAAAATTAATTAGTAAAGAGAACTTTACTGTACAAGACAAAGTTAAGTTAAAGTATATATTACCCATTTGCTTGTTTTTTCCACAATTTTAATAAGGTAATTTCAATGTGAGTCCTTTTGTTATATAAAACACATATAACTGCATATATACCAATTTGGATTTTAGATTTTAGTTTAAGAATTGGTCTTTATGTTTCTGAAAAGTGCTACAGAAGCTGAATGGCAACTTGGCCAAATCCTGTGTTGTTGTGGTTTTTCTCTAGAAATACTGCACTTTAAAATCCTAACCAATTTGAACATATACTAGGCAAATTCCTGTTATGAATGTGTATTTTTAGTACTATTTGCAGTTATTGTGAGTTATTCTCAAAGCTAGATGACATAGAATTGTGATGTACTTGTTACATTTTTATAATCTTTATAGTGAATCCATGTTACTGTTATATTGTGTTTAAAAGGTATATATCAAACTTTTAGTTGCCTTTTTGTAGTAACAGAATAAGATTAAGGTATGTTTTTATTTAATATAGATTAAGTGTTAATAGAATTAAGAAAAGTCAAGTTTTATTATATTTAGGCTTGAATGTTTTTAAGTTAAGTTTTATAACTTAGATATTCCTTTAAGGTTAAGTTTGTTACTTCCTTTTGTCATAAATAATTATTGTTAGGTTTAAATATTGTTTAATTTAAATTATTTATGTTTTATTGGAGACACTTGTCTAAACTGCAAAGTATAGTTATTTTCCTAGAGAGATGAAGATAGCCACAACTGAAACAGCTGTGACAGAACGCTGATGAACACCTGCTTGTGGATAGAAGGGAATGCAGTCTGTGACACCCTTGACTTCATCAGGAGTTCTATTGGTTGTTGCAATCTCTGCAGTTTTTGTTTGTTATAGCTTTCTTATTTTTCAGTGTTTCCAGAATTTTAAGAAGATTTACCATTGCTGAGGATCAGCTGCCATGGGAGAGGCTTCAGATTAAACCAACTGCTGCATGGTTTAATTGGTCTGGTACCTAAAGCTTCTGATCATTTGATTTGTACAAATGCATTTTAACAGTTTGCTGTGCTGTGAGCATCTCCTAGCTGCTGCTATTGAGAACCTTGTTTTAGAAATGAGTTAAGAGGCATCTTTCCAGTTTAAAGCCAGGCCCTGGCCAAGCCTTGACTTTACCTGGACAAATCTGTTTGCCAGCAGATCCAGATGTTTTCTGTCCCAAATCAGTATTTGAGTCACTTTTTGACTCAGCAATTTGACCCTATTAATATGGCAGCTGGATCAATTTTGAAGTGGGCTTGGAGAATCATTTCTGGAGGTGGTTGTCCAATCCTTCACTGATGATTTTTTGTTTCTATTTGTTTGCAAAGTATGGGATGCTGGTGCAGTGTTTTAGTAATTAATAGTAGTTTTATATTATATATGTTATTAATAATGTTTATAATTTGATTGATTTTTAACTGTTATAGGTTCTTATTCATTGTGTATATGGTTTTGTGTTAATATTGATGTGTATAACAGAAGTACATCTCGTTTTTATTTAAAAAAAAAAAAAAATGGGGGAAATTGATATCCTAAAAGCATTTGATTAGTGTAATTCATTAACTTCAAAGGAAGAAGTGTCTGTGTTTTGTTGGCAGGTTCAAAAAGGTCACCTGTCCATCTGACCAGACTGTCTGCCTCTGAACACACGAGATCCAGTGAACAGAGAAGTCACCACACAGCCTTGGTACTCCAGACATGGATCAGAAGTGGAGCTGTCAGGACACAGTTGTGTCTGAACACTACACAGACAGTTGCCAACAGAAATTTTATGTTGTTATTATGATGTTGTGTCTCTACTAATTTTTCAGTTATCCTTTGTTTTAAGATTTAGAAGGATGTGAAGAACAACCTGAACATCAAAGCCCTCAGTCACCGATCAGCTGCCAGCTGACATGACGGGAGCAGTGAACGTTCCAAGACTGAATTGTGTTAGAGAAATTCTGTAGAAGATCTAAGAAAAGTGTAGAGACTCCATCTAACTGTATATAAAGCAAACTGTAGTTGTGTGTTTACCCTTTCAGCAAATTGCTTCCACACTTAGACTACATATATACCAGAGCACGTGTGTTAAAAGTAGTTAGATAATAGTTTAAGATAAGGAGTTTAGCCTGTATAGTAATTGTTATATTAGTATAAAGTATAAGCATTTCCCCCTTCAAAAGCTAGTGTAAGCATTTTTGAAAGTTCATTTAACGTTAAAGTTTAGCTGTGTGTTTGCAAGTATGGTGTCATTTACATGGAACAAAGTGCTTATGGTAATTGTGTTGTGTATAGTCCCGACCAACTGTCTGCTAACTAACATCCAAAAGTGACAGAACATATGGGTCACTCTGGCACACTGAACTGGCCAAAGGTCAATGTGTCTGAGCCTAGCCACACCTGGAGATCCTTTTCACACCTGTCCCATAGGAGTCCCTGAATGGGATCCTCCAGCATTTAAAGGTTTAATTAGTAATGAGACTCGACTGAATGGATTGGCAATGTTGCAAGAGTGCAATTGCACTGTTGGCTTCACATTAAGACAACTTGAAGCCTGCAGGCAAGCAAAAATTATCAAAGTTCTTAATGTTACCATAGGGCCCCCCAGAAGAATTAGATTTGTTAGGTTCCACCCATACCTCAGGTGGATGGATAATGTTTGAACCCCCAACAGAAGCCATTCTAACAAAGTAATGCAGCACTGGGCTGCAGACAACCCTATAGCTGATCTCGTTACTACACAGAGTAAAGCCTTTATTAGTGATGCAATCTCACAGAACAATTACCAAAGTGATTACCTAGTTCCATATTCCTAATCTGTGGAGATAGAGCATGGAATTAGATTCCTGCTAATCCACATAGAAAACCCTGTTATTTTGGGAAACTTACTTTGTTTCCATCCAAGCTTACATCAATTGTAGAATGTAGCTGATAAAATAAAAAACATCAGTCAAAGTGAAGCCTGAATGAATTAAAGCTTAGCAACTCTAAAAAGGCTCGCTTGTTAGACTAATAAAAAATTGAATTTAATATCCACAATGTTAAGTGAACTTTCAGCTGATGTGAGTAGTGTACGTCATGCAGTATTATAAAATCGAGCTGCAATTGACTTTTTGCTCTTAGCACAAGGACATGGTTGTGGGGAGTTTGAAGGCATGTGCTGCTTGAATCTTACTAATCATTCAGTTTCCATCCATGGGCAACTGCAGCAGCTACAGGATGGGTTACATGCCCTGAAAGAAGATAGTGACCCCACTGGAAGTTGGTTCTCCAGCTGGGGCATCACTGGATGGTTGAGGTCTCTTGTGCTGGAGGGGGGGACGGACTTTACTTATAATGTTAATGGGGATGAAAGTCTAAGTTGTGTGTTATCTTGTCTTCATGAAACTATAGAATGAGTCACATCCAAAGCCTGGTTTGTGCAAAAAGTGAAAGGGGGAATGGTTGCTATATTTTATATATTAGTAAAGGCCTGTCTGCACAAACCAGTCTTTGAAATAAGTCGTGATATTAAAGGCTAAAGTCCTTGAAACCCTCCTGCAGAAGAGAGAGTAAAGCAAAACAAAATCCTTGTGTACAGGAGAAAAAATGTAAACCTGTGTGTGTTAGCCAATAGTAACTTGCTCTGCTCCCAGACCCTGTAGAACCCTATAAAAGGTGTGCTAAAGATAGAAATAAACGCCGTTCACGTTTACTTCTGTGAAGAGCGGTGGGTTGCTGGTGGTCCTCCAATAAAGTTCTACAAATGAAACATAACAAATGTCATTGGGGTGCAGAGGCATTGGTGAAATTGATGAAACAAAAATTAATCTCGGTACGGATGCTAACAATGGCAAAATCAGTAATGTCAAAATGTGAAATCTGCTTAGAAAACAACTCAGTGACTAGACACAGGCATAGCTAGGGAAGATTAGGATAGGAACAGAATCAGGATGACACTTGGCAAGAAGACTCTAGTAGAGTGAAATTTGGGTGGACCCTAGAGTCTTTGATTGGTCCTATAGCAAACTATCAGAAGAGAGAAATGTTGTACAAACTTACAGGTCAGGTAGATAAATTAGCAAGAGTGACCTGAGAAAGATTTAAAGAACTAAACGTACAATTACAATTTACTACTCCTGAAAGAGCATGGAGTGTGTGAGTTTTTTAAAGGGACGGATTGATCATTGCTGCATCCACACCGCAAATGTAACTGCACATGTAGAATATGACATCAATCAATTGCAACAAATAGAGCACGGAGCACAGGAAGAGCAAAAGGATTTGGCTACAAGTTGGTTAGTCAAAATCTTCAAAGGGTTAGGGTGGAATGTGAGTTCATGGATTAAATCTATCATTGAGAGTGTGATCATCTTACTAACTGTATTCTTAGCAATTTGGTTAGTTGACAGCATCTTCAAGGGAGAAATACAGAAGAAAACGTCCTGGAACCAGAAAATAATAAAGGCACTGATGTGAGATCCTCACCCACCATCTTCTGGTTCTCCAGTTCGTGACAACATCCAGGACAACGCTTATATCAATCAAGGATTCGAAGAACATCAAGTATAAACTCAGAAACAAAAGACTGTATCAAGTGAAAACATTTGCACTTCTAGTGAAGTGAAAATGCTTTCAAAGGGGGGAATGATAGTAAAAGGCTTTGAAATCATAGAAAATTCGGGGACTTAGAAAGAAAGTTAGGTTTGGCAAGCCTGGGAAAAGTAGGCCATGGAAAATGTTAGGCCTTGTGCTTGCTAAAGATCAGGTGAAACTGCACCTGTGTAGTCAGTAGATGATAAATGATACAATTGTTAGATGTAATTAGATATAATTATTGTTTAAAGAACATGAGGAACAATGTTAGGGGGCTGGGGGGGATCATGACAAATCCATGCTTGGGTAACATCAATGTATACAATAGAACAATGTAAGTTTAACAATTAATATGTAAGTTATATAACGATAGAGTACAAAAACATGTTCAACTCAAAACCAAGTCGGGTCAGATTTGGGTATGTGTACCCATAAATCCCAAATCTCTACAATAAAGCACCTTCATATAATCATTCCGTGATTGTCTGTGTTCTTGAAAGATAACAATTTCATCAGATTTTACTGGAATTTTGTGGGATTTTCTGTAAAATTTTGTGGGATATTGAGGAGATTTAGGGAATTTTGTGGAAATTTTCTGGAATCTTGTGTATTTTTTTGGAATTTTGTGCAACTTTGTGGTGATTTTGTGGGATGTTTCAGGAATTTGGTGACATTTTTAAGAATTTTGTGGAATTTTTGTGGAATTTGGTCAGGTTTTGAGAAGTTTTAAAGAATTTTGTGGGAGTTTTCTGCCATTTTATGGAATTTTTCTGGAATGTTGTGGGATATTGATAAGAAATGAAAAATGTTGAAGGATATTTCTGGAATTGTGTGGAAATTGGAGGAGATTTTATGGGATGTTTCTGGAATTTGGTGACAAGTTTAAGAATTTTGTGGAATTTTTGTGGAAATTTTTGGAATTTTGAGGATACTTGAAGAATTTTGTGGGATTTTTCTTAGATTGTGTGGAAATTTGTGGAGATTTTGTGGGATGTTTCTGGAATTTGGTAGGGTTTTGAGAAGTTTTAGGGAATTTGGTTGGAGTTTTCTGCCATTTTGTGGGGTTGTTCCTTAAATTTTGTGGGCTGTTTCTGGAATTACGTGGGGGTTTTGTGGAATTTTGAGGGATATTGAGGAGACTTGAAGAATTTTGAGTCAATTATCTAAGATTCTGTGGAACTTGGTAAAGATTTTGTGGGATATTTCAAATATTTGATATGGTTTTGAGAAGATGTAAGGATTTTTTTGTGACATTTCTGCAATTTTGTGGGATTTGGCTGCAATTTTGTGGGATTTTTTCTGAATGTTGTGGGATTTTTCTGGAATGTTGTGGGATATTGATGAGACTTGAAGAATTTTGAAGAATATTTCTGGAATTGTGTGGAAATTGGAGGAGATTTTGTGGGATGTTTCTGGAATTTGGTGACAAGTTTAAGAATTTTGTGGAATTTTTGTGGTATTTTGTGGGGTATTGAAAAGAGTTGAAGAATTTTGTGGGATTTTTCTTAGATTGTGTGGAAATTTGTGGAGATTTTGTGGGATGTTTCTTGAATTTGTTCGTGTAGAGAGACGATTTAGGGAATTTTGTGGAAGTTTATTGCCCTTTTGTTGGATTGTTCCTTAAATTTTGTGGGATATTTCTGGAATTACATGGGGGTTTTGTGGAATTTTGAGGGATATTGATGAGACTTGAAGAATTTTGAAAGATATTTCTGGAATTGTGTGGAAATTGGAGGTGATTTTTTGGGATGTTTCTGGAATTTGGTGACAAGTTTAAGAATTTTGTGGAATTTTTGTGGAATTTTGTGGGATTCTGAGGAGACTTGAAGAATTTTGTGGAATTTTCTTAGATTGTGTGGAAATTTGTGGAGATTTTGTGGGATGTTTCTGGAATTTGGTCGAGTTTAGAGACTATTTAGGGAATTTGGTGGGAGTTTTCTGCCATTTTATGGGGTTTTCCTTTAATTTTGTGGGATATTGAGGAGATTTTGTGGGATGTTTCAGGAATTTGGTGACATTTTTAAGAATTTAGTGGAATTTTTGTGGAATTTTGTAAGATTCTGAGGAGACTTGAAGAATTTTGTGGGATCTTCTCAGATTGTGTGGAAATTTGTGGAGATTTTGTGGGATGTTTCAGGAATTTGGTAGAGTTTTGAGAAGTTTTAGGGAATTTGGTGGGAGTTTTCTGCCATTTTGTGGGATTGTTCCTTAAATTTTGTGGGCTGTTTCTGGAATTACGTGGGGGTTTTGTGGAATTTTGAGAGATATTGAGGAGACAAGAAGAATTTTGAGTCAATTATCTTAGATTGTTTGGAACTTGGTAAAGATTTTGTGGGATATTTCAAATATTTGATATGGTTTTGAGAAGATTTAAGGAATTTTTTGTGACTTTTCTGCAATTTTGTGGGATTTGGCTGCAATTTTGTGGGATTTTTTCTGAATGTTGTGGGATTTTTCTGGAATGTTGTGGGATATTGATGAGACTTGAAGAATTTTGAAGGATATTTCTGGAATTTTGTGGAAATTGGAGGAGATTTTGTGGGATGTTTCTGGAATTTGGTGACATTTTTAAGAATTTTGTGGAATTATGAGGAGACTTGAAGAATTTTTTTTGATTTTTCTTAGATTGTGTGGAAATTTGAGGAGATTTTGTGGGATTGTTCCTTGAATTTGTTCGTGTATAGAGACGATTTAGGGAATTTTGTGGAAGTTTATTGCCCTTTTGTTGGATTGTTCCTTAAATTTTGTGGGATATTTCTGGAATTACATGGGGGTTTTGTGGAAATTTGAGGGATATTGATAAGACTTGAAGAATTTTGAAGAATATTTGTGGAATTTTGTGGGAATTGGAGGTGATTTTTTGGGATGTTTCTGGAATTTGGTGACATTTTTAAGAATTTTGTGGAATTTTTTTGGAATTTTGTGGGATTCTGAGGAGACTTGAAGAATTTTGTGGAATTTTCTTAGATTGTGTGGAATTTTGTGGAGACTTTGTGGGATATTTCTGGAATCTGGTAGGGTTTTGAGAAGGTGTAGGGAATTTGGTGGGAGTTTTCTGCCATTTTGTGGGATTGTTCCTTAAATTTTGTGGGCTGTTTCTGGAATTACGTGTTGGTTTTGTGGAATTTTGAGGGATATTGAGGAGACAAGAAGAATTTTGAGTCAATTATCTTAGATTCTGTGGAACTTGGTAAAGATTTTGTGGGATATTTCAAATATTTGATATGGTTTTGAGAAGATTTAAGGAATTTTTTGTGACTTTTCTGCAATTTTGTGGGATTTGGCTGCAATTTTGTGGGATTTTTTCTGAATGTTGTGGGATTTTTATGGAATGTTGTGGGATATTGATGAGACTTGAAGAATTTTGAAGGATATTTCTGGAATTTTGTGGATATTGGAGGAGATTTTGTGGGATGTTTCTGGAATTTGGTGACATTTTTAAGAACTTTGTGGAATTTTTGTGGTATTTTGTGGAATTATGAGAAGACTTGAAGAATTTTTTTTGATTTTTCTTAGATTGTGTGGAAATTTGTGGAGATTTTGTGGGATTGTTCCTTGAATTTGTTCGTGTATAGAGACGATTTAGGGAATTTTGTGGAAGTTTATTGCCATTTTGTTGGATTGTTCCTTAAATTTTGTGGGATATTTCTGGAATTACATGGGGGTTTTGTGGAATTTTGAGGGATATTGATGAGACTTGAAGAATTTTGAAGGATATTTGTGGAATTTTGTGGGAATTGGAGGTGATTTTTTGGGATGTTTCTGGAATTTGGTGACATTTTTAAGAACTTTGTGGAATTTTTTTGGAATTTAGTGGGATTCTGAGGAGACTTGAAGAATTTTGTGGAATTTTCTTAGATTGTGTGGAAATTTGTGGAGATTTTGTGGGATTGTTCCTTGAATTTGTTCGTGTATAGAGACGATTTAGGGAATTTTGTGGAAGTTTATTGCCCTTTTGTTGGATTGTTCCTTAAATTTTGTGGGATATTTCTGGAATTACATGGGGGTTTTGTGGAATTTTGAGGGATATTGAGGAGACAAGAAGAATTTTGAGTCAATTATCTTAGATTCTGTGGAACTTGGTAAAGATTTTGTGGGATATTTCAAATATTTGATATGGTTTTGAAAAGATTTAAGGATTTTTTTGTGACTTTTCTGCAATTTTGTGGGATTTGGCTGCAATTTTGTGGGATTTTTTCTGAATGTTGTGGGATTTTTCTGCAATGTTGTGGGATATTGATGAGACTTGAAGAATTTTGAAGGATATTTCTGGAATTTTGTGGAAATTGGAGGAGATTTTGTGGGATGTTTCTGGAATTTGGTGACAAGTTTAAGAATTTTGTGGAATTTTTGTGGCATTTTGTGGGGTATTGAGGAGAGTTGAAGAATTTTGTGGGATTTTTCTTAGATTGTGTGGAAATTTGTGGAGATTTTGTGGGATGTTTCTTGAATTTGTTCGTGTAGAGAGACGATTTAGGGAATTTTGTGGAAGTTTATTGCCCTTTTGTTGGATTGTTCCTTAAATTTTGTGGGATATTTCTGGAATTACATGGGGGTTTTGTGGAATTTTGAGGGATATTGATGAGACTTGAAGAATTTTGAAAGATATTTCTGGAATTGTGTGGAAATTGGAGGTGATTTTTTGGGATGTTTCTGGAATTTGGTGACAAGTTTAAGAATTTTGTGGAATTTTTGTGGAATTTTGTGGGATTCTGAGGAGACTTGAAGAATTTTGTGGAATTTTCTTAGATTGTGTGGAAATTTGTGGAGATTTTGTGGGATGTTTCTGGAATTTGGTCGAGTTTAGAGACTATTTAGGGAATTTGGTGGGAGTTTTCTGCCATTTTATGGGGTTTTCCTTTAATTTTGTGGGATATTGAGGAGATTTTGTGGGATGTTTCAGGAATTTGGTGACATTTTTAAGAATTTAGTGGAATTTTTGTGGAATTTTGTAAGATTCTGAGGAGACTTGAAGAATTTTGTGGGATCTTCTCAGATTGTGTGGAAATTTGTGGAGATTTTGTGGGATGTTTCAGGAATTTGGTAGAGTCTTGAGAAGTTTTAGGGAATTTGGTGGGAGTTTTCTGCCATTTTGTGGGATTGTTCCTTAAATTTTGTGGGCTGTTTCTGGAATTACGTGTGGGTTTTGTGGAATTTTGAGGGATATTGAGGAGACAAGAAGAATTTTGAGTCAATTATCTTAGATTCTGTGGAACTTGGTAAAGATTTTGTGGGATATTTCAAATATTTGATATGGTTTTGAAAAGATTTAAGGATTTTTTTGTGACTTTTCTGCAATTTTGTGGGATTTGGCTGCAATTTTGTGGGATTTTTTCTGAATGTTGTGGGATTTTTCTGCAATGTTGTGGGATATTGATGAGACTTGAAGAATTTTGAAGGATATTTCTGGAATTTTGTGGAAATTGGAGGAGATTTTGTGGGATGTTTCTGGAATTTGGTGACAAGTTTAAGAATTTTGTGGAATTTTTGTGGTATTTTGTGGGGTATTGAGGAGAGTTGAAGAATTTTGTGGGATTTTTCTTAGATTGTGTGGAAATTTGTGGAGATTTTGTGGGATGTTTCTTGAATTTGTTCGTGTAGAGAGACGATTTAGGGAATTTTGTGGAAGTTTATTGCCATTTTGTTGGATTGTTCCTTAAAATTTGTGGGATATTTCTGGAATTACATGGGGGTTTTGTGGAATTTTGAGGGATATTGATGAGACTTGAAGAATACTGAAGGATATTTGTGGAATTTTGTGGGAATTGGAGGTGATTTTTTGGGATGTTTCTGGAATTTGGTGACAAGTTTAAGAATTTTGTGGAATTTTTGTGGAATTTTGTGGGATTCTGAGGAGACTTGAAGAATTTTGTGGAATTTTCTTAGATTGTGTGGAAATTTGTGGAGATTTTGTGGGATGTTTCTGGAATTTGGTCGAGTTTAGAGACTATTTAGGGAATTTGGTGGGAGTTTTCTGCCATTTTATGGGGTTTTCCTTTAATTTTGTGGGATATTGAGGAGATTTTGTGGGATGTTTCAGGAATTTGGTGACATTTTTAAGAATTTTGTGGAATTTTTGTGGAATTTTGTAAGATTCTGAGGAGACTTGAAGAATTTTGTGGGATCTTCTCAGATTGTGTGGAAATTTGTGGAGATTTTGTGGGATGTTTCAGGAATTTGGTAGAGTTTTGAGAAGTTTTAGGGAATTTGGTGGGAGTTTTCTGCCATTTTGTGGGATTGTTCCTTAAATTTTGTGGGCTGTTTCTGGAATTACGTGGGGGTTTTGTGGAATTTTGAGAGATATTGAGGAGACAAGAAGAATTTTGAGTCAATTATCTTAGATTGTTTGGAACTTGGTAAAGATTTTGTGGGATATTTCAAATATTTGATATGGTTTTGAGAAGATTTAAGGAATTTTTTGTGACTTTTCTGCAATTTTGTGGGATTTGGCTGCAATTTTGTGGGATTTTTTCTGAATGTTGTGGGATTTTTCTGGAATGTTGTGGGATATTGATGAGACTTGAAGAATTTTGAAGGATATTTCTGGAATTTTGTGGAAATTGGAGGAGATTTTGTGGGATGTTTCTGGAATTTGGTGACATTTTTAAGAATTTTGTGGAATTTTTGTGGAATTTTGTGGAATTATGAGGAGACTTGAAGAATTTTTTTGGATTTTTCTTAGATTGTGTGGAAATTTGTGGAGATTTTGTGGGATTGTTCCTTGAATTTGTTCGTGTATAGAGACGATTTAGGGAATTTTGTGGAAGTTTATTGCCATTTTGTTGGATTGTTCCTTAAATTTTGTGGGATATTTCTGGAATTACATGGGGGTTTTGTGGAATTTTGAGGGATATTGATGAGACTTGAAGAATTTTGAAGGATATTTGTGGAATTTTGTGGGAATTGGAGGTGATTTTTTGGGATGTTTCTGGAATTTGGTGACATTTTTAAGAACTTTGTGGAATTTTTTTGGAATTTTGTGGGATTCTGAGGAGACTTGAAGAATTTTGTGGAATTTTCTTAGATTGTGTGGAAATTTGTGGAGATTTTGTGGGATGTTTCTGGAATCTGGTAGGGTTTTGAGAAGGTGTAGGGAATTTGGTGGGAGTTTTCTGCCATTTTGTGGGATTGTTCCTTAAATTTTGTGGGATATTTCTGGAATTACGTGGGGGTTTTGTGGAATTTTGAGGGATATTGAGGAGACAAGAAGAATTTTGAGTCAATTATCTTAGATTCTGTGGAACTTGGTAGAGATTTTGTGGGATATTTCAAATATTTGATATGGTTTTGAGAAGATGTAAGGATTTTTTTGTGACTTTTCTGCAATTTTGTGGGATTTGGCTGCAATTTTGTGGGAATTTTTCTGAATGTTGTGGGATTTTTCTGGAATTTTGTGGGATATTGATGAGACTTGAAGAATTTTGAAGGATATTTCTGGAATTGTGTGGAAATTGGAGGAGGTTTTGTGGGATGTTTCTGGAATTTGGTGACAAGTTTAAGAATTTTGTGGAATTTTTGTGGTATTTTGTGGGGTATTGAGGAGAGTTGAAGAATTTTGTGGGATTTTTCTTAGATTGTGTGGAAATTTGTGGAGATTTTGTGGGATGTTTCTTGAATTTGTTCGTGTAGAGAGACGATTTAGGGAATTTTGTGGAAGTTTATTGCCATTTTGTTGGATTGTTCCTTAAAATTTGTGGGATATTTCTGGAATTACATGGGGGTTTTGTGGAATTTTGAGGGATATTGATGAGACTTGAAGAATACTGAAGGATATTTGTGGAATTTTGTGGGAATTGGAGGTGATTTTTTGGGATGTTTCTGGAATTTGGTGACAAGTTTAAGCATTTTGTGGAATTTTTGTGGAATTTTGTGGGATTCTGAGGAGACTTGAAGAATTTTGTGGAATTTTCTTAGATTGTGTGGAAATTTGTGGAGATTTTGTGGGATGTTTCTGGAATTTGGTCGAGTTTAGAGACTATTTAGGGAATTTGGTGGGAGTTTTCTGCCATTTTATGGGGTTTTCCTTTAATTTTGTGGGATATTGAGGAGATTTTGTGGGATGTTTCTTTAATTTGGTGACATTTTTAAGAATTTTGTGGAATTTTTGTGGAATTTTGTAAGATTCTGAGGAGACTTGAAGAATTTTGTGGGATCTTCTCAGATTGTGTGGAAATTTGTGGAGATTTTGTGGGATGTTTCAGGAATTTGGTAGAGTTTTGAGAAGTTTTAGGGAATTTGGTGGGAGTTTTCTGCCATTTTGTGGGATTGTTCCTTAAATTTTGTGGGCTGTTTCTGGAATTACGTGGGGGTTTTGTGGAATTTTGAGAGATATTGAGGAGACAAGAAGAATTTTGAGTCAATTATCTTAGATTGTTTGGAACTTGGTAAAGATTTTGTGGGATATTTCAAATATTTGATATGGTTTTGAGAAGATTTAAGGAATTTTTTGTGACTTTTCTGCAATTTTGTGGGATTTGGCTGCAATTTTGTGGGATTTTTTCTGAATGTTGTGGGATTTTTCTGGAATGTTGTGGGATATTGATGAGACTTGAAGAATTTTGAAGGATATTTCTGGAATTTTGTGGAAATTGGAGGAGATTTTGTGGGATGTTTCTGGAATTTGGTGACATTTTTAAGAATTTTGTGGAATTTTTGTGGAATTTTGTGGAATTATGAGGAGACTTGAAGAATTTTTTTGGATTTTTCTTAGATTGTGTGGAAATTTGTGGAGATTTTGTGGGATTGTTCCTTGAATTTGTTCGTGTATAGAGACGATTTAGGGAATTTTGTGGAAGTTTATTGCCATTTTGTTGGATTGTTCCTTAAATTTTGTGGGATATTTCTGGAATTACATGGGGGTTTTGTGGAATTTTGAGGGATATTGATGAGACTTGAAGAATTTTGAAGGATATTTGTGGAATTTTGTGGGAATTGGAGGTGATTTTTTGGGATGTTTCTGGAATTTGGTGACATTTTTAAGAACTTTGTGGAATTTTTTTGGAATTTTGTGGGATTCTGAGGAGACTTGAAGAATTTTGTGGAATTTTCTTAGATTGTGTGGAAATTTGTGGAGATTTTGTGGGATGTTTCTGGAATCTGGTAGGGTTTTGAGAAGGTGTAGGGAATTTGGTGGGAGTTTTCTGCCATTTTGTGGGATTGTTCCTTAAATTTTGTGGGATATTTCTGGAATTACGTGGGGGTTTTGTGGAATTTTGAGGGATATTGAGGAGACAAGAAGAATTTTGAGTCAATTATCTTAGATTCTGTGGAACTTGGTAGAGATTTTGTGGGATATTTCAAATATTTGATATGGTTTTGAGAAGATGTAAGGATTTTTTTGTGACTTTTCTGCAATTTTGTGGGATTTGGCTGCAATTTTGTGGGAATTTTTCTGAATGTTGTGGGATTTTTCTGGAATTTTGTGGGATATTGATGAGACTTGAAGAATTTTGAAGGATATTTCTGGAATTGTGTGGAAATTGGAGGAGGTTTTGTGGGATGTTTCTGGAATTTGGTGACAAGTTTAAGAATTTTGTGGAATTTTTGTGGTATTTTGTGGGGTATTGAGGAGAGTTGAAGAATTTTGTGGGATTTTTCTTAGATTGTGTGGAAATTTGTGGAGATTTTGTGGGATGTTTCTTGAATTTGTTCGTGTAGAGAGACGATTTAGGGAATTTTGTGGAAGTTTATTGCCATTTTGTTGGATTGTTCCTTAAAATTTGTGGGATATTTCTGGAATTACATGGGGGTTTTGTGGAATTTTGAGGGATATTGATGAGACTTGAAGAATACTGAAGGATATTTGTGGAATTTTGTGGGAATTGGAGGTGATTTTTTGGGATGTTTCTGGAATTTGGTGACAAGTTTAAGCATTTTGTGGAATTTTTGTGGAATTTTGTGGGATTCTGAGGAGACTTGAAGAATTTTGTGGAATTTTCTTAGATTGTGTGGAAATTTGTGGAGATTTTGTGGGATGTTTCTGGAATTTGGTCGAGTTTAGAGACTATTTAGGGAATTTGGTGGGAGTTTTCTGCCATTTTATGGGGTTTTCCTTTAATTTTGTGGGATATTGAGGAGATTTTGTGGGATGTTTCAGGAATTTGGTGACATTTTTAAGAATTTTGTGGAATTTTTGTGGAATTTTGTAAGATTCTGAGGAGACTTGAAGAATTTTGTGGGATCTTCTCAGATTGTGTGGAAATTTGTGGAGATTTTGTGGGATGTTTCAGGAATTTGGTAGAGTTTTGAGAAGTTTTAGGGAATTTGGTGGGAGTTTTCTGCCATTTTGTGGGATTGTTCCTTAAATTTTGTGGGCTGTTTCTGGAATTACGTGGGGGTTTTGTGGAATTTTGAGAGATATTGAGGAGACAAGAAGAATTTTGAGTCAATTATCTTAGATTGTTTGGAACTTGGTAAAGATTTTGTGGGATATTTCAAATATTTGATATGGTTTTGAGAAGATTTAAGGAATTTTTTGTGACTTTTCTGCAATTTTGTGGGATTTGGCTGCAATTTTGTGGGATTTTTTCTGAATGTTGTGGGATTTTTCTGGAATGTTGTGGGATATTGATGAGACTTGAAGAATTTTGAAGGATATTTCTGGAATTTTGTGGAAATTGGAGGAGATTTTGTGGGATGTTTCTGGAATTTGGTGACATTTTTAAGAATTTTGTGGAATTTTTGTGGAATTTTGTGGAATTATGAGGAGACTTGAAGAATTTTTTTGGATTTTTCTTAGATTGTGTGGAAATTTGTGGAGATTTTGTGGGATTGTTCCTTGAATTTGTTCGTGTATAGAGACGATTTAGGGAATTTTGTGGAAGTTTATTGCCATTTTGTTGGATTGTTCCTTAAATTTTGTGGGATATTTCTGGAATTACATGGGGGTTTTGTGGAATTTTGAGGGATATTGATGAGACTTGAAGAATTTTGAAGGATATTTGTGGAATTTTGTGGGAATTGGAGGTGATTTTTTGGGATGTTTCTGGAATTTGGTGACATTTTTAAGAACTTTGTGGAATTTTTTTGGAATTTTGTGGGATTCTGAGGAGACTTGAAGAATTTTGTGGAATTTTCTTAGATTGTGTGGAAATTTGTGGAGATTTTGTGGGATGTTTCTGGAATCTGGTAGGGTTTTGAGAAGGTGTAGGGAATTTGGTGGGAGTTTTCTGCCATTTTGTGGGATTGTTCCTTAAATTTTGTGGGATATTTCTGGAATTACGTGGGGGTTTTGTGGAATTTTGAGGGATATTGAGGAGACAAGAAGAATTTTGAGTCAATTATCTTAGATTCTGTGGAACTTGGTAGAGATTTTGTGGGATATTTCAAATATTTGATATGGTTTTGAGAAGATGTAAGGATTTTTTTGTGACTTTTCTGCAATTTTGTGGGATTTGGCTGCAATTTTGTGGGAATTTTTCTGAATGTTGTGGGATTTTTCTGGAATTTTGTGGGATATTGATGAGACTTGAAGAATTTTGAAGGATATTTCTGGAATTGTGTGGAAATTGGAGGAGGTTTTGTGGGATGTTTCTGGAATTTGGTGACAAGTTTAAGAATTTTGTGGAATTTTTGTGGTATTTTGTGGGGTATTGAGGAGAGTTGAAGAATTTTGTGGGATTTTTCTTAGATTGTGTGGAAATTTGTGGAGATTTTGTGGGATGTTTCTTGAATTTGTTCGTGTAGAGAGACGATTTAGGGAATTTTGTGGAAGTTTATTGCCATTTTGTTGGATTGTTCCTTAAAATTTGTGGGATATTTCTGGAATTACATGGGGGTTTTGTGGAATTTTGAGGGATATTGATGAGACTTGAAGAATACTGAAGGATATTTGTGGAATTTTGTGGGAATTGGAGGTGATTTTTTGGGATGTTTCTGGAATTTGGTGACAAGTTTAAGAATTTTGTGGAATTTTTGTGGAATTTTGTGGGATTCTGAGGAGACTTGAAGAATTTTGTGGAATTTTCTTAGATTGTGTGGAAAGTTGTGGAGATTTTGTGGGATGTTTCTGGAATTTGGTCGAGTTTAGAGACTATTTAGGGAATTTGGTGGGAGTTTTCTGCCATTTTATGGGGTTTTCCTTTAATTTTGTGGGATATTGAGGAGATTTTGTGGGATGTTTCAGGAATTTGGTGACATTTTTAAGAATTTAGTGGAATTTTTGTGGAATTTTGTAAGATTCTGAGGAGACTTGAAGAATTTTGTGGGATCTTCTCAGATTGTGTGGAAATTTGTGGAGATTTTGTGGGATGTTTCAGGAATTTGGTAGAGTTTTGAGAAGTTTTAGGGAATTTGGTGGGAGTTTTCTGCCATTTTGTGGGATTGTTCCTTAAATTTTGTGGGCTGTTTCTGGAATTACGTGGGGGTTTTGTGGAATTTTGAGAGATATTGAGGAGACAAGAAGAATTTTGAGTCAATTATCTTAGATTGTTTGGAACTTGGTAAAGATTTTGTGGGATATTTCAAATATTTGATATGGTTTTGAGAAGATTTAAGGATTTTTTTGTGACTTTTCTGCAATTTTGTGGGATTTGGCTGCAATTTTGTGGGATTTTTTCTGAATGTTGTGGGATTTTTCTGGAATGTTGTGGGATATTGATGAGACTTGAAGAATTTTGAAGGATATTTCTGGAATTTTGTGGAAATTGGAGGAGATTTTGTGGGATGTTTCTGGAATTTGGTGACATTTTTAAGAATTTTGTGGAATTTTTGTGGAATTTTGTGGAATTATGAGGAGACTTGAAGAATTTTTTTGGATTTTTCTTAGATTGTGTGGAAATTTGTGGAGATTTTGTGGGATTGTTCCTTGAATTTGTTCGTGTATAGAGACGATTTAGGGAATTTTGTGGAAGTTTATTGCCATTTTGTTGGATTGTTCCTTAAATTTTGTGGGATATTTCTGGAATTACATGGGGGTTTTGTGGAATTTTGAGGGATATTGATGAGACTTGAAGAATTTTGAAGGATATTTGTGGAATTTTGTGGGAATTGGAGGTGATTTTTTGGGATGTTTCTGGAATTTGGTGACATTTTTAAGAACTTTGTGGAATTTTTTTGGAATTTTGTGGGATTCTGAGGAGACTTGAAGAATTTTGTGGAATTTTCTTAGATTGTGTGGAAATTTGTGGAGATTTTGTGGGATGTTTCTGGAATCTGGTAGGGTTTTCAGAAGGTGTAGGGAATTTGGTGGGAGTTTTCTGCCATTTTGTGGGATTGTTCCTTAAATTTTGTGGGATATTTCTGGAATTACGTGGGGGTTTTGTGGAATTTTGAGGGATATTGAGGAGACAAGAAGAATTTTGAGTCAATTATCTTAGATTCTGTGGAACTTGGTAGAGATTTTGTGGGATATTTCAAATATTTGATATGGTTTTGAGAAGATGTAAGGATTTTTTTGTGACTTTTCTGCAATTTTGTGGGATTTGGCTGCAATTTTGTGGGATTTTTTCTGAATGTTGTGGGATTTTTCTGGAATTTTGTGGGATATTGATGAGACTTGAAGAATTTTGAAGGATATTTCTGGAATTGTGTGGAAATTGGAGGAGGTTTTGTGGGATGTTTCTGGAATTTGGTGACAAGTTTAAGAATTTTGTGGAATTTTTGTGGTATTTTGTGGGGTATTGAGGAGAGTTGAAGAATTTTGTGGGATTTTTCTTAGATTGTGTGGAAATTTGTGGAGATTTTGTGGGATGTTTCTTGAATTTGTTCGTGTAGAGAGACGATTTAGGGAATTTTGTGGCAGTTTATTGCCATTTTGTTGGATTGTTCCTTAAAATTTGTGGGATATTTCTGGAATTACATGGGGGTTTTGTGGAATTTTGAGGGATATTGATGAGACTTGAAGAATACTGAAGGATATTTGTGGAATTTTGTGGGAATTGGAGGTGATTTTTTGGGATGTTTCTGGAATTTGGTGACAAGTTTAAGAATTTTGTGGAATTTTTGTGGAATTTTGTGGGATTCTGAGGAGACTTGAAGAATTTTGTGGAATTTTCTTAGATTGTGTGGAAAGTTGTGGAGATTTTGTGGGATGTTTCTGGAATTTGGTCGAGTTTAGAGACTATTTAGGGAATTTGGTGGGAGTTTTCTGCCATTTTATGGGGTTTTCCTTTAATTTTGTGGGATATTGAGGAGATTTTGTGGGATGTTTCAGGAATTTGGTGACATTTTTAAGAATTTTGTGGAATTTTTGTGGAATTTTGTAAGATTCTGAGGAGACTTGAAGAATTTTGTGGGATCTTCTCAGATTGTGTGGAAATTTGTGGAGATTTTGTGGGATGTTTCAGGAATTTGGTAGAGTTTTGAGAAGTTTTAGGGAATTTGGTGGGAGTTTTCTGCCATTTTGTGGGATTGTTCCTTAAATTTTGTGGGCTGTTTCTGGAATTACGTGGGGGTTTTGTGGAATTTTGAGAGATATTGAGGAGACAAGAAGAATTTTGAGTCAATTATCTTAGATTGTTTGGAACTTGGTAAAGATTTTGTGGGATATTTCAAATATTTGATATGGTTTTGAGAAGATTTAAGGAATTTTTTGTGACTTTTCTGCAATTTTGTGGGATTTGGCTGCAATTTTGTGGGATTTTTTCTGAATGTTGTGGGATTTTTCTGGAATGTTGTGGGATATTGATGAGACTTGAAGAATTTTGAAGGATATTTCTGGAATTTTGTGGAAATTGGAGGAGATTTTGTGGGATGTTTCTGGAATTTGGTGACATTTTTAAGAATTTTGTGGAATTTTTGTGGAATTTTGTGGAATTATGAGGAGACTTGAAGAATTTTTTTGGATTTTTCTTAGATTGTGTGGAAATTTGTGGAGATTTTGTGGGATTGTTCCTTGAATTTGTTCGTGTATAGAGACGATTTAGGGAATTTTGTGGAAGTTTATTGCCATTTTGTTGGATTGTTCCTTAAATTTTGTGGGATATTTCTGGAATTACATGGGGGTTTTGTGGAATTTTGAGGGATATTGATGAGACTTGAAGAATTTTGAAGGATATTTGTGGAATTTTGTGGGAATTGGAGGTGATTTTTTGGGATGTTTCTGGAATTTGGTGACATTTTTAAGAACTTTGTGGAATTTTTTTGGAATTTTGTGGGATTCTGAGGAGACTTGAAGAATTTTGTGGAATTTTCTTAGATTGTGTGGAAATTTGTGGAGATTTTGTGGGATGTTTCTGGAATCTGGTAGGGTTTTCAGAAGGTGTAGGGAATTTGGTGGGAGTTTTCTGCCATTTTGTGGGATTGTTCCTTAAATTTTGTGGGATATTTCTGGAATTACGTGGGGGTTTTGTGGAATTTTGAGGGATATTGAGGAGACAAGAAGAATTTTGAGTCAATTATCTTAGATTCTGTGGAACTTGGTAGAGATTTTGTGGGATATTTCAAATATTTGATATGGTTTTGAGAAGATGTAAGGATTTTTTTGTGACTTTTCTGCAATTTTGTGGGATTTGGCTGCAATTTTGTGGGATTTTTTCTGAATGTTGTGGGATTTTTCTGGAATTTTGTGGGATATTGATGAGACTTGAAGAATTTTGAAGGATATTTCTGGAATTGTGTGGAAATTGGAGGAGGTTTTGTGGGATGTTTCTGGAATTTGGTGACAAGTTTAAGAATTTTGTGGAATTTTTGTGGTATTTTGTGGGGTATTGAGGAGAGTTGAAGAATTTTGTGGGATTTTTCTTAGATTGTGTGGAAATTTGTGGAGATTTTGTGGGATGTTTCTTGAATTTGTTCGTGTAGAGAGACGATTTAGGGAATTTTGTGGAAGTTTATTGCCATTTTGTTGGATTGTTCCTTAAAATTTGTGGGATATTTCTGGAATTACATGGGGGTTTTGTGGAATTTTGAGGGATATTGATGAGACTTGAAGAATTTTGAAGGATATTTCTGGAATTTTGTGGGAATTGGAGGTGATTTTTTGGGATGTTTCTGGAATTTGGTGACAAGTTTAAGAATTTTGTGGAATTTTTGTGGAATTTTGTGGGATTCTGAGGAGACTTGAAGAATTTTGTGGAATTTTCTTAGATTGTGTGGAAAGTTGTGGAGATTTTGTGGGATGTTTCTGGAATTTGGTCGAGTTTAGAGACGATTTAGGGAATTTGGTGGGAGTTTTCTGCCATTTTATGGGGTTTTCCTTTAATTTTGTGGGATATTGAGGAGATTTTGTGGGATGTTTCTTTAATTTGGTGACATTTTTAAGAATTTAGTGGAATTTTTGTGGAATTTTGTAAGATTCTGAGGAGACTTGAAGAATTTTGTGGGATCTTCTCAGATTGTGTGGAAATTTGTGGAGATTTTGTGGGATGTTTCAGGAATTTGGTAGAGTTTTGAGAAGTTTTAGGGAATTTGGTGGGAGTTTTCTGCCATTTTGTGGGATTGTTCCTTAAATTTTGTGGGCTGTTTCTGGAATTACGTGGGGGTTTTGTGGAATTTTGAGAGATATTGAGGAGACAAGAAGAATTTTGAGTCAATTATCTTAGATTGTTTGGAACTTGGTAAAGATTTTGTGGGATATTTCAAATATTTGATATGGTTTTGAGAAGATTTAAGGAATTTTTTGTGACTTTTCTGCAATTTTGTGGGATTTGGCTGCAATTTTGTGGGATTTTTTCTGAATGTTGTGGGATTTTTCTGGAATGTTGTGGGATATTGATGAGACTTGAAGAATTTTGAAGGATATTTCTGGAATTTTGTGGAAATTGGAGGAGATTTTGTGGGATGTTTCTGGAATTTGGTGACATTTTTAAGAATTTTGTGGAATTTTTGTGGAATTTTGTGGAATTATGAGGAGACTTGAAGAATTTTTTTGGATTTTTCTTAGATTGTGTGGAAATTTGTGGAGATTTTGTGGGATTGTTCCTTGAATTTGTTCGTGTATAGAGACGATTTAGGGAATTTTGTGGAAGTTTATTGCCATTTTGTTGGATTGTTCCTTAAATTTTGTGGGATATTTCTGGAATTACATGGGGGTTTTGTGGAATTTTGAGGGATATTGATGAGACTTGAAGAATTTTGAAGGATATTTGTGGAATTTTGTGGGAATTGGAGGTGATTTTTTGGGATGTTTCTGGAATTTGGTGACATTTTTAAGAACTTTGTGGAATTTTTTTGGAATTTTGTGGGATTCTGAGGAGACTTGAAGAATTTTGTGGAATTTTCTTAGATTGTGTGGAAATTTGTGGAGATTTTGTGGGATGTTTCTGGAATCTGGTAGGGTTTTCAGAAGGTGTAGGGAATTTGGTGGGAGTTTTCTGCCATTTTGTGGGATTGTTCCTTAAATTTTGTGGGATATTTCTGGAATTACGTGGGGGTTTTGTGGAATTTTGAGGGATATTGAGGAGACAAGAAGAATTTTGAGTCAATTATCTTAGATTCTGTGGAACTTGGTAGAGATTTTGTGGGATATTTCAAATATTTGATATGGTTTTGAGAAGATGTAAGGATTTTTTTGTGACTTTTCTGCAATTTTGTGGGATTTGGCTGCAATTTTGTGGGAATTTTTCTGAATGTTGTGGGATTTTTCTGGAATGTTGTGGGATATTGATGAGACTTGAAGAATTTTGAAGGATATTTCTGGAATTGTGTGGAAATTGGAGGAGGTTTTGTGGGATGTTTCTGGAATTTGGTGACAAGTTTAAGAATTTTGTGGAATTTTTGTGGTATTTTGTGGGGTATTGAGGAGAGTTGAAGAATTTTGTGGGATTTTTCTTAGATTGTGTGGAAATTTGTGGAGATTTTGTGGGATGTTTCTTGAATTTGTTCGTGTAGAGAGACGATTTAGAGAATTTTGTGGAAGTTTATTGCCATTTTGTTGGATTGTTCCTTAAAATTTGTGGGATATTTCTGGAATTACATGGGGGTTTTGTGGAATTTTGAGGGATATTGATGAGACTTGAAGAATACTGAAGGATATTTGTGGAATTTTGTGGGAATTGGAGGTGATTTTTTGGGATGTTTCTGGAATTTGGTGACAAGTTTAAGAATTTTGTGGAATTTTTGTGGAATTTTGTGGGATTCTGAGGAGACTTGAAGAATTTTGTGGAATTTTCTTAGATTGTGTGGAAAGTTGTGGAGATTTTGTGGGATGTTTCTGGAATTTGGTCGAGTTTAGAGACTATTTAGGGAATTTGGTGGGAGTTTTCTGCCATTTTATGGGGTTTTCCTTTAATTTTGTGGGATATTGAGGAGATTTTGTGGGATGTTTCAGGAATTTGGTGACATTTTTAAGAATTTAGTGGAATTTTTGTGGAATTTTGTAAGATTCTGAGGAGACTTGAAGAATTTTGTGGGATCTTCTCAGATTGTGTGGAAATTTGTGGAGATTTTGTGGGATGTTTCAGGAATTTGGTAGAGTTTTGAGAAGTTTTAGGGAATTTGGTGGGAGTTTTCTGCCATTTTGTGGGATTGTTCCTTAAATTTTGTGGGCTGTTTCTGGAATTACGTGGGGGTTTTGTGGAATTTTGAGAGATATTGAGGAGACAAGAAGAATTTTGAGTCAATTATCTTAGATTGTTTGGAACTTGGTAAAGATTTTGTGGGATATTTCAAATATTTGATATGGTTTTGAAAAGATTTAAGGATTTTTTTGTGACTTTTCTGCAATTTTGTGGGATTTGGCTGCAATTTTGTGGGATTTTTTCTGAATGTTGTGGGATTTTTCTGGAATGTTGTGGGATATTGATGAGACTTGAAGAATTTTGAAGGATATTTCTGGAATTTTGTGGAAATTGGTGGAGATTTTATGGGATGTTACTGGAATTTGGTGACAAGTTTAAGAATTTTGTGGAATTTTTGTGGAATTTTGTGGGGTATTGAGGAGAGTTGAAGAATTTTGCGGGATTTTTCTTAGATTGTGTGGAAATTTGTGGAATTTTGTGGGATGTTTCTGGAATCTGGTAGGATTTGAGAAGGTGTAGGGAATTTGGTGGGAGTTTTCTGCCATTTTATGGGGTTTTCCTTTAATTTTGTGGGATATTGAGGAGATTTTGTGGGATGTTTCAGGAATTTGGTGACATTTTATAAGAATTTAGTGGAATTTTTGTGGAATTTTGTAAGATTCTGAGGAGACTTGAAGAATTTTGTGGGATCTTCTCAGATTGTGTGGAAATTTGTGGAGATTTTGTGGGATGTTTCAGGAATTTGGTAGAGTTTTGAGAAGTTTTAGGGAATTTGGTGGGAGTTTTCTGCCATTTTGTGGGATTGTTCCTTAAATTTTGTGGGCGGTTTCTGGAATTACGTGGGGGTTTTGTGGAATTTTGAGGGATATTGAGGAGACAAGAAGAATTTTGAAGGATATTTCTGGAATTTTGAGGAAATTGGAGGAAATTTTTTGGGATGTTTCTGGAATTTGGTAACATTTTAAAGAATTTTGTAGAATTTTGGTGGAATTTTTTTTAGAATTTTGAGGGATTCTGAGGAGACCTGAAGAATTTTGTGGGATTTTTCTTAGATTGTGTGGAAATTTGTGGAGATTTTGTGGGATGTTTCAGGAATTTGGTAGAGTTTTGAGAAGTTTTAGGGAATTTGGTGGGAGTTTTCTGCCATTTTGTGGGATTGTTCCTTAAATTTTGTGGGCTGTTTCTGGAATTACGTGGGGGTTTTGTGGAATTTTGAGAGATATTGAGGAGACAAGAAGAATTTTGAGTCAATTATCTTAGATTGTTTTGAACTTGGTAAAGATTTTGTGGGATATTTCAAATATTTGATATGGTTTTGAGAAGATTTAAAGAATTTTTTGTGACTTTTCTGCAATTTTGTGGGATTTGGCTGCAATTTTGTGGGATTTTTTCTGAATGTTGTGGGATTTTTCTGGAATGTTGTGGGATATTGATGAGACTTGAAGAATTTTGAAGGATATTTCTGGAATTGTGTGGAAATTGGAGGAGGTTTTGTGGGATGTTTCTGGAATTTGGTGACACTTTTAAGAATTTTGTGGAATTTTTTTAGAATTTTGTGGGATTCTGAGGAGACTTGAAGAATTTTGTGGATTTTTCTTAGATTGTGTGGAAATTTGTGGAGATTTTGTGGGATGTTTCTGGAATCTGGTAGGGTTTTGAGAAGTTTTAGGGAATTTGGTGGGAGTTTTCTGCCATTTTATGGGGTTTTCCTTTAATTTTGTGGGATATTGAGGAGATTTTGTGGGATGTTTCAGGAATTTGGTGACATTTTTAAGAATTTTGTGGAATTTTTGTGGAATTTTGTAAGATTCTTAGGAGACTTGAAGAATTTTGTGGGATCTTCTCAGATTGTGTGGAAATTTGAGGAGATTTTGTGGGATTGTTCCTTGAATTTGTTCGTGTATAGAGACGATTTAGGGAATTTTGTGGAAGTTTATTGCCATTTTGTTGGATTGTTCCTTAAATTTTGTGGGATATTTCTGGAATTACATGGGGGTTTTGTGGAATTTTGAGGGATATTGAGGAGACTGGAAGAATTTTGAAGGATATTTCTGGAATTTTGTGGGAATTGGAGGTGATTTTTTGGGATGTTTCTGGAATTTGGTGACATTTTTAAGAATTTTGTGGAATTTTTGTGGAATTTTGTGGGATTCTGAGGAGACTTGAAGAATTTTGTGGAATTTTCTTAGATTGTGTGGAAATTTGTGGAGATTTTGTGGGATGTTTCTGGAATCTGGTAGGGTTTTCAGAAGGTGTAGGGAATTTGGTGGGAGTTTTCTGCCATTTTGTGGGATTGTTCCTTAAATTTTGTGGGATATTTCTGGAATTACGTGGGGGTTTTGTGGAATTTTGAGGGATATTGAGGAGACAAGAAGAATTTTGAGTCAATTATCTTAGATTCTGTGGAACTTGGTAGAGATTTTGTGGGATATTTCAAATATTTGATATGGTTTTGAGAAGATGTAAGGATTTTTTTGTGACTTTTCTGCAATTTTGTGGGATTTGGCTGCAATTTTGTGGGAATTTTTCTGAATGTTGTGGGATTTTTCTGGAATGTTGTGGGATATTGATGAGACTTGAAGAATTTTGAAGGATATTTCTGGAATTGTGTGGAAATTGGAGGAGGTTTTGTGGGATGTTTCTGGAATTTGGTGACAAGTTTAAGAATTTTGTGGAATTTTTGTGGTATTTTGTGGGGTATTGAGGAGAGTTGAAGAATTTTGTGGGATTTTTCTTAGATTGTGTGGAAATTTGTGGAGATTTTGTGGGATGTTTCTTGAATTTGTTCGTGTAGAGAGACGATTTAGGGAATTTTGTGGAAGTTTATTGCCATTTTGTTGGATTGTTCCTTAAAATTTGTGGGATATTTCTGGAATTACATGGGGGTTTTGTGGAATTTTGAGGGATATTGATGAGACTTGAAGAATACTGAAGGATATTTGTGGAATTTTGTGGGAATTGGAGGTGATTTTTTGGGATGTTTCTGGAATTTGGTGACAAGTTTAAGAATTTTGTGGAATTTTTGTGGAATTTTGTGGGATTCTGAGGAGACTTGAAGAATTTTGTGGAATTTTCTTAGATTGTGTGGAAAGTTGTGGAGATTTTGTGGGATGTTTCTGGAATTTGGTCGAGTTTAGAGACTATTTAGGGAATTTGGTGGGAGTTTTCTGCCATTTTATGGGGTTTTCCTTTAATTTTGTGGGATATTGAGGAGATTTTGTGGGATGTTTCAGGAATTTGGTGACATTTTTAAGAATTTAGTGGAATTTTTGTGGAATTTTGTAAGATTCTGAGGAGACTTGAAGAATTTTGTGGGATCTTCTCAGATTGTGTGGAAATTTGTGGAGATTTTGTGGGATGTTTCAGGAATTTGGTAGAGTTTTGAGAAGTTTTAGGGAATTTGGTGGGAGTTTTCTGCCATTTTGTGGGATTGTTCCTTAAATTTTGTGGGCTGTTTCTGGAATTACGTGGGGGTTTTGTGGAATTTTGAGAGATATTGAGGAGACAAGAAGAATTTTGAGTCAATTATCTTAGATTGTTTGGAACTTGGTAAAGATTTTGTGGGATATTTCAAATATTTGATATGGTTTTGAAAAGATTTAAGGATTTTTTTGTGACTTTTCTGCAATTTTGTGGGATTTGGCTGCAATTTTGTGGGATTTTTTCTGAATGTTGTGGGATTTTTCTGGAATGTTGTGGGATATTGATGAGACTTGAAGAATTTTGAAGGATATTTCTGGAATTTTGTGGAAATTGGTGGAGATTTTATGGGATGTTACTGGAATTTGGTGACAAGTTTAAGAATTTTGTGGAATTTTTGTGGAATTTTGTGGGGTATTGAGGAGAGTTGAAGAATTTTGCGGGATTTTTCTTAGATTGTGTGGAAATTTGTGGAGATTTTGTGGGATGTTTCTGGAATCTGGTAGGATTTGAGAAGGTGTAGGGAATTTGGTGGGAGTTTTCTGCCATTTTATGGGGTTTTCCTTTAATTTTGTGGGATATTGAGGAGATTTTGTGGGATGTTTCAGGAATTTGGTGACATTTTATAAGAATTTAGTGGAATTTTTGTGGAATTTTGTAAGATTCTGAGGAGACTTGAAGAATTTTGTGGGATCTTCTCAGATTGTGTGGAAATTTGTGGAGATTTTGTGGGATGTTTCAGGAATTTGGTAGAGTTTTGAGAAGTTTTAGGGAATTTGGTGGGAGTTTTCTGCCATTTTGTGGGATTGTTCCTTAAATTTTGTGGGCGGTTTCTGGAATTACGTGGGGGTTTTGTGGAATTTTGAGGGATATTGAGGAGACAAGAAGAATTTTGAAGGATATTTCTGGAATTTTGAGGAAATTGGAGGAAATTTTTTGGGATGTTTCTGGAATTTGGTAACATTTTAAAGAATTTTGTAGAATTTTGGTGGAATTTTTTTTAGAATTTTGAGGGATTCTGAGGAGACCTGAAGAATTTTGTGGGATTTTTCTTAGATTGTGTGGAAATTTGTGGAGATTTTGTGGGATGTTTCAGGAATTTGGTAGAGTTTTGAGAAGTTTTAGGGAATTTGGTGGGAGTTTTCTGCCATTTTGTGGGATTGTTCCTTAAATTTTGTGGGCTGTTTCTGGAATTACGTGGGGGTTTTGTGGAATTTTGAGAGATATTGAGGAGACAAGAAGAATTTTGAGTCAATTATCTTAGATTGTTTTGAACTTGGTAAAGATTTTGTGGGATATTTCAAATATTTGATATGGTTTTGAGAAGATTTAAAGAATTTTTTGTGACTTTTCTGCAATTTTGTGGGATTTGGCTGCAATTTTGTGGGATTTTTTCTGAATGTTGTGGGATTTTTCTGGAATGTTGTGGGATATTGATGAGACTTGAAGAATTTTGAAGGATATTTCTGGAATTGTGTGGAAATTGGAGGAGGTTTTGTGGGATGTTTCTGGAATTTGGTGACACTTTTAAGAATTTTGTGGAATTTTTTTAGAATTTTGTGGGATTCTGAGGAGACTTGAAGAATTTTGTGGATTTTTCTTAGATTGTGTGGAAATTTGTGGAGATTTTGTGGGATGTTTCTGGAATCTGGTAGGGTTTTGAGAAGTTTTAGGGAATTTGGTGGGAGTTTTCTGCCATTTTATGGGGTTTTCCTTTAATTTTGTGGGATATTGAGGAGATTTTGTGGGATGTTTCAGGAATTTGGTGACATTTTTAAGAATTTTGTGGAATTTTTGTGGAATTTTGTAAGATTCTTAGGAGACTTGAAGAATTTTGTGGGATCTTCTCAGATTGTGTGGAAATTTGAGGAGATTTTGTGGGATTGTTCCTTGAATTTGTTCGTGTATAGAGACGATTTAGGGAATTTTGTGGAAGTTTATTGCCATTTTGTTGGATTGTTCCTTAAATTTTGTGGGATATTTCTGGAATTACATGGGGGTTTTGTGGAATTTTGAGGGATATTGAGGAGACTGGAAGAATTTTGAAGGATATTTCTGGAATTTTGTGGGAATTGGAGGTGATTTTTTGGGATGTTTCTGGAATTTGGTGACATTTTTAAGAATTTTGTGGAATTTTTGTGGAATTTTGTGGGATTCTGAGGAGACTTGAAGAATTTTGTGGAATTTTCTTAGATTGTGTGGAAATTTGTGGAGATTTTGTGGGATGTTTCTGGAATCTGGTAGGGTTTTCAGAAGGTGTAGGGAATTTGGTGGGAGTTTTCTGCCATTTTGTGGGATTGTTCCTTAAATTTTGTGGGATATTTCTGGAATTACGTGGGGGTTTTGTGGAATTTTGAGGGATATTGAGGAGACAAGAAGAATTTTGAGTCAATTATCTTAGATTCTGTGGAACTTGGTAGAGATTTTGTGGGATATTTCAAATATTTGATATGGTTTTGAGAAGATGTAAGGATTTTTTTGTGACTTTTCTGCAATTTTGTGGGATTTGGCTGCAATTTTGTGGGATTTTTTCTGAATGTTGTGGGATTTTTCTGGAATTTTGTGGGATATTGATGAGACTTGAAGAATTTTGAAGGATATTTCTGGAATTGTGTGGAAATTGGAGGAGGTTTTGTGGGATGTTTCTGGAATTTGGTGACAAGTTTAAGAATTTTGTGGAATTTTTGTGGTATTTTGTGGGGTATTGAGGAGAGTTGAAGAATTTTGTGGGATTTTTCTTAGATTGTGTGGAAATTTGTGGAGATTTTGTGGGATGTTTCTTGAATTTGTTCGTGTAGAGAGACGATTTAGGGAATTTTGTGGAAGTTTATTGCCATTTTGTTGGATTGTTCCTTAAAATTTGTGGGATATTTCTGGAATTACATGGGGGTTTTGTGGAATTTTGAGGGATATTGATGAGACTTGAAGAATACTGAAGGATATTTGTGGAATTTTGTGGGAATTGGAGGTGATTTTTTGGGATGTTTCTGGAATTTGGTGACAAGTTTAAGAATTTTGTGGAATTTTTGTGGAATTTTGTGGGATTCTGAGGAGACTTGAATAATTTTGTGGAATTTTCTTAGATTGTGTGGAAAGTTGTGGAGATTTTGTGGGATGTTTCTGGAATTTGGTCGAGTTTAGAGACTATTTAGGGAATTTGGTGGGAGTTTTCTGCCATTTTATGGGGTTTTCCTTTAATTTTGTGGGATATTGAGGAGATTTTGTGGGATGTTTCAGGAATTTGGTGACATTTTTAAGAATTTAGTGGAATTTTTGTGGAATTTTGTAAGATTCTGAGGAGACTTGAAGAATTTTGTGGGATCTTCTCAGATTGTGTGGAAATTTGTGGAGATTTTGTGGGATGTTTCAGGAATTTGGTAGAGTTTTGAGAAGTTTTAGGGAATTTGGTGGGAGTTTTCTGCCATTTTGTGGGATTGTTCCTTAAATTTTGTGGGCTGTTTCTGGAATTACATGGGGGTTTTGTGGAATTTTGAGAGATATTGAGGAGACAAGAAGAATTTTGAGTCAATTATCTTAGATTGTTTGGAACTTGGTAAAGATTTTGTGGGATATTTCAAATATTTGATATGGTTTTGAGAAGATTTAAGGAATTTTTTGTGACTTTTCTGCAATTTTGTGGGATTTGGCTGCAATTTTGTGGGATTTTTTCTGAATGTTGTGGGATTTTTCTGGAATGTTGTGGGATATTGATGAGACTTGAAGAATTTTGAAGGATATTTCTGGAATTGTGTGGAAATTGGAGGAGATTTTTTGGGATGTTTCTGGAATTTGGTGACATTTTTAAGAATTTTGTGGAATTTTTGTGGAATTTTGTGGAATTATGAGGAGACTTGAAGAATTTTTTTGGATTTTTCTTAGATTGTGTGGAAATTTGTGGAGATTTTGTGGGATTGTTCCTTGAATTTGTTCGTGTATAGAGACGATCTAGGGAATTTTGTGGAAGTTTATTGCCGTTTTGTTGGATTGTTCCTTAAATTTTGTGGGATATTTCTGGAATTACATGGGGGTTTTGTGGAATTTTGAGGGATATTGATGAGACTTGAAGAATTTTGAAGGATATTTGTGGAATTTTGTGGGAATTGGAGGAGATTTTTTGGGATGTTTCTGGAATTTGGTGACATTTTTAAGAATTTTGTGGAATTTTTGTGGAATTTTGTGGGATTCTGAGGAGACTTGAAGAATTTTGTGGAATTTTCTTAGATTGTGTGGAAATTTGTGGAGATTTTGTGGGATGTTTCTGGAATCTGGTAGGGTTTTCAGAAGGTGTAGGGAATTTGGTGGGAGTTTTCTGCCATTTTGTGGGATTGTTCCTTAAATTTTGTGGGATATTTCTGGAATTACGTGGGGGTTTTGTGGAATTTTGAGGGATATTGAGGAGACAAGAAGAATTTTGAGTCAATTATCTTAGATTCTGTGGAACTTGGTAGAGATTTTGTGGGATATTTCAAATATTTGATATGGTTTTGAGAAGATGTAAGGATTTTTTTGTGACTTTTCTGCAATTTTGTGGGATTTGGCTGCAATTTTGTGGGAATTTTTCTGAATGTTGTGGGATTTTTCTGGAATGTTGTGGGATATTGATGAGACTTGAAGAATTTTGAAGGATATTTCTGGAATTGTGTGGAAATTGGAGGAGGTTTTGTGGGATGTTTCTGGAATTTGGTGACAAGTTTAAGAATTTTGTGGAATTTTTGTGGTATTTTGTGGGGTATTGAGGAGAGTTGAAGAATTTTGTGGGATTTTTCTTAGATTGTGTGGAAATTTGTGGAGATTTTGTGGGATGTTTCTTGAATTTGTTCGTGTAGAGAGACGATTTAGGGAATTTTGTGGAAGTTTATTGCCATTTTGTTGGATTGTTCCTTAAAATTTGTGGGATATTTCTGGAATTACATGGGGGTTTTGTGGAATTTTGAGGGATATTGATGAGACTTGAAGAATACTGAAGGATATTTGTGGAATTTTGTGGGAATTGGAGGTGATTTTTTGGGATGTTTCTGGAATTTGGTGACAAGTTTAAGAATTTTGTGGAATTTTTGTGGAATTTTGTGGGATTCTGAGGAGACTTGAAGAATTTTGTGGAATTTTCTTAGATTGTGTGGAAAGTTGTGGAGATTTTGTGGGATGTTTCTGGAATTTGGTCGAGTTTAGAGACTATTTAGGGAATTTGGTGGGAGTTTTCTGCCATTTTATGGGGTTTTCCTTTAATTTTGTGGGATATTGAGGAGATTTTGTGGGATGTTTCAGGAATTTGGTGACATTTTTAAGAATTTAGTGGAATTTTTGTGGAATTTTGTAAGATTCTGAGGAGACTTGAAGAATTTTGTGGGATCTTCTCAGATTGTGTGGAAATTTGTGGAGATTTTGTGGGATGTTTCAGGAATTTGGTAGAGTTTTGAGAAGTTTTAGGGAATTTGGTGGGAGTTTTCTGCCATTTTGTGGGATTGTTCCTTAAATTTTGTGGGCTGTTTCTGGAATTACGTGGGGGTTTTGTGGAATTTTGAGAGATATTGAGGAGACAAGAAGAATTTTGAGTCAATTATCTTAGATTGTTTGGAACTTGGTAAAGATTTTGTGGGATATTTCAAATATTTGATATGGTTTTGAAAAGATTTAAGGATTTTTTTGTGACTTTTCTGCAATTTTGTGGGATTTGGCTGCAATTTTGTGGGATTTTTTCTGAATGTTGTGGGATTTTTCTGGAATGTTGTGGGATATTGATGAGACTTGAAGAATTTTGAAGGATATTTCTGGAATTTTGTGGAAATTGGTGGAGATTTTATGGGATGTTACTGGAATTTGGTGACAAGTTTAAGAATTTTGTGGAATTTTTGTGGAATTTTGTGGGGTATTGAGGAGAGTTGAAGAATTTTGCGGGATTTTTCTTAGATTGTGTGGAAATTTGTGGAGATTTTGTGGGATGTTTCTGGAATCTGGTAGGATTTGAGAAGGTGTAGGGAATTTGGTGGGAGTTTTCTGCCATTTTATGGGGTTTTCCTTTAATTTTGTGGGATATTGAGGAGATTTTGTGGGATGTTTCAGGAATTTGGTGACATTTTATAAGAATTTAGTGGAATTTTTGTGGAATTTTGTAAGATTCTGAGGAGACTTGAAGAATTTTGTGGGATCTTCTCAGATTGTGTGGAAATTTGTGGAGATTTTGTGGGATGTTTCAGGAATTTGGTAGAGTTTTGAGAAGTTTTAGGGAATTTGGTGGGAGTTTTCTGCCATTTTGTGGGATTGTTCCTTAAATTTTGTGGGCGGTTTCTGGAATTACGTGGGGGTTTTGTGGAATTTTGAGGGATATTGAGGAGACAAGAAGAATTTTGAAGGATATTTCTGGAATTTTGAGGAAATTGGAGGAAATTTTTTGGGATGTTTCTGGAATTTGGTAACATTTTAAAGAATTTTGTAGAATTTTGGTGGAATTTTTTTTAGAATTTTGAGGGATTCTGAGGAGACCTGAAGAATTTTGTGGGATTTTTCTTAGATTGTGTGGAAATTTGTGGAGATTTTGTGGGATGTTTCAGGAATTTGGTAGAGTTTTGAGAAGTTTTAGGGAATTTGGTGGGAGTTTTCTGCCATTTTGTGGGATTGTTCCTTAAATTTTGTGGGCTGTTTCTGGAATTACGTGGGGGTTTTGTGGAATTTTGAGAGATATTGAGGAGACAAGAAGAATTTTGAGTCAATTATCTTAGATTGTTTTGAACTTGGTAAAGATTTTGTGGGATATTTCAAATATTTGATATGGTTTTGAGAAGATTTAAAGAATTTTTTGTGACTTTTCTGCAATTTTGTGGGATTTGGCTGCAATTTTGTGGGATTTTTTCTGAATGTTGTGGGATTTTTCTGGAATGTTGTGGGATATTGATGAGACTTGAAGAATTTTGAAGGATATTTCTGGAATTGTGTGGAAATTGGAGGAGGTTTTGTGGGATGTTTCTGGAATTTGGTGACACTTTTAAGAATTTTGTGGAATTTTTTTAGAATTTTGTGGGATTCTGAGGAGACTTGAAGAATTTTGTGGATTTTTCTTAGATTGTGTGGAAATTTGTGGAGATTTTGTGGGATGTTTCTGGAATCTGGTAGGGTTTTGAGAAGTTTTAGGGAATTTGGTGGGAGTTTTCTGCCATTTTATGGGGTTTTCCTTTAATTTTGTGGGATATTGAGGAGATTTTGTGGGATGTTTCAGGAATTTGGTGACATTTTTAAGAATTTTGTGGAATTTTTGTGGAATTTTGTAAGATTCTTAGGAGACTTGAAGAATTTTGTGGGATCTTCTCAGATTGTGTGGAAATTTGAGGAGATTTTGTGGGATTGTTCCTTGAATTTGTTCGTGTATAGAGACGATTTAGGGAATTTTGTGGAAGTTTATTGCCATTTTGTTGGATTGTTCCTTAAATTTTGTGGGATATTTCTGGAATTACATGGGGGTTTTGTGGAATTTTGAGGGATATTGAGGAGACTGGAAGAATTTTGAAGGATATTTCTGGAATTTTGTGGGAATTGGAGGTGATTTTTTGGGATGTTTCTGGAATTTGGTGACATTTTTAAGAATTTTGTGGAATTTTTGTGGAATTTTGTGGGATTCTGAGGAGACTTGAAGAATTTTGTGGAATTTTCTTAGATTGTGTGGAAATTTGTGGAGATTTTGTGGGATGTTTCTGGAATCTGGTAGGGTTTTCAGAAGGTGTAGGGAATTTGGTGGGAGTTTTCTGCCATTTTGTGGGATTGTTCCTTAAATTTTGTGGGATATTTCTGGAATTACGTGGGGGTTTTGTGGAATTTTGAGGGATATTGAGGAGACAAGAAGAATTTTGAGTCAATTATCTTAGATTCTGTGGAACTTGGTAGAGATTTTGTGGGATATTTCAAATATTTGATATGGTTTTGAGAAGATGTAAGGATTTTTTTGTGACTTTTCTGCAATTTTGTGGGATTTGGCTGCAATTTTGTGGGATTTTTTCTGAATGTTGTGGGATTTTTCTGGAATTTTGTGGGATATTGATGAGACTTGAAGAATTTTGAAGGATATTTCTGGAATTGTGTGGAAATTGGAGGAGGTTTTGTGGGATGTTTCTGGAATTTGGTGACAAGTTTAAGAATTTTGTGGAATTTTTGTGGTATTTTGTGGGGTATTGAGGAGAGTTGAAGAATTTTGTGGGATTTTTCTTAGATTGTGTGGAAATTTGTGGAGATTTTGTGGGATGTTTCTTGAATTTGTTCGTGTAGAGAGACGATTTAGGGAATTTTGTGGAAGTTTATTGCCATTTTGTTGGATTGTTCCTTAAAATTTGTGGGATATTTCTGGAATTACATGGGGGTTTTGTGGAATTTTGAGGGATATTGATGAGACTTGAAGAATACTGAAGGATATTTGTGGAATTTTGTGGGAATTGGAGGTGATTTTTTGGGATGTTTCTGGAATTTGGTGACAAGTTTAAGAATTTTGTGGAATTTTTGTGGAATTTTGTGGGATTCTGAGGAGACTTGAATAATTTTGTGGAATTTTCTTAGATTGTGTGGAAAGTTGTGGAGATTTTGTGGGATGTTTCTGGAATTTGGTCGAGTTTAGAGACTATTTAGGGAATTTGGTGGGAGTTTTCTGCCATTTTATGGGGTTTTCCTTTAATTTTGTGGGATATTGAGGAGATTTTGTGGGATGTTTCAGGAATTTGGTGACATTTTTAAGAATTTAGTGGAATTTTTGTGGAATTTTGTAAGATTCTGAGGAGACTTGAAGAATTTTGTGGGATCTTCTCAGATTGTGTGGAAATTTGTGGAGATTTTGTGGGATGTTTCAGGAATTTGGTAGAGTTTTGAGAAGTTTTAGGGAATTTGGTGGGAGTTTTCTGCCATTTTGTGGGATTGTTCCTTAAATTTTGTGGGCTGTTTCTGGAATTACATGGGGGTTTTGTGGAATTTTGAGAGATATTGAGGAGACAAGAAGAATTTTGAGTCAATTATCTTAGATTGTTTGGAACTTGGTAAAGATTTTGTGGGATATTTCAAATATTTGATATGGTTTTGAGAAGATTTAAGGAATTTTTTGTGACTTTTCTGCAATTTTGTGGGATTTGGCTGCAATTTTGTGGGATTTTTTCTGAATGTTGTGGGATTTTTCTGGAATGTTGTGGGATATTGATGAGACTTGAAGAATTTTGAAGGATATTTCTGGAATTGTGTGGAAATTGGAGGAGATTTTTTGGGATGTTTCTGGAATTTGGTGACATTTTTAAGAATTTTGTGGAATTTTTGTGGAATTTTGTGGAATTATGAGGAGACTTGAAGAATTTTTTTGGATTTTTCTTAGATTGTGTGGAAATTTGTGGAGATTTTGTGGGATTGTTCCTTGAATTTGTTCGTGTATAGAGACGATCTAGGGAATTTTGTGGAAGTTTATTGCCGTTTTGTTGGATTGTTCCTTAAATTTTGTGGGATATTTCTGGAATTACATGGGGGTTTTGTGGAATTTTGAGGGATATTGATGAGACTTGAAGAATTTTGAAGGATATTTGTGGAATTTTGTGGGAATTGGAGGAGATTTTTTGGGATGTTTCTGGAATTTGGTGACAAGTTTAAGAATTTTGTGGAATTTTTTTGGTATTTTGTGGGGTATTGAGGAGAGTTGAAGAATTTTGTGGAATTTTCTTAGATTGTGTGGAAATTTGTGGAGATTTTGTGGGATGTTTCTGGAATCTGGTAGGGTTTTGAGAAGGTGTAGGGAATTTGGTGGGAGTTTTCTGCCATTTTGTGGGATTGTTCCTTAAATTTTGTGGGATATTTCTGGAATTACGTGGGGGTTTTGTGGAATTTTGAGGGATATTGAGGAGACAAGAAGAATTTTGAGTCAATTATCTTAGATTCTGTGGAACTTGGTAGAGATTTTGTGGGATATTTCAAATATTTGATATGGTTTTGAGAAGATGTAAGGATTTTTTTGTGACTTTTCTGCAATTTTGTGGGATTTGGCTGCAATTTTGTGGGAATTTTTCTGAATGTTGTGGGATTTTTCTGGAATGTTGTGGGATATTGATGAGACTTGAAGAATTTTGAAGGATATTTCTGGAATTGTGTGGAAATTGGAGGAGGTTTTGTGGGATGTTTCTGGAATTTGGTGACAAGTTTAAGAATTTTGTGGAATTTTTGTGGTATTTTGTGGGGTATTGAGGAGAGTTGAAGAATTTTGTGGGATTTTTCTTAGATTGTGTGGAAATTTGTGGAGATTTTGTGGGATGTTTCTTGAATTTGTTCGTGTAGAGAGACGATTTAGGGAATTTTGTGGCAGTTTATTGCCATTTTGTTGGATTGTTCCTTAAAATTTGTGGGATATTTCTGGAATTACATGGGGGTTTTGTGGAATTTTGAGGGATATTGATGAGACTTGAAGAATACTGAAGGATATTTGTGGAATTTTGTGGGAATTGGAGGTGATTTTTTGGGATGTTTCTGGAATTTGGTGACAAGTTTAAGAATTTTGTGGAATTTTTGTGGAATTTTGTGGGATTCTGAGGAGACTTGAAGAATTTTGTGGAATTTTCTTAGATTGTGTGGAAAGTTGTGGAGATTTTGTGGGATGTTTCTGGAATTTGGTCGAGTTTAGAGACTATTTAGGGAATTTTGTGGGAGTTTTCTGCCATTTTATGGGGTTTTCCTTTAATTTTGTGGGATATTGAGGAGATTTTGTGGGATGTTTCAGGAATTTGGTGACATTTTTAAGAATTTAGTGGAATTTTTGTGGAATTTTGTAAGATTCTGAGGAGACTTGAAGAATTTTGTGGGATCTTCTCAGATTGTGTGGAAATTTGTGGAGATTTTGTGGGATGTTTCAGGAATTTGGTAGAGTTTTGAGAAGTTTTAGGGAATTTGGTGGGAGTTTTCTGCCATTTTGTGGGATTGTTCCTTAAATTTTGTGGGCTGTTTCTGGAATTACGTGGGGGTTTTGTGGAATTTTGAGAGATATTGAGGAGACAAGAAGAATTTTGAGTCAATTATCTTAGATTGTTTGGAACTTGGTAAAGATTTTGTGGGATATTTCAAATATTTGATATGGTTTTGAAAAGATTTAAGGATTTTTTTGTGACTTTTCTGCAATTTTGTGGGATTTGGCTGCAATTTTGTGGGATTTTTTCTGAATGTTGTGGGATTTTTCTGGAATGTTGTGGGATATTGATGAGACTTGAAGAATTTTGAAGGATATTTCTGGAATTTTGTGGAAATTGGTGGAGATTTTATGGGATGTTACTGGAATTTGGTGACAAGTTTAAGAATTTTGTGGAATTTTTGTGGAATTTTGTGGGGTATTGAGGAGAGTTGAAGAATTTTGCGGGATTTTTCTTAGATTGTGTGGAAATTTGTGGAGATTTTGTGGGATGTTTCTGGAATCTGGTAGGATTTGAGAAGGTGTAGGGAATTTGGTGGGAGTTTTCTGCCATTTTATGGGGTTTTCCTTTAATTTTGTGGGATATTGAGGAGATTTTGTGGGATGTTTCAGGAATTTGGTGACATTTTATAAGAATTTAGTGGAATTTTTGTGGAATTTTGTAAGATTCTGAGGAGACTTGAAGAATTTTGTGGGATCTTCTCAGATTGTGTGGAAATTTGTGGAGATTTTGTGGGATGTTTCAGGAATTTGGTAGAGTTTTGAGAAGTTTTAGGGAATTTGGTGGGAGTTTTCTGCCATTTTGTGGGATTGTTCCTTAAATTTTGTGGGCGGTTTCTGGAATTACGTGGGGGTTTTGTGGAATTTTGAGGGATATTGAGGAGACAAGAAGAATTTTGAAGGATATTTCTAGAATTTTGAGGAAATTGGAGGAAATTATTTGGGATGTTTCTGGAATTTGGTAACATTTTAAAGAATTTTGTAGAATTTTGGTGGAATTTTTTTTAGAATTTTGAGGGATTCTGAGGAGACCTGAAGAATTTTGTGGGATTTTTCTTAGATTGTGTGGAAATTTGTGGAGATTTTGTGGGATGTTTCAGGAATTTGGTAGAGTTTTGAGAAGTTTTAGGGAATTTGGTGGGAGTTTTCTGCCATTTTGTGGGATTGTTCCTTAAATTTTGTGGGCTGTTTCTGGAATTACGTGGGGGTTTTGTGGAATTTTGAGAGATATTGAGGAGACAAGAAGAATTTTGAGTCAATTATCTTAGATTGTTTTGAACTTGGTAAAGATTTTGTGGGATATTTCAAATATTTGATATGGTTTTGAGAAGATTTAAAGAATTTTTTGTGACTTTTCTGCAATTTTGTGGGATTTGGCTGCAATTTTGTGGGATTTTTTCTGAATGTTGTGGGATTTTTCTGGAATGTTGTGGGATATTGATGAGACTTGAAGAATTTTGAAGGATATTTCTGGAATTGTGTGGAAATTGGAGGAGGTTTTGTGGGATGTTTCTGGAATTTGGTGACACTTTTAAGAATTTTGTGGAATTTTTTTAGAATTTTGTGGGATTCTGAGGAGACTTGAAGAATTTTGTGGATTTTTCTTAGATTGTGTGGAAATTTGTGGAGATTTTGTGGGATGTTTCTGGAATCTGGTAGGGTTTTGAGAAGTTTTAGGGAATTTGGTGGGAGTTTTCTGCCATTTTATGGGGTTTTCCTTTAATTTTGTGGGATATTGAGGAGATTTTGTGGGATGTTTCAGGAATTTGGTGACATTTTTAAGAATTTAGTGGAATTTTTGTGGAATTTTGTAAGATTCTGAGGAGACTTGAAGAATTTTGTGGGATCTTCTCAGATTGTGTGGAAATTTGAGGAGATTTTGTGGGATTGTTCCTTGAATTTGTTCGTGTATAGAGACGATTTAGGGAATTTTGTGGAAGTTTATTGCCATTTTGTTGGATTGTTCCTTAAATTTTGTGGGATATTTCTGGAATTACATGGGGGTTTTGTGGAATTTTGAGGGATATTGAGGAGACTGGAAGAATTTTGAAGGATATTTCTGGAATTTTGTGGGAATTGGAGGTGATTTTTTGGGATGTTTCTGGAATTTGGTGACATTTTTAAGAATTTTGTGGAATTTTTGTGGAATTTTGTGGGATTCTGAGGAGACTTGAAGAATTTTGTGGATTTTTCTTAGATTGTGTGGAAATTTCTGGAGATTTTGTGGGATGTTTCTGGAATCTGGTAGGGTTTTGAGAAGGTGTAGGGAATTCGGTGGGAGTTTTCTGCCATTTTATGGGGTTTTCCTTTAATTTTGTGGGATATTGAGGAGATTTTGTGGGATGTTTCTTTAATTTGGTGACATTTTTAAGAATTTTGTGGAATTTTGGTGGAATTTTGTAAGATTCTGAGGAGACTTGAAGAATTTTGTGGGATCTTCTCAGATTGTGTGGAAATTTGTGGAGATTTTGTGGGATGTTTCAGGAATTTGGTAGAGTTTTGAGAAGTTTTAGGGAATTTGGTGGGAGTTTTCTGCCATTTTGTGGGATTGTTCCTTAAATTTTGTGGGCTGTTTCTGGAATTACGTGTGGGTTTTGTGGAATTTTGAGGGATATTGAGGAGACAAGAAGAATTTTGAGTCAATTATCTTAGATTCTGTGGAACTTGGTAAAGATTTTGTGGGATATTTCAAATATTTGATATGGTTTTGAAAAGATTTAAGGATTTTTTTGTGACTTTTCTGCAATTTTGTGGGATTTGGCTGCAATTTTGTGGGATTTTTTCTGAATGTTGTGGGATTTTTCTGCAATGTTGTGGGATATTGATGAGACTTGAAGAATTTTGAAGGATATTTCTGGAATTTTGTGGAAATTGGAGGAGATTTTGTGGGATGTTTCTGGAATTTGGTGACAAGTTTAAGAATTTTGTGGAATTTTTGTGGTATTTTGTGGGGTATTGAGGAGACTTGAAGAATTTTGTGGGATTTTTCTTAGATTGTGTGGAAATTTGTGGAGATTTTGTGGGATGTTTCTTGAATTTGTTCGTGTAGAGAGACGATTTAGGGAATTTTGTGGAAGTTTATTGCCATTTTGTTGGATTGTTCCTTAAAATTTGTGGGATATTTCTGGAATTACATGGGGGTTTTGTGGAATTTTGAGGGATATTGATGAGACTTGAAGAATACTGAAGGATATTTGTGGAATTTTGTGGGAATTGGAGGTGATTTTTTGGGATGTTTCTGGAATTTGGTGACAAGTTTAAGAATTTTGTGGAATTTTTGTGGAATTTTGTGGGATTCTGAGGAGACTTGAAGAATTTTGTGGAATTTTCTTAGATTGTGTGGAAATTTGTGGAGATTTTGTGGGATGTTTCTGGAATTTGGTCGAGTTTAGAGACTATTTAGGGAATTTGGTGGGAGTTTTCTGCCATTTTATGGGGTTTTCCTTTAATTTTGTGGGATATTGAGGAGATTTTGTGGGATGTTTCAGGAATTTGGTGACATTTTTAAGAATTTAGTGGAATTTTTGTGGAATTTTGTAAGATTCTGAGGAGACTTGAAGAATTTTGTGGGATCTTCTCAGATTGTGTGGAAATTTGTGGAGATTTTGTGGGATGTTTCAGGAATTTGGTAGAGTTTTGAGAAGTTTTAGGGAATTTGGTGGGAGTTTTCTGCCATTTTGTGGGATTGTTCCTTAAATTTTGTGGGCTGTTTCTGGAATTACGTGTTGGTTTTGTTGAATTTTGAGGGATATTGAGGAGACTTGAAGAATTTTGAGTCAATTATCTTAGATTGTGTGAACTTGGTAAAGATTTTGTGGGATATTTCAAATATTTGATATGGTTTTGAAAAGATTTAAGGATTTTTTTGTGACTTTTCTGCAATTTTGTGGGATTTGGCTGCAATTTTGTGGGATTTTTTCTGAATGTTGTGGGATTTTTCTGCAATGTTGTGGGATATTGATGAGACTTGAAGAATTTTGAAGGATATTTCTGGAATTTTGTGGAAATTGGAGGAGATTTTGTGGGATGTTTCTGGAATTTGGTGACAAGTTTAAGAATTTTGTGGAATTTTTGTGGTATTTTGTGGGGTATTGAGGAGACTTGAAGAATTTTGTGGGATTTTTCTTAGATTGTGTGGAAATTTGTGGAGATTTTGTGGGATGTTTCTTGAATTTGTTCGTGTAGAGAGACGATTTAGGGAATTTTGTGGAAGTTTATTGCCATTTTGTTGGATTGTTCCTTAAAATTTGTGGGATATTTCTGGAATTACATGGGGGTTTTGTGGAATTTTGAGGGATATTGATGAGACTTGAAGAATACTGAAGGATATTTGTGGAATTTTGTGGGAATTGGAGGTGATTTTTTGGGATGTTTCTGGAATTTGGTGACAAGTTTAAGAATTTTGTGGAATTTTTGTGGAATTTTGTGGGATTCTGAGGAGACTTGAAGAATTTTGTGGAATTTTCTTAGATTGTGTGGAAATTTGTGGAGATTTTGTGGGATGTTTCTGGAATTTGGTCGAGTTTAGAGACTATTTAGGGAATTTGGTGGGAGTTTTCTGCCATTTTATGGGGTTTTCCTTTAATTTTGTGGGATATTGAGGAGATTTTGTGGGATGTTTCAGGAATTTGGTGACATTTTTAAGAATTTAGTGGAATTTTTGTGGAATTTTGTAAGATTCTGAGGAGACTTGAAGAATTTTGTGGGATCTTCTCAGATTGTGTGGAAATTTGTGGAGATTTTGTGGGATGTTTCAGGAATTTGGTAGAGTTTTGAGAAGTTTTAGGGAATTTGGTGGGAGTTTTCTGCCATTTTGTGGGATTGTTCCTTAAATTTTGTGGGCTGTTTCTGGAATTACGTGTTGGTTTTGTTGAATTTTGAGGGATATTGAGGAGACTTGAAGAATTTTGAGTCAATTATCTTAGATTGTGTGAACTTGGTAAAGATTTTGTGGGATATTTCAAATATTTGATATGGTTTTGAAAAGATTTAAGGATTTTTTTGTGACTTTTCTGCAATTTTGTGGGATTTGGCTGCAATTTTGTGGGATTTTTTCTGAATGTTGTGGGATTTTTCTGGAATGTTGTGGGATATTGATGAGACTTGAAGAATTTTGAAGGATATTTCTGGAATTTTGTGGAAATTGGTGGAGATTTTATGGGATGTTACTGGAATTTGGTGACAAGTTTAAGAATTTTGTGGAATTTTTGTGGAATTTTGTGGGGTATTGAGGAGAGTTGAAGAATTTTGCGGGATTTTTCTTAGATTGTGTGGAAATTTGTGGAGATTTTGTGGGATGTTTCTGGAATCTGGTAGGATTTGAGAAGGTGTAGGGAATTTGGTGGGAGTTTTCTGCCATTTTATGGGGTTTTCCTTTAATTTTGTGGGATATTGAGGAGATTTTGTGGGATGTTTCAGGAATTTGGTGACATTTTATAAGAATTTAGTGGAATTTTTGTGGAATTTTGTAAGATTCTGAGGAGACTTGAAGAATTTTGTGGGATCTTCTCAGATTGTGTGGAAATTTGTGGAGATTTTGTGGGATGTTTCAGGAATTTGGTAGAGTTTTGAGAAGTTTTAGGGAATTTGGTGGGAGTTTTCTGCCATTTTGTGGGATTGTTCCTTAAATTTTGTGGGCGGTTTCTGGAATTACGTGGGGGTTTTGTGGAATTTTGAGGGATATTGAGGAGACAAGAAGAATTTTGAAGGATATTTCTGGAATTTTGAGGAAATTGGAGGAAATTTTTTGGGATGTTTCTGGAATTTGGTAACATTTTAAAGAATTTTGTAGAATTTTGGTGGAATTTTTTTTAGAATTTTGAGGGATTCTGAGGAGACCTGAAGAATTTTGTGGGATTTTTCTTAGATTGTGTGGAAATTTGTGGAGATTTTGTGGGATGTTTCAGGAATTTGATAGAGTTTTGAGAAGTTTTAGGGAATTTGGTGGGAGTTTTCTGCCATTTTGTGGGATTGTTCCTTAAATTTTGTGGGCTGTTTCTGGAATTACGTGTGGGATTTGTGGAATTTTGAGGGATATTGAGGAGACAAGAAAAATTTTGAGTCAATTATCTTAGATTCTGTGGAACTTGGTAAAGATTTTGTGGGATATTTCAAATATTTGATATGGTTTTGAGAAGATGTAAGGATTTTTTTGTGACTTTTCTGCAATTTTGTGGGATTTGGCTGCAATTTTGTGGGATTTTTTCTGAATATTGTGGGATTTTTCTGGAATGTTGTGGGATATTGATGAGACTTGAAGAAATTTGAAGGATATTTCTGGAATTGTGTAGAAATTGGTGGAGATTTTATGGGATGTTTCTGGAATTTGGTGACAAGTTTAAGAATTTTGTGGAATTTTTGTGGAATTTTGTGGGGTATTGAGGAGAGTTGAAGAATTTTGCGGGATTTTTCTTAGATTGTGTGGAAATTTGTGGAGATTTTGTGGGATGTTTCTGGAATCTGGTAGGATTTGAGAAGGTGTAGGGAATTTGGTGGGAGTTTTCTGCCATTTTATGGGGTTTTCCTTTAATTTTGTGGGATATTGAGGAGATTTTGTGGGATGTTTCAGGAATTTGGTGACATTTTATAAGAATTTAGTGGAATTTTTGTGGAATTTTGTAAGATTCTGAGGAGACTTGAAGAATTTTGTGGGATCTTCTCAGATTGTGTGGAAATTTGTGGAGATTTTGTGGGATGTTTCAGGAATTTGGTAGAGTTTTGAGAATTTTTAGGGAATTTTGTGGGAGTTTTCTGCTATTTTATGGGATTTTTGCATCTATTTTGTGGGCTGTTTCTGGAATTACGTGGGGGTTTTGTGGAATTTTGAGGGATATTGAGGAGACAAGAAGAATTTTGAAGGATATTTCTGGAATTTTGAGGAAATTGGAGGAAATTTTTTGGGATGTTTCTGGAATTTGGTAACATTTTAAAGAATTTTGTAGAATTTTGGTGGAATTTGTTTTAGAATTTTGAGGGATTCTGAGGAGACCTGAAGAATTTTGTGGGATTTTTCTTAGATTGTGTGGAAATTTGTGGAGATTTTGTGGGATGTTTCAGGAATTTGGTAGAGTTTTGAGAAGTTTTAGGGAATTTGGTGGGAGTTTTCTGCCATTTTGTGGGATTGTTCCTTAAATTTTGTGGGCTGTTTCTGGAATTACGTGGGGGTTTTGTGGAATTTTGAGAGATATTGAGGAGACAAGAAGAATTTTGAGTCAATTATCTTAGATTGTGTGGAACTTGGTAAAGATTTTGTGGGATATTTCAAATATTTGATATGGTTTTGAGAAGATGTAAGGATTTTTTTGTGACTTTTCTGCAATTTTGTGGGATTTGGCTGCAATTTTGTGGGATTTTTTCTGAATGTTGTGGGATTTTTCTGGAATGTTGTGGGATATTGATGAGACTTGAAGAATTTTGAAGGATATTTCTGGAATTTTGTGGAAATTGGAGGAGATTTTGTGGGATGTTTCTGGAATTTGGTGACATTTTTAAGAATTTTGTGGAATTTTTGTGGAATTTTGTGGAATTATGAGGAGACTTGAAGAAATTTTTTGGATTTTTCTTAGATTGTGTGGAAATTTGTGGAGATTTTGTGGGATGTTTCTGGAATCTGGTAGGGTTTTGAGAAGTTTTAGGGAATTTGGTGGGAGTTTTCTGCCATTTTATGGGATTGTTCCTTAAATTTTGTGGGATATTTCTGGAATTACATGGGGGTTTTGTGGAATTTTGAGGGATATTGATGAGACTTGAAGAATTTTGAAGGATATTTCTGGAATTTTGTGGGAATTGGAGGTGATTTTTTGGGATGTTTCTGGAATTTGGTGACATTTTTAAGAATTTTGTGGAATTTTTTTAGAATTTTGTAGCATTCTGAGGAGAGTTGAAGAATTTTGTGGAATTTTCTTAGATTGTGTGGAAATTAATGGAGATTTTGTGGGATGTTTCTGGAATCTGGTAGGGTTTTGAGAAGGTGTAGGGAATTTGGTGGGAGTTTTCTGCCATTTTGTGGGATTGTTCCTTAAATTTTGTGGGATATTTCTGGAGTTACACGGGGGTTTTGTGGAATTTTGAGGGATATTAATGAGACTTGAAGAATTTTGAAGGATATTTGTGGAATTTTGTGGGAATTGGAGGTGATTTTTTGGGATGTTTCTGGAATTTGGTGACATTTTTAAGAATTTTGTGGAATTTTTTTAGAATTTTGTGGGATTCTGAGGAGACTTGAAGAATTTTTTTGGATTTTTCTTAGATTGTGTGGAAATTTGTGGAGATTTTGTGGGATGTTTCTGGAATCTGGTAGGGTTTTGAGAAGGTGTAGGGAATTTGGTGGGAGTTTTCTGCCATTTTATGGGGTTTTCCTTTAATTTTGTGGGATATTGAGGAGATTTTGTGGGATGTTTCAGGAATTTGGTGACATTTTTAAGAATTTAGTGGAATTTTTGTGGAATTTTGTAAGATTCTTAGAAGACTTGAAGAATTTTGTGGGATCTTCTCAGATTGTGTGGAAATTTGAGGAGATTTTGTGGGATTGTTCCTTGAATTTGTTCATGTATAGAGACGATTTAGGGAATTTTGTGGAAGTTTATTGCCATTTTGTTGGATTGTTCCTTAAATTTTGTGGGATATTTCTGGAATTACATGGGGGTTTTGTGGAATTTTGAGGGATATTGATGAGACTTGAAGAATTTTGAAGGATATTTCTGGAATTGTGTGGAAATTGGAGGTGATTTTTTGGGATGTTTCTGGAATTTGGTGACATTTTTAAGAATTTTGTGGAATTTTTTTAGAATTTTGTGGGATTCTGAGGAGACTTGAAGAATTTTGTGGATTTTTCTTAGATTGTGTGGAAATTTCTGGAGATTTTGTGGGATGTTTCTGGAATCTGGTAGGGTTTTGAGAAGGTGTAGGGAATTTGGTGGGAGTTTTCTGCCATTTTATGGAGTTTTCCTTTAATTTTGTGGGATATTGAGGAGATTTTGTGGGATGTTTCTTTAATTTGGTGACATTTTTAAGAATTTAGTGGAATTTTTGTGGAATTTTGTAAGATTCTGAGGAGACTTGAAGAATTTTGTGGGATCTTCTCAGATTGTGTGGAAATTTGTGGAGATTTTGTGGGATGTTTCAGGAATTTGGTAGAGTTTTGAGAAGTTTTAGCGAATTTGGTGGGAGTTTTCTGCTATTTTATGGGATTTTTGCATCTATTTTGTGGGCTGTTTCTGGAATTACGTGGGGGTTTTGTGGAATTTTGAGGGATATTGAGGAGACAAGAAGAATTTTGAGTCAATTATCTTAGATTCTGTGGAACTTGGTAAAGATTTTGTGGGATATTTCAAATATTTGATATGGTTTTGAGAAGATTTAAGGATTTTTTTGTGACTTTTCTGCAATTTTGTGGGATTTGGCTGCAATTTTGTGGGATTTTTTCTGAATGTTGTGGGATTTTTCTGGAATTTTGTGGGATATTGATGAGACTTGAAGAATTTTGAAGGATATTTCTGGAATTGTGTGGAAATTGGAGGAGATTTTGTGGGATGTTTCTGGAATTTGGTGACAAGTTTAAGAATTTTGTGGAATTTTTGTGGAATTTTGTGGGGTATTGAGGAGAGTTGAAGAATTTTGTGGGATTTTTCTTAGATTGTGTGGAAATTTGTGGAGATTTCGTGAGATGATTCGGGAATTTGGTAGAGTTTTGAAAAGTTTTAGGGAATTTTATGGGAGTTTTCTGCCATTTTATGGGATTTTTGCATCTATTTTGTGGGCTGTTTCTGGAATTACGTGTGGGTTTTGTGGAATTTTGAGGGATATTGAGGAGACTTGAAGAATTTTGAAAGATATTTGTGGAATTTTGAGGAAATTGGAGGAATTTTTTGGGATGTTTCTGGAATTTGGTAGCATTTTTAAGAATTTTGTAGTATTTCGGTGGAATTTTTTTAGAATTTTGAGAGATTCTGAGGAGACCTGAAGAATTTTGTGGGATTTTTCTTAGATTGTGTGGAAATTTGTGGAGATTTTGTGGGATGTTTCAGGAATTTGGTAGGGTTTTGAGAAGTTTTAGGGAATTTGGTGGGAGTTTTCTGCCATTTTGTGGGATTGTTCCTTAAATTTTGTGGGCTGTTTCTGGAATTACGTGGGGGTTTTGTGGAATTTTGAGGGATATTGAGGAGACAAGAAGAATTTTGAGTCAATTATCTTAGATTCTGTGGAACATGGTAAAGATTTTGTGGGATATTTCAAATATTTGATATGGTTTTGAGAAGATGTAAGGATTTTTTTGTGACTTTTCTGCAATTTTGTGGGATTTGGCTGCAATTTTGTGGGATTTTTTCTGAATGTTGTGGGATTTTTCTGGAATGTTGTGGGATATTGATGAGACTTGAAGAATTTTGAAGGATATTTCTGGAATTTTGTGGAAATTGGAGGAGATTTTGTGGGATGTTTCTGGAATTTGGTGACATTTTTAAGAATTTTGTGGAATTTTTGTGGAATTTTGTGGAATTATGAGGAGACTTGAAGAAATTTTTTGGATTTTTCTTAGATTGTGTGGAAATTTGTGGAGATTTTGTGGGATGTTTCTGGAATCTGGTAGGGTTTTGAGAAGTTTTAGGGAATTTGGTGGGAGTTTTCTGCCATTTTATGGGATTGTTCCTTAAATTTTGTGGGATATTTCTGGAATTACATGGGGGTTTTGTGGAATTTTGAGGGATATTGATGAGACTTGAAGAATTTTGAAGGATATTTCTGGAATTTTGTGGGAATTGGAGGTGATTTTTTGGGATGTTTCTGGAATTTGGTGACATTTTTAAGAATTTTGTGGAATTTTTTTAGAATTTTGTAGCATTCTGAGGAGAGTTGAAGAATTTTGTGGAATTTTCTTAGATTGTGTGGAAATTAATGGAGATTTTGTGGGATGTTTCTGGAATCTGGTAGGGTTTTGAGAAGGTGTAGGGAATTTGGTGGGAGTTTTCTGCCATTTTGTGGGATTGTTCCTTAAATTTTGTGGGATATTTCTGGAGTTACATGGGGGTTTTGTGGAATTTTGAGGGATATTAATGAGACTTGAAGAATTTTGAAGGATATTTGTGGAATTTTGTGGGAATTGGAGGTGATTTTTTGGGATGTTTCTGGAATTTGGTGACATTTTTAAGAATTTTGTGGAATTTTTTTAGAATTTTGTGGGATTCTGAGGAGACTTGAAGAATTTTTTTGGATTTTTCTTAGATTGTGTGGAAATTTGTGGAGATTTTGTGGGATGTTTCTGGAATCTGGTAGGGTTTTGAGAAGGTGTAGGGAATTTGGTGGGAGTTTTCTGCCATTTTATGGGGTTTTCCTTTAATTTTGTGGGATATTGAGGAGATTTTGTGGGATGTTTCAGGAATTTGGTGACATTTTTAAGAATTTAGTGGAATTTTTGTGGAATTTTGTAAGATTCTTAGAAGACTTGAAGAATTTTGTGGGATCTTCTCAGATTGTGTGGAAATTTGAGGAGATTTTGTGGGATTGTTCCTTGAATTTGTTCATGTATAGAGACGATTTAGGGAATTTTGTGGAAGTTTATTGCCATTTTGTTGGATTGTTCCTTAAATTTTGTGGGATATTTCTGGAATTACATGGGGGTTTTGTGGAATTTTGAGGGATATTGATGAGACTTGAAGAATTTTGAAGGATATTTCTGGAATTGTGTGGAAATTGGAGGTGATTTTTTGGGATGTTTCTGGAATTTGGTGACATTTTTAAGAATTTTGTGGAATTTTTTTAGAATTTTGTGGGATTCTGAGGAGACTTGAAGAATTTTGTGGATTTTTCTTAGATTGTGTGGAAATTTCTGGAGATTTTGTGGGATGTTTCTGGAATCTGGTAGGGTTTTGAGAAGGTGTAGGGAATTTGGTGGGAGTTTTCTGCCATTTTATGGAGTTTTCCTTTAATTTTGTGGGATATTAAGGAGATTTTGTGGGATGTTTCTTTAATTTGGTGACATTTTTAAGAATTTAGTGGAATTTTTGTGGAATTTTGTAAGATTCTGAGGAGACTTGAAGAATTTTGTGGGATCTTCTCAGATTGTGTGGAAATTTGTGGAGATTTTGTGGGATGTTTCAGGAATTTGGTAGAGTTTTGAGAAGTTTTAGCGAATTTGGTGGGAGTTTTCTGCTATTTTATGGGATTTTTGCATCTATTTTGTGGGCTGTTTCTGGAATTACGTGGGGGTTTTGTGGAATTTTGAGGGATATTGAGGAGACAAGAAGAATTTTGAGTCAATTATCTTAGATTCTGTGGAACTTGGTAAAGATTTTGTGGGATATTTCAAATATTTGATATGGTTTTGAGAAGATTTAAGGATTTTTTTGTGACTTTTCTGCAATTTTGTGGGATTTGGCTGCAATTTTGTGGGATTTTTTCTGAATGTTGTGGGATTTTTCTGGAATTTTGTGGGATATTGATGAGACTTGAAGAATTTGGAAGGATATTTCTGGAATTGTGTGGAAATTGGAGGAGATTTTGTGGGATGTTTCTGGAATTTGGTGACAAGTTTAAGAATTTTGTGGAATTTTTGTGGAATTTTGTGGGGTATTGAGGAGACTTGAAGAAATTTTTTGGGATTTTTCTTAGATTGTGTGGAAATTTGTGGAGATTTCGTGAGATGATTCGGGAATTTGGTAGAGTTTTGAAAAGTTTTAGGGAATTTTATGGGAGTTTTCTGCCATTTTATGGGATTTTTGCATCTATTTTGTGGGCTGTTTCTGGAATTACGTGTGGGTTTTGTGGAATTTTGAGGGATATTGAGGAGACTTGAAGAATTTTGAAAGATATTTGTGGAATTTTGAGGAAATTGGAGGAATTTTTTGGGATGTTTCTGGAATTTGGTAGCATTTTTAAGAATTTTGTAGTATTTCGGTGGAATTTTTTTAGAATTTTGAGAGATTCTGAGGAGACCTGAAGAATTTTGTGGGATTTTTCTTAGATTGTGTGGAAATTTGTGGAGATTTTGTGGGATGTTTCAGGAATTTGGTAGGGTTTTGAGAAGTTTTAGGGAATTTGATGGGAGTTTTCTGCCATTTTGTGGGATTGTTCCTTAAATTTTGTGGGCTGTTTCTGGAATTACGTGGGGGTTTTGTGGAATTTTGAGGGATATTGAGGAGACAAGAAGAATTTTGAGTCAATTATCTTAGATTCTGTGGAACATGGTAAAGATTTTGTGGGATATTTCAAATATTTGATATGGTTTTGAGAAGATGTAAGGATTTTTTTGTGACTTTTCTGCAATTTTGTGGGATTTGGCTGCAATTTTGTGGGATTTTTTCTGAATGTTGTGGGATTTTTCTGGAATGTTGTGGGATATTGATGAGACTTGAAGAATTTTGAAGGATATTTCTGGAATTGTGTGGAAATTGGAGGAGATTTTGTGGGATGTTTCTGGAATTTGGTGACAAGTTTAAGAATTTTTTGGATTTTTTGTGGAATTTTGTGGGGTATTGAGGAGAGTTGAAGAATTTTGTGGGATTTTTCTTAGATTGTGTGGAAATTTGTGGAGATTTCGTGAGATGTTTCTGGAATTTGGTAAGGTTTTGAGAAGTTTTAGGGAATTTTGTGGGAGTTTTCTGCCATTTTATGGGATTTTTGCATCTATTTTGTGGGCTGTTTGTGGAATTACGTGTGGGTTTTGTGGAATTTTGAGGGATATTGAGGAGACAAGAACAATTTTGAGTCAATTATCTTAGATTCTGTGGAACTTGGTAAAGATTTTGTGGGATATTTCAAATATTTGATATGGTTTTGAGAAGATGTAAGGATTTTTTTGTGACTTTTCTGCAATTTTGTGGGATTTGGCTGCAATTTTGTGGGATTTTTTCTGAATGTTGTGGGATTTTTCTGGAATGTTGTGGGATGTTGATGAGACTTTAAGAATTTTGAAGAATATTTGTGGAATTTTGTGGGAATTGTAGGTGATTTTTTGGGATGTTTCTGGAATTTGGTGACATTTTTAAGAATTTTGTGGAATTTTTTGGAATTTTGTGGGATTCTGAGGTGACTTGAAGAATTTTGTGGAATTTTCTTAGATTGTGTGGAAATTTGTGGAGATTTTGTGGGATGTTTCTGGAATCTGGTAGGGTTTTGAGAAGTTTTAGGGAATTTGGTGGGAGTTTTCTGCCATTTTAGGAATTTTCCTTTAATTTTGTGGGATATTGAGGATATTTTGTGGGATGTTTCAGGAATTTGGTGACATTTTCAAGAATTTAGTGGAATTTTTGTGGAATTTTGTAAGATTCTGAGGAGACTTGAAGAATTTTGAAGGATATTTCTGGAATTTTGTGGAAATTGGAGGAGATTTTGTGGGATGTTTCTGGAATTTGGTGACATTTTTAAGAATTTTGTGGAATTTTTGTGGAATTTTGTGGGGTATTGAGGAGAGTTGAAGAATTTTGTGGGATTTTTCTTAGATTGTGTGGAAATTTGTGGAGATTTTGTGGGATGTTTCAGGAATCTGGTAAGGTTTGAGAAGTTTTAGTGAGTTTGGTGGGAGTTTTCTGCCATTTTATGGGATTTTTGCATCTATTTTTTGGGCTGTTTCTGGAATTATGTGGGGGTTTTGTGGAATTTTGAGGGATATTGAGGAGACTTGAAGAATTTTGAAGGTTATTTCTGGAATTTTGAGGAAATTGGAGGAAATTATTTGGGATGTTTCTGGAATTTGGTAACATTTTTAAGAATTTTGTAGAATTTTGGTGGAATTTTTTTAGAATTTTGAGGGATTCTGAGGAGACCTGAAGAATTTTGTGGGATTTTTCTTAGATTGTGTGGAAATTTGTGGAGATTTTGTGGGATGTTTCAGGAATTTGGTAGGGTTTTGAGAAGTTTTAGGGAATTTGATGGGAGTTTTCTGCCATTTTGTGGGATTGTTCCTTAAATTTTGTGGGCTGTTTCTGGAATTACGTGGGGGTTTTGTGGAATTTTGAGGGATATTGAGGAGACAAGAAGAATTTTGAGTCAATTATCTTAGATTCTGTGGAACATGGTAAAGATTTTGTGGGATATTTCAAATATTTGATATGGTTTTGAGAAGATGTAAGGATTTTTTTGTGACTTTTCTGCAATTTTGTGGGATTTGGCTGCAATTTTGTGGGATTTTTTCTGAATGTTGTGGGATTTTTCTGGAATGTTGTGGGATATTGATGAGACTTGAAGAATTTTGAAGGATATTTCTGGAATTGTGTGGAAATTGGAGGAGATTTTGTGGGATGTTTCTGGAATTTGGTGACAAGTTTAAGAATTTTTTGGATTTTTTGTGGAATTTTGTGGGGTATTGAGGAGAGTTGAAGAATTTTGTGGGATTTTTCTTAGATTGTGTGGAAATTTGTGGAGATTTCGTGAGATGTTTCTGGAATTTGGTAAGGTTTTGAGAAGTTTTAGGGAATTTTGTGGGAGTTTTCTGCCATTTTATGGGATTTTTGCATCTATTTTGTGGGCTGTTTCTGGAATTACGTGTGGGTTTTGTGGAATTTTGAGGGATATTGAGGAGACAAGAACAATTTTGAGTCAATTATCTTAGATTCTGTGGAACTTGGTAAAGATTTTGTGGGATATTTCAAATATTTGATATGGTTTTGAGAAGATGTAAGGATTTTTTTGTGACTTTTCTGCAATTTTGTGGGATTTGGCTGCAATTTTGTGGGATTTTTTCTGAATGTTGTGGGATTTTTCTGGAATGTTGTGGGATGTTGATGAGACTTTAAGAATTTTGAAGAATATTTCTGGAATTTTGTGGGAATTGTAGGTGATTTTTTGGGATGTTTCTGGAATTTGGTGACATTTTTAAGAATTTTGTGGAATTTTTTGGAATTTTGTGGGATTCTGAGGTGACTTGAAGAATTTTGTGGAATTTTCTTAGATTGTGTGGAAATTTGTGGAGATTTTGTGGGATGTTTCTGGAATCTGGTAGGGTTTTGAGAAGTTTTAGGGAATTTGGTGGGAGTTTTCTGCCATTTTAGGAATTTTCCTTTAATTTTGTGGGATATTGAGGATATTTTGTGGGATGTTTCAGGAATTTGGTGACATTTTCAAGAATTTAGTGGAATTTTTGTGGAATTTTGTAAGATTCTGAGGAGACTTGAAGAATTTTGAAGGATATTTCTGGAATTTTGTGGAAATTGGAGGAGATTTTGTGGGATGTTTCTGGAATTTGGTGACATTTTTAAGAATTTTGTGGAATTTTTGTGGAATTTTGTGGGGTATTGAGGAGAGTTGAAGAATTTTGTGGGATTTTTCTTAGATTGTGTGGAAATTTGTGGAGATTTTGTGGGATGTTTCAGGAATTTGGTAAGGTTTGAGAAGTTTTAGTGAGTTTGGTGGGAGTTTTCTGCCATTTTATGGGATTTTTGCATCTATTTTTTGGGCTGTTTCTGGAATTATGTGGGGGTTTTGTGGAATTTTGAGGGATATTGAGGAGACTTGAAGAATTTTGAAGGTTATTTCTGGAATTTTGAGGAAATTGGAGGAAATTATTTGGGATGTTTCTGGAATTTGGTAACATTTTTAAGAATTTTGTAGAATTTTGGTGGAATTTTTTTAGAATTTTGAGGGATTCTGAGGAGACCTGAAGAATTTTGTGGGATTTTTCTTAGATTGTGTGGAAATTTGTGGAGATTTTGTGGGATGTTTCAGGAATTTGGTAGAGTTTTGAGAAGTTTTAGGGAATTTGGTGGGAGTTTTCTGCCATTTTGTGGGATTGTTCCTTAAATTTTGTGGGCTGTTTCTGGAATTACGTGGGGGTTTTGTGGAATTTTGAGAGATATTGAGGAGACAAGAAGAATTTTGAGTCAATTATCTTAGATTGTGTGGAACTTGGTAAAGATTTTGTGGGATATTTCAAATATTTGATATGGTTTTGAGAAGATGTAAGGATTTTTTTGTGACTTTTCTGCAATTTTGTGGGATTTGGCTGCAATTTTGTGGGATTTTTTCTGAATGTTGTGGGATTTTTCTGGAATGTTGTGGGATATTGATGAGACTTGAAGAATTTTGAAGGATATTTCTGGAATTTTGTGGAAATTGGAGGAGATTTTGTGGGATGTTTCTGGAATTTGGTGACATTTTTAAGAATTTTGTGGAATTTTTGTGGAATTTTGTGGAATTATGAGGAGACTTGAAGAAATTTTTTGGATTTTTCTTAGATTGTGTGGAAATTTGTGGAGATTTTGTGGGATGTTTCTGGAATCTGGTAGGGTTTTGAGAAGTTTTAGGGAATTTGGTGGGAGTTTTCTGCCATTTTATGGGATTGTTCCTTAAATTTTGTGGGATATTTCTGGAATTACATGGGGGTTTTGTGGAATTTTGAGGGATATTGATGAGACTTGAAGAATTTTGAAGGATATTTCTGGAATTTTGTGGGAATTGGAGGTGATTTTTTGGGATGTTTCTGGAATTTGGTGACATTTTTAAGAATTTTGTGGAATTTTTTTAGAATTTTGTAGCATTCTGAGGAGAGTTGAAGAATTTTGTGGAATTTTCTTAGATTGTGTGGAAATTAATGGAGATTTTGTGGGATGTTTCTGGAATCTGGTAGGGTTTTGAGAAGGTGTAGGGAATTTGGTGGGAGTTTTCTGCCATTTTGTGGGATTGTTCCTTAAATTTTGTGGGATATTTCTGGAGTTACATGGGGGTTTTGTGGAATTTTGAGGGATATTAATGAGACTTGAAGAATTTTGAAGGATATTTGTGGAATTTTGTGGGAATTGGAGGTGATTTTTTGGGATGTTACTGGAATTTGGTGACATTTTTAAGAATTTTGTGGAATTTTTTTAGAATTTTGTGGGATTCTGAGGAGACTTGAAGAATTTTTTTGGATTTTTCTTAGATTGTGTGGAAATTTGTGGAGATTTTGTGGGATGTTTCTGGAATCTGGTAGGGTTTTGAGAAGGTGTAGGGAATTTGGTGGGAGTTTTCTGCCATTTTATGGGGTTTTCCTTTAATTTTGTGGGATATTGAGGAGATTTTGTGGGATGTTTCAGGAATTTGGTGACATTTTTAAGAATTTAGTGGAATTTTTGTGGAATTTTGTAAGATTCTTAGAAGACTTGAAGAATTTTGTGGGATCTTCTCAGATTGTGTGGAAATTTGAGGAGATTTTGTGGGATTGTTCCTTGAATTTGTTCATGTATAGAGACGATTTAGGGAATTTTGTGGAAGTTTATTGCCATTTTGTTGGATTGTTCCTTAAATTTTGTGGGATATTTCTGGAATTACATGGGGGTTTTGTGGAATTTTGAGGGATATTGATGAGACTTGAAGAATTTTGAAGGATATTTCTGGAATTGTGTGGAAATTGGAGGTGATTTTTTGGGATGTTTCTGGAATTTGGTGACATTTTTAAGAATTTTGTGGAATTTTTTTAGAATTTTGTGGGATTCTGAGGAGACTTGAAGAATTTTGTGGATTTTTCTTAGATTGTGTGGAAATTTCTGGAGATTTTGTGGGATGTTTCTGGAATCTGGTAGGGTTTTGAGAAGGTGTAGGGAATTTGGTGGGAGTTTTCTGCCATTTTATGGAGTTTTCCTTTAATTTTGTGGGATATTGAGGAGATTTTGTGGGATGTTTCTTTAATTTGGTGACATTTTTAAGAATTTAGTGGAATTTTTGTGGAATTTTGTAAGATTCTGAGGAGACTTGAAGAATTTTGTGGGATCTTCTCAGATTGTGTGGAAATTTGTGGAGATTTTGTGGGATGTTTCAGGAATTTGGTAGAGTTTTGAGAAGTTTTAGCGAATTTGGTGGGAGTTTTCTGCTATTTTATGGGATTTTTGCATCTATTTTGTGGGCTGTTTCTGGAATTACGTGGGGGTTTTGTGGAATTTTGAGGGATATTGAGGAGACAAGAAGAATTTTGAGTCAATTATCTTAGATTCTGTGGAACTTGGTAAAGATTTTGTGGGATATTTCAAATATTTGATATGGTTTTGAGAAGATTTAAGGATTTTTTTGTGACTTTTCTGCAATTTTGTGGGATTTGGCTGCAATTTTGTGGGATTTTTTCTGAATGTTGTGGGATTTTTCTGGAATTTTGTGGGATATTGATGAGACTTGAAGAATTTGGAAGGATATTTCTGGAATTGTGTGGAAATTGGAGGAGATTTTGTGGGATGTTTCTGGAATTTGGTGACAAGTTTAAGAATTTTGTGGAATTTTTGTGGAATTTTGTGGGGTATTGAGGAGAGTTGAAGAATTTTGTGGGATTTTTCTTAGATTGTGTGGAAATTTGTGGAGATTTCGTGAGATGATTCGGGAATTTGGTAGAGTTTTGAAAAGTTTTAGGGAATTTTATGGGAGTTTTCTGCCATTTTATGGGATTTTTGCATCTATTTTGTGGGCTGTTTCTGGAATTACGTGTGGGTTTTGTGGAATTTTGAGGGATATTGAGGAGACTTGAAGAATTTTGAAAGATATTTGTGGAATTTTGAGGAAATTGGAGGAATTTTTTGGGATGTTTCTGGAATTTGGTAGCATTTTTAAGAATTTTGTAGTATTTCGGTGGAATTTTTTTAGAATTTTGAGAGATTCTGAGGAGACCTGAAGAATTTTGTGGGATTTTTCTTAGATTGTGTGGAAATTTGTGGAGATTTTGTGGGATGTTTCAGGAATTTGGTAGGGTTTTGAGAAGTTTTAGGGAATTTGATGGGAGTTTTCTGCCATTTTGTGGGATTGTTCCTTAAATTTTCTGGGCTGTTTCTGGAATTACGTGGGGGTTTTGTGGAATTTTGAGGGATATTGAGGAGACAAGAAGAATTTTGAGTCAATTATCTTAGATTCTGTGGAACATGGTAAAGATTTTGTGGGATATTTCAAATATTTGATATGGTTTTGAGAAGATGTAAGGATTTTTTTGTGACTTTTCTGCAATTTTGTGGGATTTGGCTGCAATTTTGTGGGATTTTTTCTGAATGTTGTGGGATTTTTCTGGAATGTTGTGGGATATTGATGAGACTTGAAGAATTTTGAAGGATATTTCTGGAATTGTGTGGAAATTGGAGGAGATTTTGTGGGATGTTTCTGGAATTTGGTGACAAGTTTAAGAATTTTCTGGATTTTTTGTGGAATTTTGTGGGGTATTGAGGAGAGTTGAAGAATTTTGTGGGATTTTTCTTAGATTGTGTGGAAATTTGTGGAGATTTCGTGAGATGTTTCTGGAATTTGGTAAGGTTTTGAGAAGTTTTAGGGAATTTTGTGGGAGTTTTCTGCCATTTTATGGGATTTTTGCATCTATTTTGTGGGCTGTTTGTGGAATTACGTGTGGGTTTTGTGGAATTTTGAGGGATATTGAGGAGACAAGAACAATTTTGAGTCAATTATCTTAGATTCTGTGGAACTTGGTAAAGATTTTGTGGGATATTTCAAATATTTGATATGGTTTTGAGAAGATGTAAGGATTTTTTTGTGACTTTTCTGCAATTTTGTGGGATTTGGCTGCAATTTTGTGGGATTTTTTCTGAATGTTGTGGGATTTTTCTGGAATGTTGTGGGATGTTGATGAGACTTTAAGAATTTTGAAGAATATTTGTGGAATTTTGTGGGAATTGTAGGTGATTTTTTGGGATGTTTCTGGAATTTGGTGACATTTTTAAGAATTTTGTGGAATTTTTTGGAATTTTGTGGGATTCTGAGGTGACTTGAAGAATTTTGTGGAATTTTCTTAGATTGTGTGGAAATTTGTGGAGATTTTGTGGGATGTTTCTGGAATCTGGTAGGGTTTTGAGAAGTTTTAGGGAATTTGGTGGGAGTTTTCTGCCATTTTAGGAATTTTCCTTTAATTTTGTGGGATATTGAGGATATTTTGTGGGATGTTTCAGGAATTTGGTGACATTTTCAAGAATTTAGTGGAATTTTTGTGGAATTTTGTAAGATTCTGAGGAGACTTGAAGAATTTTGAAGGATATTTCTGGAATTTTGTGGAAATTGGAGGAGATTTTGTGGGATGTTTCTGGAATTTGGTGACATTTTTAAGAATTTTGTGGAATTTTTGTGGAATTTTGTGGGGTATTGAGGAGAGTTGAAGAATTTTGTGGGATTTTTCTTAGATTGTGTGGAAATTTGTGGAGATTTTGTGGGATGTTTCAGGAATTTGGTAAGGTTTGAGAAGTTTTAGTGAGTTTGGTGGGAGTTTTCTGCCATTTTATGGGATTTTTGCATCTATTTTTTGGGCTGTTTCTGGAATTATGTGGGGGTTTTGTGGAATTTTGAGGGATATTGAGGAGACTTGAAGAATTTTGAAGGTTATTTCTGGAATTTTGAGGAAATTGGAGGAAATTATTTGGGATGTTTCTGGAATTTGGTAACATTTTTAAGAATTTTGTAGAATTTTGGTGGAATTTTTTTAGAATTTTGAGGGATTCTGAGGAGACCTGAAGAATTTTGTGGGATTTTTCTTAGATTGTGTGGAAATTTGTGGAGATTTTGTGGGATGTTTCAGGAATTTGGTAGGGTTTTGAGAAGTTTTAGGGAATTTGATGGGAGTTTTCTGCCATTTTGTGGGATTGTTCCTTAAATTTTGTGGGCTGTTTCTGGAATTACGTGGGGGTTTTGTGGAATTTTGAGGGATATTGAGGAGACAAGAAGAATTTTGAGTCAATTATCTTAGATTCTGTGGAACATGGTAAAGATTTTGTGGGATATTTCAAATATTTGATATGGTTTTGAGAAGATGTAAGGATTTTTTTGTGACTTTTCTGCAATTTTGTGGGATTTGGCTGCAATTTTGTGGGATTTTTTCTGAATGTTGTGGGATTTTTCTGGAATGTTGTGGGATATTGATGAGACTTGAAGAATTTTGAAGGATATTTCTGGAATTGTGTGGAAATTGGAGGAGATTTTGTGGGATGTTTCTGGAATTTGGTGACAAGTTTAAGAATTTTTTGGATTTTTTGTGGAATTTTGTGGGGTATTGAGGAGAGTTGAAGAATTTTGTGGGATTTTTCTTAGATTGTGTGGAAATTTGTGGAGATTTCGTGAGATGTTTCTGGAATTTGGTAAGGTTTTGAGAAGTTTTAGGGAATTTTGTGGGAGTTTTCTGCCATTTTATGGGATTTTTGCATCTATTTTGTGGGCTGTTTGTGGAATTACGTGTGGGTTTTGTGGAATTTTGAGGGATATTGAGGAGACAAGAACAATTTTGAGTCAATTATCTTAGATTCTGTGGAACTTGGTAAAGATTTTGTGGGATATTTCAAATATTTGATATGGTTTTGAGAAGATGTAAGGATTTTTTTGTGACTTTTCTGCAATTTTGTGGGATTTGGCTGCAATTTTGTGGGATTTTTTCTGAATGTTGTGGGATTTTTCTGGAATGTTGTGGGATGTTGATGAGACTTTAAGAATTTTGAAGAATATTTGTGGAATTTTGTGGGAATTGTAGGTGATTTTTTGGGATGTTTCTGGAATTTGGTGACATTTTTAAGAATTTTGTGGAATTTTTTGGAATTTTGTGGGATTCTGAGGTGACTTGAAGAATTTTGTGGAATTTTCTTAGATTGTGTGGAAATTTGTGGAGATTTTGTGGGATGTTTCTGGAATCTGGTAGGGTTTTGAGAAGTTTTAGGGAATTTGGTGGGAGTTTTCTGCCATTTTAGGAATTTTCCTTTAATTTTGTGGGATATTGAGGATATTTTGTGGGATGTTTCAGGAATTTGGTGACATTTTCAAGAATTTAGTGGAATTTTTGTGGAATTTTGTAAGATTCTGAGGAGACTTGAAGAATTTTGAAGGATATTTCTGGAATTTTGTGGAAATTGGAGGAGATTTTGTGGGATGTTTCTGGAATTTGGTGACATTTTTAAGAATTTTGTGGAATTTTTGTGGAATTTTGTGGGGTATTGAGGAGAGTTGAAGAATTTTGTGGGATTTTTCTTAGATTGTGTGGAAATTTGTGGAGATTTTGTGGGATGTTTCAGGAATTTGGTAAGGTTTGAGAAGTTTTAGTGAGTTTGGTGGGAGTTTTCTGCCATTTTATGGGATTTTTGCATCTATTTTTTGGGCTGTTTCTGGAATTATGTGGGGGTTTTGTGGAATTTTGAGGGATATTGAGGAGACTTGAAGAATTTTGAAGGTTATTTCTGGAATTTTGAGGAAATTGGAGGAAATTATTTGGGATGTTTCTGGAATTTGGTAACATTTTTAAGAATTTTGTAGAATTTTGGTGGAATTTTTTTAGAATTTTGAGGGATTCTGAGGAGACCTGAAGAATTTTGTGGGATTTTTCTTAGATTGTGTGGAAATTTGTGGAGATTTTGTGGGATGTTTCAGGAATTTGGTAGAGTTTTGAGAAGTTTTAGGGAATTTGGTGGGAGTTTTCTGCCATTTTGTGGGATTGTTCCTTAAATTTTGTGGGCTGTTTCTGGAATTACGTGGGGGTTTTGTGGAATTTTGAGAGATATTGAGGAGACAAGAAGAATTTTGAGTCAATTATCTTAGATTGTGTGGAACTTGGTAAAGATTTTGTGGGATATTTCAAATATTTGATATGGTTTTGAGAAGATGTAAGGATTTTTTTGTGACTTTTCTGCAATTTTGTGGGATTTGGCTGCAATTTTGTGGGATTTTTTCTGAATGTTGTGGGATTTTTCTGGAATGTTGTGGGATATTGATGAGACTTGAAGAATTTTGAAGGATATTTCTGGAATTTTGTGGAAATTGGAGGAGATTTTGTGGGATGTTTCTGGAATCTGGTAGGGTTTTGAGAAGTTTTAGGGAATTTGGTGGGAGTTTTCTGCCATTTTATGGGATTGTTCCTTAAATTTTGTGGGATATTTCTGGAATTACATGGGGGTTTTGTGGAATTTTGAGGGATATTGATGAGACTTGAAGAATTTTGAAGGATATTTCTGGAATTTTGTGGGAATTGGAGGTGATTTTTTGGGATGTTTCTGGAATTTGGTGACATTTTTAAGAATTTTGTGGAATTTTTTTAGAATTTTGTAGCATTCTGAGGAGACTTGAAGAATTTTGTGGAATTTTCTTAGATTGTGTGGAAATTAATGGAGATTTTGTGGGATGTTTCTGGAATCTGGTAGGGTTTTGAGAAGGTGTAGGGAATTTGGTGGGAGTTTTCTGCCATTTTGTGGGATTGTTCCTTAAATTTTGTGGGATATTTCTGGAGTTACATGGGGGTTTTGTGGAATTTTGAGGGATATTAATGAGACTTGAAGAATTTTGAAGGATATTTGTGGAATTTTGTGGGAATTGGAGGTGATTTTTTGGGATGTTTCTGGAATTTGGTGACATTTTTAAGAATTTTGTGGAATTTTTTTAGAATTTTGTGGGATTCTGAGGAGACTTGAAGAATTTTTTTGGATTTTTCTTAGATTGTGTGGAAATTTGTGGAGATTTTGTGGGATGTTTCTGGAATCTGGTAGGGTTTTGAGAAGGTGTAGGGAATTTGGTGGGAGTTTTCTGCCATTTTATGGGGTTTTCCTTTAATTTTGTGGGATATTGAGGAGATTTTGTGGGATGTTTCAGGAATTTGGTGACATTTTTAAGAATTTAGTGGAATTTTTGTGGAATTTTGTAAGATTCTTAGAAGACTTGAAGAATTTTGTGGGATCTTCTCAGATTGTGTGGAAATTTGAGGAGATTTTGTGGGATTGTTCCTTGAATTTGTTCATGTATAGAGACGATTTAGGGAATTTTGTGGAAGTTTATTGCCATTTTGTTGGATTGTTCCTTAAATTTTGTGGGATATTTCTGGAATTACATGGGGGTTTTGTGGAATTTTGAGGGATATTGATGAGACTTGAAGAATTTTGAAGGATATTTCTGGAATTGTGTGGAAATTGGAGGTGATTTTTTGGGATGTTTCTGGAATTTGGTGACATTTTTAAGAATTTTGTGGAATTTTTGTGGAATTTTGTGGGATTCTGAGGAGACTTGAAGAATTTTGTGGATTTTTCTTAGATTGTGTGGAAATTTCTGGAGATTTTGTGGGATGTTTCTGGAATCTGGTAGGGTTTTGAGAAGGTGTAGGGAATTTGGTGGGAGTTTTCTGCCATTTTATGGAGTTTTCCTTTAATTTTGTGGGATATTGAGGAGATTTTGTGGGATGTTTCTTTAATTTGGTGACATTTTTAAGAATTTAGTGGAATTTTTGTGGAATTTTGTAAGATTCTGAGGAGACTTGAAGAATTTTGTGGGATCTTCTCAGATTGTGTGGAAATTTGTGGAGATTTTGTGAAATGTTTCAGGAATTTGGTAGAGTTTTGAGAAGTTTTAGCGAATTTGGTGGGAGTTTTCTGCTATTTTATGGGATTTTTGCATCTATTTTGTGGGCTGTTTCTGGAATTACGTGGGGGTTTTGTGGAATTTTGAGGGATATTGAGGAGACAAGAAGAATTTTGAGTCAATTATCTTAGATTCTGTGGAACTTGGTAAAGATTTTGTGGGATATTTCAAATATTTGATATGGTTTTGAGAAGATTTAAGGATTTTTTTGTGACTTTTCTGCAATTTTGTGGGATTTGGCTGCAATTTTGTGGGATTTTTTCTGAATGTTGTGGGATTTTTCTGGAATTTTGTGGGATATTGATGAGACTTGAAGAATTTTGAAGGATATTTCTGGAATTGTGTGGAAATTGGAGGAGATTTTGTGGGATGTTTCTGGAATTTGGTGACAAGTTTAAGAATTTTGTGGAATTTTTGTGGAATTTTGTGGGGTATTGAGGAGACTTGAAGAATTTTGTGGATTTTTCTTAGATTGTGTGGAAATTTGTGGAGATTTCGTGAGATGATTCGGGAATTTGGTAGAGTTTTGAAAAGTTTTAGGGAATTTTATGGGAGTTTTCTGCCATTTTATGGGATTTTTGCATCTATTTTGTGGGCTGTTTCTGGAATTACGTGTGGGTTTTGTGGAATTTTGAGGGATATTGAGGAGACAAGAAGAATTTTGAAAGATATTTGTGGAATTTTGAGGAAATTGGAGGAATTTTTTGGGATGTTTCTGGAATTTGGTAGCATTTTTAAGAATTTTGTAGTATTTCGGTGGAATTTTTTTAGAATTTTGAGAGATTCTGAGGAGACCTGAAGAATTTTGTGGGATTTTTCTTAGATTGTGTGGAAATTTGTGGAGATTTTGTGGGATGTTTCAGGAATTTGGTAGGGTTTTGAGAAGTTTTAGGGAATTTGATGGGAGTTTTCTGCCATTTTGTGGGATTGTTCCTTAAATTTTGTGGGCTGTTTTTGGAATTACGTGGGGGTTTTGTGGAATTTTGAGGGATATTGAGGAGACAAGAAGAATTTTGAGTCAATTATCTTAGATTCTGTGGAACTTGGTAAAGATTTTGTGGGATATTTCAAATATTTGATATGGTTTTGAAAAGATTTAAGGATTTCTTGTGACTTTTCTGCAATTTTGTGGGATTTGGCTGCAATTTTGTGGGATTTTTTCTGAATGTTGTGGGATTTTTCTGGAATGTTGTGGGATATTGATGAGACTTGAAGAATTTTGAAGGATATTTCTGGAATTGTGTGGAAATTGGAGGAGATTTTGTGGGATGTTTCTGGAATTTGGTGACAAGTTTAAGAATTTTTTGGATTTTTTGTGGAATTTTGTGGGGTATTGAGGAGAGTTGAAGAATTTTGTGGGATTTTTCTTAGATTGTGTGGAAATTTGTGGAGATTTCGTGAGATGTTTCTGGAATTTGGTAAGGTTTTGAGAAGTTTTAGGGAATTTTGTGGGAGTTTTCTGCCATTTTATGGGATTTTTGCATCTATTTTGTGGGCTGTTTGTGGAATTACGTGTGGGTTTTGTGGAATTTTGAGGGATATTGAGGAGACAAGAAGAATTTTGAGTCAATTATCTTAGATTCTGTGGAACTTGGTAAAGATTTTGTGGGATATTTCAAATATTTGATATGGTTTTGAGAAGATGTAAGGATTTTTTTGTGACTTTTCTGCAATTTTGTGGGATTTGGCTGCAATTTTGTGGGATTTTTTCTGAATGTTGTGGGATTTTTCTGGAATGTTGTGGGATGTTGATGAGACTTTAAGAATTTTGAAGAATATTTGTGGAATTTTGTGGGAATTGTAGGTGATTTTTTGGGATGTTTCTGGAATTTGGTGACATTTTTAAGAATTTTGTGGAATTTTTGTGGAATTTTGTGGAATTATGAGGAGACTTGAAGAAATTTTTTGGATTTTTCTTAGATTGAGTGGAAATTTTTGGAGATTTTGTGGGATGTTTCTGGAATCTGGTAGGGTTTTGAGAAGTTTTAGGGAATTTGGTGGGAGTTTTCTGCCATTTTAGGAATTTTCCTTTAATTTTGTGGGATATTGAGGATATTTTGTGGGATGTTTCAGGAATTTGGTGACATTTTCAAGAATTTAGTGGAATTTTTGTGGAATTTTGTAAGATTCTGAGGAGACTTGAAGAATTTTGAAGGATATTTCTGGAATTTTGTGGAAATTGGAGGAGATTTTGTGGGATGTTTCTGGAATTTGGTGACATTTTTAAGAATTTTGTGGAATTTTTGTGGAATTTTGTGGGGTATTGAGGAGAGTTGAAGAATTTTGTGGGATTTTTCTTAGATTGTGTGGAAATTTGTGGAGATTTTGTGGGATGTTTCAGGAATTTGGTAAGGTTTGAGAAGTTTTAGTGAGTTTGGTGGGAGTTTTCTGCCATTTTATGGGATTTTTGCATCTATTTTTTGGGCTGTTTCTGGAATTATGTGGGGGTTTTGTGGAATTTTGAGGGATATTGAGGAGACTTGAAGAATTTTGAAGGTTATTTCTGGAATTTTGAGGAAATTGGAGGAAATTATTTGGGATGTTTCTGGCATTTGGTAACATTTTTAAGAATTTTGTAGAATTTTGGTGGAATTTTTTTAGAATTTTGAGGGATTCTGAGGAGACCTGAAGAATTTTGTGGGATTTTTTTTAGATTGTGTGGAAATTTGTGGAGATTTTGTGGGATGTATCAGGAATTTGGTAGGGTTTTGAGAAGTTTTAGGGAATTTGATGGGAGTTTTCTGTCATTTTGTGGGATTGTTCCTTAAATTTTGTGGGCTGTTTCTGGAATTACGTGGGGGTTTTGTGGAATTTTGAGGAATATTGAGGAGACAAGAAGAATTTTGAGTCAATTATCTTAGATTCTGTGGAACTTGGTAAAGATTTTGTGGGATATTTCAAATATTTGATATGGTTTTGAGAAGATTTAAGGATTTTTTGTGACTTTTCTGCAATTTTGTGGGGTTTGGCTGCAATTTTGTGGGATTTTTTCTGAATGTTGTGGGATTTTTCTGGAATGTTGTGGGATGTTGATGAGACTTGAAGAATTTTGAAGGATATTTCTGGAATTTTGTGGGAATTGGAGGTGATTTTTTGGGATGTTTCTGGAATTTCGTGACATTTTTAAGAATTTTGTGGAATTTTTTTGGAATTTTGTGGGATTCTGAGGAGACTTGAAGAATTTTGTGGAATTTTCTTAGATTGTGTGGAAATTTGTGGAGATTTTGTGGGATTGTTCCTTGAATTTGTTCGTGTATAGAGACGATTTAGGGAATTTGGTGGGAGTTTTCTGCCATTTTGTGGGATTGTTCCTTAAATTTTGTGGGATATTTCTGGAATTACATGGGGGTTTTGTGGAATTTTGAGGGAATATTGATGAGACTTGAAGAATTTTGAAGGATATTTCTGGAATTTTGTGGGAATTGGAGGTGATTTTTTGGGATGTTTCTGGAATTTCGTGACATTTTTAAGAATTTTGTGGAATTTTTTTGGAATTTTTTGGGATTCTGAGGAGACTTGAAGAATTTTGTGGAATTTTCTTTGATTGTGAGGAAATTTGTGGAGATTTTGTGGGATGTTTCTGGAATCTGGTAGGGTTTTGAGAAGGTGTAGGGAATTTGGTGGGAGTTTTCTGCCATTTTATTGAATTTTTCTGGAATGTTGTAAGATATTGAGAAGAATTGAAAAATGTTGAAGGACATTTCTGGAATTGTGTGGAAATTGGAGGTGATTTTTTGGGATGTTTCTGGAATTCCGTGACATTTTTAAGAATTTTGTGGAATTTTTGTGGAAATTTTTGGAATTTTGAGCAAATTTGAAGAATTTTGTGGGATTTTTCTTAGATTGTGTGGAAATTTGTGGAGATTTTGTGGGATGTTTCTGGAATTTGGTAGGGTTTTGAGAAGTTTTAGGGAATTTGGTTGGAGTTTTCTGCCATTTTGTGGGATTGTTCCTTAAATTTTGTGGGCTGTTTCTAGAATTACATGGGGGTTTTGTGGAATTTTGAGGGATATTGAGGAGACAAGAAGAATTTTGAGTCAATTATCTTAGATTCTGTGGAACTTGGTAAAGATTTTGTGGGATATTTCAAATATTTGATATGGTTTTGAGAAGATTTAAGGATTTTTTTGTGACTTTTCTGCAATTTTGTGGGATTTGGCTGCAATTTTGTGGGATTTTTTCTGAATGTTGTGGGATTTTTCTGGAATGTTGTGGGATATTGATGAGACTTGAAGAATTTTGAAGGATATTTCTGGAATTGTGTGGAAATTGGAGGAGATTTTTGTGGGATGTTTCTGGAATTTGGTAGAGTTTTGAGAAGTTTTAGGGAATTTTGTGGGAGTTTTCTGCCATTTTGTGGCATTTTTCTGCAATTTTGTGGGATTTTTTCGGAATGTTGTGGGATATTGATGAGGCGTGAAGAATTTGGAAGGATATTTCTGAAATTGTGTGGATATTGGGGGAGATTTGTTGCCGCCTGTTAGTTTACTTTCAAGTATGTTTGTTCACCTTCTTTGAGTTTAGAGTTGGTTTGTCCCAGTTTCTCCCCACTATCCCGATATAGTTGTTCCCAGTTGCCTTTCATTGTAAACCTCTCCCCTCTTTCCAGATTGTTCCCCATCCATCACTTTGGTCCTACCCCCAAGCCCTATCAATCTATGTACACCACACCTTTTGTTCTGGTTCCTTCCCTGCTCATCATCCCTTACTCGATGCCCTATTGGTTGTATGGCTATCCTCCCTCCCCCAAGTCCTTACCATTGGATTTGTGTATTGTAACCCCTTCCCACAACACCTCCCCTGCTGCCATATTATTGGTTGTTGTATGAGCCGCCCACGGGCTTTAAAACCTGGCGCACAGAGGTGCCCAGGGTCTCGGCTCGGACTTTCTCCTCGAGATCCCAGCCCTGTCCCTCATCGCCTTCTCCCTGCGCCTGCTGGAATAAACTTGTTCCTGGGAAATTGGAGAACTCCGAGCACTCTCTCTCCCTTTACTGCACCTCGTGTCGCCCTGCATACTATAGAGCCCGAGCCCAAAGGAGCTCTAGAGGTTCCAGGTCGAGCCACACAGTGCTCACCTGGTTCCCCACTCCTGCCGCTGACGCTTGGCACGAGCTAGCTGGGGCGTGAAGGGCCGAGCGGGCAGCGACAGCTGGCGACCAACGTGGGGCCTCTCGCGAGGCGTAGAGACCCGCGGAGAGGTTGGTGGACCTATTTCACAAAGACCGTGAGCGGCAGCTGCTCTGGTAGTAGCAGACTCTTTTTTGCCGAGTTGCGCTCCCAGAGGTCAAGGCGGCAGCTGTCAGACGTGCAGACGGTCGCCTCGGGAGGTGTGGACGTCGCCTGCAACAACTGTCCGGACTTGGGTGAGTGGTCCCTGTGTGTGGGAAAAGGGGGCGCCCAGTGTGTGAAAACTCCCTCGGGGGGAGTGTGTGTGTAGCCCGGTCCGGACCCGTATTTTTATTTTAGTTGATTTGTTGTTTGGTTGCATGGGGCGGTGGGATTGCTGTGCCAGGGTTGACAAGATGGGAGCACGTCTTTCAGCACAGCAAAAGAGAGTTTTTTACCAAATTGTGGGTACCCTTGAGGGGGGGAATAAGAAGTTTTCTCGTGGGAGGGTAAAGAAGTTTGTGAGATGGCTGTTCCTGCATTTCCCAAATGTAACCCCAGACAAAGCAAATTCTGTAGAATTCTGGAATGCGGTTGGGTCCAAATTAACGGAAATAGTTAATGGAGGTGGTAATTCAGTGGAAAAATTTGTAACATTATTTATTTTACTTCGGTCTGCTGTAATAGAGGAAAAGAAAATGCAGAAGCAGCTGCCACACAATTCCTCAGTTTCCCCAGTTTCCCTATCCCCATGTTCCTCTCCCCCTGATCCCGAGTTGAGGGAGACCTGCAGAGCGACCTGCAGGGCAAGTTGTCCTGTTCAGGGATCCCCCAAGGGTAACAGGATCCCTGGCTCCCCATGTCTCTCCCAGAACCCTTGCCCTGGCAGCCCTGGCCAAGCTGCCAGGGTGTCTTCCCATTCCTCAGTTTCCCCAGTTATCAGACCTCAGTTAAACATTTCCCAGGTTACAAGTCCCCAGTTTTTACCCTCAGACCCCCATGCCTCAGTTTCCCCCAGTCTCCAAGGCTCCTCCATATTCCCTGATTCCTCTTCTAACCCCCGTGCCTCAGTTTCCCCCAGTTTCCAATGCTCCCCTATATTCCCTGACCCCACTCCTAACCCTCAAAATGGCCTCCAAAGGGCACAAGATGGTGGGGACCGCATGGTCGGACCCCCCCCTTGTGCTCCTTCTTCCAAGAACCCCTTTCTTCCCTCAATGACCAACCCCTTCCTCCCTAGCCCCTCCCTTCCATCCTACCCTGACTCCTCCCACTTCCCCTTGGGTGGTTCCTCCTCCTCGGGGGCGTGTCTCCAAAGTGTGACCTCCCAAAACCCCACCCCTTCCGGTCGCTGCTCCTCCCTTCAGCCCTCCTCCTCAGTCGGTCCTCCAGCCCCGCCTCTTCCGGCTTCCGGTTCCCACGCCCCTCCTTCCGGTTCCCACACCCCTCCTCCCGGTTCCCACGCCCCTCCTCCCAGTTCCCACGCCCCTCCTCCTGGTTCCCACGTCCCTCCTCCCAGCTCCCACACTGTCCCATCTGGTTCCCACGCTTCGGGGACAGGAAGTGACAGGCCTGAGGACCAGAACCCGGAACAGGTAGTGATTCCCTTTGCCGCACCGGTCAGTTTTAGAGGAAGGGGAGGGAGGTACCGAGAATGGGAACCCTTCTCCTTCCAGACAAAGAGGGAGCTGTGCAAAGCCCAGAAAGAGTTCGGCAGGAGAAGTGAATACTTTAAGGGTTTATTAAAAGCCACCTTCTCCGCGAACGAGATGGTCCCCCACGACTTAAAAGAGTTGTTTGCCTGCCTCCTTTCCCCAGCTGATTATAGGCTGTGGAAACAGAGGTGGAAGAAGTCGTTAGAGGCCATCCTTCCTGAGCTGTTGTGCAGCGAGGAGTCCGCGGTTGACGCGGATGAAAACCCCCTCTCGATAGATCACTTGTGCGGTGAAGGGAATTGGGGGAAGCCGGAAGAACAGGCAAGGGTTTTACCCCGGCCTGTCTTAGCTAAGATCACGGAGGCCGCAGAGAAGGTATTTAACATCCTGCCAGGGGGGGAACCCCTGACCAACTTCTCAAATATTAAACAGTTCCCCGATGAGCCATTTACCGTGTTTATTAACCGTTTACAGGAGCAAATAGAAAGACAAGTTGATAAACCTGAGCTACAAGAGCAGCTTGTCTTAGAAATGGCTAAGGCAAACTGTAATGACATCTGCAAACAGGTTATATTTAGTTTGCCCATGTATCCACCGCCAACCTTGGACGTCCTCATTGATGCATGTGAGAAGAAAGTTCCGTTAGTGGGGGCGTCCAGGGTACCACCACCACCACAGGCGGCCAGGAGAACACCAACAGCGGCAGTGACCCAACACCCGTTGGGCCAGTTCATCCTTCCACCAGCAAGAACTACTCAGTGTTACCGATCTGGACAACTGGGTCACATGGCGAGGGACTGTCCCACCGCCCACCTACGCCAGGGGCTCGTGGGAAATGGATCTGGGGAGAGGGTACTGGAGGGAACAGCTAATAAAAAATAAAAAAACTGAGAGCGCGGCGCGAACCTGCCCCGCGCGATGCAAAAAATGGGGCAGGTATCGCGGAGGTGGGGGGAAAGAAACATCGGACGTGGCAAATTTACCGGATGCGACACCTTATCACCGTCAAAGACATCCTCTTCCGGTCCCAGCACTGGACGGTGGTAGCTGTGGACCCACTGGAGGAGAACCAGCCAGGGAATGGACGTGACTGTAAGTTTATCGCCATCGGGGACACGAGACACACACCCCCGGAGATTGAGATCTCCCCGATCACCTTCCCGGGTGGTCCGGAAGATCTCATCCTCTTAGCGCGCTGCATTCACCCACCATATTTTCTCCCAAAAGGGCAAATCATAGCTCAGTACATTCCTGTCCCAGAGGGAGTCCCGGTAGACGACCACGCACCAGGCGTCTACTGGGCAGAGGTGGTGGGTGAAAATAAACCCATCATCGACTGCAGCATCAAGCAGGGTGCGGAATCTGTCAACTTGAGGGGTCTGCTTGATACAGGGGCAGATGTGACAATCATCCCCCAAAGGAGATGGCCGTCACATTGGGAGTTGCAACCCGTGGCGGGGAAGGTTCAGGGTATAGGGGGTACTCAATTGGCGCAGGTATCTAAGAGCGTAGTACAAATTAAGGGACCGGATGGGCAATTGGCAAATTTACGCCCATTTGTTGCGGATTTTCAGGTTCCCTTGTGGGGGAGGGACCTTATGTCACAATGGGGGGTAAAGATTGAAATCCCGAAAACCCCTTGGGATTTTTAATAGCGGCCACTGTAGAGCGCCCCTTCCAGAAGCTCGATTGGACCACTGATGAAGCAATCTGGATTGATCAGTGGCCGCTTCAAAAAGACAAATTAAGGGCGCTCAACGAGCTCGTGGAGGAGCAGTTGTATAAGGGTAACATAGTAGAAACTACCAGCCCTTGGAATTCCCCGGTGTTTGTTATCCGAAAGCCGGGGAAAGACAAGTGGCGACTCCTCCACGACCTTCGTGCCATCAACAAAATCATTGTTGACATGGGGCCCCTTCAACCAGGGATGCCTACCCCGACTATGCTCCCCCGAAATTGGAATCTGGCCATAATCGACATCAAGGACTGTTTCTTTCAAATTCCCCTACATCCTGACGACGCCCCACGGTTTGCCTTCTCGGTGCCAACCCTCAACCGAGAAGCCCCAATGAGGAGGTTCCACTGGCGGGTTTTGCCACAAGGCATGAAGAATCCACCCACCATCTGCCAGTGGTACGTCTCCTCGTTGCTGTCTCCTGTGCGCAAAGAGATGGGGGAGGTCATCATCCATCACTACATGGATGATGTCCTAGTGTGCGCCCCCCATGACGATCTACTTACCCGATCACTTGACCGAGTGGTTAAGGTTTTAACATCTGCAGGCTTTCAACTCCAGGAGGATAAAGTTCAACGGATGCCACCCTGGAAGTATCTGGGTCTGCGGATTGCTGAGAGGACTGTTGTGCCTCAAAAATTGGCAATAAACAGCAATCCGAAAACCTTAGCGGACCTTCACTCGCTGTGTGGGACCTTAAACTGGGTCAGGCCTTGGCTGGGCCTTTCCACGGAAGACCTAGCCCCCCTCTTCACACTTTTGAAGGGGGAGAAAGAGCTGAGTTCTCCCAGGACTCTGACCCCAGAGGCGAGGAAAGCCCTAGAGAAAGTGGAGGATGCGCTTGTCGAAAGGCAAGCACATCGGTACGAACCGACCCTGCCTTTTGAATTCATCATACTCGGGAGAATGCCACACCTCAGTGGGCTGATTTTTCAGTGGGACCAGGGCTCTAAGGATCCCCTCTTAATCATAGAGTGGGTTTTCTTGAGCCATCAAAGGTCCAAAAGTATCACCCGGCCACAGGAGCTGATGGCTCAGCTCATCGGGAGAGCTCGAGCTCGGCTTCGGGAGATGGCTGGGTGTGATTTTGCATGCGTTCGAGTACCAGTCAGCTTGTCTCGGGACAAAGCGTCTCCAGATAGGCTGACAAAAGAAATGTTTAATCAACTACTTCGGGAGAATGAGACCCTCCAGATTGCTTTAGATAGTTTTGAAGGCCAAGTTTCGGTCCATGCCCCTGCCCACAAATTTTTCAGTTCTAAATTTGAACCGATTCCAAAAGAAATGCGGAGCAGAAAGCCCCTCAAAGCTTTGACTGTGTTCACAGACGCATCCGGGGCATCTCACAAGTCTGTAGTGACTTGGCGAGATCCCGAAACTCAGCAGTGGGAAGCAGATATTCAATATGTGGAAGGGTCTCCACAAGTTGCTGAGTTGGATGCAGTCGTCAGAGCCTTTGAGAGGTTTCCTGAACCTTTCAATTTAATCACTGATTCGGCCTATGTTGCAGGGGTAGTTGCCAGAGCAGAGCACGCTGCTCTGAAGGAGGTCTCAAACCCGAAATTGTTTGAGTTGCTTTCTAAGCTAATACATGCTGTTTCCCACAGAAAGCAACCATTTTTTGTAATGCATGTAAGGTCACATACGGATCTCCCTGGCCCGGTAGCCGAGGGAAACCAGGTAGCTGATTCCCTCGCTGCCCCTGTTTCCATGGCTCAGCTCCCAGATCTGTTCCAACAAGCTAAGCTGAGCCATCAGATGTTCCATCAAAATGTTCCTGGTCTGGTCCGCCAATTCCACCTGCGGCGAGATCAGGCCAGAGCCATTGTGGCCACATGCCCGCACTGCCAATCCACCGCAATGCCCTCCTTGGGATCGGGGGTCAACCCTCGAGGTCTGGAGAGCTGCGAAGTGTGGCAGATGGACGTAACACACGTCCCTGAGTTTGGCAGGTTTCGGTTCGTACACCTTTCCATCGATACCTTCTCAGGTGCTGTCTTTGCTTCTGCCCACACAGGAGAGAAAGCCGAGCATGTCTGTAAGCACCTAATGCAGGCTTTCTCTGTACTGGGGGTCCCCAAAGAAATAAAAACAGACAATGGCCCAGCATACACCTCCAGGAAACTGGAGGAATTCCTGCAGGAGTGGGGAGTGGAACATAAGAGAGGCATCCCACACTCCCCCACCGGCCAAGCGATCGTTGAGCGAGCCCATCAGTCGCTCAAGCGTGTCCTTTCTCATCAAAGGGAGACTGTGAAGGGCTGCACGCCACAAGAGCGGTTGTGCAAAGCCCTTTACACGCTAAACTTTCTCAATTGTTCCGAACAGGACCCTAACCCTCCAGTGGCCCGGCATTTCAAGACCAACAAGAACTACCAGTTGCAGCAGCGCCCTCCAGTGCTGGTCCGGGACCCTGAGACCCAGAAGATCCTGGGTCCTTTCGATCTGGTGACCTGGGGGCGGGGGTACGCTTGCATATCCTCGCCCCAGGGACTAAGGTGGATCCCACAAAGATGGGTGAAACCTTATGTCCCCAGACATCTAAGCAGGCCACCAGATAGGGTCGAGGATGTCAATGACGTCGTGTCCGCATGAGCCATCCCCCATCCCGAGGAGGAGGAGGAAACAACCCAAGCCCCTTTTTGTTATGTCAACCTACCTTTCTTTTCAGTTAAAGTTATGTTTTTCGTGTGTTTTGTTTTCAGAAAGAGCCATCGGAAAGATGACCACCCCGATCGTTGCACCAACCACTGCACTCCTGATGATGCTGGTGACCCAGATCAACATGTGGATCGTGCCCCAACCCAAACAAAATGTTTGGGTCATGTTGGCAAAGTCCCTCCAACGGGATGAGCTATGCCTATCCACAGGAGCAGCAGGAAATCCGATGACCACTTGCCTGGTGGGGATCCTGTTAAAGCCTAATGAATACCCGGATTCCCTGTTGAGTTTGTTCAGCGAAGCTAATAAAGGGAGGCCAGCTCAGCGAGTGGCCCGCTCTGCACTCACCTACAAGATTAAGAGGCCTGTCCAGAACCCTCTCCTACTATGGAGAGACTGGCTGGTCTTCTTGGAAAGGGCAACCGCTGAGCCCCAAGAATTTGATTTGTTAAACTCCTCCCCCGCACCCTATTGTATCCATTTCCGTTACTACCCCTCAGATCCTACTCCTTATTCTAATTTAATGCAGGACAACAAACAGTTTCAAGCAGCCTCCTGGTGCAAGAACATCGCCCATGTTAAGATGCCCTCAACCCTCAGTTCCTACCCTCTTAAGTTGCCTAAGGGCATATTTTTAGTTTGTGGGGACCGAGCGTGAGCTGGCATCCCCTCTCGCCTTCTCGGAGGGCCGTGCACTTTAGGCCGGTTGTCTTTGTTTGCGCCCAATACATCTCAAATTGAAAATTGGGAACGAAAGAATAATTCGGTCATTAAGAAGCGCAGTCTCGAAGATCTTGACCCTGATTGCGACTCTGAAATTTTTCACTGGAATAAACCAAAACGGGTTGCTGTGTCAGTATTTCTGCCATGGTTGGCTGTGGCACAAGCCCTCAGAGAATTAGGCCAATTAGAGTGTTGGGTGGTCAAGCAAGCCAATTTAACGTCAACCGCGCTGAGCGACCTCCTCGAAGACGAGGAGATAACCAGGCGAGCAACGCTACAAAATCGCGCTGCTATTGATTTCCTACTGCTCCACCATAATCATGATTGTAAAGAATTTGAGGGACTTTGCTGCATGAATCTGACCACCAAGAGTACAGACATCAAGAAAACCATCACAGAAATGAAGGGCATGATCCACCAAATACGCCAAGAGACTAATGACTGGATCAGCAGTCTTTTTTCGGGATGGCGGGTCTCCGGATGGCTCTCGTCCATTTTAAAGACTGTTTTATGGATTGTTTTCGTCGTTTTCATCGTTTTAATAGCGTTTGCAGTTTTAAGAAGATGTTTAGTTCAATCAGTTTTACATCTTGTATCCCCCTCCCCTCAAGTCAATTTTGTTAGCGCTCCTTCTCCTCCCTCTTCACCTCCTCCTTCTCCCGTACCCCAAGACTGGTTTGTTGAACCCTCTGCACCTCCTGCCGATGCAACCTCCTCTTTCTAAAAAAGAAAGGGGGAGATGTTGCCGCCTGTTAGTTTACCTTCATTAAGTATGTTTGTTCACCTTCGTTGAGTTTAGAGTTGGTTTGCCCCAGTTACTCCCCACTATCCCGATATGGTTTGTTCCCAGTTGCCTGTCATTGTAAACCTCTCCCCTCTTTCCAGATTGTTCCCCATCCATCACTTTGGTCCTACCCCCAAGCCCTATCAGTCTATGTACACCACACCTTTTGTTCTGGTTCCTTCCCTGTTCATCACCCCTTACTCGATGCCCTATTGGTTGTATGGCTATCCTCCCTCCCCCAAGTCCCTACCATTGGATTTGTGTATTGTAACCCCTTCCCACAACACTTCCCCTGCTGCCATATTATTGGTTGTTGTATGAGCCGCCCACGGGCTTTAAAACCTGGCGCACAGAGGTGCCCAGGGTCTCGGCTCGGACTTTCTCCTCGAGATCCCAGCCCTGTCCCTCATCGCCTTCTCCCTGCGCCTGCTGGAATAAACTTGTTCCTGGGAAACTGGAGGACTCCGAGCACTCTCTCTCCCTTTACTGCACCTCGTGTCGCCCTGCATACTATAGAGCCCGAGCCCAAAGGAGCTCTAGAGGTTCCAGGTCGAGCCACACAGTGCTCACCTGGTTCCCCACTCCTGCTGCTGACGCTTGGCACAAGCTAGCCGGGGCGTGAAGGGCCGAGCGGGCAGCGACACAGCAATCCTGAGATATTCAGAATTCATGCTTTTACGTCTGAGCCTGACTCCCAGCAGGCTGGGGCTGGGTGGAGCAGGGTATGCTGAGGGGACCATGACTCCAGTGCTGTTTGGGAATTCCTGTTCAACCCTGCCAGCCTGGCCTGAAGCTGCACACCCCAGTCCTCACATGCTGAAATGAATCAACATTGTTTAGTCTGCTTGAGTAACCAGCATTCCTGGGGTCAAATAAAAATTCTCTGTGAAGCAGATGGAGCAGTTCAGCCCTAATTGCCCAGCTTGCTTCAGGTTTCCACAGCTCACTTTTTTGTGCAACATCAGCTTTTGAAAAGTCAGAAAGAGAAAAGAAATAAAAAGATAATAACTAGATGAATAAAAAATCAGCACACTGAAATAACACAATTTTATTCCTGAAAAGTTTATTAAGGATCTGCTGGAGCTTCAGCTGTTTTTCTAGTTAGTCCTACAGAGGATGTGTCCAGTCCCTAACTACGTTAATCTCCTGAAAGAGTGACACAGGGTTTTTCCTGTTTTTAGGACCTGGAAGACTTTGAGGTTTATAAATATATGGGGGAGTAATTGCAAGGCACTGTCCTGTATTTATATTGGTCTTTTAATAAGTCATAAAATTACAGATGGACCATGATAGGAAAATCACTTGCTGCAGGAAAAATTCCTCAGGATACCTGGTTATTCCCAGTATCTACTGCTGTCATTTAGCAGGGGAAGACGGACAACAAGCCATGTCTGAATAACAACATGCTAATGTGCTCTCTTCCTGAGTCTGCTCTGAAAAGATCTGTGATTGATAAAGATGAAGGAATTTGAAGAGTTATTTTGGTTATTTCAGAGAAAGTTTAAAATGGAGAAAGGATTGGGGTGACTAGGAGGCTGTCATTAGCTATCACTTTCAGTGCTGTGTATTGTAGCAAAAATGATAAATGTGCCCTTTTGGTGTTCTGCTGGTGTTTAGATTTTCTGAGTCCCTCAGCTGTGAGTTGGGTTTCCATGCTGGTGGAACTGTCCTGCCTGTTGCTTGCTGGGTGCACTGGAACAAAGAGCTGAGCAGTTTATGAGAATTACCACAAACGAGTTTGTGTGGCTCAGAGTGAAAGAGAGGAAATTCATGTTTAATGTAGAAAATCTTCCCTGTGAGGGTGGTGAGGTCCTGGCACAGGTTGCCCAGAGAAGCATAGTAAATAAAGTTTCAGAATCCTTCATTTCTGCCCCATTCTTTTTCCGTAAGTTCCGGTTTGGTTTTCAGAGTGCCACCTTCTCAGCTGGTTGCCATTTGTGTCCTCCTTTCTCTCCTGCCTTCCTTTGTCTGCTCTTTTTCCCTCCCAGTGTCCCTCTTTTCCTGTGGCAGTTCCCAGCCAAAGACCCTCTCCTGATTTTTGTTTTTCCCCAATCCAGGAGGCAAAGCAGCCCTGGATGAAGTTATGGAGGCTGGCAGTGGAATGTCATTGTAAGATCTTGCTCCACTTGGGTCTCTGCCCTTTGAGAACTTTGCCTTGAAGGGTAGGAACATCTTTTCCTTGCTGGAAGCTGGAATGCCAGCCCATTGCAGTGTGTGCCATGGACCCCAGAGGGCAATTCCCGAGGCTGCCAGGGTGCTGCTCCTGCTGTGCCTCCCAAGGGAGCTGGGCAGGGTCCAGCAGCTGGGTGGGCTCCCAGAGCAGACAGCAAAGGTTGCTTTGCTGCACATTCTCCAGCTGGAAGCGGAGGGAAGAAGGGAAGGGAGTCCTGACAGAATCCTGGAGTGTTCATGACTGGAAGGGACCCTGCCCATGGTTCCACCCAGGGTTAGGATGCCATGAAGGAGAGGTGCCTCTGCCCCAGTGAAGGTGCAAATGAGACCATAGGAGGACAACAAGCAGATTTTATTGAACGTGGGTTTTATTGAGAAAGAAATGGGTGCCAGGGACATAGAAATAGGGAGGAGGTCTCAGAGGCAGAGAGTGCTCAGAAGACGATCAGGTGGAAGTAGGTGCTTTTTAAAGTCCTTCCCTGCATTCTGGGATCCCAGATGTGTATTTTAATTTGATGATCTTCTTCTTCTTCTTCCTATTTACTATTTCTTCATCTAAATCGTCTTCTTCTTTCCCTTCTTCTTCTTCTTCTTCTTTCCCTTCTTAATTGCTACTACTATTTTTTCTTCTTCGTCTTACTCTTATTCTTCTTATTCCTAATTTTTATTCCTATTTACTACTACTATTTCTTCTTCATCCTATTCTTCTTATTCTAATTAATCTTATTCACTTGTTATGCTTACTGTAATTCCTATTCTTCTTATATTAATGACTATCTTCATCTTCTTATTCCTATTCATCTTCTTATTCCTATTCCTATTCTTATTCCTAACTACTACTATTTCCTAAACTCAACGTTGATTTTTTTGGAAGAATGGTACGAGTCAGAGTTCTGCAGTCACGTCAGTGGAGCAGCACCTCTGGTCTGTGCCCATTCTTCATGGATATAATCCCAAAGGACTGGCGTGGGATCCTTTCATGAGAGGAAATGTCCCGTGATGCCAGCAGGGGAAGTTCAGACTCAATATCAGAAGCAGTCTTTCCCTGACAGAGGCGTGAGGCATTAGAAGAAGTTGCCCGGGGAGGTGGTGGAGTGGCTGTCTCTGGAGTGTCGAAGAGTTGTGGCCCTTGGGGATGTGGTTTTGCGGTGATGGCGGTGCTGCCAGGAGGCCAGTGGCACTGGGTGACTGTCGGGGTCTCTTCCCACCTTGATGACTCTGGGATTCACTGCTGAGCGCCCTGGCACCAATGTGCCCCATGGCTGCTGTTTGGGGTTGGCCACAGCGGTGACTCTGGGTGTTGGGGAGATGCCCCTGGCACAGTCCACAGTAGCCATGGCAGCTGAGGCTGCAGGGCCATGTCCAGGGCAAGGTGTGGCTCCCTGGGGCCCTGGGCCAGCTGCCATCTGTAAGCCTGGCAGCGGCGCTACTCCTGTGGCTGTGGTGCCCAGCAGGGCCAGCGGAACAGCGCCCGCAGCGCCCGCCGTGCCCGCCTGAGGAAGCCGGGCCGTTTGCTGGAGGGAGACGGCTGCTGCCTGAGGGCCTCGGGGACCTCGAGGCTGTGCAGGGCAGGCCCCAGGCTCTGAGGCCCTGCCTCAGACCCCTGCTGGGCCATGGAGGCTTGGCCGTGCAGGGAGGAAAGTGAGGCACGGAGTGACTCCGGTGCCTGGACCTCAAGCCAGGCCTCCCGAGGGACAGGCACTGGCAGCCCGTCTGCCGCAAGAGCTGCCAGGCTTTGGGCCCTGCTTTCTGCTTCACACAGCTCGAGGACGCTGACTTTGTCCAAGCTGTCCTCCTCCTGTGGCAGGGGGGTGATCCCAAAGCTGAGGATGCTCACATATTCATAGCTGTCCTGTGTGCTGCTGTTGTCTTCCTCGGTGGAATCGTCTAGGCTGCTGGAGTCCCCGTCCAGGAAGTCTCCATGGCCCAGTTCGCTGCACTCTTCCGAGTCGTACCAGTCCTGGCAGCTGCTGACCTCTTCCTGGGACAGCTCTGGCTCTGCTTGGCACTCCTGGGAAGACTCACTCTGGGTGTATTGTTCCCAGTCTTCATCATACTCAGCTGGGGTCCCCTCCTCACTCCCTTCCTCTGCTAGGAGTGACCTCCCCTCAGCGACAGCCTGCTGCTCACTGGGGCTCTGGGCTCCCGGCAGGCTGGGGGAGCAGCAGGTGCTGTGAGGGGCAGGGCCTGAGCTCTGTACCCCTGCTGATGGCATCTCCTCACTGGGGGCAGGAGAATGTGTCTGCTTCTCCTGGCTGTTCGCACTTCCTTCCCCTTGCTGGGACAGCTTTAGGGCACTCACCTCCTTCTCCCCTTGGGGCAGCTCCTTGACTGTCACCCTTTGTTGCCACTGGTAGAGGTGTTGCTGTGCCACATCTCCCCAGGGCACTCTCACAGCCACCTTCCCCTGGTGCAACTCTTGGTGACTCCCTGCTCCGTAGAGGCGAGGCTCTTGGGCCCGAAGGTCTCCCCACTGGGAAGGCTCGTCATCCACGTCAGGGTTCTTCTCTTCCGTGATGACCAAGGGCCCCTCCTTCTCCTCAGTGCCTGACTGTGGCCAGGCTGAGCCACCCACTGCCCCCACCAAGTGCCCGCTGAGGGCCTGGTCTTGCCCCCAGCTGGGCAGGGGGCTGGGTGGCTGGGAGCATTTGGGTTTTGCCTTGTTCTCCTCCATCTCTGAGATCCTGAGGCGCGAATGGATCCCGAGAGCTGCTTCCTTCTGCAAGAGTGGCTCTCACGGGACTGGGCACCTCAGGGTTCTGCGCCGGTTACACACCCTGAGTCGTGGTGGGGCTCTCTGATGTCACAGGGGTCTCTTAGCACCGCTGAGTCACAACGGGCCACACCCAGTACCCCTGCAGGTAGCAGCTGAGCCCACTGGAATCTTCATGGCTGGTGCTTCCCGGGAGGCTCCCGAAGCTCAACAGTGTGGAAGAGTGGCTAGCTAACAAAGGTCGTGTTCCCATGCAGCAATTAGCTGAGAAAGAATTAAACAACAGTAGAGTGTAGTTGGTATGAGATGTTGCAATGTCAGAAAGACCTTACTGATAACTGTGAACTGAGAACAGGACACTGTGATCAGAAGAATGTGGATTCAGCACAGATGAACGACCACAAGAATGTGGAACTAGGTGGAGTTGTCCTTAAATGAAATATCCAATAATGAGCTTGCTTTTGCACTATGTATGAGCCTAATTATTGATGTTAGATAGGGAGTTTGGAGTTGCCAATAAATGAGACTTACTGATCATTCATATTGAGTGCTGCTTGTCTCCCGCCGAACTCATCAAATGGCGCCCGAACAAATGGGACCCTTGGGACCTTTGGGACCTTTGGGACATTAAAAAGCGAAGGCCACGGGAGTCGGCGACAGGGGACGGGTCCTCCGCAGCAAGGACGGCGAAAAGCAACGGTGCCGCGCCCCAGGTGACCTCAGAGGAGAGTCCTGGCCGTAACGTGCTGCCAAACCTTGTAGGGCTGCAACAGCGCTGACGGTAAGATGGAAAGGCAAGCAGCACATGATTTATTTACCTGCTTTTTAGAAAAGCCACAGCTTAAGGGTTTTGATTTGCGCAAGGAGCTCCCTGGACTTCTTGCTTATGGGTATGCTCATTCCTTTGCCTCCCACTGCTGGGCAAACACTCCTATCTATGCTGCCCATGGAAAGAGGGAGGGAGAGTCAGAGAGAAGGAAATAATGAGAAAGAAATTCCACAGCAACGCTGAAACAACGAACAGAATCTGTTCAGTTACGGCAGGATGTGATATATCCTGAACTATTTGCTTCACTTTTGGAGTCACTCTTAACATTACAATCTTATTTAAGTTCCAACTTTGCTACCCTGGAAGAAAAGAATCCAAATTTAGATTGGTTTCCACCCAAACCAGGGGGACATGGGGGAGCACTGAGGTGTGCGCAGAGAGCGGGGGCACCCCTGGGGCAGAAGCAGTGCAGAAAAAGTTCCAAGGCCACACTGAACAATTACAGAAACAGCTGAGCAGGAACAGATGGCTCAGACAGCTTCAGAAAGAGACAAAATAGCCAAAAAGTCACAAACTATATGGTATCTAATTCAAACTTCATCACTGTAATTAGAAGTTGATAAGCTGGAATGGTCACCGTTGTTACCACCTGGCCATGAGAGATTTTCGTGTAACATAGCTTGCTTTTGTAAAAATTGTGCCCCTTTTTTCCTCTCTCAGTGAACAAGAGAGATTGAGAGAAACAACTGTATGTGTTAAACTTAACTTTGTGAGGTGTTTTTTCGGGGTTTTTTTTTCTGCAAGGGTATGTGGAGAATGTGAAGAAAGATAACAGCAGCAGAGAGCAGCAGCAGGGCGGGCAGTCCACCCCCCCCCCCCTAAGAAAAAGCACCGGGATAGTACCCAGTTTGTTAAAAAGTCATGATTCATGGGGTTTTTAAAATGTTTTTATATACCCTTTTAGAGTTAATTTTGTGTTTTAAGTAATAATGAATTTATGCAGTTGCAGTTTTTTAGAGTTTTACTGGAGAAATTATTGTGTTTCTTTGAAAGTTTAAAAAGGCTCCTTTTCAAAAAAAAAAGGTGTTTAAGGTGAATATTAACAGAAGTTACCTTGCAATAATTAGTTTTAGAACCTAAGGTTAAAATATGGTATGATTTACAGCTTCTAAGAAAACCTTCCAGTTAATGTTATCTACAAAAGAGATTTGTGGTTTAAAAAAAAAATAATTAGTTAAGAGAACTTTACTGTACAAGACAAAGTTAAGTTAAAGTATATATTACCCATTTGCTTGTTTTTCCCACAATTTTAATAAGGTAATTTCAATGTGAGTCCTTTTGTTATATAAAACACATATAACTGCATATATACCAATTTGGATTTTGGATTTTAGTTTAAGAATTAGACTTAATGTTTCTGAAAAGTGCTACAAAAGCTGAATGGCAACTTGCCAAATCCTGTGTTGTGGTTTTTCTCTAGAAAAACTGCACTTTAAAATCCTAACCAATTTAAGCAAGGCAAATTCCTATTATGAATAAGTATTTTTAGTACCATTTACAGTTATTGTGAGTTATTCTCAAAGCTAGATGACATAGTATTGTGATGGATTTGTTATGTTTTTATAATCTTTATAGTGAATCTATGTTACTGTTATATTGTGTTTAAAAGGTGTATATCAAACCTTTAGTTGCCTCTTTGTAGTAACAGAATAAGATTAAGTTATGTTTTTATTTAATATAGATTAAGTGTTAATAGAATTAAGAATAGTCAAGTTTTATTATATTTAGGCTTGAATGTTTTTAAGTTTTATAACTTAGATATTCTTTTAAGGTTAAGTTTGTTACTTCCTTTTGTCATAAATCATTATTGTTAGGTTTAAATATTGTTTAATTTAAATTGTTTATGTTTTATTGGAGACACTTGTCTAAACTGTAAAGTATAGTTATTTTCCTAGAGAGATGAAGATAGCCACAACTGAGAAAGCTGTGACAGAACACTGATGAACACCTGCTTGTGGATAGAAGGGAATGCAGTCTGTGACACCCTTGACTTCATCAGGAGTTCTATTGGTTGTTGCAATCTCTGCAGTTTTTGTTTGCCATAGTTTTCTTATTTTTCAGTGTTTCCAGAATTTTAAGAAGATGTACCATTGCTGAGGCACAGCTGCCATGGGAGAGGCTTCAGATTAAACCAACTGCTGCATGGTTTAATTGGTCTGGTACCTGAGGCTTCTGATCATTTGCTTTGTACAAATGCATTTTGCTGCATGGTTTAATTGGTCTGGTACCTGAGGCTTCTGATCATTTGCTTTGTACAAATGCATTTTAACAATTTGCTGTGCTGTAAGCATCTCCTAGCTGCTGCTATTGAGAACCTTGTTTTAGAAATGAGTTAAGAGGCATCTTTCCAGTTTAAAGCCAGGCCCTGGCCAAGCCTTGACTTTACCTGGACAGAATGTTTGCCAGCAGATCCAGATGTTTTCTGTACCAAATCAGTATTTGAGTCACTTTTTGACTCAGCAATTTGACCCTATTAATATGACAGCTGGATCAATTTTGAAGTGGGCTTGGAGAATCATTTCCGGAGGTGGTGATCCAATCCTTCACTGATGATTTTTTGTTTCTGTTTGTTTGCTAACTATGGGATGCTGGTGCAGTGTTTTAGTAATTAATAGTAGTTTTATATTACATATGTTATTAATAATGTTTATGATTTAATTGATTTTTTAACTGCTATAGGTTCTTAATCCTTGTATATATGGGTTTGTGTTGATGTTGATGTTTATAACAGAAGTACATCTCATTTTTTTTTTTTTTAAGAAAACAGGGAAAATTGATATCCTAAAAGCATTTTGATTAGTGTAATTCATTAACTTCAAGGGGAGAAGTGTCTGTGTTTTGTTGGCAGGTTCAAAAAGGTCACCTGTCCATCTGACCAGACTGTGTGCCTCTGAACACACGAGATCCAGTGAACAGAGAAGTCACCACACAGCCTTGGTACTCCAGACATGGATCAGAAGTGGAGCTGTCAGGACACAGTTGTGTCTGAGCACTACACAGACAGTTGCCAACAGAGATTTTATGTTGTTATTATGACGTTGTGTCTCTACCAATTTTTCAGTTATCCTTTGTTTTAAGATTTAGAAGGATGTGAAGAACAACATGAACATCAAAGCCCTCAGTCACCGATCAGCTGCCAGCTGACATCAAGGGAGCAGTGAACGTTCCAAGACTGAATTGTGTTAAATCATAGTCTGTTTGTGAAGGAAATTCTGTAGAAGATCTAAGAAAAGTGTAGAGACTCCATCTAACTGTATATAAAGCAAATTGTAGTTGTGTGTTTACCCTTTCAGCAAATTGCTTCCACACTTAGACTACATATATACCAGAGCATGTGTGGTAAAAGTAGTTAGATAATAGTTTAAGAGTTTAGCCTGTGTAGTAATTGTTATGTTAGTATAAAGTATAAGCATTTCCCCCTTCAAGAGGTAGTGTAAGCATCTTTGAAAGTTCATTTAACGTTAAAGTTTAGCTGTAAGTTTGCAAGTATGGTGTCATTTACATGGAACAAACTGCTTATGGTAATTGTGTTGTGTATAGTCCTGACCAACTGTCTGCTAACTAACATCCAAAAGTGACAGAACATATGGGTCACTCTGGCACATTGAACTGGCCAAAGGTCAATGTGTTTGAGCCTAGCCACACCTGGAGATCCTTTTCACACCTGTCTCATAGGAATCCCTGAATGGGATCCTCCAGCATTTAAAGGTTTAGTTAGAAATGAGACTTGACTGAATCAATTTGCAATGTTGCAAGAGTGCAATTGCACTGTTGGCTTCACATTAAGACAACTTGAAGCCTGCTGGCAAGCAAAAATTACCAAAGTTCTCAATGTTACCATAGGGCCCCCCAGAAGAATTAGATTTGTTAGGTTCCACCAATACCTCAGGTGGATGGATAATGTTTGAACCCCCAACAAAACGTCATTCTAACAAAGTAATGCAGCACTGGGCTGCAGACAACCCTATAGCTGATCTCGTTACTACCATTGAAAGTAAAGCCTTTATTAGTGGTGCAATCTCACAGAACAATTACCAAAGCGATTAATTAGTTCCATATTCCTAATCTGTGGAGATAGAGCATAGAATGAGATTCCTGCTAATCCACATAGAAAACTCTGTTATTTTGGGAAACTTACTTTGTTTCCATCCAAGCTTACACCAATTGCTGAATGTAGTTGATAAAATAAAAAACATCAGTCAGTCAAAGTGAAGCCTGAATGAATTAAAGCTTAGCAACTCTAAAAAGGCTCGCTTGTTAGACTAAGAAAAAATTGAACTTAACATCCACAATGTTAAGTGAACTTTCAGCTGATGTGAGTAGTGTATGTCATGCAGTATTACAAAATCGAGCCACAATTGACTTTTTGCTCTTAGCACAAGGACGTGGTTGTGAGGAATTTGAAGGCATGTGCTGTCTGAATCTTACTGATCATTCAGTTTCCATCCATGGGCAACTGCAGCAGCTACAGGATGGGTTACATGCCCTGAAAGAAGATAGTGACCCCATTGGAAGTTGGTTCTCCAGCTGCGGCATCACTGGATGGTTGAGGTCTCTTGTGCTAGAAGGGGGACAGACTTTACTTATAATGTTAATCGGGATGAAAGTCTAAGTTGTGTGTTATCTTGGCTTCATGAAACTATAGAATGAGTCACATCCAAAGCCTGGTTTGTGCAAAAAGAGAAAGGGGGAACTGTTGCTATATTTTATATATTAGTAAAGGCCTGTCTGCACAAACCAGCCTTTGAAATAAGTCGTGATATTAAGGGCTGAAATCCTTGAAACTTGCCTGCAGAAGAGAGAGTAAAGCAAAACTATATCCTTGTGTACAAGGATAAGAATGTAAACCTGTGTGTGTTAGCCAATAGTAGCTTGCTCTGCCCGCAGACCCTGTAGAACCCTATAAAAGGTGTGTTAATAATAGAAATAAACGGCATTCACAATTACTTCTGTTAAGACTGGTGAACAGCTCGGGGGTCTTTCAACACCAAACTATGTTGAGATGGAAGAGAAGAAAAAGCCCCAGAGATGCCGCACAAGGAGGGTCTGCAAATCCAGTCCAGGGAGCTGCGAGGAGGAAAGATCCCCCCAGTGCCAGGAACACGGCCAGAGATCCAGCCGGAGCTCAGAGCAGGGGGAAAAGCCCCACAAGTGCTTGGAGTGTGGGAAGGGTTTCAGGTGGAGCTCTGAGCTGATCCGGCACCAGGTGATTCACACTGGGGAAAAGCCCTATGAGTGTGGGAAATGCGGGAAGAGCTTCACCAACACAGCTTACCTGATGAAACACCAGGTGATCCACACTGGGGAACGGCCGTATGAGTGTGGGAAATGTGGATAGAGCTTCAGAAGTATCTCTGACCTGATGACACACCAGGTGATCCACACAGGGGAACGGCCCTACACCTGCTTGGAATGTGGGAAGAGCTTTGGGTGGAGCTCCTACCTGAGGGCACACCAGCTCATCCACACTGGGGAGAGGCCCTTCGAGTGTCCCGAGTGTGGGAAGAGGTTTCAGCGCAGCTCTGATGTTCTCAAACATGAGCGGATTCACACAGACGAGAGGCCCTTCCGCTGCCCCGACTGCGGGAAGAGCTTCCAGTACAACTCCACCCTCACCGTTCACCGGCGCATCCACACTGGGGAGAGGCCCTACGAGTGTCCCCAGTGTGGGAAGAGCTTCTCACGGAGCTCTCACTTGTCCCGACACCAACGGAGTCACCAGTAAGGGAAGCCCTGCGAGTGCCCCGAGTGCGGGAAGAGCTTCGTGCGCTGCTCCAGCTCCATCCCCCATGGGAGGATGGGCGTTGGATGATCCCCAGTGACCCCCGTTGGGCAGAGCCCTGGTGATCCGTGGTCCTGGTGATGCGTGTTGGGAAGACACCTGGCTGGGAGGCTCCACATCTTCCTGGCTCCTTATGGGCACCTGGATGAAAGCAGGGGAATGAAAATCCAACAGGATACAGAATGACAATGGGAATTGTTGACTTTCAATCTTCAAGAACCTTTTGCCTCAGGAGCTGTGTGGGCAGAGAAAAGGGGGTGACACCGGGCTTGGGGGCCCAGAGGGGAGCACACACACTCTGTGGAGGGGAGGACACGACCCCCGTGACCCCACCTCACCTTCCTGCACAGGCAGAAGCCGAGCCCCAGTGCCAGGAAGATGAAGGCCAACGTGGAGCCCCCGGTCCCCGTCAGCATCTTGCTGCGGGTGGCATTTCACTCATCCCTGGGGCAACTGCCGGGGTCAGGACCCCCAAAACCTCTCACAGACATCCCAACCTCCTCCAAGGACCCTCCCAGTCTCTCCCAGCCCACCCAGGACCCTCTGAAACCTCTTTTGGAGTCACTAATTTTAAACAATTAAGAATTAGAGAAAAATTAGAGATTATGGCTAGAGATAGGCCTTGCTGGAACTAGTCAGAGTTAATGATTTAAGTGAGAAGCAGGATTTGAGTTAATGAATCTTGAACTTAGGTAAAAAATTACTTGTCATTGTATGTTTGGTCAGCTGTGCTTATAATGTGAAAAGAGAAACTGATAAACGGGTTCAGGAAGATCACAGACCTTACATCTGGAAACCCATTTAAAAGTCACAAGGAAGGAAATTGGAATTGTACCAAATGTTATTTGTAATGTCAACCATTGTAAAGGTAGAAAGGTGAGAGTGAGGAAGAGTGGTTTTCCTTCATCTCTTGATGACCACTACATGCCAAAATGACCCCATCCTCAAATTAAGGAGCCCACCATGCAGGCATAATGACTTTTTAAATCATTACCATGCATTTTAATCAAACCTGGGGAATGGGAAGTGTTAGCATTATGCATATGCATTAGTATTAATATGTATTAGTATTTTAGATATTTTAAGACTTCTGTAAATAAATAGACACTGGAATCTTTTGTGAACTTGCAGTGCATATTAAGGCGTGAGTCCCACACTCACCCAGTGCTGTGATTAAACATCCACTTTGTAACTTTAAACTGTTGGAGAGGTTTTTTTGTCCATTAACAGATTGATGTTGATACCAGATCAGTATCACTATTTTGGTAAATCACTGCCAGTCTCTTCCCAGCCTCCCCAGGACCCACCAGAGCCTCTCCTGTTCCTCTCAGGATCCCACAGCCCCCTCCCAATTTCCCCCCACTGCCCCTGGACCCCCAAACCCTCTCCCAGTCCCTTCCCAGCCCCACCAGGACTCATCAAGACTCCTTCCAGTCTCTTCCCAGCACAACCAACCTCATCCCAATCCCTGCTTTCCAATCCCCAATCTCCTTCCAGCTCCTCCAGGCTCACTCAAATCCCTCCCAGTGACACCCAGCACCCCCAAACTCCCTCCCAGGGTCCACCAGCACCCCCAGAACCCCATCCCACCCTCCCCAACATCCTTCAAACCCCTTCCCAGCCATCCTAAGCACCTCAATCCCTTCCCCAGTTTAAACCAGTCTGTCTCAAACTCCCTCCCAGTTCCTCCCAGCACACCCCAATCCCCCTCTGGGCCCCCCCAGTGCCTCCCCCGCTGCCCCCGGCGCTGTGGGGGCCGCGCCGTGCCCCAGTGCCGGCTCAGGGCGTGCTCCAGGCTGCCGTGCTCCACCTGGCAGCTGGAGCTGAGCCCGCATTGCCGGGGGCGGTTTCCAGCAGCACCAGGAGCTGCTGGCTTCAGCTCAAGGGCACCAGTGAGATGGACATGCTGGAGAACCTGGGAGAGAGTGGGGACACACTGGGATCAGCTGGGTGTGAAATGGTGCCAAGGCCAGTCAGCTCTTCCTCAGCTCCACGCCAGGAGTGGAACACACCTCAGGAGCAGGATGACCCGAGGTGTGGCTTAGAGCAATGCTCTACAGCACTTAACAGCTGTCAGACACAGTGTGGAGGCAAGAATGGGGGGAAGGTATTTTTTTTTGGGTTTTGGTATTGGGTTTCAGGGAAAGGCTTAACCTCCCAAGGGTCCAGGGACAAAAGACACAGAACACAAGCGTACAGCAATTTATATATGGGGAGGGCCCAGGGGTGGATACAAAACTTCAACCAGTGAGGGATATCCTGGGGAGGGGAATAGGACACATGGACCAATGGGGTGCTGTGGATTAGGGGATTTCCAAAGGGGACGTCCAAGCAGGGGGTTGGCATAAGGCAGGATTGACAGGGGACATTTGGGAACAAGGGGCAGGGTGGACAAGATTGATATGGAAGGTGCTGGAAAAAGGGGTTGGGATACAATGATGGGCAGGGCAGGGGAGGAGATAACTTTGGGTTAAACCAACAAAGCAGGGGGGTAACAGCCTGGCTCGGCTGCAGGGGGGTCCCAGGGTGTGAGGATGGGGGGTTTGGGAGGGTTCCAGTCCTGGATACAGGGGTGCACGGGGGTCCTGCTGCAGCGGAATGGGAGTTCAGGGGGATCCCTTCCTCTGTTCTGGGGCTCAAGGGGTCCCGGTGCCTGAAAATGGAGGTTCAGGGGGGTCCCAGTGCCCAGGAATGGGGGTTCTGGGAGGTTTCCATTCCCGAGAATGGGGGTTCAGGGGATTCCAGGTTCCAGATAAGGGGGTGCAGGGGTTTTTGGGGCCGGGGAAGGGGGTCCCAGGGGGTCCTGGTGCCCCGAAATGAACGTTCAAGGGGGTCTCTGTGCCCAGGAAGGGGAGTTCGCCCAGAAATGGAAGCGCAGGGGTTCCCCATTCCCAGTGTAATAAATGGAATTGATTCGTGCTAACTAAATTGTAACTGTTATTAAAGTTATTATTAGAAACTATCAAGAATCAGTGTTATAAAGCAGATGTACCCCTTTGCAGAAGTTACATGTCAAAATTAAAGTACAGGATGTAGTTTAGAAAATAAATGGTCAGTAAAACCAGAAAAAGGAGGAAACTTATGGGAAACATTAATGAATATGTATAAGCATACAGTATATAAGTTTAGCTTGAAGTGCTTTGTTTCATATGTGAGGTGAGGTGAGAAGACCCCCCCACACCCCGGTCGATTTTGATTATGCCTTAAGCATTTGTAACCACAGGCCAATTATATTCACACATATATATATATATATAAAATATGTATCTGATTATATCTACTAAATTGTATCTCTTTTTTACTAAATTGTATTCTTTTACTAAATTCTATTCTTTTATTATTTTGTATCCAATTTATTAAGCTATGTTATCAATTAATTAAATTTGATTGTTTGGAAATTTGAAAGTCATTTATAACACTACTATATCAAAAGCAGTTCAAAGTGATTACAAACTGTGCTATATCAACATCGTTGTGATTATAATAATTTGGAAAAGCCAACACATAATAGCGAAGGTCAACAACAACATAGTTCTTTATCACAAACACAGGGCAGGTTTTTCCCTTGCATGGAGCACTTGGGCCTTCCCCGGGCCCCTTCTGCCCTCCCGCAGAACCAGAGGCATTTTCCAGCGCACACAGTTTGTAAGCAAGAGCCGGCTGCAGCCCAGAAGGCTCCAAGCGCCTCCTTCCAGGCTGACTCTGCAGATGCCGAGGCTGCTCTGGGCTCTGCCAGGCTCTGCTGGGGCTCAGCTCTGGGCGAGGCTGGGCCCGCTCTCCCCTCGCAGTGCTCCGGGCAGCTGAGTCACAGCGGGAGAAGGACAGGACACCTCAAGGGATTGAGGTTTAACAGAGATTTTATTCAAATAACTGCCATAACAAACAGGCTGTCCTAACTTCCCTAACTAACTAACTAACAGTGCCAACTATCCTAACTAACTACTTCTCCTAACTACTAAAACGAAAAGTTGGCCTCCTGTGCTTCATCTCCTCCTGCGCTGCTCCCTCAGTTGCTTTGCTGCAGTGATCAGAGGGGTCAGGCTGGAGAGAGGCTTGGCTGATGACAAAAATGGGTGCTGCCCAAGGGATAAAAAAGAAAGAAATGAACTGTTACTTTCCAGACTCAAGTTCCTCACAGGCTCTGTTGCAACAGGACAAAGGGGAATGGTTTGAAAGTCAAGAGAGGAAAGCAGGCTCAGATTAGATGTAAAGAAGAATTGCTGTAGCAGGAGAGTGGGGAAACACTGAGAGAGGGAGCCCAGAGATGTGGGAGGTGGCTCCTCCCTGGAAACATCCAGGCTCAGGTCAGGCAGGGCTCTGAGCCACCTGATGTGCTTGAAGATGTCCCCGCTCGTGGCGGGGCACCAGCTCCAGATGAGCTCGACAGGAGCCTGCCAAGCCAAAGCAGGCGAGGATTCTGCTGGCTTTGCGTGTGAAAAGCAGCGGGACTGGAGATGATGGGAGGGGGGCCCCACAAGAAAAGCCCTCCCTGGCGCTGCCGTTTCCCCCGCAGCCGCTTGGCATTCACCTGCAGCAGCTCCTGGGCAGAGAAGCGCCGCTCCTCGTCCGGCTCCAGGCTGCACTCGAGGAAGTCCCGCAGCAGAGCCGACAGGCGCCTGGGCTCCTGCAGCTGCGGGCTCCCGTTCTGCCGGATCAGAGCGCGGGCCTGCAGGAAAAGCAAACACAGCGCTCTGACAGCTTCCTCCACACCCACACGTGCTCACATCCAGCCCGCTTTCTCTGCCCCAGCTCCCCGGGCACTTTCCTCCCTGGCACAGATGCTGCTGCTCACAGCTCATTCTTCTGGGCCAGCCAAAAAACCCAAACCCTGGCGCAGCCACAGCCATTGCAACATCCAAATGATCTTGCCTTCAGAGCCGATTGCATTGGCTGACTTTGTCAGCAGGAACTCCATCAGAAATAGCCCATTTTGCTTCTCCAAATACAGACACCAGCTTTACAGGCCATTTTCAAGAGTCAGTGTGGTCTGCCTGTGTTATTTCAAGGGATTCTTACATCAAATGCATCTCTGCAGTGCCACTGACCCTCAAGTAAAAGCATTCCTGATGCCCCATGCCAGAAACTGCCAGGCAAGGAACAGCAGGTTTGTGTGGCTGAAAGCTCAGCCTTGGTGACACAGAGAAAGTAAAAGGAAGGAAAGAAATATGTTAGAGTGTGGGGATGTTAAACAATCATCTTCATGTTTCAGTATAGTTTCCCAGTGAGAAGAGCCAGGGGGGAGTTCATCTCACAAAACCTCTTTTAGAAACTCCTCCAGAAATCTTGTTGGGTTTGGGTGTGGGTGTTGGGGTTGGTTTGGGGTTTTCTGCAAGACAACATTAGAGCTGATGCACTTGCTTCATGTATTTGGGTCATCCTCACAAGAGCTGCAACAACTTAAATCCCAAAGCAAATTGTTGCTGGAGGCTGCAGAATATTTGTCTGTGTTCAGGCTCAGGTGCTGTGGGAATTCCCTTTGCGATGTGCAGAAACCTCCAGCTGCTCCTCCCAGTGCAGGGTCACCCTGTGCTCACAGGCCTCTGCAAAGCCTGGAGAATTTGCCTCTTACCATGGCCCCCGTTTGCTGGAAGTAAGGAGGTTCTCCTTCCACCATCTCGATGGTCACAATGCCAAAGGACCAGATGTCCACCTTGGGGCCGTAAGGAGAACTGGTCACAACTTCTGGGGCCATCCAGTGAGCAGTGCCCACCATGGAGCTGCACTGGTCCTGCTCAGGGCTGAGCTGAGCGCAGAGGCCAAAATCAGCTGAGGACAGAAACAAGCACTGTCAAAGGCAGCTGCAAGGAGGAAACCAAGCACAAAGATTCCCCACTCTCAGTCTGGGAATGCAGTGCTGAAAGATTCCCCACTCTCAGTCTGGGAATGCAGTGCTGAATCCAGCTGGAAACATCTTCAGGGCTGTAGCCAAGGAAAGATGGAACTGGACCCTTAAAGAAGCCCTCAGCCTTCATGCTTAGCTTTTACTGATTTCCTTTGAAGCTTTAGATTGCAACTCCTGCCCCTCTGGGAGGGCCATACCCAGAGCAAAGGCACTCCTGACAGCCTGCTCCTCTCCTGAGCTCTCTGCACGGGGCAGCCGCTCTCAGCTGGCAGCAGGGGCCGGGCAGTGCCACCAGCAGCACTTGTGGGGCTCTGGCCCTCACTGGGAAGCAGCCCCACAGCCGCACCCCGGGAGCGCCGTGCCTGGCCAGGAACACCCACCCAGCTTGACAGAGCCGTCCATTCCCAGAAGGATGTTGGAGCTCTTCAGATCTCTGTGGATCACCCGGATGGAATGGAGGAAATCCAGGCCCTGCAGACACTGAGAGACAACAAGAAACACGAGGGAAAAAATCAGAGGCCGGAATATATCACACAAGAAAGGACAGTTTAGAATTCTGCCAGCAGCAACTTTGCTGTGACAGCCCAGGAGTGCAGTGCAGACAAGCTCCAGGCAAAAGGTTCAAGGCAAAGCTGAGAACAGGAAATCAGATCCAAAAAAGACAGAGAGTACCACAACAGCAGGAAAGAACACAAGAACAGAGTAGAAATGCAGTGATATTTGCAGGCCATTCACTTCAGAGGCTTTTTCCTCTCCAGCTCATAAAAACAACAGAGAAACAAAGGCCTGAGCATGGAGCCACTCTGCTCTCACAGCCTCTTTGGAAGGACCACGGTGTCCCAGCCATGGGAAGCACAAGCAGGATCCCTCACCTCCTGACTGACAGCTGCCATCTCTCCTTCAGCCATGCGTGTCTGTCTGACAACGTCCTGCAAAGTTCCTCCATCCATGTATTCCATCACCAGCCAGAGATCTCCATCAACAAGGAAGCTGGAAGAGGAGAACAATGGCACAGAGATGAATGTGCATTGCTCAATTCACCCAGGGAAAAGCCCAGAGTGGAGTTTTGTTCCCAGGTCACTTGTCAATGAGGACAGAATCAGATGGAGAGACATTCCTGCCAGGCTGCACAGGCCTTGGAATCTGCCCAGGCTAAAGGAGAAGGAGGCACCCGGGAGAAAGGAGAGGCCTTAGATGGCAAGCAGGTGAAAAATGCACTTTAGCAACAGCCCAGCTCAATGTGGAACCACAACACTTGTCCCCAGCTGCTTCAGCATCTGAACTCATCAGTTCCACCATTCCCTCCGGAACAAGGCAACACAACTTCCAGAGTTATCCAGGGGAGGAGGCCGTGCAGAACTTGGGGCAAAAGCAGTCAAATGCTTGGAAAACCTTGCACAAAGTCCCTTCAGAAACAGACAAGGCCATGGAAAAATGGGAAAATGAGGCATTTCTGGGAACAAGAACCTGGTCTTCCTGGCATCTGCAGCAATGGGACAGGGCTGGGAAGAAGAAGCCAAGGAAAATAATTTCTACCAGGGTTTATCAGCACTTGCTGTAAAACACAGCAAATGGGGTGAAGTTGAAGAAAAAGGCAAAGCAAAGCAACAAAAGCACATGGAAGGAGTGAAGTGCCAGGCTGTTGTTCTGGGAAGATATGGCCGGGTCAGGCATTTTCAGAACAGGCTACAGACTGGGGATGCCAGGAAAGATGAACACAGGGCCCGTGCACGGGAGAAGACCTGAAGCACTCACCTGTCCAGAGAGCTGACAATGTTGGGGTTCTTCTTGTCCTTCAGGACCACGACCTCATTCACAGCTCGTTCCCTGTTGTGCCCTCTGAGACTCATTTTCTTGATGGCCACCTGAAGGGACATTGCAGACCTTTAACTGGAGCAGTCTGTGGCAGGAGGCCACAGCAAACACAGAGCGAGTCTTCTTGGAGCGAGCGAGCCGGGCTGTGCCAAACTGCCTTGGGATGGGACACCAGAGCTCAGCAAGTGCCATTCCCACAGCCCATTGCTCTGCTCGCTGGGGCTGTTACAGGACTCATGGCCAGAGACATTTGGCTCTGTAAGCTCTGCAGAAATGCTCCCTCAGCTGTCAGCCTCCAAGCTCTAACAACATTCTCTGCACCTACAGTCTTCTCAAATGGCCTCAACACTCTTAGGATTATTATTCCAACACATTTTGCAAGCAGGAGGTAATTCTGTTTCTGTGCACACAGAGCAAAACAGCCGGGAACCCTTTAGCAATTCTATGGCATTTGGCCAGGATTTCAAATGTCCCTGCCCTGTTTGGGATAGCACAACAAAGCAAACGTGCACATCCATTGCTCAGATAATCCCTGTCCCAGCTGCTACTGACACCAGACCCAAACACAGCTGCAGGGTTTAGGAGAGAGCTTTGCTCTGCACATCCATCTTCTCATTTCTCTCCTGTCTGTGGGAACAGCTGCAGTAGGACTAAAACCCCAAACTGAGCCCAAGCAGGATCTCTCCTTAATTAGGCCTTGAGGTATCCTGATGAAACTGAGGATGATAAAATTGCTAAACAGTGTTCCTGTCCGAGGCTGGGATGAAGGTAAATTGGGCCTCAGTCTCCACCAGCTGATGCATTCACACTTTTAGACATGAAGACCAGGCCAGCGTGTCCTGCTCTGACAGACACCGCTGCCCTCCTTGCCTTCCTTTGGGCACTTGAGAAGGACCAAGTCTGTCCCAGCTGTGCTCTGCAGGCTGACCCTGCTCTGCCTTCAGAGGAGCAGCCTGTGCAGGAAAGCTCTGCTGGGCCCCACAGCTCCAGCCACAGCTCCCAGCAGAGGGGAAAGCCCTCGAGAGCTGCCAGACGTGCTGGGCATGTTGACACTGACCTCTCCTCCCGTGGCCCTGTCGAGTCCTTTGGAAACGGTTCCAAAAGCCCTGGAGACAAAACAGCAGAGAAGAAAGAAGCAGCGCTTTAGGCCCTGGCAGTGAAAGCCAGCCCAGACAGGAGATCTCTGCTGCCTGCAGCGTTCACAAAACACCCGAGTGCATCCATCCTTCAAACAACAGCACAGCAGCCACCAGCCCTCTGCCATGCAAGGTGTGCAAGAGAAAACACAGCTATCAATTCTGATCAGCACTGAGAGGCAGCAGCATCGTACCCCAGTGTCTGAAGGGGTTTGGAGCTCTCCTGACTTCTCACTGGATCCTGCACCAGCAAAATACCTGGGCCCTGCTTGTGCAGAAGTAACTGCCTTGCCCTTACCCTTGGCCAATCTGCTCCAGTTCCAGGTATTTCTCGGCAGGCTCCCCCACGCTCACGGTGTTCCCTGAAAGAAACCAGGTGGAAGATGCTCCCTCTCAGATGAGAGCCAGAATGCAGCCCCACTCCCTGGGGCCGGGAGCCCCTTGCTCTCAGCTGGGGAAGGACAATAAATGACCCTGTGCCATTCAGCTGCAGAGCAACCCCGGGTGCAGCTGATGCTGAGACACACACACAGCACCCTGCTCTGGCACACAGGAACAGAGCAGACGTACTCAGCTGCATCAGGCTCCACTCCTCGCTCCCCTCTGGCTGCAGGGCTGTGCTGCTGTCAGAATGTTCAGCCCAGGATCCTGCAGCACAGGGAGCTTCGGTGTCCTCTTCAGGAGCAGAGGGAGGTTCTCCATCTTCTTCCCAAAGCAGTGCAGGTTCCTCATCCTCTTCCCAAAATGCTGCTGGTTCACCCTCCTCTTCCCAAGCCACAGGACGTTCTCTGTCCTCATCCCACACCGGGAGATTGCTGTCATCCTCGTCCCATGCCATGGGAGCTTGGCCATGCTCATCCCACACCAGGGGACATCCACCGTCCTCGTCCCCCACCGGGAGATGTCCACTGTCCTTGTCCCACACCGCGGGAGCCTCGCCGTTGTATTCCCAAACCGCGGAGTGTTCGCCCTCGTCTCCCAGAACAGCGGGAAGTTCACTGCTCTCTTCCTCCTCTTTGGCCTCCTCTTTGCAAGCAGAGGGAGCCAGAGGAGGTGCTGATGCTGCTTTGGTGCCCTGTGGACAGACGGGAGCGTGAGGGACGAGAAGTTCTATCTCAGTTATCACCTTCTTTATCCTCAGCTACACATCCAGCTGCACTAAGCAGAAATAGGGTTCAGAGCTGTTCAAACTAACAATGGGCTAAAGCCGACATTGCCACTTATTGTTGGGAATTCCATATTCCAGCATGGCTAAAGCCAGCAAGCAATCTTCTGCCTGCAAAACCAGTCCTGCAGCTCTTCAAAAGCTCTTCAGCAGAAACAGAGAAAACTGCCAGGGATCTCTTTGCTGCTGCTGCTGCTGCTGCAAAGACACTGACAGGAACTTTCCTTCAGCCTCCCAGGCTGGCACTCGGCTGCCACACGCCAAGCTCACAACTTGCTGCACAATTCTGAACACCAAAGCTTCCTTTGCCACTCACCGAAGGAGGAGCTGCTGGGGATCCACGCGTGAGGTGCCCTGCAACGGGAGAGGGAACGTGAACCAGATGTTGTTAGGAAAAAACTGCCTGTGGTGGGAAATGAGCAAGGCAAGCCCGGGAGAGCATTTTGCTTTCACAGCATCCCTCCAGGAGCCACAGGCCCTTCACACAGCAAGCAAGAGAGCAGCACAAAATACTGGGCTGTGTCAGCTCTTGGCTGGAGCAGCAAACGGAGGGAGTTCCAGGCTCCGCTGCCACAGACTCCCCGCTTGAGGGAACAGAACCCCCCCAGGCCTCATTGCAAATGCTGTGCACGCCCCGCTGGCTGCAGACACCCCCTTTTTCAGCTGCAGCTGCTGGCAGGAGCTCTCCCAAACCAACCCTGTCCTCATGGCAATTTGGTTACAGAGTCAACTCCGTTCCAGTGGAAGAACAGAAAGCACACAGCAAGCCCAAAGCCACAGAGGCTGCACCGAGGGAAAACCTCAACTTACGTGCCAAGTGGGTTAAAAAATACCCCGAATAAGCCACAGAGAACAGAGTGCCAACTGCAGCAACCACTTGCTGCATCATTTTGGCTGCGCTGCACACGTCTGCAGACTGTACCCCTGCAAGCACAGAAGGACACCCGTCAGGGGCTGGGCTGGCTGCTGAGAATGCCTCAGGCAGGAGGATCCTCTGGCAACGAGCAGGCGCCCAGAGCCGCTCTGGACACTGAGGCCTCCGTGTCCCACAGCAACGGGAACACCACGGGGACGTGGCAGCGCTCCTGTGACACCACAGCAGCCGCTCACGCAAAAACCGCCTGGAAGCTTCTCCTGTGTCACAAAGGAGCACAAAGAATCCTCCCAGGGCACGGCCTATTGCCCAAAGGATCCAAGAGGAACTCTGAAAATGCAGCAAACAAGGACACCCCATAGCCCAGCCTGAGCACTGAGGAGGAACGAGGACAGCACCAAACCAGAGCAAACACGACCTGTAGTCACTGATACTGCTGGATAAAACCAGCAAGGCTTGTTCCATCTGGAATCTTTGTTCTAGGTCTAAAAACAAGCAAGGTTCTCCACTGTAAATATACAGAAGGCAGGAACTGGGGAGGAGATGGGATTGGGAAGGAGGAGGAGCAGGAGGAGGGAGAAAGGAAAAGGAGGAGCAGGAACAGGAATAGAAGGAGAAGCTGGAGGTTCCAGTGCCCCCTGTGTCCACAGCACCCCCGGCCACGGGCCCATCGCCCCCACCTCATCCTGCAGGTGAGCAGGGAGGGGGAGCTGGTCCCAAATCTGTCAGGGGGTCCCTGAGAGGGTCTTTTAATTGGGGTGTGTTTGGAATTTGCAGATTACGGAATTGAGCCCCAAATATTGTCTGGCATCCCTGGGAGGTTTTTTTTCTCTGTGTGTGTAGGTTTGGATCTTGCAGGACCCCAAAGCTGAGCCCCTCGGGGGATCTTTGGGGTCCACATGGCCATTGCCCAGTATTGGCTGGGGGAGGACATTGGTCCTGGGGACCCCTGGGAGAGCAGAGGAGAGGAACCCCTGGGACCCCCAGAGTGGGGAGAGCAGAGAGGGGCGATCCCAGAGCTGGGGGATCCTGGCAGCTTGGAGAAGTGGGAGCCTGGAGAGGAGAGACTCCTGGGATCCCTGGGATCTCAGCAGAGATCAGGGGAGAAGGGACCCCATGGACCCCCAAAAGCCCCTGGATCATCGCTAAGGAGGACCCCAGAGAAGGGGGAACCCCTGGAGCCCTTGGACCCCCATCATCCCAGGGAAGAGAAACTTCTGGGAGACCAAATAGGAAAGACGAGAGATGGGGAACTCCTGGGAGATTTTTTTGGGCTGAATCTTGATATTTTGGAGATTTTCATGGACACAAGACTCCTGCTGAGCTCTAGACATGGACTTGGGTAGGAGGAGCCTCTAATCCAAGGCACTCCCACTTTGATTTCCCCCAAACCAGGATTTGTCATTCCCAAGCCATGGCCAAATGGAGGAAGAGGAGGAAAATCCCCAGAGATCCTGCATGAGGAGGGGCTGCAAACCCAGCCCAGGGAGCTGCAAGGAGGAAAGATCCCCCCTGTGCCAGGAAGGCGGCCAGAGATCCACCCAGAGCTCAGAGCTGGGGGAGAGAGCTCATGGCAGGGAGAAGCCCCACAAATGCTTGGAATGTGGGAAGAGCTTCAGCTGGAGCTTCAAGTTGAGGGAACACCAGAGGATCCACCCTGGGGAATGGCTCTGGGAGTGTGGGGAGTGTGGGGAGGGCTTCAAGAATAGCTCCCATCTGATCTGGCACCAGGTGATTCACATTGGGGAGAGCCCCTAGGAGTGTGGGGAGTGTGGGAAGAGGTTCAGGAAGATCTCTGTCCTGATTAACCACCATAGGATCCACACAGGGGAAAAGCCTGGAAAGTGCTTGGAATGTGGGAAGAGCTTCAATTGCAGCTCCCACCTGATCTGGCACCAGAACATCCACACAGGAGAATGCCCCAGCGAGTGTGGGGAATGTGGGGAGAGCTTCATTGAGATGTCCAATCTGATTTGTCACCAGAAGATCCACACAGGGGAAAAGCCCTACACGTGTGGGGAGTGTGGAGAGGGCTTCAGCTGGAGCTCCAACCTCAGGGCACACCAGTGCATCCTGAGTGTGGGAAGAGATTTCCAAGGAGCTCAGGTCTCATTAAACATCAGTGGATTCACACAGAGGAGAGGCCCTTCCGCTGCCCTGACTGTGGGAAGGGCTGCACAAAACTGCACCCTCATCAGGCACCGGCACATCCACACTGGGGTGAGGCCCTACGAGTGTCCCCAGTGTGGGAAGAGCTTCTCACAGAGTTCAATCTTGACCAAACAGATCTTCCTGACTCCCTGTGGGCACCTGGATGAACACAGGGGCAGGAACATCCATCAGAACACAGACTAACAATGGGAATTGCAGATTGACTGCCCCTGGAGATTCACTGGGATGCAGAGATACACCCACAGTCCCTGGAGAAGCCCATGCCTGAGCAGGGGAATGCCTGAGATGAGGCTGTGACCCCAGGGGACACCTGTGGACAGAGGGGTCCCTGCTGGAGCCGCCTGTCCTGGAAGGTCTGACCCCGTGGCAGAGTGACCCACGCTGCAGCACTGTGAGGGGGCTGCTTCCATGGAATGGACTCAGGTTGGAGAAGTTCCTGGAGACCTCTCTGGTGGGAGAGATCCCAGAGTGCAGCAGGGGAACGACTCCTGTCCCTGAGCAGCAGGAAAAGCCCCAGGAGATGAACTGACCATGCCTCCATTCCCTGTATCCTTGCACTGCCAGGTTAGGATGCAGAGCTGGAAGGAGGGAGGGGTGGAAGGATGGTGCTTTTAAGGGTCTTCTTATTCTCCTGCTCTGAGCTTATTGGCAATAAATTCAATTTATATCTCCTGTTTTGCCCATGACTGTGTTTGATGAGGAAACAGTCTCGGGTCCTTAACTCATGAACCCTTGATTAAATTTTCTCTCCCTGTGTGGCTGTGGAGGGCAGTGAGAGAGCAGCTGTGGTGGGTGCCTGGACTCGGGCCAGCATCACCCCACAGCAGTGGGACATGTCCTTGTGTGGCCCTGTGCTATGGTGCTACAGGTGCTGTTGCTTTTGTCTCCCTTATGATTTTATCTTTTGCGTTAAATGCTCGTGAAGTGCCCCCGGTGTCCCTCGTGTTTCCTCGGCTCCGGTAGCCCCATCCCTTCCCCTGCTCCCCGTCCCACGTTCCATCCCGGCTGGCGGAGCCTTGGAGCTGCCGTGGGGGCCGTGGGGCTGGCCCGGGGGCTGCGCCCCGAGCCGGGGACCCTTCCCAGTGCTCCCAGTGTGCCGCTCCAGCCTGGAGCAGCCAGCGAGGGCTTCAGCTGGGACGGCAGAGAGGCGCTGCTGGGGGGTCTTGGCTCACTTCGCTTTGGCTTTGGTATTCTTGGGAGTTTTCTGCAAGAAATCTCTCCTCCACTCAGCTGAAGGGGTTTGGAGGGCGGGTTCCCTTTTTTGGGGGAAATCAAAGCGATGCACTGATGCTCCTAATTAGACGTGCATGAGGCTCCAGAGTTTCCCGCTGAGCCGGAGGCACCCAGCAGCCAGAGCTGGGCAAGGTGAGCTGGGAGGTGCGGAGACCTTTGTCTGTGTTGGGAGCTCAATGGCGGCTCGGGCCGGGCCCGTTCCAGGGCTGTTCCTCATCCCCGCCTTTCCCCTCACGCAGCCCGGGGCGGGCCCTGAGAGCGCGGGGCGGGGCTGTGCCGTGTGCAGAGCCCGCCGCTGGCTGCCATTGGCTGCTTCTGCCGTCACTCGTGGTTTTGGCGCGCGCTGATTGGGCAGAGCGGGGACAAGCCCGGCCCCGCTGGAGCCCCCAGGGCGGCCGTGGGGCAGGAGAGGCGCCATTGCCGGAGCGTCTGTGCGGGCCCGGCAGCGGCGGCAGCAGCGGCCGGAGCCCGGTGAGGCGGCGGCGGAGCTCGGAGGCGGCCCCGGCCATCGCAGGTGGGAGCCGCGCTCGGTTCTGCGGGGGCTCGGGGCTCGCTGCGGGCCCGGGAGGGGGCGGCAGGGGGCTGTGGCGGGTGGCTTGTGCCGTGGCCGGCCCGTGTTGGCCCTGGGCTGAGGGCGCTGCGGGAGCGGCTGCCCGCGGTCTCCTTGCCGCTGGGGCCTCGGCAGGAGGCGGTGGCGGAGCAGCGCTGGCTCGTCCCGCTTCGTGTCGGGAGGCCGGAGGTGGCTGCGCTGGGCCCGGGGCCGGGCGGGAAAATTCCCGGCGCCAGAGGTTTGTGTGGCCCAAGGAGCCAGAGGAGTGGTGTGCAAGTGACTTTATTGCTGCCCAAAGGGAGAGGCCATGGGGCATTTGCCGTGCGCTCTCTCCAGTTGTTGGAGGACGCGGCCTCGTTTTGGTCCTGATTTTCCCGGCCGCATGTCCCTGTCCCTTTGCCCAACACTGGCCGAGGTGCTTGGAAGGTTCAGCCTTCCCGATCCGCCTGCTGCATGTCCTTTTTGTATAACACCCGATATTCCTGGCTCTGTGAAGTGTTTGTTCTTCTGGAAGTTCAGGAATGTATCGGGACTTGGTCTGAGCAGCAGTCCTTGTCAATTAGTAACATTTTCTGAAACTGATGGTTTCTCCCATTGCTTCCTTATATACAAGTCCCTGGCCCTATCTCCAAGCAGATTCACTCATTGCCTCTGTTTTTTCCTTCCTGGAATCAGCCCAATTCCTCCTGCAGGCAGGAAGCCCCTGGGCCATTGTGCAGGCTTTGGGCCATCAGTGTTAATTTGCATTTCTAAAGCTCCTCTCCTGGCTGCCTGGAGCAAAGCTTCTCTTCCAGGGCAGACATCCCGTGATTCACACGTGGCCCCCCACAGATCTGCTATTTATTTTTTTTTAAACAATATTCTAATAATTGTTTATGTGTTAAAGCACCAACTTTAAAGCTCTTCTAGGTTTCAAAGAGCAGCTTAAAGGTGAACATCGAAAAACTCATACCATCATTTTGTCATGACTAAGAGTCACGTTCAAATATAAAACAAAAATGAGAAAGCAATCAAGCGTTTTCTTTTTATTCTCCTGGGACTAAAAACTGATTCTCACACCACTGGCCCAAACAGAACCGATAATAGAGAAGTAAAATTATTAGAAAAAATTACTCTAACGGTGTAATCCTTTCACTGAAACTGAGAAAAGCAAAAACTATTCAACAATGTCTTTAGAGAAATAAGGCATTACTTGATTCTGGCCAGAATGTGCAACAGGAATAATTTCATGCACACTTAGGCTGGGTGTGCAGAGAAAATCATTCCATGACAAATGAGTTTGACTAGATTTTTCTAAATTTATACACTCTGACACCATAGAAATCCATTGGTTTAATGTTCATTGGTTTCAAGGTGTGGAGTTGTTAGGATTTGGTTTCCTGTTGCAGCCGGATTTCTGTGCCTGTGATGGGAATTAGGTGGGTACTCCTGGGTTTCCTGCTCAGCCTTTTCCAGACCAGGTGTCTCCAGCTGTACCTGGGGAAGTGTCTGGGTCAGATGTTGGTTGATGTTTGCTGCTGGGTGTTGATATTTTGTTGATGGTTGTTATCTTGGTGGGAATCTTTTGGGCTATTCCCAATCTGTTGAGATGTTAATTTCATCTCTGCTGAGTGGTGGAAAAGGAACCTTAAAATTCCTTTAAAAGAAAGATTAAAATTCCTTTCCCCAAGGCAAAGGCAAACCAAGTCCCTTTAGAGAAATAAGATTTTAAATCATTTTCAAGTTGGTCTATTTTGCCAGCAGCTAATCCCAGGCAGGGCAGAGTGTGAGTGTAATTGAGAGGCAGAGTGGAATTGTCCCGGTGCCTTCCCCAGCAGCTGTGGCGAGGGCAGGCACAGAAAGGCCTGAAGGTGCAAGAGTGAGAGCAAGGATTGTCCCGCAGTGGCTGGAGATGGCAAAGGAGGGTGGCCAGGCCGAGGATTTGAGCAGAGGATCTGTGGGCAGGCGCAGGGGCTTCCCCCGCTGGGGAGCCCTGGCTGCTGCTGCTGTGTTGCCTTCAGTGCAGGCTCAGGGGTGGCCTGTTTAATATTCCCTTGCAGTTCAGATTTCTGAGTCTGGAAGAACCATGGCTGGGGCATCAATCATTTTATTTTTTTCATTTTGTTTTGTTTTCTTTCTTATGTCCACCCCATAACATTGAGACTATCTGGGCCTAAAGAAGTCACACAATGCTCTCGCTAGAAGAGAGAATCCTCAATCCAGCTCCTACAATTCCCTGTTAATCCTAAGAATTGCTGCAGCTCCTTTTTCGTCCAGGGAAACATTATTTCTGAGATTCCCTGAACCCTCTCAGGGTCAATACAAGACAAAGCTTCAGTTAAAATAGGTCCCAAATATTTAACCATTTTCTCTACTGTTTGCCCTTTTTTTTCAGCTACTCAAAGCTGCTTTTTAGCCTGAAAATGAAACCATTTCACAGAGGCTTCCTCTACCTCTTCTCCTTGTTTTTCTGACTGGGTCAAGTCATCCACATCCTGCATTGAGCCAGTCCCTGGGGGTGAGGTCAATTCCTTTGATATTTCCTGCAAGGCTTGCCCCAATCAGGCCGGTGCTTTCGTGCATCCCTGCAGAAGGACCGTCCATGTCTTGAGAATTTTCCCTTCTAGCTCTTGTTGCCAGCCCAAGGCAGAATTGTGTTTGCATCCTCTGGAAGTGGGCAGATCCCCAGAAAGCATCTTTTGCATCAAGTTGTGAATGGCAGCAGTGTGAGGAGGGCACCTGGTTTAGGCTGGTGTAAGGATCTGAGAGTGTGGGGTGCCTCGGTTTCATCATCTCATTTCTTCTTCTTGGGTCCTGCAGCATTCTGTGGATTCCATTGGATTTCTTGTTTGGCAGGATAGGAGCATTCTAGGGAGCCATCCCTGGCTGCCCAAGCCGTGCCTTGAGCAGGACTCCCAGACAGGCTGTGAGCCCTTCCTTCCCTCCCTTGGAACAGGGGATTGCTTTTCGACACCTCTTGTCCTGGTTGCTTCAGGGAAATTTGGAGAGGCTCCATATCTAATTTTGCCAATTTCCCTGGGTCTGCCCACACTTGTGGGTTCACTTCAGCCGTGGCTCTGCCAGACATTTGACGCAGAGGTACAACAGAACCAGCCTCTGTATCACCTTTTGCAACATTAATTTGCATTCCAAATTTAGCCATCAAATCCCTTTCCAGTAAATTACAATCACAATTGTGAGCAAATAAAAGTTCCTGCATTTCAAACCCATCCCCCCACATCTGCTAATAGTGGCTGAATAAAACACACCCACTCGTCTTTCCCACTTAGTGCTTTAGTAATTAAAATATTCCCTAACAATTTTTCCCACTTAGGTGTAAGATTCTGAGTGGATGGAGAGGCCCCTGTGTCCATCAGGAAAGGTCTCCTCTGGATCCAGAGCCACCCTGGATGTTCCCAATGGCTGCAGTGTGGTGGGTCCCTGGTGGAATGGGAGCTGTGCCACCGCTAAGAATGCGTGTCCATCAAGGGCTGGACTTGCTGGTGCTGAGGGTGCTGCTGTCTGTGCTTGCAGTGTCCTTGTGCCCTGCAGCTGGAAGGCTGATTCCTTGCCAGGGGCTGTTTGGGTGGGCTGTGCCCTGGCCAGGAGGGCAATGCCTGTGCCAGGTGCTTGTGGCCGAGGGTGTCCCCTGGGTGCTGGGGCCCCCTTGGGCCCTGGGCTTGATCCCTCAGGGGCTGTAGGAACTGTGCCATGGCCTTTGCCTTCAGCTTGGCCTTTTGCTCATCCCTTGCTGCATTCAGCTGCTGAGCCTTTGTGAGCAAGTGCTGCAGGGGCTTCTTCTGTCGCTGCTGCAGCCCCCCTCAGTGCTTGTGGGTGCTCATCGTGTGGCAGCTGCTGAGCTTTCTGCAAAATCCTTCCTTTCTCCAGGGACCCAGCAGGAAATGCTTAAAAAGATCATGTGGATCCTTGCAGGTCTAATCGCCATTTGTGAGCTGTTCCTTCCTCGTGCTGGCTGTGCTGAGGCTCCCCTCCCCAGCCCGTATCCCCGAGCCGGTCCCTGTCCTGCCGCAGTGTCCAAAGGCGGCCCCCCCGGCGGGCAGGGCCGGCAGCTCCACGGGGCCGGGCAGCGGCCGGGGCGTCCCGCAGCCTCCTGGGGGCCGGGGGCCACTGCCGGCCCTGCCCGGGGGGTGCTGGGCTCAGGCAGCGCCCGGCGCTGAGCCCCGGCTGCCCCACAGCCCCGGCCCGGCCCCACAGCTCCCCACAGGCCCCCAGCCCGTGCTCCCGGTGCCGCAGCTCTGCGCCCGCTCCTGCCGCTCCCAGCTCAGAGAAACCCCCTGAAATCCTCACCTCCTTGTTTTCCTGTCCTGAAAACTGGGATACAAAGGATCTGAGTCAGCTGGCAAATTCTGAGGATAAGACCCTTCTGAAAATCCTTCCAATTCTCAGTATTTTTCTCTTTTTCCTCTTTTATATAATCATTTTTCTTACCCCATGGATTCCTCCTGCTGCTTCTTGCCTTAAGCACATTCCTGCATACTCCCCTTCAGCCAATCCCTTCCCAGCACACCAACACCATCCATCCCCTGTTGTCTAAATCCCTTCTGGACTTCCCTTCTTGCCCCCCTGGGTGTCCACGTCCCTAGTTAGCTCTGGGAGAATGTGCAAACGACCTCCACATGCTCCCAAGGGACCCTTGAGAGATATTTTGGGGTCATCATCCCTTTGTCCAGGATGCCCTTCTAGCATTCCATATTGTCCCCTCAATGGTCCTACCTGGATCCCAGCTGCGCCCCTCCCCCCCGGGCCTTGGCGCCCCCCTGGAGGGGAATTTGGGGAGGTGGGAGGGGGGAGCGCCAAGGCCGGGCCCCCCCGCGCTGTGGTGGCGGGAGCGGCTGCAGTGGGGAGCGAGTGCGGGCGGAAGCGGCCGAGAGCCCAGCGCTGCCCCAGGCCGAGCTGGCCCAGCTGCATCCGTGCCCCTGCGGTGGGATGCTGTGGGACTGGGGGGGAAGAGGGAGGCGGCAGTGGGTGCTGGGCCTGGGGGCAGGAGGAGAAGGGAGGGAGAAGCAGGGTTGAGGAACAAAATGGTCAAAATATCTATCTTGGGTTTTACAGAAGAAGGAGGAAGAGGTGTGAGCAAGAGTTGGGCCACAGGAGGAGGAGGAGGAGGAGCAGGAACAGGAAGCAGCACAAGGTTCCTCCCTCCCTGTATGTGCAGTCCCAGGAGTGTTTCCCTGCCCACAGTCAGCAGGTGACTGGAGAGGGGGATCCACGATTTTCACTGGGCTGAATCCTGTTGTTTCTGAGCTTTATTGGGCTAAATGTTGGTGCTTTGTCTTTTTGCAGGGGCTGAATCTTTCTATACTGGAGGGGGTTTTGCCTGAATTTGGTGTTTGATTAGTTTTTGATCTTTTTGATCTAGTTTTGATGTTTGGAGGATGTCTGGGCTGAATCTTGGTGTTTTGGTTTGTTACAGACATAAGATGCCAAATGACTTTCTGAGATGAACTTGGGCATGGAGGAACCCCCAGTCCAAGGCTCTCTCCTCTCTTTTTTTCCTCCTCATCAGGAATTTTCATACCGTGTCTAAATGGAAGAGGAGGAGGAAAAGTCCTGGAGGTGCCACACAAGGAAGGGCTGCAAACCCAGCCCAGGGAGCTGCAAGGAGGAAAGATCCCCCCAGTGCCAGGAACACGGCCAGAGATCCAGCCGGAGCTCAGAGCTGGGGGAGAAGCCCCACAAGTGCTTGGAATGCGGGAAGGGGTTCAGAAAGAGCTCCCAGCTGATCCGGCACCAGGTGATCCACACTGGGGAAAAGCCCTATGAGTGTGGGGAATGTGGGAAGAGCTTCAGCCAGAGCTGCCACCTGATCCGGCACCAGGTGATCCACACTGGGGAAAAGCCGTATGAGTGTGGAAAATGTGGGAAGAGCTTCAGAGATATCTCTAACCTGATGATACACCAGGTGATCCACACAGGGGAACGGCCCTACACCTGCTTGGAATGTGGGAAGAGCTTTGGGTGGAGCTCCTACCTGAGAAAACACCAGCTCATCCACACTGGGGAGAGGCCGTACGAGTGTCCCCAGTGTGGGAAGAGGTTTCAGCGCAGCTCTGATGTCCTCCTACATGAGCGGATTCACACAGACGAGAGGCCCTTCCGCTGCCCCGACTGCGGGAAGGGCTTCAACCGCAACTCCCACCTCGCTCTCCACCGGCGCATCCACAGTGGGGAGAGGCCCTACGAGTGTCCCCAGTGTGGGAAGAGCTTCTCACAGAGATCTAACTTGACCCAACACCAACGGAGGCACCAGTAAGGGAAGCCCTGCGAGTGCCCCGAGTGCGGGAAGAGCTTCGTGCGCTGCTCCAGCTCCATCCCCCATGGGAGGATGGGCGTTGGATGATCCCCAGTGACCCCCGTTGGGCAGAGCCCTGGTGATCCGTGGTCCTGGTGATGCGTGTTGGGAAGACACCTGGCTGGGAGGCTGCACATCTTCCTGGCTCCCTGTGGGCACCTGGATGAACACAGGTGCAGGAACATCCATTGGGACACAGACCAACAATGGGAATTCCTTGGAGAGAGTGGATTTGTTGACTTTTAATCCTAGAGAACCTTTTCCTGCTGCCTCAGGAGCTCTGTGGGCAGAGAAAAGAAGGTGATACCAGGCTTGAGGGGCCCAAGAGGAGCACACTCGCTCTATGGGGAGGGAGGACATGACCCCCGGGTTCCCCCCTCACCTTCCTGCGCAGGCAGAAGCCGAGCCCCAGTGCCAGGAAGACGAAACCCAACACGGAGACTCCAATCCCTGTCAGCATCTTGATGCAGGCAGCATTTCACAGCATCCGTGGGTGTCTGCAGGGTTCAGGACCCCCAAAACCTCTTACAGACACCCCAAGCCCCTCCAAGGACCCTCCCAGTCTCCCACAGCCCACCCAGGACCCTCTGAAACCTCCTTTGGACTAATTAATTTCAAAAAATTAGGTATTTTAGAAAATTTGGAGATCTCAGCTAGAGACAGGCCTTGCTGGAAGTAGTTAGAGTTAATGATTAAGTGAGAAGCAGGATTTGAGATAATGAATCTCGGACTTAGGTAAAAAATTCCTTTTCATTGTGTGTTTGTTTTTCTGTGCTTATAATGAAAAAAGAGAAACTGATAAATGGGTTCAGGAAGATCACAGACCTTACATCTGGAAACCCATTTCAAAGTCACAAGAGAGGAAACTGGAGTTGTACCAAATGTCATTTGTAATGTTAATCATTGTAAAGGTAGAAAGGTGAGAGTGAGGAAGAGCGGTTTTCCTTCATCACTTGATGATTCCTCCTTGCCAAAACGACCTCCTCCTCAAATTAGGGCGCCCATCACGCAGGCAGAATGACTTTTTAAACTCATTACTGTATATTTTAATACAAAGTGGGGAATGGGAAATGTTAGCATTATGCATATGTATTGGTATTAATATGTATTAGTATTTTGGATATTCAAGACTTTTGTAAATAAATAGACACTGGAATCTTTTGTCAACTTGCAGTGCGTATTAAGGGGTGACTCCCGCACTCGCCCAGTGCTGTGATTAAACATCCACTTTGTAACTTTAAACTGTTGGAGAGGTTTTTTGTCTTTTAACAGATTGATGTTGATACTGGATCAATATCTCTATTTTGCTAAATCACTGCCAGTCTCTTCCCAGCCTCCCCAGGACCCAGCAGAGCCCCTCCTGTTCCTCTCAGGATCCCTCAGCCCCCTCCCAATTTCTCCCCACTTCCCCAGGACCCCCAGACCCTCTCCCAGTCCCTTCCCAGCCCCACCAGGACTCATCAAGACTCCTCCCAGTCTCTTCCAGCACAACCAACCTCATCCCAATCCCTGCTTTCCAATCCCCAATCTCCTTCCAGCTCCTCCAGGCTCACTCAAATCCCTCCCAGTGACACCCAGCACCCCCAAACTCCCTCCCAGGGTCCACCAGCACCCCCAGAACCCCATCCCACCCTCCCCAACATCCTTCAAACCCCTTCCCAGCCATCCTAAGCACCTCAATCCCTTCCCCAGTTTAAACCAGTCCGTCTCAAACTCCCTCCCAGTTCCTCCCAGCACACCCCAATCGCCCTCTGGGCCCCCCCAGTGCCTCCCCCGCTGCCCCCGGCGCTGTGGGGGCCGGGCCATGCCCCAGTGCCGGCTCAGGGGGTGCTCCAGGCTGCCGTGCTGCACCTGGCAGCTGGAGCTGAGCCCGCATTGCCGGGGGCGGTTTCCAGCAGCACCAGGAGCTGCTGGCTCCAGTCCCCGCTGGGGAGCACGGCAGTGGCCAGCACGTGGCCCGAGAGCTGCTGCTGGCCCTGGGAGCAGCTCAGCTGGATGTGGGCAGGGGAGAAATCCATCAGGGAGCAGAGCAGGCGGCCGGGGCCGGGCTGGGAGCTGGAGGGCACCAGCGAGATGGACACGCTGGGATGGGCACTGGGAGAGATGGGAGACGAGTTGTGTGGCATTGAGAGGGACTGGGAATGGACAGGGAGGAACTGGGGTGGCACTGAAAAAAATCAGAGCGGATACTGGGACACTGGATGAGGGTGTAGAGATCTGGAGTGAAGTGAGAATGAACTAGGAATAGACTGGGAGTGGCTAAAAAGGAGTGTGAGGGACTCTGGGGCCTCAGGGCGGGACTGTGGTGGCGCTGGGCGGGACTGTGGTGGCACTGGGAGGGACTGTGGTGGCACTGGCCAGGACTGTGGTGGCACTGGGCGGGACTGTGGTGGCACTGGGCGGGACTGTGGTGGCACTGGGCGGGACTGGGAATGAAGTGCGCGGCACTGGGCGGCCGAGTCCAGCGCGGGGCTCTCGGGTCTGTGGATCTGCCCGGCAACTGATGAGTCATCAGAGAGACGCGCGCTGATTGGCTGAGGGGCGGCAGATCCGGGGCGGAGTGAGAGGGACCGGGAGGGCATTTGGGATGATTCGAATGGACTGGGAGAGGCTGGGATGAACAGGGAAAGCCACAGGGGCCACTGGGAGGCCCCGGGGATGGGCAGATGGAGGGCTGAGGGCACTGGGGTGATTCCCAGGAAGGTTTGGAGAGACACGGCCGGGCCCCTCTCTGTGCCCCGCGAGCAGCGGCCCGGACAGAAAAGTTCAGGAGCGGGAGGAGGTGTTTCTCAAGATTGATTTTAATCCTCATTCTCCTGGTCTGATTTGCTCAGTCCTAAGTTCAGTTCATTTCCCCATGTCGGGCTGTTGTGGCCCTGATGGTGATCCCTGAGTGACCTCTCCCTGCCCTTGTCCCGACCCACGAGGATTTGGATTTGTTTCAGTTCAGTGGAATTCGTGGTGATTTGGGAGGAGCTGGAGCAAAGCAGCTGGAAAGCACAGTGGGCTTGACAGGGACTGAACCAGGGCAGGAGTTGGGGCTGCCGCGAGTGAGCTCTCACAGTGTGAACCTTCATGGGGTCTTTAAGGGAATTTTGTGAAGTTTGACATTGATTATTAAAAAGCAGAATCACAAGGGGAACTCTGCTTTCAGTTTGAAATGAGGGGATGGAACGTGGGCACAGGGACTTCCATAACCTCAAGTTGTTCCTTGATGCTGGACACTTTAGCTTTGGCAATCTGAAGCCCTTCAGCAGCAATGTCTCTGCCACCCCCTGGTTTCTGGCTCAGACCCAGCTCCCAGCTTGGACAAGGTCTGGGCTTTGTCCTCTTGAGCTTCGGGAGCCTCCCGGGAAGCACCAGCCCTCCCCAGCCCACCCTTGGTAGGACTTTTTCTTTTCTCTCTGCTGACGATTTTATCCCCAAAACTGTCGTGGGAACGTTGTATCCAAGCACATCCTCCAGCGCTGCACTTTCCTCCTGTGAATTCCCTGTGCAGGGAATGTGGCTGTGCTTTTCCCTGCTCTGTTCACTGACAAACAAACCTGAGCCCGTGGGACAGTCAGAGCTCCTTCATGCAATGAAATCAGGTTGTGTTTCTCATGGCATGTTCTGGAGGAGCTTTTCTTGGTGTGTCTTGTGCTGCTGGAAATGACACAAGAGCCAGGAGGGAACAGAAGCTGCTGCTGCCCGTTGGCTCAGGGCCAGGGAACCAAGTTGTGCTCCCGGGCAGTTGGGCCCTGCTGGAAGCAGAGCCGCGTTTCCCTTGAGCAGCTCAAGCTTGTGACAGCTCCAAACAGGAAACCTCAGCAGAAAACTCTTCCTCCAAACTCAGCTGCTTTCCCTCCTGCAGCTGTTTGGGAAAGAGCCTCAAAGCACAGACTCTGCTGGGAGCCATTGGTGCATTTCCTCCCTCCCGGCAGCAGCAGCTCCTGAGCCCTTCACGGGCTCCTGGCCCTTCCCAAACCCTTCAGCTCCCTTTCAACTCTCAGCAGGCACTAACATGTGCATTTCTTTCATATTTAAACTGCATTTAAACTTCTCTTTTTCTCTCCTCTCTACCTTTTTATCTCCTCTTTATCTCCTTTAATCCCATCAGCACCAGTAGGATGGGGCTGGAGTCTTGGGGTGGGTGTGGGATGAACTGAGGATCCAGCAGAGAAGGGCAAGGCAGAGGGGAGAGGACTCAGCCAACCCTTCTCCTGCTCTCTCCTCCCCCAGGCTCCAGCTAAAGCAAGTCAGACTGGAAAGGATCCCACAAATGCTGTGTTCTCCTCCCTCTGAGCTTGGCTGGGGATCCTCAGCTTCAGCCTGGTGCAGTGGCTGAGATTCGCTAATTTGAGATTTTTGGCTAATGCACTAAATAATGTGGTGGGTTTAGCGCTGGCTGAAATCTCCAGGGCACTTACTCATTTCTCACTGTGAGATATGGATTAGGAGAAGGGCAAAATAGGCTTAAAACTTAGAAGGAATAAAGGAACTTTATTAACAGGACTACAAGAATGAGAAACTCTAATAAAACTTTCAGAACGCCTTTCCTCTCCTTTTTTTTTTTACCCGACACTGTAGAGATAGAACTTGGGATGTTAACACAGTATTAATGACACAATAGTTTTGTATTAGTTTTTGTAGGGAGAGAAGTTTTTTCCTGTTATGTCATGGAGGCTTTTTTACAAGGAATGGATTTTTTTGTGCTTTTTCATTTTTACAAATAGCAGCCGCCTGGGAAGAAATTTTTCTGTCGTGACATTTTCCTGATTTTTACAGCCCTCCTAGAGGTGTGTCAATGGATTATGAATTCATGGGGTTTTATTTTAAGGATGAGTTGCTTGAAGGCAAAGGTTCTCTTCATTTGTTTTTGTGATCATCGTTGGAAACAGAAGTTTTCTTCTCTCCCTGGGGGCAAAGGGCATTTTATTGTTTTTATTTGTTTTTCTGTTCAAACTTTTATGGGATAACAGTTACTTTAACATGTGTTTGGTTTCTTTAATGGATGCTTTTGTTTAGATTTACAGTTTGAATATTTTTTTATACTTTTTTCATTAATTAAAGGAGTTATTTTGTATATCATTGTTTATTTCTATGGCTTTACTATAAGAATATTTTTGTTTCAATTACCATTTTTTCATTACTTTTCTATCTAATGTTTGACTTCTTTTTTTTACTGACTTTGATGTTTTTATGTTGTTTTTTTGTGTGTTATTACTCTGTCCTTTTCTGTCCCTGGAGAGATGAACAAGGTTTGTAGGTTTCATGTCTGTATTGAAAGGGTTAATATCTTGCCCAGCCTCATAATCTTCCTAGTGTTCCAAATAAATAGGTACTGTGAGGGATACATATCACAGGTGAGCACCCACTGCACAATCTGCTTTGGATTAAATCCCATCTCCGTCTTCATCAGCTCACAGTCACTGTGACACTATTCCTGCATGGAAGAAACAGGCTGGGATGCCCCTTTCTGCTTTTGGTCCTTTTATTGGCAAATGAAATATTCTATTTGAAAACCTTCAAACCCTGGAGTTTCTCTGTGTTTTCACCTGAAAATGGTGCCAGCCGAGGTTCCCAAGTGTGTGGTACGTGTTTGTGTGCACAGAGCAAAGGTGTCAGCCTGTGTGCGTGGCCCGGGTGTCTGTCAATGTCCATTGAAGCAGACGGCTGGAAGGGGGCTCTGCCCGCCCTGCGCTGCTCCGGGGCTGGGGCTGGGCTGGCAGAGGCTGCAGAGCGCTCTGAGAGGCACAGCCTCAGCCCCGGCCGGCATCTTGTGCACGATGGCACAGCCTCAGCCCCGGCCGGCATCTTGTGCACGGTGGCACAGCCTCAGCCCCGGCCGGCATCTTGTGCACGGTGGCACAGCCTCAGCCTCGGCCGCCATCTTGTGCATTGTGGCAGCTCTGAGGGCTGTGCGAGGGACGCTCTTCCCCAGGGCTGTTTCGCGTCCTTTCCTTTCACGGGATGGCATTTGGAAATGTTTCTTCGGCCCTATCAATACACAACTCACTGTCTTACTCACTTTATGCCTGGAAGGTTCGAAGAAGACAATGAAAAGCATAGCATGATTATGATGCACAAATAGTAGTCAAGAAAACAGTACTCCATAGTGTAGGGCCTGTAGAGCAGGGATTTGTTTATTCAACACCAGGAGTGAGGGGGAAGCTCCACCACAAACTCACTTGTCCATTCTTTGCACAGGACAAGCTTTTAAACTTTTTAAATTTAATGGGCACATTCTACTTTCCTAAGCTTCATATTTTCTAATTCCATGATTGTGGAAGCCCTTGCAGCAGGGCTCTGCATGAAGTAGTTGTCAGCCTCCTGGTGGTTGTTTTGGATGAAGGCTCAGGGGCTAGCTGAATTCAAAAGGCCTTTTTGTTACACTTCAACACTTCCCTTTTCTGGGAATTCAACACAAACTTATAGTCAGTAAGTTCTGCAAGTTCTCTTGCTGCGTGAGGCCACATTGTGTCTTTCATTCAGCAATTCATGAAGAAAACACAAATTGCCTACTGAGACCCTTCTGCTCCCTCTCAAATCACTACTCAAGAACAAGCCTCAGGCACATGCCCATAGTCCCTCTCTGCCAGCAGCTCCGAGCTGCATTGCACAGTGCTTGCTGTGCCCCAGAGAGCACCAAGCAGGCTGGCCTGGTGCCCCTGAATATTTCTGCAAAACCCTCTGCATTTCACACCTTTGCTGTGGCTCAGTGCAGAGCTCCAGGATTGCAGGCGCTTGGTCCCAGAGCTGTGTGAGGCACTGGCTCGTGCAGATGTGCCCTGACTTGCTGTCAGTGCCTCACGCTGGCCTCGGTTCCCCTGGCAGAAATGCCATGCCTGAAGGACACTGCCCTGTGCTGGAGCCTGCGGAGCAGCCCGGCTCCCTCCCCCTGTGCCCAGAGTGCTGCACACACTGCTGACCATTGCCAGGAGTTCCAGGGCAGGCGGCAGAAGAGCAGCAATGGTCAGGCAGGGCAGCAGCCCTGGGCTGCTCTTTGCCTTTCTCTCCTCCTGTGCAGACTCCAGACAGCCCATGGCACCAGTGTGTGCTGTACCCAGCACGGCGCCGCTTCCCCTCAGGAGCAGCCAGCTGCCAGCTTGGCTCTGAGAGCGGAGGATTTGCCTGGTGCCAGCAAGAGGCAGCCAGGGCCAGGCTGCTGCCTCTTGCAGCTCCAAGGGCCTCCTTCCAGCCTGCCTGTGCCGAGGCTCAGGCTTCTCCGGGCTCTGCCAGGGCTCTGCTGGGGCTCCAGCCTGGCCAAGGCCGGGCCCGCTCTCACCTCACAGGCGCTGACAGCTCTGCACCACAGGAGACCTTGCACAGCACCCTCACTGCTCTTTCTGCTTTCTCTCTTCAGCCAGACTCTCCTCCAGCCAAAGAGATTTCTCTTAGGGATACAAATCCAAGTGGCAGGAACCCAAATACTCTCGAGTCACATCTGCACAGCCTGCATCTGCACGGGATGTTTGCGTTGCACCGCTCCTCCTTTGGTTTTTCCTGCAAATGCCATTGCTGTTTCTGCCTCAAATAGAAATGCCAGAGCTGGGCAAAACTTGGCCAGGTGGCCATATTCCAAAGGCAGTGTGGTCTGGAGAGGATGAATGAAGAGGAGCCTTCCCCCCTTACAAACTGTACCAAAGAAGCCATCAATGTCACTTTCCACCTCTAAGAAAAAACTGACAATTCAGGAGGAAATGTTGAGCTTTCTCACAGGGTCAGAAGGAGAGAAATGTTCCAAAGGAGTTGAGATTTTAGAAATTTTATTTAAAATCCTACTCTACAATCCTACACTACAATCCTACACTACAAACCTACACTACCATCCTACTCTATAATCCTACTCTATAATCCTATTCTACAACCCTACTCTATAATCCTACTCTATGTTGGTCATGGAGAAGACAGTTCTAAATTAATTGTTGCATTCCTGCCTCCTCCTTCCACTTCTTCACAGCAACTATGAGAGGTGCCAGGCTGGACCCAGGCATGGCCGATGTTATAAATTGATGCTGCAGGAAGGAAAAGAAAACAACAAGAAAGCATGATTTTCCAAGCTAAGAGCTTCAAAGGCAGGGGAATACTTTTTAAATGGAAAGGGGATTGAGTCAGAGTAGGTCAGGAGCATGGGGCAAGAGTGGCACAGGTTGCCCCAAGAGCTGGTAGGTGGCCCACCCCTGGAAATATCTGAGGTGTGAGTATCCTGATCTCTTGAAAGATGTCCCTGCTCATTGCAGGACACAGACTAGATGACCTTTCCATGTCCTTGTGTGTTAGTTTGAGATGAATTGACATTTAGGGAAAGAAGTAAGAAACCCCGCACGGAAGTGATTTCTTTGAGAGAAGCTGCTGGGAGCTTCCCCTGTGCCTGAGACAGGCCAATGGCTGGCTAGTTCTGAGAACTGACAACATTTTGCACCATTTAGAAATGAGATGTGCCTCAGTGATGATGCACATTTTGAAAACCACCAGCCCGGGCACTGGCCCTCTTTGCTTCCGGAGCCCGAAGGTAACGGAGCTCTGGTGAGGCCGGCCCTGCTCGCCCACGGCCTGTGCTCCTGGGGGAGGCCGGGCCAGAGCCCAGCGGCTCCCGGGTGGGGGATGGAGGCTGCGGGACCCCGGCCCCAGGCTGGGCCAGGCCACGGCTGCTGACATCTTGCCCACACTAAACCCTCTCCCCGGCGTGCAGCGACGGCTCCAGGCCGAGCCTCCCCTCCCAGCGGCTCCCGGGCAGAGAGAGGGGCCCAGCACAGCCTGAAATCCAACACCGTGACTGCCATGACCTGGGTGAGATTGAACCCTTTCACTGCACAGATGAGACCTTTCTTATTCTTGTGGGCCTGATAATAAAATTTGTTATTCCTTTGAAGTTTGAAGCCTGTTTTGCCCTTCTCCTAATCCATAGCTCCCAGCAAGAAATGAGTAAGTGCCCTGGTGATTTTAGCCAGCGCTAAAACCCAGCACTCCCTGCCAGCCCAGCCCAGTCTAGGATTGCTCCCCACTGTCAGCTGAACAGCACCAAGGTTGGAAGGGAGGAGGATGGGGGCTCATCTGATGCCTTGGATTTCAGTGGAGGAGGAGCCCATCCCTGGGACACTGTTTCACCTGCAGCCCTTTTGGCATTTTACCTGCAGCAGCTCCTTGGCAGACCAGCGCTGCGCCTCGCCTTTCTGCAGGCAGCAGCTCAGGAAGTCACGCAGCAAAGGCGAGAATTGCTCGGGCTGCCGCAGCTGTGGGCTCCCTTCTGTGGCTATGTGGAATTTAGCCTGGGGAAAAAGGAAACACAAGGCTCCACCTGCTTCTTTCCCATCTGGAACTGCTCTCCCAGAGCCCATTGTTTCAGCTCCACTCTGCAGTGGCAGTTTTTGCCCTGGCAGAGAGGCAGACATGACTTTCCTGTAGCATTTGGATGACGACTTTCCTGTATCATGAAAAAACCCAAGCCCCAAAGCCACAGCTTTGCCAACATCCAGCAGATCTTGCCTTGGCAGCTGATTTCATTGCCTGCTCTAGTTAGTGGCAACTACATCAGCAAATACATGTTTCCTTCTCAAAGGATTCCCAGCAGCTTGGCAGCCTTTTTGGAAGAGGGATTATGCTATTCTCACTAACTCTACTATTTCCAAGGATTCTTATGTGAAAAGAATCTCTGCAGTGCTTGTTGGTCCCTTAAGCACAGCCGCCATGAAACAAAACTCTTCAGGCTTTTTGTCTTGTTCTTGAAAATGATGGTAATTGGAAGAAAAGAAAGGAAATGCAGCAGGTGTTCCTCAGGGAAGGAAACAAATCTTTGGAATCTCATTTTCAACACAGACACATTAAGATGCCTCCACAATTGTAGTGGGTTGAAAATGCCTGTTTGGGCACACAGGAACCACCTGCAGCTCTGTCTCTCAGTACTCTGAAAATTTCAGGTTCCCTTATGTGGCAAAAGGAAAATATTCACGGTGAAATCAGAAGTGTCATCCCTGTGGTAACCCTGTGCTCGTTGGATTCTCAAGTCAATGCATTAACGCTGTGCCCATCCCAGAAAGTGCCAGGAAACAAACAGGAGGTTTTGGCAGGCTCTCCCCGTCACCAGGCTCCAGCTTGGTGATATGGAGAAAGTGGCTTGGGTTAGGAAAGAAGGTGGTCACTGAGTGTCTCAGCAGCACTGCACAAGAAGCAGAAGAGACTCTGGCTTTACAGCCTCATCTCCAGGTTTCAGGCAAGTTTCCCTGTGAGAAGAATGGGGCTGCACTTCTTCTCTCAAAAGCACTGTTTTAGAAACTTGGTTTGCTTTGAGTTTCTTTGCTTCATTTCTGGAAAGATATCACCAGCTCTGAGATGCTTGTTTCCTATTCTTGGGGCCATCTACACAGCCAAAAGAGCTGGAACGACTTCTAAGGCAAAGCAAAATGCTGCCTGAGAATGGAGATGGTTTGGGCGAGGTAAGGCTTGAGTTCCCCCCCTGCTGCAATCAAAGCTCCAGCAGATGCTGATGTGCTGCAGGGCCATTTGTAGAAGGGGCCTTGGTGGAAGTACTTCCAGCAGATGGCCATGGGATTTTGTGCAGTGAGCAGAGAACACGGGACAGGTGAGAAAGACAGCGGGATCAGAGAGTATTTGCTCCTTACCGATTGAGCAGTGAAACTGTCATAAGGAGTTTTTTGTTCGGCCATTTCAATTGCCACAATTCCAAAAGACCACACGTCCACTTTGGGGCCATATGGTTGACGCTTCACCACTTCAGGTGCCATCCACCAAGGAGTCCCGGTCACCGAGCACCGCTGATTTTGCTCAGGGGTGAGCTGAGCAGAAAGGCCAAAATCAGCTGAGGAGAAAGCAAAATACTCTTTTAATTTTAATACTCTCAATTAGGAAACCAAGCCAGAGAATTCCCCAGTGGAAGTTTGAGAATGTGCAGTTGAATTTCCTGGACAACACTCCCTGCTCTCTTTCCTTAGGGCTTTAGCCAAGGCAATATGAATTGGCTACTTCAAACATCCCCCCATTTCTTACACTTCCTCCAGCAGTGCCTTTTGTTCCCCTGAAGGTTTAGATTGCAGCTCCCTCCCTCTGGCAGGAACACACACAGACACACACAGAGCAATAGCACTCTTGGCTGCTTGTGGTTCCTTGTCATAGCTGTGTGCACCCTGCAACTGTGCCTTCAGCCCACAGCAGGGGGGACCCCTGCACTGCCAGCAGCAGCATTTTTGGGGAGCTGGCAGTCACTGAAAGCAGCCCCACACCCCCCATTCCTGGAAGGCTGAAGCTGAGCAAGAATACACTGACCCAGCTTGACAGAGCCGTCGGTTCTGAGAAGGATGTTGTTGCTCTTGACATCTCGATGGATCACGTGGTTGGAGTGAAGAAAATCCAGTCCTTGCAGGCACTGAGAGAGAAAAGAGAACCAGGGGGGCAAAAAGTAGTGCTGTGAGTTCATCGCACAAGCAAGGAAACAGCTGTGGAAGGTTCCCTTTGCAGGGGAATGGGGAGGAATGGCAGAACACAGCGCCATTGAGAGCAAGAGCCTGCTGCTCCAACAGGAGCAGAGCAGCACCTTTCTCAGTGGAGAACTGCAAATGCCAGTGCATGAGACAGAGATAGAATACAAGAGCAGGGGACAAGAGTACAGGAAGTGAGTCCAGTGAGTGTAGGGGCACTGGCAGACAGTTCCCTTGAGATGCTCTTGCTTGCCCATAGCCTAGCAGCAACACAGAAACCAAGCCTGGCCCATGAAATCCCTCCCGTTCTGAGCCCCTGTTTCCCAGACAATGCAGCTCAAGGCCTTGGAAGCACAGATGGGATCCCTGACCTCCCGACTGACAGCTGCAATCTCTCCTTCAGACATTTGAATCTCGTCGATGAGATCTCTCAGAGTGCCTCCGTCCATGTACTCCATCACCAGCCAGAGTTCCTCATGCACAAGGTAGCTGAAAAAAGGAAACAAGGCCATGCAGGTGAACATGCACGGCTAGGTTGGTTTTTTGCTTGAGTCTTGTTTCTGGGTGCCTTGGAGACAAGGGCAGAAGAAAAGGAATAGACATTGCCTCTAGGCTGTGCAGTGTTTGCAGTCTGTGCTGTCTCAAGGAGAAAGGCAGTTTAGGAAGAGCCCAGATAAAAAACCTGTCACGCATGGCATTTCTGGAAATAAGCACCTAGTCTTCCTGGCATGCACAGCAATGGAAAAGAGGGGCAACAATGCAAGGGCAATCCTCTCTTGGATGGTTCATCAGCATTTAAGAAACTTGAAAAACTCAAGCCCAAAGAACTGTGGAGGAAATTAACTTAGAAGGTATTGAATTCTTAAGATAGGGCTGATGCAGTGTTTTGAACAATTTTCAGTCTGCATTTGCCAGGGTGGATTCATGCAGACAAAATGCAGTCTCTTCCCATCCATTGGAGATAAGTAGAGAAATAATCATTAACAGCTCTATTTCCTGCCACTGACCAAAGTGGGTTTTTAAGCTCTCATGCTTGTAGTATGTAAAGAAACATTCAAGGGATAGGACCGTGACCACTCACCTGGCTAAGTAATTCACGATCCTGGGACTCCTATTGCTCTCCATGATCCTGATTTCATTCATGGTTAGTATCTTCCTACTCACTCCTTGCACATTTATTTTCTTGATGGCCACCTCAAATGACATTGAAAAGGAGTAATTTGAGAAAATTGGTAGCATGAGACCACAACACACATGGAGCAAGTGATTTTGGAATGGCACAGCCAAGCTGTGCCAAAGTGCCTTGTGATTAGACCTCATCACTGGAGTAATTAGGGAGTGACATTCCAACAGCCCATTTCTCTGCGCCCTTGGGGGTCAGTTACAGGACATGTGGCCACTGGCGATTTGCCTTGTCCACAAAGCCTGTTCCAAGTGCAATTTGCAGGCTGGCTCCAGTCTGTGCTTCTTGTGCCTTTTCAGCACAGCTCTCCTCAAAGCTCCAGCCACAGCTGTCAGCAGTGGGGAAAGGCCTGGAGAGCAGCAGAGGCTGCAGGGGCTGTTGACATTTACCTCTCCTCCTGTTGCAATGTCAAGTGCTCTGGAAACCTCTCCAAAACCCCTGGAAACAAAACAGCAGCAAAGGAAGGAGAAGCCATTTAGATCTTGCAGTGGAAGCCAGTCCAGACAGGAGAGCTCTGCTGTAAATGCCTAAAAGCTGCAGGTTGCAGGAGGGGTCTGCCAGAAGGCAGATGATGCATTTTCCCCTCAAGTGCCTGGGCACTGGGCCTGTTCCTGAAGCCTTGGGCTTTACTGCCTCAGCTCCAAAAGGCAGCTTATTCCTTCATCTCGGCTATCAGCTTCTAAACTGTGCAATTCTAATCCTGAGCATGGAGTACTTCCTTTAGCAAACTCTTGGAGAGAAATGTTCCTGAGAACTGTTATCTGACAGCTCTCATTGGGGGTAGGTTGTGCTTTCAGGCAAGCAAGATTCTTCTCCTTTCATTAGTGTGGCCAGATGATTTGGAGACATCCAAAAATGCGAAGAAAATGAATCCTGAGCTGTCCCACACTTGAGAGACAAGCAGATTTCCCAGGTTCTGTTCCTTGCTGCAGGCAAGACCTTGGCAGCATGGAGATGTCTTTGACAATGCCTTCTGAGCACACTTGACAAATTCTGGTCAGTACTGAGAGATGGGGCAGACTAAGCCCGCTGTCTAAACATGTGGACAACTTGTCTGACTTCCCACTTGATGGATATTCCCCCAGTGAAACACCTGGCCCGTGGCTGTGTAGAAGTGACTGTGGTTGGACTCACCCGCTGCCAAGACTTTCCAGTTCAATGTATTTTGTGATGGGATTTTCCTTGTTCACCATTCTCCCTGAGGGAAACAAAATGCAAGATGCTGACTTTCAGGCAGAGATCCCAACTTGCAGGAGATGCCAAAGGCAGCCCCGCTGTCTGGGGCTCTGAACCCTCTGTGGTCAGCTGGGCAGCAAGCACAGCAGCAACAAGACAGGCAGTTGTGCAGTACAAATGGCCAGCAGAGAGACTGATTTTGTCCAGTCCTTGGAAGGAAATGAAGCGCAGAGAGCACAGCAGGGCACAGCACAAGGCTGGCAAAGGCCAAGCATGAGCACTGACAAGCAATGGCAAGAAGACACAGCCAGCCTGAGCCCCTGACAAGCTGTGGCCCCCGTTCAGGACACACCAGCATTGCCTTGGAGATCAGACACAGCCAGGTGCAGATCAAGGCCCTTTTGTGTCCCAGCAGGTGAAGGTAGACACCAAATCAGCTGGGATCTTTTCTCAGCCCCACCAGGTCTTTTCTGAGAGCACAGCACTGGCAGCTGTTATGGGCAAGAAGCAGATTAAATGGGTTGTGCTGCAGAATCACAAAGGGCTTGATGTGTTTTTCCAGAGACTGATCTGAGCAGGGCTTGGGCCAATAGGTAGGATTCTAAGAGTCATGGGAATGGCTGGGAATCAGGGATGAAAAAGTGCCATGGATCTGAGGAATACACAGCACAGGGGCTGCAGGCTCACTCCTGAGAAATGCCTGCAGTGCTGTTTTATCTGATCACACCATGTGGATGTGTCTCTTGGACACATCTTTATAAGAATAAAACTAGGATATTAATGACAGATTGTTATACAAATATCTGTTTCTTCATTGTGGGCCCAATGAAAACATCTCTTGCTCTCTGTTTCTGCTGTCACCTGATGTTCTTTCAAACGAGTCCTCACTGACAAAAATACAGCATTCTCACAAAAACCTTGTAGATGTAGTAGAGGCAATAAATACAGTCCTAAAAATGACAGCAGTAAGACACATGGGGCAGAACAGCTCTTTCAGGATGGAGAAAAAACAAACTCTACCAAAAAACACCAAATCTGAAACCAAAAAGGATAAAAACTGAAAACTAAAAACGGAACCACAACAAAAAGACAAAACCACAAAACCAATCAATATCTCTGAAGTCTTTTGGTTCTGACAAGCGGTGGGAAGTCTGGAGTCTAAGGAGAATCTAGGAATCAAATATTCTGTTCAGTTTGGCCACTAGCACACAGAACTTGCATAGATCATTTGCTGGGCCACAGCCTTCTGCTGATCCGAGAACATTTCCTGCTTCTGCCTTTAGTGGCAAGGGAATGCCAGGCAAAGCCGAGCCAGTCCAAGCTGCCCTCAGAGGCAGCAGGAACAGCCAGAGCGCTCTCTCGCTGCCTCAGAGCACAGCAGTTCCTGTGGGGAGTCCTAAATGTCTCTGGGACACCAAAGTGAGGAGGATCATTTGCTACAGCTCTGCTGGCACATGCACACAATACACTGTCCCTCAGACAAGAAATACACCAGACGTACTCAGTTGCTCCACGAAGTCTCCCTGGCTCTCCTGGAGCTGAGCAGCAGATGTGTCACTGCTGGAAATGGACAAACTGCCCCGGCTCCACTGCTCAGCTTGGGCAACAAAGGCTCCTTTAGATGCTGCTGCTGCTGCTGCTGCTACAGCAGATTGAATGGAAGAGCCTGTGTAGATCTGCGAGAAGAAAGGAGTTTGTGTCAGAAAGCTGGCTGGCAGAGATTACCCCGAGTTCCCTTTTCAAATGCAAGCCCTTAGGAAGTTGCTGTTAGCCACATGCAAAGCTCATCAACTGGATTTTTTGGATGCCCGCTTCTGGAACCAAATGGTCAAAACCCAAGGTTGGTTTTAATGAAGTTGATGGCCAGTTTCATATTCCATTTTCCTGGATTTTCTGAAGGATGACTGCAACAACGACCATTGCACTTCCTCCCAAGGATCCCTTTCCCCCTCCAAGGGCTGCAGACACATTTGCAGCTCCTTGTTCTAATGTTGGAGCTCCTCCCCCTCAGTCCTCTTTTCCTGCACCATCTTCAGAATGTGCTCAGCCTGCAGCACTTGTGCTTGGGACAGTACCTGTGCCTCCCGCCGACCTTGGGGCTCTTCATCAGCCGGCATTTGCTGGAAGCCTTCGCAGGCTGCCAGGTGAGATATCAACACGTCCACCTCAAGTCAAAGAGAACAAAGCAGTCAGAGACCACAGCTTGTCCCTGTGTGCCAAGGCTCATTGACTGTGAGCAAAGGGAAAGAGCAGCACAGCAGCAGATTCACCAAGGCATACAGACAGCTTGCAGCTTGTATTCCAAATCTGTCTGGGAGACTGTGTTCACTTGCAAAAAGCCCTGAAGAAACAAGGAGAGCAGGAGCAGGCCAGCAGGAATCCCTTGAGATGAGTGCTGGCAAAAGGGGCAAATGACTGGTGCCACTGTCCAGGGCAGCAGCTGAGATTGAGCACAGCAGGAAATGTCCTTCCAAGCAGCTGGGATAGACACTACAGCAGGATGGCACTGAGAGGCATCAGCCCAGCCCCCTGCTGCTCTGCAGAGGAAAGGCAAGAAGGGCAGAAAGCACCAGACTGCAGTGACTGCTGTGCCTATCGCTCTTTCACTCACTCGATTTTCTAGAGCCTCTTGCTGCTGAGCGAGGAGATGGAATTTCTCTTCGATTATTCTTCTTTCTTCCTCCAGCCTCTCCTCCCTTGCCCTGATCCTAGCCTCAGTTTCCTGCAGCTCTGCCAGAAGCTCCTCATTAGAGGCCTGTGAAGAATGACAGAGAGGAATTTCCATGAGTGGAGTGTCGGCCACACTTTCACTCACCTGGTTCTGTTGATTTCCTCTCTGCCAGGGGAGATTCATCTCCTCTTTGATGCTTCTGTCTTCCTCAGGCCTCCTCTTCACTGCCATGATGGCCCTCGGAGCTTCGGGCAGCTCTGCCTGGGGCTCTGCCTCGATGTTCTGTACACACAAATGGAGAGCAAGTGCCTGGGAGCTGCCATCAGGCTCAGCTTCTTCCTCAGTTTCAGCCTCAAAATCACACTCATTCAGTCACTGCTTTCTGCTTCCCTACCCACCTCTGCTTCCACTGTAACCTCCTGTCCCGCTGCTGATCTCTGCAGAGGCTCTTTGCTTTCAGGGCCTCTGGCACTCGTGGCCTGCTCAGTCCCAAGAGCTGCGTTTTATGCCCCTCTTCCTGCCCTTCACTCTGTCCCCTGCTGGGTCAGGCTTACCTGGCCATTCTCCAGTGGCTCTTCCACCTGCTGCCCCAGCTGCTCTTCCTGCTCTTGGGCTGGGAACAGCTCTCCCTCAGGCTGGCACGGCCGTCCTGATAAAACAATCTGCTCCTGCTCTTTCTCTGGATGGACCTGCAGAGAAAGCAAGAGAAGATGGGCTTCAGCTTCTCATCCAACATTTGTGGGCCAAGACTCAAAGACTGATGGGCTCCCACGTTCCCAAAGCTCAGTGCTGCTGCTCTCCTGCCTTGTTCTCTGCCCGTGGGGAAGCACAGATTCCAAAGTGACCCTGGCAGTGCAATCAGGGCCCATCTGGCACTGAATCTCCAACAGACTCTTGGGCAGCTGACAGGAAATGTGGGGCATTTCTCAAGGGCCTCCCTCCCCTTCTGCTGTGTCCTGCTTGTCTCTCCCTAGTGACTGACAGCCAGCCCTGTCCCACAGCTCCATCCTAGCTCTGCAGGGGCTTCCTGGGTGAGCTCAGCCCTTGGGAGAGACACTGCTGGAGTTCATGTTCTTTTCAGGCCTGCCCTGCCACTCCTGCCCTTCTGACATCTACACTCTTGTTAGAAATCCTGCTCATTCAGGAGACAAGGATGTGTGCAATTGGATCCTCTGCTGCAGGTCAGAGAGCCTCTATGGCCACCTCAGGATATGGAAGAGGACCAAGGTGTTTCTCCTCCCTCTTTTGTCAGCTGAGAATTCTGAGTGGCACTGACAGAGATCCTCAAAAGGCCCCACCAACAAATTAATTGACACACCCCTAGGGATGCCAATGAAGGAAGCCATGGGTCATGTAATGCATGTATGACCAAAGTCAGCAAAAACCACCTAAAACATGGAATAGTCCCACCTCACTAGGACAGGCAGAAATTTATAGGTTAAACAGGGAGTGTCAGGACAGAAGAGGCAGGAGGAGGAAAACAGCTCTGAGGAGAAAAAACAACCATCTCTAAAGGGGTTCTTAGCAACACAAGACAGCACTCAAGGACTTGCAGCTTTGCCCCCACACTAGGCTCCAATGCAGTTTCCAAAGCTGCAGACTTCACCACAAAACGTATCAAGAGAAACTTGCCACTTGTGGATTTTGCCTCAGAAGAAGGGTTCAGAACTACACAGTTTGTTTCTTTGGCCACACAGGACAAGAATGGCCGGCCACAGTTTCATGGACAACACAATCATCTCCTTGCAGCTTATCAAAAGCCAAAAGACAGGTGGCCTAAAAGACTCTGCAGAAGTGAAGAATTACTCCAGAAAACTGCAGAACACTTCTCCAGGTCATCCAGAGGTTTCCAAAAAGGGACAGCAAACAAAGCAAGCCCTGTGAGCCCCAGAAATGCCGTGTGAGCCCTTGGCCATGGCTTGGCAGAAGCCAAGAGACAGAGCTTCCCTGAGCCAAGCAGCCAGCTGCTCACCCGCAGGCAGCAGCGCTTTGGGGCCTCAGCACGACGGCTCAAAGCCCAATTTCCAGCTGCCACGGGATGGGGGAATGGCTGGGTGCTGGCAGGACTCCAGCACTCAGCATCCTCAGCCAGCAACAGCAAGTGCTGGCTGCTCAGAAACTTGCAGCTCTGCCTTGCACTAAAGACAGCAGCACCCAGCACTGGCACTTACTGTCTGGGCATGGTCAGGCTGGGCTGTGACCACAGCTGGAGGCTCGTGCTCCTTTTGCTCATTTTGCTCCTCTTTGGCCTCTTCTCCAGGAGCAGAGGGAGCCCCAGCAGAGTCTGCTCTTGCTTCTGGGCTCTGTGGACAGATGGTGGAGTTAGGGACAGGCAGCTCCCTATCATTTAGAACCTTATTTCTCTTCAGCTCTATTTCTACAACCAGCTCTACCAAGCACAAATCATCAGCTTTGATAGCAATGGGATTCTAAGTCTCTCCAACTAAATTAAAATGGGTTAATTCAGCCAGACTGCAAATAGTTCTGAATTAGAGAGTTCACCCTGGCTACTATCAGCAAGCAACGTTCTCTCTGCAAAGCTGAGCTTTGAGTTCTTTTAAAGCTCTGCAATGGAAAATTAGGAAATAGCCAACAATGCCTTTGCTATTGCTGTTGTAAACATGGAAATGGATCTTCTTTCAGCCCACCCAGCTGGCCCTCTGCACTCTACTGCCACAGGCCAAGCTCACAGTTCCCTGCACAATTCTGAAACACCAGGAACATCAAATGTTCCTTTCTGACTCACCTCAGGATCGGTACCTCTGAACACACGGGTCAGATGACCTGCAGTGGGCAAGGAAAATGAACCAAATTCTTTGAGAAAACTGGAGAGAACCGTGGCCTATTTAGAGCAGCATCTGAGAAGATCTCCCAGTCTGCATTTTCAAAGGTGTCCTGCTTGACTGGTGTGGTTTAAAGCAGCAACTAAAAAATCACTAGAAAACTTACTTATTTCTTGCTGTGAGATATAGATTAGAACAAGAGCAAAACAAGCTTAAAACTTAAATGGAATAAAGAAAGTTTATTTACAAAAACTACAAGAATAAGAAACCAGAATGAAACTTCCAGAACAACCCTTTTCTCCCCCACTACCCAACCATTCCCTTGTTTACATGACAACATGGAGACAAAAAACTTTGGATCTTTGGTGTTTACAACAGTCCCAATTCCTGCTGGAGTCTTTTCATCAGTCTTTGTAGAGAAATAGAAGTCTTCTTCTGCTATCTATGGAGTTTTTCACATGAAAACTATTTTTCTTCATAGCTTTCTATTTCTCTGATGCCAGCTGCCCTGAAATCTGCCATCAGTTGTCTCCTCCCATTTGCCATCACTCTGAGGTGTGTTATGGGTCATGAGTCTAGGGATGTCATTTTTATGAATGAGTTATTCAAAGGCAAAAGTTCTCTATCTGTTTTTGTGAGCCCTCCTGGAAACAGAAGTTTTCTCTTTTTACTTCTTAAAAGCCACAAATCTTCAACTCTTACTTCTCCCCCTCTGTTCCAGCATCTCACAGTGTCACAACTACTTCATCATTTGCTCAAAATCCACACTTGGAAACACTCCATTCCTCCCAATATACTCTGTCATGAATTAAAGGCGGTTTTTTCAGAATATTACTGTCCATCTCCAGCTTTAACAGAAAAATATTTCAGCTTATTAAAGCATCTCCTTATTTCTCTTCCCCCTCTCAATTTAATTTGTTTCTTCACTCTCTTTGATGGGTTGATGGTTGATCACTCCCTCTCTCTCTCTCTCTGGGACAAAAGGATTAATCTGCAAGTCTCATGCAGGCAGTAAAAGAGTTAAAATCTTGCTAAAGCTGCAGATGTTGATGGTGTCAGGTTTCAGTTCAGTGGCAGAAACTGCAAACCAAGTCAGGCCGGCCGGCTCCGTTTCTCCCCCCACCCCGCCCTCTGCAGCCTTGTCCGGCCTGGAGGGGGGGAGGAGGCCGAGACAGAGCCCTGTGACCTCGTCAGAAGCCAGAAACCAAAAAGAGCAAGAAATTCCTGGCCTCACATCTTCAGGTGGTGTTCACAGGTTGATCTCACTTCTCAATAGTTAAAACCGCTGCCAATTCTCACCCATGGCCAGGAATTAGTCAGGAGAAAAAACTCCCATCAGCCTCCAGCAGTTTCAACTTCCCGAGCTCTCAGAGCTATCTTAAAAGTAAAGTCACCCCAAGAGATTGAGCCAGCAAAGTGAGGAAATGCCAGACTCTGCTGCCACAGGCTCTCCCGTGGAGGGAACAGAAGCCCTGCAAATGCTGCCCGCAGCCCCCTGGCTACAGACACCCCGTGTTTTGCTGAAGGTGTTGACAGGAGCTTGACCAAACCAGGGGCATCCTCATGGTCTTTGTGTTTCAATAGCAACCCGGTCACTAAGAAAGAGCAGGGAGACCTACAAAAGCCAGCTCAGGTTCCAGCCAGGGAAAACCTCTACTTACGTGCCAGGTTGGTCAGATAATAGCCGGCATAGCCAATGCCATAAATGGCGCAAACGGCAACAGCGAGCTGCTCCATCACTGTAGCACTGCTGTGCCAGTTTGCACACTCTGCTCCACCACAAAAACAAACAAGGCTCCTGTCAGTGTGCAGCTGCCCACTGACAAACGCCTCAAGCAGGAGGATGCTCCTGCACTGAGCAAGCCCAAGAGCTGCTCTGACCCTGAGGCCTTCCGTGCACCAAGGCAACCTTGGGATGTCACCACGACAAGGTGGCATCCATGCCCTGACATCACAAAGCCAATGCTCTGCGCTGCTCTGGGAATTGATGCAGAGCAACCCAACCTTCCCTACAGCAAACACAAAATTGCCTGGGAGCTTCTCCTCTGTCACAAAGTGTCACAAATCCTTTGGTGGGCTGTGGGAAATGGAAAGACAGAAACTTCCACAGATACTGAAGGGTTTGATTGACAGCCTTGGAAGGAGCTTGGGTTCATGCAATGCTAAAGGTTCACAGACGCTGAGTCGAGAATTCATAAGCTTATGTTCCTATAGCTGCAAGTAAGAATATGCCATAAGTAAATAAAAAACTGCATTGAGTGAGATGGTGGAGAGATTTCAACTGTAATTGTGTGATTTTATAGAGTAAGCTATGAATCTAAATATTATCCTAAGAAGCACATGTGTGTAGGTGAGCTAGCAGTGTATTGGGTGAAGAGCAGACACAGTGCAGCAGAACTTGGCAAAGATGAAAGGTGATTAAGTAATAATAAACCTCTTCAATTTAGTGCATTAGCCAAAAATCTCAAATTAGCGAATCTCAGCCACTGCACCAGGCTGAAGCTGAGGATCCCCAGCCAAGCTCAGAGGGAGGAGAACACAGCATTTGTGGGATCCTTTCCAGTCTGACTTGCTTTAGCTGGAGCCTGGGGGAGGAGAGAGCAGGAGAAGGGTTGGCTGAGTCCTCTCCCCTCTGCCTTGCCCTTCTCTGCTGGATCCTCAGTTCATCCCACACCCACCCCAAGACTCCATCCCCATCCTACTGGTGCTGACGGGATTAAAGGAGATAAAGAGGAGATAAAAAAGATAGAGAGGAGAGAAAAAGAGAAGTTTAAATGCAGTTTAAATATGAAAGAAATGCATATGTTAGTGACTGCTGAGAGTTCCAAGGGAGCTGAAGGGTTTGGGAAGGGCCAGGAGCCCGTGAAGGGCTCAGGAGCTGCTGCTGCCGGGAGGGAGGAAATGCACCAATGGCTCCCAGCAGAGTCTGTGCTTTGAGGCTCTTTCCCAAACAGCTGCAGGGGGGAAAGCAGCTGAGTTTGGAGGAAGAGTTTTCTGTGGAGGTTTCCTGTTTGGAGCTGTCACAAGCTTGAGCTGCTCAAGGGAAACGCGGCTCTGCTTCCAGCAGGGCCCAACTGCCCGGGAGCACAACTTGGTTCCCTGGCCCTGAGCCAACGGGCAGCAGCACAAGACACACCAAGAAATGCTCCTCCAGAACATGCCATGAGAAACACAACCTGATTTCATGGCATGAAGGAGCTCTGACAGTCCCACGGGCTCAGGTTTGTTTGTCAGTGAACAGAGCAGGGAAAAGCACAGACACATTCCCTGCACAGGGAATTCACAGGAGGAAAGTGCAGTGCTGGAGGATGTGCTTGGATACAACGTTCCCACGACAGTTTTGGGGATAAAATCGTCAGCAGAGAGAAAAGAAAAAGTCGTACCAAGGGTGGTCTGGGGAGGGCTGGTGCTTCCCGGGAGGCTCCCGAAGCTCAAGAGGACAAAGCCCAGACCTTGTCCAAGCTGCGAGCTGGGTCTGAGCCAGAAACCAGGGGGTGGCAGAGACATTGCTGCTGAAGGGCTTCAGATTGCCAAAGCTAAAGTGTCCAGGATCAAGGAACAACTTGAGGTTATGGAAGTCCCTGTGCCCACGTTCCATCCCCTCATTTCAAACTGAAAGCAGAGTTCCCCTTGTGATTCTGCTTTTTAATAATGAATGTCAAACTTCACAAAATTCCCTTAAAGACCCCATGAAGGTTCACACTGTGAGAGCTCACTCGAGGCAGCCCCAACTCCTGCCCTGGTTCAGTCCCTGTCAAGCCCACTGTGCTTTCCAGCTGCTTTGCTCCAGCTCCCCCCAGATCACCACGAATTCCACTGAACTGAAAGAAATCCAAATCCTCGTGGGTCGGGACAAGGGCAGGGAGAGGTCACTCAGGGATCACCATCAGGGCCACAACAGCCCGACATGGGGAAATGAACTGAACTTAGGACTGAGCAAATCAGACCAGGAGAATGAGGATTAAAATCAATCTTGAGAAACACCTCCTCCCGCTCCTGAACTTTTCTGTCCGGGCCGCTGCTCGCGGGGCACAGAGAGGGGCCCGGCCGTGTCTCTCCAAACCTTCCTGGGAATCACCCCAGTGCCCTCAGCCCTCCATCTGCCCATCCCCGGGGCCTCCCAGTGGCCCCTGTGGCTTTCCCTGTTCATCCCAGCCTCTCCCAGTCCATTCGAATCATCCCAAATGCCCTCCCGGTCCCTCTCACTCCGCCCCGGATCTGCCGCCCCTCAGCCAATCAGCGCGCGTCTCTCTGATGACTCATCAGTTGCCGGGCAGATCCACAGACCCGAGAGCCCCGCGCTGGACTCGGCCGCCCAGTGCCGCGCACTTAATTCCCAGTCCCTCCCAGTGCCACCACAGTCCCGCCCAGTGCCACCACAGTCCCGCCCAGTGCCACCACAGTCCCTCCCAGTGCCACCACAGTCCCGCCCAGTGCCACCACAGTCTGCCCAGTGCCACCACAGTCCCTCCCAGTGCCACCACAGTCCCGCCCAGTGTCACCATAGTCCCGCCCAGTGTCACCATAGTCCCGCCCTGAGGACCCACAGTCCCGCCCAGTGCCACCACAGTCCCGCCCTGAGGCCCCAGAGTCCCTCACACTCCTTTTTAGCCACTCCCAGTCTATTCCTAGTTCATTCTCACTTCACTCCAGATCTCTACACCCTCATCCAGTGTCCCAGTATCCGCTCTGATTTTTTTCAGTGCCACCCCAGTTCCTCCCTGTCCATTCCCAGTCCCTCCCAATGCCACACCACTCCTCTCCACTCTCTCCCAGTGCCCATCCCAGCGTGTCCATCTCGCTGGTGCCCTCCAGCTCCCAGCCCGGCCCCGGCCGCCTGCTCTGCTCCCTGATGGATTTCTCCCCTGCCCACATCCAGCTGAGCTGCTCCCAGGGCCAGCAGCAGCTCTCGGGCCACGTGCTGGCCACTGCCGTGCTCCCCAGCGGGGACTGGAGCCAGCAGCTCCTGGTGCTGCTGGAAACCGCCCCCGGCAATGCGGGCTCAGCTCCAGCTGCCAGGTGGAGCACGGCAGCCTGGAGCACCCCCTGAGCCGGCACTGGGGCACGGCCCGGCCCCCACAGCGCCGGGGGCAGCGGGGGAGGCACTGGGGGGGCCAGAGGGGGATTGGGGTGTGCTGGGAGGAACTGGGAGGGAGTTTGAGATGGCCTGGTTTAAACTGGGGAAGGGATTGAGGTGCTGAGGATGCCTGGGAAGGGGTTTGAAGGATGTTGGGGAGGGTGGGATGGGGTTCTGGGGGTGCTGGTGGACCCTGGGAGGGAGTTTGGGGGTGCTGGGTGTCACAGGGAGGGATTTGAGTGAGCCTGGAGGAGCTGGAAGGAGATTGGGAATTGGAAAGCAGGGATTGGGATGAGGTTGGTTGTGCTGGGCAGAGACTGGGAGGAGTCTTGATGAGTCCTGGTGGGGCTGGGAAGGGACTGGGAGAGGGTCTGGGGGTCCTGGGGAAGTGGGGAGAAATTGGGAGGGGGCTGAGGGATCCTGAGAGGAACAGGAGGGGCTCTGGTGGGTCCTGGGGAGGCTGGGAAGAGACTGGCAGTGATTTACCAAAATAGCAATATTGATCCAGTATCAATATCAATCTGTTAATGGACAAAAAACCTCTCCAACAGTTTAAAGTTACAAAGTGGATGTTTAATCACAGCACTGGGCGAGTGCGGGAGTCACCCCTTAATACGCACTGCAAGCTGACAAAAGATTCCAGTGTCTATTTATTTACAAAAGTCTTAAATATCCAAAATACTAATACATATTAATACCAATACATATGCATAATGCTAACATTTCCCATTCCCCACTTTGTATTAAAATATACAGTAATGAGTTTAAAAAGTCATTCTGCCTGCGTGATGGGCGCCCTAATTTGAGGAGGAGGTCGTTTTGGCAAGGAGGAATCATCAAGTGATGAAGGAAAACCGCTCTTCCTCACTCTCACCTTTCTACCTTTACAATGATTAACATTACAAATGACATTTGGTACAACTCCAGTTTCCTCTCTTGTGACTTTGAAATGGGTTTCCAGATGTAAGGTCTGTGATCTTCCTGAACCCATTTATCAGTTTCTCTTTTTTCATTATAAGCACAGAAAAACAAACACACAATGAAAAGGAATTTTTTACCTAAGTCCGAGATTCATTATCTCAAATCCTGCTTCTCACTTAATCATTAACTCTAACTACTTCCAGCAAGGCCTGTCTCTAGCTGAGATCTCCAAATTTTCTAAAATACCTAATTTTTTGAAATTAATTAGTCCAAAGGAGGTTTCAGAGGGTCCTGGGTGGGCTGTGGGAGACTGGGAGGGTCCTTGGAGGGGCTTGGGGTGTCTGTAAGAGGTTTTGGGGGTCCTGAACCCTGCAGACACCCACGGATGCTGTGAAATGCTGCCTGCATCAAGATGCTGACAGGGATTGGAGTCTCCGTGTTGGGTTTCGTCTTCCTGGCACTGGGGCTCGGCTTCTGCCTGCGCAGGAAGGTGAGGGGGGAACCCGGGGGTCATGTCCTCCCTCCCCATAGAGCGAGTGTGCTCCTCTTGGGCCCCTCAAGCCTGGTATCACCTTCTTTTCTCTGCCCACAGAGCTCCTGAGGCAGCAGGAAAAGGTTCTCTAGGATTAAAAGTCAACAAATCCACTCTCTCCAAGGAATTCCCATTGTTGGTCTGTGTCCCAATGGATGTTCCTGCACCTGTGTTCATCCAGGTGCCCACAGGGAGCCAGGAAGATGTGCAGCCTCCCAGCCAGGTGTCTTCCCAACACGCATCACCAGGACCACGGATCACCAGGGCTCTGCCCAACGGGGGTCACTGGGGATCATCCAACGCCCATCCTCCCATGGGGGATGGAGCTGGAGCAGCGCACGAAGCTCTTCCCGCACTCGGGGCACTCGCAGGGCTTCCCTTACTGGTGCCTCCGTTGGTGTTGGGTCAAGTTAGATCTCTGTGAGAAGCTCTTCCCACACTGGGGACACTCGTAGGGCCTCTCCCCACTGTGGATGCGCCGGTGGAGAGCGAGGTGGGAGTTGCGGTTGAAGCCCTTCCCGCAGTCGGGGCAGCGGAAGGGCCTCTCGTCTGTGTGAATCCGCTCATGTAGGAGGACATGGGAGCTGCGCTGAAACCTCTTCCCACACTGGGGACACTCGTACGGCCTCTCCCCAGTGTGGATGAGCTGGTGTTTTCTCAGGTAGGAGCTCCACCCAAAGCTCTTCCCACATTCCAAGCAGGTGTAGGGCCGTTCCCCTGTGTGGATCACCTGGTGTATCATCAGGTTAGAGATATCTCTGAAGCTCTTCCCACATTTTCCACACTCATACGGCTTTTCCCCAGTGTGGATCACCTGGTGCCGGATCAGGTGGCAGCTCTGGCTGAAGCTCTTCCCACATTCCCCACACTCATAGGGCTTTTCCCCAGTGTGGATCACCTGGTGCCGGATCAGCTGGGAGCTCTTTCTGAACCCCTTCCCGCATTCCAAGCACTTGTGGGGCTTCTCCCCCAGCTCTGAGCTCCGGCTGGATCTCTGGCCGTGTTCCTGGCACTGGGGGGATCTTTCCTCCTTGCAGCTCCCTGGGCTGGGTTTGCAGCCCTTCCTTGTGTGGCACCTCCAGGACTTTTCCTCCTCCTCTTCCATTTAGACACGGTATGAAAATTCCTGATGAGGAGGAAAAAAAGAGAGGAGAGAGCCTTGGACTGGGGGTTCCTCCATGCCCAAGTTCATCTCAGAAAGTCATTTGGCATCTTATGTCTGTAACAAACCAAAACACCAAGATTCAGCCCAGACATCCTCCAAACATCAAAACTAGATCAAAAAGATCAAAAACTAATCAAACACCAAATTCAGGCAAAACCCCCTCCAGTATAGAAAGATTCAGCCCCTGCAAAAAGACAAAGCACCAACATTTAGCCCAATAAAGCTCAGAAACAACAGGATTCAGCCCAGTGAAAATCGTGGATCCCCCTCTCCAGTCACCTGCTGACTGTGGGCAGGGAAACACTCCTGGGACTGCACATACAGGGAGGGAGGAACCTTGTGCTGCTTCCTGTTCCTGCTCCTCCTCCTCCTCCTCCTGTGGCCCAACTCTTGCTCACACCTCTTCCTCCTTCTTCTGTAAAACCCAAGATAGATATTTTGACCATTTTGTTCCTCAACCCTGCTTCTCCCTCCCTTCTCCTCCTGCCCCCAGGCCCAGCACCCACTGCCGCCTCCCTCTTCCCCCCCAGTCCCACAGCATCCCACCGCAGGGGCACGGATGCAGCTGGGCCAGCTCGGCCTGGGGCAGCGCTGGGCTCTCGGCCGCTTCCGCCCGCACTCGCTCCCCACTGCAGCCGCTCCCGCCACCACAGCGCGGGGGGGCCCGGCCTTGGCGCTCCCCCCTCCCACCTCCCCAAATTCCCCTCCAGGGGGGCGCCAAGGCCCGGGGGGGAGGGGCGCAGCTGGGATCCAGGTAGGACCATTGAGGGGACAATATGGAATGCTAGAAGGGCATCCTGGACAAAGGGATGATGACCCCAAAATATCTCTCAAGGGTCCCTTGGGAGCATGTGGAGGTCGTTTGCACATTCTCCCAGAGCTAACTAGGGACGTGGACACCCAGGGGGGCAAGAAGGGAAGTCCAGAAGGGATTTAGACAACAGGGGATGGATGGTGTTGGTGTGCTGGGAAGGGATTGGCTGAAGGGGAGTATGCAGGAATGTGCTTAAGGCAAGAAGCAGCAGGAGGAATCCATGGGGTAAGAAAAATGATTATATAAAAGAGGAAAAAGAGAAAAATACTGAGAATTGGAAGGATTTTCAGAAGGGTCTTATCCTCAGAATTTGCCAGCTGACTCAGATCCTTTGTATCCCAGTTTTCAGGACAGGAAAACAAGGAGGTGAGGATTTCAGGGGGTTTCTCTGAGCTGGGAGCGGCAGGAGCGGGCGCAGAGCTGCGGCACCGGGAGCACGGGCTGGGGGCCTGTGGGGAGCTGTGGGGCCGGGCCGGGGCTGTGGGGCAGCCGGGGCTCAGCGCCGGGCGCTGCCTGAGCCCAGCACCCCCCGGGCAGGGCCGGCAGTGGCCCCCGGCCCCCAGGAGGCTGCGGGACGCCCCGGCCGCTGCCCGGCCCCGTGGAGCTGCCGGCCCTGCCCGCCGGGGGGGCCGCCTTTGGACACTGCGGCAGGACAGGGACCGGCTCTGGGATACGGGCTGGGGAGGGGAGCCTCAGCACAGCCAGCACGAGGAAGGAACAACTCACAAATGGCGATTAGACCTGCAAGGATCCACATGATCTTTTAAGCATTTCCTGGTGGGTCCCTGGAGAAAGGAAGGATTTTGCAGAAAGCTCAGCAGCTGCCACAGGATGAGCACCCACAGGCACTGAGGGGGCTGCAGCAGCGACAGAAGAAGCCCCTGCAGCACTTGCTCACAAAGGCTCAGCAGCTGAATGCAGCAAGGGATGAGCAAAAGGCCAAGCTGAAGGCAAAGGCCATGGCACACTTCCTACAGCCCCTGAGGGATCAAGCCCAGGGCCCAAGGGGGCCCCAGCACCCAGGGGACACCCTCGGCCACAAGCACCTGGCACAGGCACTGCCCTCCTGGCCAGGGCACAGCCCACCCAAACAGCCCCTGGCAAGGAATCAGCCTTCCAGCTGCAGGGCACAAGGACACTGCAAGCACAGACAGCAGCACCCTCAGCACCAGCAAGTCCAGCCCTTGATGGACACGCATTCTTAGCGGTGGCACAGCTCCCATTCCACCAGGGACCCACCACACTGCAGCCCTTGGGAACATCCAGGGTGGCTCTGGATCCAGAGGAGACCTTTCCTGATGGACACAGGGGCCTCTCCATCCACTCAGAATCTTACACCTAAGTGGGAAAAATTGTTAGGGAATATTTTAATTACTAAAGCACTAAGTGGGAAAGACGAGTGGGTGTGTTTTATTCAGCCACTATTAGCAGATGTGGGGGGATGGGTTTGAAATGCAGGAATTTTTATTTGCTCACAATTGTGATTGTAATTTACTGGGAAGGGATTTGATGGCTAAATTTGGAATGCAAATTAATGTTGCAAAAGGTGATACAGAGGCTGGTTCTGTTGTACCTCTGTGTCAAATGTCTGGCAGAGCCACGGCTGAAGTGAACCCACAAGTGTGGGCAGACCCAGGGAAATTGGCAAAATTAGATATGGAGCCTCTCCAAATTTCCCTGAAGCAACCAGGACAAGAGGTGTCCAAAAGCAATCCCCTGTTCCAAGGGAGGGAAGGAAGGGCTCACAGCCTGTCTGGGAGTCCTGCTCAAGGCACGGCTTGGGCAGCCAGGGATGGCTCCCTAGAATGCTCCTATCCTGCCAAACAAGAAATCCAATGGAATCCACAGAATGCTGCAGGACCCAAGAAGAAGAAATGAGATGATGAAACCGAGGCACCCCACACTCTCAGATCCTTACACCAGCCTAAACCAGGTGCCCTCCTCACACTGCTGCCATTCACAACTTGATGCAAAAGATGCTTTCTGGGGATCTGCCCACTTCCAGAGGATGCAAACACAATTCTGCCTTGGGCTGGCAACAAGAGCTAGAAGGGAAAATGCTCAAGACATGGACGGTCCTTCTGCAGGGATGCACGGAAGCACTGGCCTGATTGGGGCAAGCCTTGCAGGAAATATCAAAGGAATTGACCTCACCCCCAGGGACTGGCTCAATGCAGGATGTGGATGACTTGATCCAGTCAGAAAAACAAGGAGAAGAGGTAGAGGAAGCCTCTGTGAAATGGTTTCATTTTCAGGCTAAAAAGCAGCTTTGAGTAGCTGAAAAAAAAGGGCAAACAGTAGAGAAAATGGTTAAATATTTGGGACCTATTTTAACTGAAGCTTTGTCTTGTATTGACCCTGAGAGGGTTCAGGGAATCTCAGAAATAATGTTTCCCTGGACGAAAAAGGAGCTGCAGCAATTCTTAGGATTAACAGGGAATTGTAGGAGCTGGATTGAGGATTCTCTCTTCTAGCGAGAGCATTGTGTGACTTCTTTAGGCCCAGAGAGTCTCAATGTTATGGGGTGGACATAAGAAAGAGAACAAAACAAAATGGAAAAAATAAAATGATTGATGCCCCAGCCATGGTTCTTCCAGACTCAGAAATCTGGATTGGAAGGGAATATTAAACAGGCCACCCCTGAGCCTGCACTGAAGGCAACGCAGCAGCAGCCAGGGCTCCCCAGCGGGGGAAGCTCCTGGGCCTGCCCACAGATCCTCTGCTCAAATCCTCGGCCTGGCCACCCTCCTTTGCCATCTCCAGCCACTGCGGGACAATCCTTGCTCTCACTCTTGCAGCTTCAGGCCTTTCTGTGCCTGCCCTCGCCACAGCTGCTGGGGAAGGCACCGGGACAATTCCACTCTGCCTCTCAATTACACTCACACTCTGCCCTGCCTGGGATTAGCTGCTGGCAAAATAGACCAACTTGAAAATGGCTTCAAATCTTATTTCTCTGCTCACACTTGGTTTGCCTTTGCCTTGGGGAAAGGAATTTTAATCTTTCTTTTAAAGGAATTTTAAGGTTTCTTTTCCACCACTCAGCAGAGATGAAATTAACATCTCAACAGATTGGGAATAGCCCAAAAGATTCCCACCAAGATAACAACCATCAACAAAATATCAACACCCAGCAGCAAACATCAACCAACATCTGACCCAGACACTTCCCCAGGCACAGCTGGAGACACCTGGTCTGGAAAAGGCTGAGCAGGAAATCCAGGAGTACCCACCTAATTCCCATCACAGGCACAGAAATCCGGCTGCAACAGGAAACCAAATCCTAACAACTCCACACCTTGAAACCAATGAACATTAAACCAATGGATTTCTATGGTGTCAGAGTGTATAAATTTAGAAAAATCTAGTCAAACTCATTTGTCATGGAATGATTTTCTCTGCACACCCAGCCTAAGTGTGCATGAAATTATTCCTGTTGCACATTCTGGCCAGAATCAAGTAATGCCTTATTTCTCTAAAGACATTGTTGAATAGTTTTTGCTTTTCTCAGTTTCAGTGAAAGGATTACACCGTTAGAGTAATTTTTTCTAATAATTTTACTTCTCTATTATCGGTTCTGTTTGGGCCAGTGGTGTGAGAATCAGTTTTTAGTCCCAGGAGAATAAAAAGAAAACGCTTGATTGCTTTCTCATTTTTGTTTTATATTTGAACGTGACTCTTAGTCATGACAAAATGATGGTATGAGTTTTTCGATGTTCACCTTTAAGCTGCTCTTTGAAACCTAGAAGAGCTTTAAAGTTGGTGCTTTAACACATAAACAATTATTAGAATATTGTTTAAAAAAAAATAAATAGCAGATCTGTGGGGGGCCACGTGTGAATCACGGGATGTCTGCCCTGGAAGAGAAGCTTTGCTCCAGGCAGCCAGGAGAGGAGCTTTAGAAATGCAAATTAACACTGATGGCCCAAAGCCTGCACAATGACCCAGGGGCTTCCTGCCTGCAGGAGGAATTGGGCTGATTCCAGGAAGGAAAAAACAGAGGCAATGAGTGAATCTGCTTGGAGATAGGGCCAGGGACTTGTATATAAGGAAGCAATGGGAGAAACCATCAGTTTCAGAAAATGTTACTAATTGACAAGGACTGCTGCTCAGACCAAGTCCCGATACATTCCTGAACTTCCAGAAGAACAAACACTTCACAGAGCCAGGAATATCGGGTGTTACACAAAAAGGACATGCAGCAGGCGGATCGGGAAGGCTGAACCTTCCAAGCACCTCGGCCAGTGTTGGGCAAAGGGACAGGGACATGCGGCCGGGAAAATCAGGACAAAAACGAGGCCGCGTCCTCCAACACCTGGAGAGAGCGCACGGCAAATGCCCCATGGCCTCTCCCTTTGGGCAGCAATAAAGTCACTTGCACACCGCTCCTCTGGCTCCTTGGGCCACACAAACCTCTGGCGCCGGGAATTTTCCCGCCCGGCCCCGGGCCCAGCGCAGCCACCTCCGGCCTCCCGACACGAAGCGGGACGAGCCAGCGCTGCTCCGCCACCGCCTCCTGCCGAGGCCCCAGCGGCAAGGAGACCGCGGGCAGCCGCTCCCGCAGCGCCCTCAGCCCAGGGCCAACACGGGCCGGCCACGGCACAAGCCACCCGCCACAGCCCCCTGCCGCCCCCTCCCGGGCCCGCAGCGAGCCCCGAGCCCCCGCAGAACCGAGCGCGGCTCCCACCTGCGATGGCCGGGGCCGCCTCCGAGCTCCGCCGCCGCCTCACCGGGCTCCGGTCGCTGCTGCCGCCGCTGCCGGGCCCGCACAGACGCTCCGGCAATGGCGGCTCTCCTGCCCCACGGCCGCCCTCGGGGCGCCAGCGGGGCCGGGCTTGTCCCCGCTCTGCCCAATCAACGCGCGCCAGAGCCACGAGTGACGGCAGAAGCAGCCAATCGCAGCCAGCGGCGGGCCCTGCACACGGCACGGACTCGCCTGCCTTGGGCTGAGCTCCGCCATTTCTCGGCCCCCTGGGCTGAGGAGCGGCCCCGGCGCTGGGCCCGGCCCGGGCAGGAGGCCAAGGAAGCGCCGCTGCGCTGAAGCGCCGGGAGCTCGGGGTGCCCGGGAGCTGAGGGCGTTGGGAGCTGGGGGTGAGTCCGGGGTGGAGCAGGGCATGCCGGAGCGAGGCCAAAACTCTGTGACTCTCCTTCCTGTCCCGGGCGGGGAGCAGAACACACAAGGAAAGGCTCGGGGGTCGGGATGAGGTTGGGGACAGTTCAATCCTTGGTCACGGGCACAGCACACCTGACTTGGGGAAATTAAATTAAATTTATTATCAAACGTGTCAGAACAAGAAAACGAGAAACAAAGTAATTCTTACGGAAATCCATCTTCCCCCCAGCTGTCCCTCCTTTCCGGGCTTAACTTTGTGCCCCTCTCCGTCCCCCTCCCCGCCCAGAGGCACAGGGATGGGGGTCACAGTCAGGTCATGTCACTGCCTCCCCCTGAGGGCCAGGAATCCTTGTCCTGCTGCAGCCTGGGGTCCCTCGCAGGGGCCAGAGTCCCTCAGGACCAGGCTGCTCCAGCGGGGATGGCCAGGGGGATCCCCGAGTCCGGCCAGGAGCCACTTGCATGGCTGTGCAGGGGCTTCTGCCGGGCTCGGGGCCTCTCTCAGGCACCCCCTGCTCCGGCCCGGCCTCACTGCCCCCCTCACCCCCCATGCAGCGAGTGCCGGGGCAGGGAGATGCACGATTTTCACGGGGCTGAATCTCGGAGTATCTGAGCTTTATTGGGCTAAATGTTGGTGCTTTGTTTTTTTGTGGGGGCAGAATCTTTCTGTTTTCGGAGGATATCAGCATTTTGGTGTTTTGGAAGTTTTTGATCTCTTTTGATGTTTGGAGGATGTTGGTGCTGAATCTTGGTGTCCTGGAGGTTCTTTCAGACACAAGATGCCCAGTGACTTCCTGAGAGCACCTTGGGCAAGGAGGTACCCCCAGCCCAAAGTGCTCATCTCTTGTTTTTTCCCCTAAACCAGGATTTTTCATTCCTAAGCCGTGGCTGGATGGAGGAGGTGGAAAAGCCCTGGAGAAGCCGCATGAGAAGGGTCTGCAAACTCAGCCCAGGGAGCTGTGAGGAGGAAAGATCCCCCCTATACCAGGAACATGGCCAGAGATCCAGCCAGAGCTCAGAGCTGGGGGAGAAGCCTCATGGTGGGGAGAAGCCCTGCAACTGCTTGGAATGTGGGAAGGGTTTCAGGTACAGGTGCGAGCTGATCCAGGACCAGGTGATTCACACTGGGGAAAAGCCCTACAAGTGTGGGGAATGTGGGATGAGCTTCAGCTACATCTCCTACCTGAGGGAACACCAGAGGATCCACACTGGGGAAAAGCCCTACGAGTGTGGAAAATGTGGGAAGTGCTTCAGCAAGAGGTCCAACCTGAGGGCACACCAGGTGATCCACACAGGGGAACGGCCCTACACCTGCTTGGAATGTGGGAAAAGCTTTGGGTGGAGCTCTGACCTGAGAAAACACCAGCTCATCCACACTGGGGAGAGGCCCTATGAGTGTCCCGAGTGTGGGAAGAGGTTTCAGCGCAGCTCCACTGTCATCAGACATGAGCGGATTCACACAGACGAGAGGCCCTTCCGCTGCCCCGACTGCGGGAAGAGCTTCAACCGCAACTCCACCCTCACTCTCCACCGGCGCATCCACAGTGGGGAGAGGCCCTACGAGTGTCCCCAGTGTGGGAAGAGCTTCTCACAGAGCTCTCACTTGACCCAACACCAACGGAGGCACCAGTAAGGGAAGCCCTGCGAGTGCCCCGAGTGCAGGAAGAGCTTCGTGCGCTGCTCCAGCTCCATCCCCCATGGGAGGATGGGCATTGGATGATCCCCAGTGACCCCCGTTGGGCAGAGCCCTGGTGATCCGTGGTCCTGGTGATCTGTGTTGGGAAGACACCTGGCTGGGAGGCTCCACATCTTCCTGGCTCCCTGTGGGCACCTGGATGAAAGCAGGGGAATGAAAATCCATCAGGACACAGACCAACAATGGGAATTCCTTGAGGAGAGTGGATTTGTTGACTTTCAATCCTAGAGAACCTTTTGTCGCTGCCTCAGGAGCTCTGTTGGCAGAGAAAAGGGAGTGACACCGGGCTTGGGGGCCCTGAGGGAACACACATGCTCTGGGGGAGGGGATATCCAAACTTAGGGACCCCGTCTCACATTCTTGCTCAGGTAGATGCTGAGCCCCAGAACCAGGAAGACAAAACCCAACATGGAGACTCCAATCTCCGTCAGCATCTTATTGCAGGTGGCATTTCATGGTGTCCCTGGGGCAACTGCAGAGGTCAGGACCCCCAAAACCTCTCACAGACCCCACAGGTACCTCAAAGGACCCTCTCAGTCTCCCCCAGCCTGCCCAGGACCCTCTGGAACCTCCTTTGGACTAACTAATTTTAAAAAATTAGGTATTTTAGAAAATTTGGAGATCTCAGCTAGAGACAGGCCTTGCTGGAGCTAGTTAGAGTTAATGATTAAGTGAGAAGCAGGATTTGAGATAATGAATCTCAGACTTAGGTAAAAAATTACTTGTCATTGTATGTTTGTTTAGATGTGCTTATAATGAGAAAAGAGAAACTGATAAACGGGTTCAGGAAGATCACAGACCTTACATCTGGAAACCCATTTCAAAGTCACAAGGGAGGAAACTGGAGTTGTACCAAATGTCATTTGTAATGTCAACCATTGTAAAGGTAGAAAGGTGAGAGTGAGGAAGAGCCGTTTTCCTTCATCTCCTGATGACCCCTCCTCACCAAAACGACCCCCTCCTCAAACTGGGGAGCCAACCACGCAGTTGTAATGACATTTTAAACTGATTACAGTGCATTTTAATCCAAAGTGGGGAATGGGAAGTGTTAGCATTATGCATATGTATTAGTATTAATATGTATTAGTATTTTGGATATTCAAGACTATTGTAAATAAATTCACACTGGAATCTTTTGTCAACTTGCAGTGCATATTAAGGGGTGACTCCTGCACTCGCCCAGTGCTGTGATTAAACATCCACTTTGTAACTTTAAACTGTTGGAGAGGTTTTTTGTCCATTAACAGATTGATGTTGATACTGGATCAATATTGCTATTTTGGTAAATCACTGCCAGTCTCTTCCCAGCCTCCCCAGGACCCACCAGAACCCCTCCTGTTCCTCTCAGGATCCCACAGCCCCCTCCCAATTTCCCCCCACTGCCCCAGGACCCCCAAACCCTCTCCCAGTCCCTTCCCAGCCCCACCAGGACTCATCAAGACTCCTCCCAGTCTCTTCCCAGCACAACCAACCTCATCCCAATCCCTGCTTTCCAATGCCCAATCTCCTTCCAGCTCCTCCAGGCTCACTCAAATCCCTCCCAGTTACACCCAGCACCCCCAAACTCCCTCCCAGTGTCCACCAGGACCCCCAGAACCCCATCCCACCCTCCCCAACATCCTTTAATCCCCTTCCCAGCCATCCTAAGCACCTCAATCCCTTCCCCAGTTTAAACCAGACTATCTCAAACTCCCTCCCAGTTCCTCTCAGCACACCCCAATCCCCCTCTGGCCCCCCCAGTGCCTCCCCCGCTGCCCCCCGCGCTGTGGGGGCCGGGCCGTGCCCCAGTGCCGGCTCAGGGGGTGCTCCAGGCTGCCGTGCTCCACCTGGCAGCTGGAGCTGAGCCCGCATTGCCGGGGGCGGTTTCCAGCAGCACCAGGAGCTGCTGGCTCCAGTCCCCGCTGGGGAGCACGGCAGTGGCCAGCACGCGGCCCGAGAGCTGCTGCTGGCCCTGGGAGCAGCTCAGCTGGATGTGGGCAGGGGAGAAATCCATCAGGGAGCAGAGCAGGCGGCCGGGGCCGGGCTGGGAGCTGGAGGGCACCAGCGAGATGGACACGCTGGGATGGGCACTGGGAGAGATGGGAGACGAGTTGTGTGGCATTGAGAGGGACTGGGAATGGACTGGCAGGGACTGGGATGGCACTGAAAGAGATGAGAGTGGATACTGGGACACTGGATGAGGGCGTGGAGGTCTGGGAGTGAAGTGAGAATGAGCCAGGAATAGACTGGGAATGGCTAAAAAGGAGTGGGCGGGACTGTGGTGGCACTGGGCGGGACTGTGATGGCACTGGGAGGGACTGTGATGGCACTGGGCGGGACTGTGGTGGCACTGGGAGGGACTGTGGTGGCACTGGGCGGGACTATGGTGGCACTGGGAGGGACTGTGGTGGCACTGGGCGGGACTGTGGTGGCACTGGGAGGGACTGGGAATGAAGCGCGCGGCACTGAGGGGCCGAGTCCAGCGCGGGGTTCTCGGCTCTGTGGATCTGCCCGGCAACTGATGAGTCATCAGAGAGACGCGCTCTGATTGGCTGAGGGGCGAGAGATGCACGGAGGGGCGAGATGGACAGGCGGGGTCACTGGGAGTGACTGGGATGGACTGGGAGAGGCTGGGATGGACTGGGAGAGCCACGGGAGCCACTGGGAGGGACAAGGGGCCCCAGGGATGGGCACAAGGAAGTCTGAGTGCTCTGGGGTGATTCCCAGGGAGGTTTGGAGGGACACGGCCGGGCCCCTCTCTGTGCCCCGCGAGCAGCGGCCCGGACAGAAAAGTTCAGGAGCGGGAGGAGGTGTTTCTCAAGATTGATTTTAATCCTCATTCTCCTGGTCTGATTTGCTCAGTCCTAAATTCAGTGCATTTCCCCATGTCGGGCTGTTGTGGCCCTGATGGTGATCCCTGAGTGACCTCTCCCTGCCCTTGTCCCGACCCACGAGGATTTGGATTTGTTTCAGTTCAGTGGAATTCGTGGTGATTTGGGGGGAGCTGGAGCAAAGCAGCTGGAAAGCACAGTGGGCGTGTGTCCTGGGTTGATTATGATGTTAAATTGTATCCCCATTCGTCCACCTAACCCAGACACAGGTTCTGTATTCTTAAAATTCCATCTGAGAGTAAAAGTGAGTGGAAAAGAAGCACCAAGTCTGTTATCAGACTGCACTTGCTCCCCCCGCATCGGGAGTTTTGACTACAGCACAGACAGACAACAAGACACAGATCGCCTTGGCTTTTCAGCTAGCCGGAGCAGAGAGGTCTTCCTGGACTGTTTTCTTTCCCTTTTTCTGAAACGAATCGAAGCTGCTCTGGACTGGGGACTCGGGGGAGCACCGGGAGCACCCCTGGACTACCGGGAGCCCAGCCTGGGCAGCGGCATTTTCCAGCGCCAGAGGGACTGATAACAGAGCCAACACCCCCAGGAAAGAGACCCTCTGAAGTTCCTCATCTCTGCTGAAGGGCGAGAGGTTTTGTAATTTGATATCGTTCATTTTTGTGCTGGGTAGTGCTGTGCCTGGGAAATAAACAGGTTTTTTCCACTCCTCTCAGAGAAATCTCTTCCCGAACTGGATGGGGGGTGGGAGAAAGGGGCCACGTGGGTTTGCTTCCCGGGGGGAGCCCCACTGGAGGTTTTCTCCCAAATTTACCCTAAACCAGGACAATCACCCAAATTACACAAACACATCACAAAATTTCAGAAACATCCCTCAAAATTCTAGAAAAAATGACAAAAAATGGCAGAAAACACCCACAAAATTTCCTAAATCTTCTCAAAACTCTACCAAATTCCAGAAGCATCCCATATAATCTCCACAATGTTCTGCACAATCTAAGAAAAACCTCTCAAAACTCTTCAAGACTCCTCAAAATCTCACAAAATTCCAGAAAAACCTCACAAAATTCCAGAAAAACCTCACAAAATTCCAGTAAAAAATCCACAAAATCCCCAAAATCTTCTCGTAAGCCCAACAAATTCAAGAAATATCCCACAAAAATCTCCACAAATTTCCACACAAAGAAAAATCCCACACAATTCTTATAGGCTCCTCAAAATCCCACAAAATTCCATACAATTCCACAACATTCCAAAAAAATCCCACCAAATTCCAGATACATTCCCTCAAAATTCCAGAAAAGTTCCTGAATCTTCTCATAAGCCCACCAAATTCCAGAAATATCCCACAAAATCTCCACAAGTTTCCACACAATCTAAGAAAAACCCCTCAAAATTCTTCAAGTCTCCTCAAAATAACACAAAATTCCAGAAATAGTCCACAAAATTCCAGAAAAAAACCATGAAATTACCTTAATCAAGACTCCTCAAAATCACCCAAATTACACAAAAACATCACAAAATTCCAGAAACATCCCTCAAAATTCCAGAAAAATCCCAAAAAATGGCAGAAAACACCCACAAAAGTTCCTAAATCTTCTCAAAACCTTACGACATTCCAGAATCATCCCACATAATCTTTACAAATTTCCACAAAACCTTAGAAAAATCCCTCAAAATTCTTCAAAGCTCCTCAATATCCTACAAAATTCCTCAAAAACCCCACAACATTCAAAAAAAATCCTAACAATTCTAGAAACAACCCACAAAATCTCTCAGGTCTCCTCAAAATCCCACAAAATTCCAGACAATTCCACAACATTCCAAAGAAATCCCACCAAATTCCAGAAACATCCCACAAAATTCCAGACAAAAATCCACAAAATTCCCTAAATCTTCTCATAAGCCTACCAAATTCCTGAAACATCCCACAAAATCTCCACAAATTTCCACACAATCTAAGAAAAATCCCACACAATTCTTCAAGGCTCCTCAAAATCCCACCAAATTCCAGAAAATTACCACAACATTCCAAAACAATCCCACCAAATTCCAGAAACACCTCACAAACTTACAAAAAAAAAAAACCCCACGAAGTCCCCAAAATCTTCTCATAAGCCCACCAACTTCCAGATACATCCCACACAATCTTTACAAATTTCCACTAAACCTAAGAAAGATCCCTCCAAGTTCTTCAAGTCTCCTCAATATCCCACAAAATTCCACAGAAACTCCACAACATTCAAAAAAAATCCTAAAAATTCCAGAAACATCCCACAAATTCCTTCAAGTCTCCTCAAAATCCCACAAAATTCCAGACAATTCCAAAAGATTCCAAAGAAATCCTACCAAATTCCAGAAACATCTCACAAAATTACAGAAAAAAAAAGCAAAATTACCCAGATCTTCTCATAAGCCTACCAAATTCCAGAAATATCACAAAAAATCTCCACAAGTTTCCACACATTCTAACAAAAATCCCACACAATTCTTCAAGGCTCCTCAAAATCCCACAAAATCCAAGAAAACTGCCACAACATTCCAAAAAAATCCCACAAAATTCCCTAAATCTTCTCAAAACCCTACCAAATTCCAGAAACATCCCTCATAATCTTTACAAATTCCCACTAAACCTAAGAAAAATCCCTCAAAATTCTTCAAGGCTCCTCAATATCCCAGAAAATTCCAGAGAAACCCCAAACATTCCAAAAAAATCCAAAAAATTCTAGAAACAACCAACAAAATCCTTCAAGTCTCCTCAAAATCCCACAAAATTCCAGACCATTCCATAACATTCCAAAGAAATCCCACCGAAATCCAGAAATACCTCACAAAATTCCTGAAAAAAATCCACAAAATTCCCCAGATCTTCTTATAAGCCCACCAAATTCCAGAAATATCCCATAAAATCTCCACAAATTTACACGCAATCTAAGAAAAACCTTTCAGAATTCTTCAAGTCTCCTCAAAATCCCACAAAATTCCATAAACATTACACAAAATTCCTGAAAAACCCCACAAAATTCCCAAAATCTTCTCATAAGCTTACCACATTCCAGAAATATCCCACAAAAATCTCCACAAATTTCCATGCAATCTAAGAAATATCCCAAACAATTCATCAAGGCTCCTTAAAATCCCACGAAATTCCGGAAAATTACCACAAAATTCCAAAAAAATCCCCCCAAATTCCAAAAATCTTTTCATAACCCTACCAAATTCCAGAAACACCCCACAAAATCTCCACTAATTTCCACACAATCTAAGAAAAATATACTCAAAATTCTTCAAGTCTCTCCAAAATCACCCAAATTACAAAAGAACCCACAAAATTCCAGAAACATCCCACCAAATTCCAGAAAAATTCCAAAAAATGGCAGAAAACACCCACAAAAGTTCCTAAATCTTCTCAAAACCCTACCAAATTCTAGAAACATCCCTCATAATCTTTACAAATTTCCACTAAACCTAAGAAAGATCCTTAAAAATTCTTCAAGTCTCCTCAATATCCCACAAAATTCCACAGAAACTACAAAACATTCCAAAAAAATCCTAACACTTCTAGAAACAACCCACAAATTCCTTCAAGTCTCCTCAAAATCCCACAAAATTCCATACAATTCCACAACATTCCAAAAAAATCCCACCAAATTCCAGATACATTCCCTCAAAATTCCAGAAAAGTTCCTGAATCTTCTCATAAGCCCACCAAATTCCAGAAATATCCCACAAAATCTCCACAAGTTTCCACACAATCTAAGAAAAACCCCTCAAAATTCTTCAAGTCTCCTCAAGATAACACAAAATTCCAGAAATAGTCCACAAAATTCCAGAAAAAAACCATGAAATTACCTTAATCTTCTCATAAGCCCACTGTCCTAGTTTAGTGCAAATCAGGAAGGAAAACTCCAAATGGGGATCTCCACAGGGAAATGCCCCTCCCCACCAACGGGTCCGGGAAAAGGGAAAAAAAAAAAAAAAATTCCGTGGAGAGAAGTGGAAAAAGCTGTTTATTTAACAGAAATTGAGTAATATTAAATAATAAAACCTCTTGCTGTTCGATGGGATGGTAAGTCTAGGAAGAAAAGTCTTTTTTCATGTGGTGCAGCTCGGCTCGTTCAGGTTCTTATCAGTCCCTCCGGCGCTGGAAAGTGCCGAGGCCCAGGCCCCGGTGGGCCACAGGCGTGAGCTCCCGGGGTTTGGCTGGGTGTTCAGTCCAGAGCAGGCTTGCACAGATCCAAGAAAATTGAAAAACAAAGGTCCAGGGAACTCCTCTGCCTCAGCTAGCTAAAACTAACTAAAAGTCAGAGAGAAGCTCTGTCCCGCTGTCTGTCCGTGCTGCAGACAACACAGTCCAGGAGCGGGGTGCGTGGGAGTGATGTTTTCCTTAACACACTGCGCGCTTCTTCTTTCCCGTCTCTTGCTTTCAAAGACAGTCTTAAAGGTGCAGGACTTAATATATAACATAAACCAGACGATTGGGGATACCAGTATTATAAAGTCACTCTAGGACATTCTACCCCTTATCCCCATATCGTCAACTTATTATCAAAATTAATATATATATATATATTTTAACCCTACAACACATACATTATATACAGACAAGGGCATTTATTCATAATCTTCACCCAACTATCAGATCTCCCTGAGGTACACATTGTGTTGTTCCATCTTTCCTCATTATCCACCATGTGCAACCCGGTCCTTGAGCAAATACAACTCCATGAATGGGTTTGTCTGTACTCGAAGTAGAATTGATCTAAACTGTCTTTCTTAACAAACTTCTGAGATGTACTGCTGGGACCTTGTCTCCATCTACTTTATGCAGGGGCTCAGATTGGGCTGGGCCTGCTCGATTGGTGGAACCTCGGGTGTTAACTATCCAGGTGGCCTTTGCTAGATGCTGCTCCCAATTTTTGAAAGACCTTCCACCCAACGCTTTCAAGGTAGTCTTTAACAGTCCATTGTACCTCTCCACTTTTCCCGCAGCAGGTGCATGGTAAGGGATATGGTACACTCACTCAATGCCATGTTCCTTAGCCCAGCTGTTTATAAGGCTGTTCTTGAAATGAGTCTCATTGTCTGACTCAATCCTCTCAGGGGTACCATGCTTCCAAAGGACCTGCTTTTCAAGTCCCAGGATGGTGTTACGGGCTGTAGCATGAGGCACAGGGTAGGTTTCCAACCATCCAGTGGTGGCTTCTACCATTGTGAGCACGTAGCGCTTGCCTTGGCGGGTTTGGGGCAGTGTGATGTAGTCAATCTGCCAGGCTTCCCCATATCTATATTTGGACCAACGCCCACCATACCATAGCAGCTTCAACCGCTTGGCCTGCTTGATTGTGGCACACGTCTCACAGTCATGGATAACCTGAGAAATACTGTCCATGGTTAGATCCACCCCCCGGTCTCGTGCCCACTTATAGGTGGCATCTCTACCCTGATGGCCTGAGGCGTCATGGGCCCATCGAGCTAGGAACAACTCTCCCTTGTGTTGCCAATCTAAGTCTATCTTTGACACCTCTATCTTTGCAGCCTGATCTACCTGCTCATTGTTTAGGTGCTCTTCATTAGCCCTGCTCTTGGGGACATGGGCATCTACATGACGGACCCTCACAGACAGTTTCTCTACCCTGGTGGCGATGTCTTTCCATTCATCAGCAGCCCAGATTGGCTTTCCTCTGCGTTGCCAGTTGGCCTTTTTCCACCTTTCCAGCCATCCCCACAGAGCATTGGCTACCATCCATGAATCCGTGTAGAGGTAGAGCTTTGGCCACTTTTCTCTTTCAGCAATGTCCAGGGCCAGTTGAACAGCTTTGAGTTCAGCAAGTTGGCTTGATCCACCTTCTCCTTCAGTGGCCTCTGCGACCTGTCGTGTGGGGCTCCATACGGCTGCTTTCCACTTCCGGTTCATCTCTACGACGCGACAGGAACCATCAGTAAACAAAGCGTAGCGTGTTTCTTCTGCTGGCAGTTGGTTGTACGGTGGAGCTTCTTCAGCCCGTGTCACTTGTTCCTGCTCTTCTTCATCAGTAAGACTAAAGTTTTCACTTTCTGGCCAGTTTGTAATTATCTCTAAAATCCCAGGGCGATTCGGGTTTCCAATACGGGCGCGCTGTGTGATGAGGGCGATCTACTTGCTCTATGTAGCGTCAGTGGCGTGGTGGGTAGCAGGAACCTTTCCTTTAAACATCCACCCCAGCACTGGCAGTCGGGGTGCCAGGAGGAGTTGTGCTTCTGTGCCAATCACTTCTGAGGCGGCTTGAACTCCTTCATAGGCGGCTAAAATTTCCTTCTCTGTGGGAGTGTAGTTGGCTTCGGACCCTCTGTAACTTCGGCTCCAGAATCCCAGTGGTCGGCCTCGAGTCTCCCCAGGCACTTTCTGCCAAAGGCTCCAGGACAGACCGTGGCTCCCGGCTGCAGAGTAGAGCACGTTCTTCACATCTGGTTCTGTTCTGACTGGGCCAAGGGCTACTGCATGAGCGATCTCCTGTTTGATCTGAGTAAAGGCTTGTTGTTGTTCAGGGCCCCACTGGAAAGTGTTCTTTTTGCGGGTGACCAGGTAAAGAGGGCTCACAATCTGGCTGTACTCAGGAATGTGCATCCTCCAAAAACCTATGGCACCTAGGAAAGCTTGCGTTTCCTTCTTGCTAGTGGGTGGAGACATTGCTGTGATCTTATTGACGACCTCGGTGGGAATCTGACGCCGTCCATCTTGCCACTTTACCCCCAGGAACTGAATTTCACGAGCTGGTCCCTTAACTTTGCTCTTCTTGATGGCAAAACCGGCTTTCAGGAGAACCTGGATGATTTTCTCTCCTTTCTCAAAGACCTCTTCAGCCGTCTTTCCCCAAACAATGATGTCATCAATGTACTGCAGATGTTCTGGAGCCTCACCCTTTTCCAGGGCAGCCTGGATCAGTCCATGGCAGATGGTGGGGCTGTGCTTCCACCCCTGGGGCAGTCGGTTCCAGGTATACTGCACTCCCCTCCATGTGAAGGCAAACTGAGGCCTGCATTCTGCTGCCAGGGGAATGGAGAAAAATGCATTGGCAATGTCAATAGTGGCGTACCACTTCGCTGCCTTGGACTCCAGCTCGTACTGGAGCTCCAACATATCCGGCACAGCAGCGCTCAGAGGTGGAGTCACTTCATTCAATGCATGATAGTCCACAGTCAATCTCCATTCTCCTGCAGATTTATGCACAGGCCAGATGGGGCTGTTGAAGGGTGAGTGAGTTTTGCTGACCACCCCTTGGCTCTCCAGTTCTCGGATCATCTTGTGGATGGGGATCACAGCATCTCGATTTGTCCTATACTGCCGGCGGTGCACCGTCGAGGTGGCAATTGGTACTCGCTGTTCTTCCACCTTCAGGAGTCCTACTACAGATGGGTTCTCTGACAGTCTAGGCAAAGTGTTCAATTGCTTGATGCTCTCTGTCTCTACAGCTGCTATCCCAAATGCCCACCTAAGCCCCTTTGGGTCCTTAAAATACCCGCTTCAGAGGTAGTCTATGCCTAAAATGCAGGGGGCTTCTGGGCCAGTCACAATGGGGTGCTTCTTCCACTCATTTCCAGTCAGGCTCACATCAGCTTCCACTAAAGTCCTGTGATCCCCCTGTCACACCAGCAATAGAAACAGATTCTGCCCCTACATATCTTGATGGGATTAGGGTACACTGTGCACCAGTGTCAACCAAGGCCTCATATTTTCGTGGTTCTGATGTGCCAGGCTAACGAATCCACACAGTCCAAAAGACACGGTTTTCCCTAGCCTCTACCTGGCTAGAGGCAGGGCCCCTCTAAACTTGGTTATCATCATACTTGTCAGTTTGACTACAGGCTACTGGAGCGGCTTTCTTTTTGGTGGAGTATTCCCCCTGAGTCTTGCTGTCTTTCAGTTCAAGCATCCGTTTTGCCAGAGCAGCAGTAGATTTTCCATCCCATCTTTTCATGTTTTCTCCACAGTCACGTAGGAAAAACCACAGCTCAGCTCGTAGCTTTTTCTCTCTATCTGGGGAACTTCTGCGTTGAGTACCAGGGCTCCTGGTCTGTACTGCTGAGACTGGAAGAAGGTCTTCCCTGAGTTTCTTGAGATTCTCCTCTATTTTGTCGTGGAAGTTTTGCATATCTGCTCTCACAGCTGCAATTGTTGCCTGCATGGGGCCATGCACGGTATCTGCATATGCTCGAAGCTTCTTCGCCATATCCAGCACAGTCTCTTCCCGGTCATCCTGCTTCATTGTTGCTAAAGCAGAAGCGTATTCTTGTGGCCCAAGTCGAACAAGTTTTCGCCACATCACAGATGTGCATGGCACCAAGTCTGGATTTCTAGTACCTAAGTCACTCACAAAGACAATCTCTACTATTGCCATTTCTCTCAAGCGCTGAATCCCTTGTTCTATGGTTTTCCAACGAGTTTGCTGTATATAGAGATCGTCTGCACACAGATATCTTTGTGCCACACTTCTTAGGACCCGTTCCCAGAGACTATAAGGGTCAGCCCCCCTCATCATCTCCTGGTCAATAACTGGGTCGTGTGACAGGGATCCCAGATGCCTCGCTTCAGTGCCATCCAGAACTGTAGCCTCACCTGCAGCATCCCACAGACGGACTAACCAACTAATTATAGATTCATCAGGTCGTCGAGTGTAATCTTTTCTCAGGCCACGAAGGTCCTTCAGGGAGAAAGGTTCACCAGTGCCTTCTGATTTTGTGTCAGTTGCTGGTCTTGAGGGTCCTTCCCCCGCATCACCATTATCATCATCTACTGGCCGATCGGTTTTGGTTTTGAATTTCATGCCTCTCGTGGCAGGAGCAACAGACACTGGCTTAGGCTCACTGTCTGGTTTGGCTGCTGGCTTAGGCTCACTGTCTGGTTTGGCTGCTGGCTTAGGCTCACTGTCTGGTTTAGCCTGAGTCACTGGGGTAGCTGCTGATTTATCTGCCTGCCCTACAGTATCTAGCAGCGTGCGATAAGCATACGCTAGGGCCCAGCTTATTGCAATGATATTTTTCTTTTTAGAATCATCACAGCAATTCTCTTCCAGATATTTCCCTACTTCATCTGGGTTCTGAATTTGTTCACGTGAAAATTCCCAGGCTGGGGGATCAGAAAATTCCTTCAGAGTTCGGCCAATTCTCTCCCACTCTCTACACCACTCAGGATTTCCCACACCTGAGTCTACTTCTGGGGCAGGGGTCTCATTGGCTCTTCTGGATATCTCAGCCCTCATCCTATAGAAGCCGCAGACTATATAGAGGAAGCTTAACAGCTGAGCCAGCTGTACTACCAGGAAAGTGGTATCCTTAACACTCAGGGGAAACTGGGTATTCTCAAAGAGGGACATAACAGATTCAAAGGAGAAGAAGGAAAGAAAAGGCTGAAACGCCTCATCCCCTGGTCTTCCTCTAACAAACTGGGTGCAATTACCAATAAACTCCCAAAATGTGCTACTAGGACTGGGAGGCAGGGTCGGGCGAAGAAACCATGACCCAAACATACCTGACAGAAACTTCAGTAGTTCTATAAACTTCCTATAAATCAGTATCACCGAGCCCAGCACAATAACCATTCTAATCCGTGCCCCTCTACTGTGAAAGAAGGCAAAGACAGGTATTAAAACCTCAAAAACTTTTAGGGACCAGGTCCACATGAAGGCCTCCACCCCAAGAGACATTATGTAACCAAACAACATGACTACTGACTGCTTTATCCCAATACAGAATAAATACAACCAACAATCAGTACAGGTTTTTCCACTTTCTCTTGCCCCACGTTCGGTGCCAAAAACTGTATTTGTCCTAGTTTAGGGCAAATCAGGAAGGAAAACTCCAAATGGGGATCTCCACAGGGAAATGCCCCTCCCCACCAACGGGTCCGGGAAAAGGGAAAAAAAAAAAAAAAAATTCCGTGGAGAGAAGTGGAAAAAGCTGTTTATTTAACAGAAATTGAGTAATATTAAATAATAAAACCTCTTGCTGTTCGATGGGATGGTAAGTCTAGGAAGAAAAGTCTTTTTTCATGTGGTGCAGCTCGGCTCGTTCAGGTTCTTATCAGTCCCTCCGGCGCTGGAAAGTGCCGAGGCCCAGGCCCCGGTGGGCCACAGGCGTGAGCTCCCGGGGTTTGGCTGGGTGTTCAGTCCAGAGCAGGCTTGCACAGATCCAAGAAAATTGAAAAACAAAGGTCCAGGGAACTCCTCTGCCTCAGCTAGCTAAAACTAACTAAAAGTCAGAGAGAAGCTCTGTCCCGCTGTCTGTCCGTGCTGCAGACAACACAGTCCAGGAGCGGGGTGCGTGGGAGTGATGTTTTCCTTAACACACTGCGCGCTTCTTCTTTCCCGTCTCTTGCTCTCAAAGACAGTCTTAAAGGTGCAGGACTTAATATATAACATAAACCAGACGATTGGGGATACCAGTATCATAAAGTCACCCCAGGACACCCACCAAATTCCAAAAACACCCTACAAAATCTCCACTAATTTCCACAAAATCTAAGAAAAAGGCCATCAAAATTCTTCAAGACTCCTCAAAATCACCCAAATTACACAAAAACATCACAAAATTCCAGAAACATCCCTCAAAATTCCAGAAAAATCCCAAAAAATGGCAGAAAACACCCAAAAAATTTCCTAAATCTTCTCAAAACCTTACGACATTCCAGAATCATCCCACATAATCTTTAAAAATTTCCACAAAACCTTAGAAAAATCCCTCAAAATTCTTCAAGGCTCCTAAGTATCCTACAAAATACCTCAAAAAACCCACAACATTCAAAAAAAATCCTAACAATTCTAGAAACAACCCACAAAATCTCTCAGGTCTCCTCAAAATCCCACAAAATTCCAGACAATTCCAAAACATTCCTAAGAAATCCCACCAAATTCCAGAAACATCCCACAAAATTCCAGACAAAAATCCACAAAATTCCCTAAATCTTCTGAAAACCCCACCAAATTCCAGAAACATCCCACAAAATCTCCACAAATTTCCACACAATCTAAGAAAAATCCCACACAATTCTTCAAGGCTCCTCAAAATCCCACCAAATTCCAGAAAATTACCACAACATTCCAAAACAATCCCACCAAATTCCAGAAACACCTCACAAACTTACAAAAAAAACCCCCACGAAGTCCCCAAAATCTTCTCATAAGCCCACCAACTTCCAGATACATCCCACACAATCTTTACAAATTTCCACTAAACCTAAGAAAGATCCCTCAAAGTTCTTCAAGTCTCCTCAATATCCCACAAAATTCCACAGAAACTCCACAACATTAAAAAAAAAACCTAAAAATTCCAGAAACATCCCACAAATTCCTTCAAGTCTCCTCAAAATCCCACAAAATTCCAGACAATTCCAAAACATTCCAAAGATATCCCACCAAATTCCAGAAACATCTCACAAAATTCCAGAAAGAAAAGCAAAATTACCCAGATCTTCTCATAAGCCTACCAAATTCCAGAAATATCACAAAAAATCTCCACAAGTTTCCACACATTCTAACAAAAATCCCACACAATTCTTCAAGGCTCCTCAAAATCCCACAAAATCCAAGAAAACTGCCACAACATTCCAGAAAAAAATCCAACAAAATTCCCTAAATATTCTGAAAACCCCACCAAATTCCAGAAAATCACCACAAAAATCTCCAGAAACTTCCACAAAATCTAAGAAAAATCCCACACAATTCTTCAAGGCTCCTCAAAATCCCACAAAATTCCAGAAAATAACCACAACATTCCAAAAAAATCCCACCAAATTCCAAAAATCTTCTCATAATCCTACCAAATTCCAGAAACATCCCACAAAATCTCCACTAATTTCCACACAATCTAAGAAAAATGTACTCAAAGTTCTTCAAGTCTCCTCAGAATCCCACAAAATTTCAGACAATTCCACAACATTCCAAAAAAATCCCACCAAATTCCAGAAACACCTCAAAAATTCCAGAAAAAATCCACAAAATTCCCAAAATATTCTCATAAGCCCACCAAATTCCAGAAATAGCCCACAAAATCTCCACAAATTTCCACACAATCTAAGAAAAATCCCACAATTCTTCAAGGCTCCTCAAAATCCCACAAAATTCCAGAAAATTACCACAACTTTACAAGAAAATTCCAGAAAATTCCCTTAAACTTCTGAAAACCCCACCAAATTCCAATAACACCCTACAAAATCTCCACTAATTTCCACGCAATCTAAGAAAAAGACCCTCAAAATTCTTCAACTCTCCTCAGAATCCCACAAAATTCCAGACAATTCCAAAACATTCCAAAGAAATCCCACCAAATTCCAGAAACACCTCAAAAATTCCAGAAAAAATCCACAAAATTCCCAAAATGTTCTCAAAACCCTACCAAATTCCAGAAATAGCCCACAAAATCGCCTCAAATTTCCACACAATCTAAGAAAAATCCCACACAATTCTCCAAGGCTCCTCAAAATCCCACAAAATTCCAGAAAATTACCACAACATTCCAAAAAAATCCCACCAAATTCCAGAAACATCTCACAAAATTCCAGAAAAAAATCCACAAAATTCCCTAAATCTTCTCATAAGCCTACCAAATTCCAGAAATATCCCACAAAAATCTCCACAAATTTCCGCACAAAGAAAAATCCCACAGAATTCTTCGAGGCTCCTCAAAATCCCACAAAATTCCAGAAACATTACCACAATTTTACAAGAAAATTCCAGAAAATTCCCTTAAAATTCTGAAAACCCCACCAAATTCCAGAAACACCTCACAAACTTACAAAAAAACACCCACGAAGTCCCCAAAATCTTCTCATAAGCCCACCAAATTCCAGATACATCCCACACAATCTTTACAAATTTCCACTAAACCTAAGAAAGATCCCTCAAAGTTCTTCAAGTCTCCTCAATATCCCACAAAATTCCACAGAAACTACACAACATTCAAAAAAAATCCTAAAAATTTCAGAAACATCCCACAAATTCCTTCAAGTCTCCTCAAAATCCCACAAAATACCAGACAATTCCAAAACATTCCAAAGAAATCCCACCAAATTCCAGAAACATCTCACAAAATTCCAGAAAAAAAAGCAAAATTACCCAGATCTTCTCATAAGCCTACCAAATTCCAGAAACATCCCACAAAATCTCCACAAGTTTCCACACATTCTAACAAAAATCCCACACAATTCTTCAAGGCTCCTCAAAATCCCACAAAATCCAAGAAAACTGCCATAACATTCCAAAAAAATCCAACAAAATTCCCTAAAGCTTCTGAAAACCCCACCAAATTCCAGAAAATCACCACAAAAATCTCCACTAATTTCCACAAAATCTAAGAAAAATCCCACACAATTCTTCAAGGCTCCTCAAAATCCCACAAAATTCCAGAAAATTACCACAACATTCCAAAAAAATCCCACCAAATTCCAAAAATCTTCTCATAACCCTACCAAATTCCAGAAACATCCCACAAAATCTCCACTAATTTCCACACATTCTAACAAAAATCCCACACAATTCTTCAAGGCTCCTCAAAATCCCACAAAATCCAAGAAAACTGCCACAACATTCCAAAAAAATCCAACAAAATTCCCTAAAGCTTCTGAAAACCTCACCAAATTCCAGAAAATCACCACAAAAATCTCCACAAATTTCCACAAAATCTAAGGAAAATCCCACACAATTCTTCAAGGCTCCTCAAAATCCCACCAAATTCCAGAAAATTACCACAACATTCCAAAACAATCCCACCAAATTCCAGAAACACCTCACAAACTTACAAAAAAAACCCCCACGAAGTCCCCAAAATCTTCTCATAAGCCCACCAACTTCCAGATACATCCCACACAATCTTTACAAATTTCCACTAAACCTAAGAAAGATCCCTCAAAGTTCTTCAAGTCTCCTCAATATCCCACAAAATTCCACAGAAACTCCACAACATTAAAAAAAAATCCTAAAAATTCCAGAAACATCCCACAAATTCCTTCAAGTCTCCTCAAAATCCCACAAAATTCCAGACAATTCCAAAACATTCCAAAGAAATCCCACCAAATTCCAGAAACATCTCACAAAATTCCAGAAAAAATAAGCAAAATTACCCAGATCTTCTCATAAGCCTACCAAATTCCAGAAATATCCAACAAAATCTCCACAAGTTTCCACACAATCTAAGAAAAATCCCACACAATTCTTCATGGCTCCTCAAAATCCCACAAAATTCCAGAAAATTACCACAACTTTACAAGAAAATTCCAGAAAATTCCCTTAAACTTCTGAAAACCCCACCAAATTCCAATAACACCCTACAAAATCTCCACTAATTTCCACGCAATCTAAGAAAAAGGCCCTCAAAATTCTTCAAGTCTCCTCAGAATCCCACAAAATTCCAGACAATTCCAAAACATTCCAAAGAAATCCCACCAAATTCCAGAAACACCTCAAAAATTCCAGAAAAAAATCCACAAAATTCCCTAAATCTTCTCATAAGCCTACCAAATTCCAGAAATAGCCCACAAAATCGCCTCAAATTTCCACACAATCTAAGAAAATTCCCACACAATTCTCCAAGGCTCCTCAAAATCCCACAAAATTCCAGAAAATTACCACAACATTCCAAAAAAATCCCACCAAATTCCAGAAACATCTCACAAAATTCCAGAAAAAAATCCACAAAATTCCCTAAATCTTCTCATAATCCTACCAAATTCCAGAAACATCCCACAAAATCTCCACTAATTTCCACACAATCTAAGAAAAATGTACTCAAAGTTCTTCAAGTCTCCTCAGAATCCCACAAAATTTCAGACAATTCCACAACATTCCAAAAAAATCCCACCAAATTCCAGAAACACCTCAAAAATTCCAGAAAAAATCCACAAAATTCCCAAAATATTCTCATAAGCCCACCAAATTCCAGAAATAGCCCACAAAATCTCCACAAATTTCCACACAATCTAAGAAAAATCCCACAATTCTTCAAGGCTCCTCAAAATCCCACAAAATTCCAGAAAATTACCACAACTTTACAAGAAAATTCCAGAAAATTCCCTTAAACTTCTGAAAACCCCACCAAATTCCAATAACACCCTACAAAATCTCCACTAATTTCCACGCAATCTAAGAAAAAGACCCTCAAAATTCTTCAACTCTCCTCAGAATCCCACAAAATTCCAGACAATTCCAAAACATTCCAAAGAAATCCCACCAAATTCCAGAAACACCTCAAAAATTCCAGAAAAAATCCACAAAATTCCCAAAATGTTCTCAAAACCCTACCAAATTCCAGAAATAGCCCACAAAATCGCCTCAAATTTCCACACAATCTAAGAAAAATCCCACACAATTCTCCAAGGCTCCTCAAAATCCCACAAAATTCCAGAAAATTACCACAACATTCCAAAAAAATCCCACCAAATTCCAGAAACATCTCACAAAATTCCAGAAAAAAATCCACAAAATTCCCTAAATCTTCTCATAAGCCTACCAAATTCCAGAAATATCCCACAAAAATCTCCACAAATTTCCGCACAAAGAAAAATCCCACAGAATTCTTCGAGGCTCCTCAAAATCCCCACCAAATTCCAGAAAATTACCACAATTTTACAAGAAAATTCCAGAAAATTCCCTTAAAATTCTGAAAACCCCACCAAATTCCAGAAACACCTCACAAACTTACAAAAAAACACCCACGAAGTCCCCAAAATCTTCTCATAAGCCCACCAAATTCCAGATACATCCCACACAATCTTTACAAATTTCCACTAAACCTAAGAAAGATCCCTCCAAGTTCTTCAAGTCTCCTCAATATCCCACAAAATTCCACAGAAACTACACAACATTCAAAAAAAATCCTAAAAATTTCAGAAACATCCCACAAATTCCTTCAAGTCTCCTCAAAATCCCACAAAATACCAGACAATTCCAAAACATTCCAAAGAAATCCCACCAAATTCCAGAAACATCTCACAAAATTCCAGAAAGAAAAGCAAAATTACCCAGATCTTCTCATAAGCCTACCAAATTCCAGAAACATCCCACAAAATCTCCACAAGTTTCCACACATTCTAACAAAAATCCCACACAATTCTTCAAGGCTCCTCAAAATCCCACAAAATCCAAGAAAACTGCCATAACATTCCAAAAAAATCCAACAAAATTCCCTAAAGCTTCTGAAAACCCCACCAAATTCCAGAAAATCACCACAAAAATCTCCACTAATTTCCACAAAATCTAAGAAAAATCCCACACAATTCTTCAAGGCTCCTCAAAATCCCACAAAATTCCAGAAAATTACCACAACATTCCAAAAAAATCCCACCAAATTCCAAAAATCTTCTCATAACCCTACCAAATTCCAGAAACATCCCACAAAATCTCCACTAATTTCCACACATTCTAACAAAAATCCCACACAATTCTTCAAGGCTCCTCAAAATCCCACAAAATCCAAGAAAACTGCCACAACATTCCAAAAAAATCCAACAAAATTCCCTAAAGCTTCTGAAAACCTCACCAAATTCCAGAAAATCACCACAAAAATCTCCACAAATTTCCACAAAATCTAAGGAAAATCCCACACAATTCTTCAAGGCTCCTCAAAATCCCACAAAATTCCAGAAAATTACCACAACATTCCCAAACAATCCCACCAAATTCCAGAAACACCTCACAAACTTACAAAAAAAACCCCCACGAAGTCCCCAAAATCTTCTCATAAGCCCACCAACTTCCAGATACATCCCACACAATCTTTACAAATTTCCACTAAACCTAAGAAAGATCCCTCCAAGTTCTTCAAGTCTCCTCAATATCCCACAAAATTCCACAGAAACTCCACAACATTAAAAAAAAATCCTAAAAATTCCAGAAACATCCCACAAATTCCTTCAAGTCTCCTCAAAATCCCACAAAATTCCACAGAAACTCCACAACATTAAAAAAAAATCCTAAAAATTCCAGAAACATCCCACAAATTCCTTCAAGTCTCCTCAAAATCCCACAAAATTCCAGACAATTCCAAAACATTCCAAAGAAATCCCACCAAATTCCAGAAACATCTCACAAAATTCCAGAAAAAATAAGCAAAATTACCCAGATCTTCTCATAAGCCTACCAAATTCCAGAAATATCCAACAAAATCTCCACAAGTTTCCACACAATCTAAGAAAAATCCCACACAATTCTTCATGGCTCCTCAAAATCCCACAAAATTCCAGAAAATTACCACAACTTTACAAGAAAATTCCAGAAAATTCCCTTAAACTTCTGAAAACCCCACCAAATTCCAATAACACCCTACAAAATCTCCACTAATTTCCACGCAATCTAAGAAAAAGACCCTCAAAATTCTTCAACTCTCCTCAGAATCCCACAAAATTCCAGACAATTCCAAAACATTCCAAAGAAATCCCACCAAATTCCAGAAACACCTCAAAAATTCCAGAAAAAATCCACAAAATTCCCAAAATGTTCTCAAAACCCTACCAAATTCCAGAAATAGCCCACAAAATCGCCTCAAATTTCCACACAATCTAAGAAAAATCCCACACAATTCTCCAAGGCTCCTCAAAATCCCACAAAATTCCAGAAAATTACCACAACATTCCAAAAAAATCCCACCAAATTCCAGAAACATCTCACAAAATTCCAGAAAAAAATCCACAAAATTCCCTAAATCTTCTCATAAGCCTACCAAATTCCAGAAATATCCCACAAAAATCTCCACAAATTTCCGCACAAAGAAAAATCCCACAGAATTCTTCGAGGCTCCTCAAAATCCCCACCAAATTCCAGAAAATTACCACAATTTTACAAGAAAATTCCAGAAAATTCCCTTAAAATTCTGAAAACCCCACCAAATTCCAGAAACACCTCACAAACTTACAAAAAAACACCCACGAAGTCCCCAAAATCTTCTCATAAGCCCACCAAATTCCAGATACATCCCACACAATCTTTACAAATTTCCACTAAACCTAAGAAAGATCCCTCCAAGTTCTTCAAGTCTCCTCAATATCCCACAAAATTCCACAGAAACTACACAACATTCAAAAAAAATCCTAAAAATTTCAGAAACATCCCACAAATTCCTTCAAGTCTCCTCAAAATCCCACAAAATACCAGACAATTCCAAAACATTCCAAAGAAATCCCACCAAATTCCAGAAACATCTCACAAAATTCCAGAAAGAAAAGCAAAATTACCCAGATCTTCTCATAAGCCTACCAAATTCCAGAAACATCCCACAAAATCTCCACAAGTTTCCACACATTCTAACAAAAATCCCACACAATTCTTCAAGGCTCCTCAAAATCCCACAAAATCCAAGAAAACTGCCATAACATTCCAAAAAAATCCAACAAAATTCCCTAAAGCTTCTGAAAACCCCACCAAATTCCAGAAAATCACCACAAAAATCTCCACTAATTTCCACAAAATCTAAGAAAAATCCCACACAATTCTTCAAGGCTCCTCAAAATCCCACAAAATTCCAGAAAATTACCACAACATTCCAAAAAAATCCCACCAAATTCCAAAAATCTTCTCATAACCCTACCAAATTCCAGAAACATCCCACAAAATCTCCACTAATTTCCACACATTCTAACAAAAATCCCACACAATTCTTCAAGGCTCCTCAAAATCCCACAAAATCCAAGAAAACTGCCACAACATTCCAAAAAAATCCAACAAAATTCCCTAAAGCTTCTGAAAACCTCACCAAATTCCAGAAAATCACCACAAAAATCTCCACAAATTTCCACAAAATCTAAGGAAAATCCCACACAATTCTTCAAGGCTCCTCAAAATCCCACAAAATTCCAGAAAATTACCACAACATTCCAAAACAATCCCACCAAATTCCAGAAACACCTCACAAACTTACAAAAAAAACCCCCACGAAGTCCCCAAAATCTTCTCATAAGCCCACCAACTTCCAGATACATCCCACACAATCTTTACAAATTTCCACTAAACCTAAGAAAGATCCCTCCAAGTTCTTCAAGTCTCCTCAATATCCCACAAAATTCCACAGAAACTCCACAACATTAAAAAAAAATCCTAAAAATTCCAGAAACATCCCACAAATTCCTTCAAGTCTCCTCAAAATCCCACAAAATTCCACAGAAACTCCACAACATTAAAAAAAAATCCTAAAAATTCCAGAAACATCCCACAAATTCTTTCAAGTCTCCTCAAAATCCCACAAAATTCCAGACAATTCCAAAACATTCCAAAGAAATCCCACCAAATTCCAGAAACATCTCACAAAATTCCAGAAAAAATAAGCAAAATTACCCAGATCTTCTCATAAGCCTACCAAATTCCAGAAATATCCAACAAAATCTCCACAAGTTTCCACACAATCTAAGAAAAATCCCACACAATTCTTCATGGCTCCTCAAAATCCCACAAAATTCCAGAAAATTACCACAACTTTACAAGAAAATTCCAGAAAATTCCCTTAAACTTCTGAAAACCCCACCAAATTCCAATAACACCCTACAAAATCTCCACTAATTTCCACGCAATCTAAGAAAAAGGCCCTCAAAATTCTTCAACTCTCCTCAGAATCCCACAAAATTCCAGACAATTCCAAAACATTCCAAAGAAATCCCACCAAATTCCAGAAACACCTCAAAAATTCCAGAAAAAAATCCACAAAATTCCCTAAATCTTCTCATAAGCCTACCAAATTCCAGAAATAGCCCACAAAATCGCCTCAAATTTCCACACAATCTAAGAAAATTCCCACACAATTCTCCAAGGCTCCTCAAAATCCCACAAAATTCCAGAAAATTACCACAACATTCCAAAAAAATCCCACCAAATTCCAGAAACATCTCACAAAATTCCAGAAAAAAATCCACAAAATTCCCTAAATCTTCTCATAAGCCTACCAAATTCCAGAAATATCCCACAAAAATCTCCACAAATTTCCGCACAAAGAAAAATCCCACAGAATTCTTCGAGGCTCCTCAAAATCCCACAAAATTCCAGAAACATTACCACAATTTTACAAGAAAATTCCAGAAAATTCCCTTAAACTTCTGAAAACCCCACCAAATTCCAGAAACACCTCACAAACTTACAAAAAAACACCCACGAAGTCCCCAAAATCTTCTCAAAAGCCCACCAAATTCCAGATACATCCCACACAATCTTTACAAATTTCCACTAAACCTAAGAAAGATCCCTCCAAGTTCTTCAAGTCTCCTCAACATCCCACAAAATTCCACAGAAACTACACAACATTCAAAAAAAATCCTAAAAATTTCAGAAACATCCCACAAATTCCTTCAAGTCTCCTCAAAATCCCACAAAATACCAGACAATTCCAAAACATTCCAAAGAAATCCCACCAAATTCCAGAAACATCTCACAAAATTCCAGAAAGAAAAGCAAAATTACCCAGATCTTCTCATAAGCCTACCAAATTCCAGAAACATCCCACAAAATCTCCACAAGTTTCCACACATTCTAACAAAAATCCCACACAATTCTTCAAGGCTCCTCAAAATCCCACAAAATCCAAGAAAACTGCCATAACATTCCAAAAAAATCCAACAAAATTCCCTAAAGCTTCTGAAAACCCCACCAAATTCCAGAAAATCACCACAAAAATCTCCACTAATTTCCACAAAATCTAAGAAAAATCCCACACAATTCTTCAAGGCTCCTCAAAATCCCACAAAATTCCAGAAAATTACCACAACATTCCAAAAAAATCCCACCAAATTCCAAAAATCTTCTCATAAGCCTACCAAATTCCAGAAACATCCCACAAAATCTCCACTAATTTCCACACATTCTAACAAAAATCCCACACAATTCTTCAAGGCTCCTCAAAATCCCACAAAATCCAAGAAAACTGCCACAACATTCCAAAAAAATCCAACAAAATTCCCTAAAGCTTCTGAAAACCCCACCAAATTCCAGAAAATCACCACAAAAATCTCCACAAATTTCCACAAAATCTAAGGAAAATCCCACACAATTCTTCAAGGCTCCTCAAAATCCCACAAAATTCCAGAAAATTATCACAACATTCCAAAACAATCCCACCAAATTCCAGAAACACCTCACAAACTTACAAAAAAAACCCCCACGAAGTCCCCAAAATCTTCTCATAAGCCCACCAACTTCCAGATACATCCCACACAATCTTTACAAATTTCCACTAAACCTAAGAAAGATCCCTCCAAGTTCTTCAAGTCTCCTCAATATCCCACAAAATTCCACAGAAACTCCACAACATTAAAAAAAAATCCTAAAAATTCCAGAAACATCCCACAAATTCCTTCAAGTCTCCTCAAAATCCCACAAAATTCCAGACAATTCCAAAACATTCCAAAGAAATCCCACCAAATTCCAGAAACATCTCACAAAATTCCAGAAAGAAAAGCAAAATTACCCAGATCTTCTCATAAGCCTACCAAATTCCAGAAATATCCAACAAAATCTCCACAAGTTTCCACACAATCTAAGAAAAATCCCACACAATTCTTCAAGGCTCCTCAAAATCCCACAAAATTCCAGAAAATTACCACAACTTTACAAGAAAATTCCAGAAAATTCCCTTAAACTTCTGAAAACCCCACCAAATTCCAATAACACCCTACAAAATCTCCACTAATTTCCACGCAATCTAAGAAAAAGGCCCTCAAAATTCTTCAACTCTCCTCAGAATCCCACAAAATTCCAGACAATTCCAAAACATTCCAAAGAAATCCCACCAAATTCCAGAAACACCTCAAAAATTCCAGAAAAAAATCCACAAAATTCCCTAAATCTTCTCATAAGCCTACCAAATTCCAGAAATAGCCCACAAAATCGCCTCAAATTTCCACACAATCTAAGAAAATTCCCACACAATTCTCCAAGGCTCCTCAAAATCCCACAAAATTCCAGAAAATTACCACAACATTCCAAAAAAATCCCACCAAATTCCAGAAACATCTCACAAAATTCCAGAAAAAAATCCACAAAATTCCCTAAATCTTCTCATAAGCCTACCAAATTCCAGAAATATCCCACAAAAATCTCCACAAATTTCCGCACAAAGAAAAATCCCACAGAATTCTTCGAGGCTCCTCAAAATCCCACAAAATTCCAGAAACATTACCACAATTTTACAAGAAAATTCCAGAAAATTCCCTTAAACTTCTGAAAACCCCACCAAATTCCAGAAACACCTCACAAACTTACAAAAAAACACCCACGAAGTCCCCAAAATCTTCTCAAAAGCCCACCAAATTCCAGATACATCCCACACAATCTTTACAAACTTCCACTAAACCTAAGAAAGATCCCTCCAAGTTCTTCAAGTCTCCTCAATATCCCACAAAATTCCACAGAAACTACACAACATTCAAAAAAAATCCTAAAAATTTCAGAAACATCCCACAAATTCCTTCAAGTCTCCTCAAAATCCCACAAAATACCAGACAATTCCAAAACATTCCAAAGAAATCCCACCAAATTCCAGAAACATCTCACAAAATTCCAGAAAGAAAAGCAAAATTACCCAGATCTTCTCATAAGCCTACCAAATTCCAGAAACATCCCACAAAATCTCCACAAGTTTCCACACATTCTAACAAAAATCCCACACAATTCTTCAAGGCTCCTCAAAATCCCACAAAATCCAAGAAAACTGCCATAACATTCAAAAAAAATCCAACAAAATTCCCTAAAGCTTCTGAAAACCCCACCAAATTCCAGAAAATCACCACAAAAATCTCCACTGATTTCCACAAAATCTAAGAAAAATCCCACACAATTCTTCAAGGCTCCTCAAAATCCCACAAAATTCCAGAAAATTACCACAACATTCCAAAAAAATCCCACCAAATTCCAAAAATCTTCTCATAACCCTACCAAATTCCAGAAACATCCCACAAAATCTCCACTAATTTCCACACATTCTAACAAAAATCCCACACAATTCTTCAAGGCTCCTCAAAATCCCACAAAATCCAAGAAAACTGCCACAACATTCCAAAAAAATCCAACAAAATTCCCTAAAGCTTCTGAAAACCCCACCAAATTCCAGAAAATCACCACAAAAATCTCCACAAATTTCCACAAAATATAAGGAAAATCCCACACAATTCTTCAAGGCTCCTCAAAATCCCACAAAATTCCAGAAAATTACCACAACATTCCAAAACAATCCCACCAAATTCCAAAAATCTTCTCATAACCCTACCAAATTCCAGAAACATCCCACAAAATCTCCACTAATTTCCACACAATCTAAGAAAAATGTACTCAAAGTTCTTCAAGTCTCCTCAGAATCCCACAAAATTTCAGACAATTCCACAACATTCCAAAAAAATTCCACCAAATTCCAGAAACACCTCAAAAATTCCAGAAAAAATCCACAAAATTCCCTAAATCTTCTCATAAGCCTACCAAATTCCAGAAATAGCCCACAAAATCTTCACAAATTTCCACGCAATCTAAGAAAAATCCCACACAATTCTCCAAGGCTCCTCAAAATCCCACAAAATTCCAGAAACATTGAAAAAATTCCTAAAAAACCCACGAAATTCCCAAAATCTTCTCATAAGCTTACAAATCTCCAGGAATATCCCACAAAATCTCCACAAGTTTCTACGCAATCTAAGAAAAATCACACAAAATTCTTCAGGTCTCCTCAAAATCCCACAAAATTCCAGAAAATTACCACAACATTCCAAAAAAATCCCACCAAATTCCAGAAACACCTCTCAAAATTCCAGAAAAAAATCCACAAAATTCCCTAAATCTTCTCATAAGCCTACCAAATTCCAGAAATATCCCACAAAAATCTCCACAAAATTCCGCAAAAAGAAAAATCCCTCAAAATTCTTCAAGTCTCCTCAAAATCCCACAAAATTCCAGAAACATTCCACAAAATTCCAGAAAAAACCCACAAAATTCCCTAAATCTTCTCAAAACCCTGCCAATTCCAGAAATATCCCACATAATCTTCACAAATTTCCACAAAACCTAAGAAAAATCCCACAAAATTCTTCAGGTCTCCTCAAAATCCCACAAAATTCCAGAAACACCCCACAAACTTGCAAAAAAACCACCACGAAGTCCCCAAAATCTTCTCATAAGCTTACCAACTTCCAGATACATCCCACACAATCTTTACAAATTTCCACTAAACCTAAGAAAGATCCCTCAAAATTCTTCAATCTACTCAATATCCCACAAAATTCCACAGAAACTCCACAACATTCAAAAAAAGTCCTAAAAATTCCAGAAACATCCCACAAATTCCTTCAAGTCTCCTCAAAATCCCACAAAATTCCAGATAATTCCACAACATTCCAAAGAAATCCCACCAAATTCCAGAAACATCTCACAAAATTCCAGAAAGAAAAGCAAAATTACCCAGATCTTCTCATAAGCCTACCAAATTCCAGAAAATCTCCCACAAAATCTCCACTAATTTCCACACAATCTAAGAAAAATCCCACACAATTCTTCAAGGCTCCTCAAAATCCCACAAAATTCAAGAAAATTACCACAACTTTACAAGAAAATTCCAGAAAATTCCCTTAAACTTCTGAAAACCCCACCAAATTCCAATAAAACCCTACAAAATCTCCACTAATTTCCACACAATCTAAGAAAAAGGCCCTCAAAATTCTTCAACTCTCCTCAGAATCCCACAAAATTCCAGACAAATCCAAAACATTCCAAAGAAATCCCACCAAATTCCAGAAACACCTCAAAAATTCCAGAAAAAATCCACATAATTCCCTAAATCTTCTCATAAGCCTACCAAATTCCAGAAATATCCCACAAAAATCTCCACAAATTTCCGCACAAAGAAAAATCCCACAGAATTCTTCGAGGCTCCTCAAAATCCCACAAAATTCCAGAAACATTACCACAATTTTACAAGAAAATTCCAGAAAATTCCCTTAAACTTCTGAAAACCCCACCAAATTCCAGAAACACCTCACAAACTTACAAAAAAACACCCACGAAGTCCCCAAAATCTTCTCAAAAGCCCACCAACTTCCAGATACATCCCACACAATCTTTACAAATTTCCACTAAACCTAAGAAAGATCCCTCCAAGTTCATCAAATCTCCTCAATATCCCACAAAATTCCACAGAAACTACACAACATTCAAAAAAAATCCTAAAAATTTCAGAAACATCCCACAAATTCCTTCAAGTCTCCTCAAAATCCCACAAAATTCCAGACAATTCCAAAACATTCCAAAGAAATCCCACCAAATTCCAGAAACATCTCACAAAATTCCAGAAAAAAAAGCAAAATTACCCAGATCTTCTCATAAGCCTACCAAATTCCAGAAACATCCCACAAAATCTCCACAAGTTTCCACACATTCTAACAAAAATCCCACACAATTCTTCAAGGCTCCTCAAAATCCCACAAAATCCAAGAAAACTGCCACAACATTCCAAAAAAATCCAACAAAATTACCTAAACCTTCTGAAAACCCGACCAAATTCCAGAAAATCACCACAAAAATCTCCACAAATTTCCACACAATCTAAGAAAAATCCCACACAATTCTTCAAGGCTCCTCAAAATCCCACAAAATTCCAGAAAATTACCACAACATTCCAAAAAAATCCCACCAAATTCCAAAAATCTTCTCATAAGCTTACAAATCTCCAGGAATATCCCACAAAAATCTCCACAAGTTTCCACGCAATCTAAGAAAAATCCCTCAAAATTCTTCAAGTCTCCTCAAAATCCCACAAAATTCCAGAAAAAACCCACAAAATTCCCTAAATCTTCTCAAAACCCTGCCAAATTCCAGAAATATCCCACATAATCTTCACAAATTTCCACAAAACCTAAGAAAAATCCCACAAAATTCTTCAGGTCTCCTCAAAATCCCACAAAATTCCAGAAACACCCCACAAACTTGCAAAAAAACCCGCACGAAGTCCCCAAAATCTTCTCATAAGCCCACCAAATTCCAGATACATCCCACACAATCTTTACAAATTTCCACTAAACCTAAGAAAGATCCCTCCAAGTTCATCAAATCTCCTCAATATCCCACAAAATTCCACAGAAACTCCACAACATTCAAAAAAAATCCTATAAATTTCAGAAACATCCCACAAATTCCTTCAAGTCTCCTCAAAATCCCACAAAATTCCAGACAATTCCAAAACATTCCAAAGAAATCCCACCAAATTCCAGAAACATCTCACAAAATTCCAGAAAAAAAAGCAAAATTACCCAGATCTTCTCATAAGCCTACCAAATTCCAGAAACATCCCACAAAATCTCCACAAGTTTCCACACATTCTAACAAAAATCCCACACAATTCTTCAAGGCTCCTCAAAATCCCACAAAATCCAAGAAAACTGCCACAACATTCCAAAAAAATCCAACAAAATTCCCTAAACCTTCTGAAAACCCGACCAAATTCCAGAAAATCACCACAAAAATCTCCACAAAGTTCCACACAATCTAAGAAAAATCCCACACAATTCTTCAAGGCTCCTCAAAATCCCAAAAAATTCCAGAAAATTACCACAACATTCCAAAAAAATCCCACCAAATTCCAAAAATCTTCTCATAAGAAGAAAAAATCTTCTCCAGGAATATCCCACAAAAATCTCCACAAGTTTGCACGCAATCTAAGAAAAATCCCTCAAAATTCTTCAAATCTCCTCAAAATCCCACAAAATTCCAGAAAAAACCCACAAAATTCCCTAAATCTTCTCAAAACCCTGCCAAATTCCAGAAATATCCCACATAATCTTCACAAATTTCCACAAAACCTAAGAAAAATCCCACAAAATTCTTCAGGTCTCCTCAAAATCCCACAAAATTCCAGAAACACCCCACAAACTTGCCAGAAAAAAACCCGCACGAATTTCCCAAAATCTTCTCATAAGCCCACCAAATTCCAGAAACATCCCACAAAATCTCCACAAATTTCCACACAATCTAAGAAAAATCCCACACAATTCTTCAAGGCTCCTCAAAATCCCACAGAATTCCAGAAAATTACCACAACATTCCAAAACAATCCCACCAAATTCCAGAAACATCCCACAAACTTACAAAAAACCCCCCACGAAGTCCCCAAAATCTTCTCATAAGCCCACCAACTTCCAGATACATCCCATACAATCTTTACAAATTTCCACTAAACCTAAGAAAGATCCCTCAAAGTTCTTCAAGTCTCCTCAATATCCCACAAAATTCCACAGAAACTCCACAACATTCAAAAAAAATCCTAAAAATTCCAGAAACATCCCACAAATTCCTTCAAGTCTCCTCTAAATCCCACAAAATTCCAGACAATTCCACAACATTCCAAAGAAATCACACCAAATTGCAGAAACATCACACAAAATTCCAGAAAAAATAAGCAAAATTACCCAGATCTTCTCATAAGCCTACCAAATTCCAGAAAATCTCCCACAAAATCTCCACAAGTTTCCACACATTCTAACAAAAATCCCACACAATTCTTCAAGGCTCCTCAAAATCCCACAAAATTCCAGAAACATTGAACAAAATTCCAGAAAAAACCCGCACGAATTTCCCAAAATCTTCTCATAAGCCCACCAAATTCCAGAAACATCCCACAAAATCTCCACTAATTTCCACACAATCTAAGAAAAATCCCACACAATTCTTCAAGGCTCCTCAAAATCCCACAAAATCCAAGAAAACTGCCACAACATTCCAAAAAAATCCAACAAAATTACCTAAATCTTCTCAAAACCCTACCAAATTCCAGAAATATCCCACATAATCTTCAAAAATTTCCACAAAACCTAAGAAAAATCCCACACAATTCTTCAGGTCTCCTCAAAATCCCACAAAATTCCAGAAAATTACCACAACATTCCAAAAAAATCCCACCAAATTCCAAAAACACCTCTCAAAATTCCAGAAAAAAATCCACAAAATTCCCTAAATCTTCTCATAAGCCTACCAAATTCCAGAAATATCACACAAAAATCTCCACAAATTTCCGCACAAAGAAAAATCCCACAGAATTCTTCGAGGCTCCTCAAAATCCCACAAAATTCAAGAAAATTACCACAATTTTACAAGAAAATTCCAGAAAATTCCCTTAAACTTCTGAAAACCCCACCAAATTCCAGAAACACCTCACAAACTTACAAAAAAACACCCACGAAGTCCCCAAAATCTTCTCATAAGCCCACCAAATTCCAGATACATCCCACACAATCTTTACAAATTTCCACTAAACCTAAGAAAGATCCCTCCAAGTTCATCAAATCTCCTCAATATCCCACAAAATTCCACAGAAACTCCACAACATTCAAAAAAAATCCTAAAAATTTCAGAAACATCCCACAAATTCCTTCAAGTCTCCTCAAAATCCCACAAAATTCCAGACAATTCCAAAACATTCCAAAGAAATCCCACCAAATTCCAGAAACATCACACAAAATTCCAGAAAAAAAAGCAAAATTACCCAGATCTTCTCATAAGCCCACCAAATATCAGAAATATCCCACAAAATCGCCTCAAATTTCCACACAATCTAAGAAAAATCCCACACAATTCTTCAAGGCTCCTCAAAATCCCACAAAATCCAAGAAAACTGCCACAACATTCCAAAAAAATCCAACAAAATTCCCTAAATCTTCTGAAACCCCCACAAAATTCCAGAAAATCACCACAAAAATCTCCACTTATTTCCGCACAATCTAAGGAAAATCCCACACAATTCTTCAAGGCTCCTCAAAATCCCACAAAATTCCAGAAAATTACCACAACATTACAAAAAAATCCCACCAAATTCCAAAAATCTTCTCATAACCCTACCAAATTCCAGAAACATCCCACAAAATCTCCATTAATTTCCACACAATCTAAGAAAAATGTACTCAAAATTCTTCAAGTCTCCTCAGAATCACACAAAATTCCAGACAATTCCAAAACATTCCAAAGAAATCCCACCAAATTCCAGAAACACCTCAAAAAATTCCTGAAAAAATCCACAAAATTCCCAAAATCTTCTCAGAAGCCTACCAAATTCCAGAAACATCCCACAAAATCTCCACAAATTTCCACACAATCTAAGAAAAACCCCTCAAAATTCTTCAAGTCTCCTCAAAATCCCACAAAATTCAAGAAAATTAACACAACTTTAAAAAAAAATTCCAGAAAATTCCCTTAAACTTCTGAAAACCCCACCAAATTCCAGAAACACCCTAGGCAATCTCCACTAATTTCCACGCAATCTAAGAAAAAGGCCCTCAAAATTCTTCAAGTCTCCTCAGAATCCCACAAAATTCCAGACAATTCCAAAACATTCCAAAGAAATCCCACCAAATTCCAGAAACATCCCACAAAATTCCAGAAAAAAATCCACAAAACTCCCTAAATCTTCTCATAAACCCACCAAATTTAGAAATATCCCACAAAAATCTCCACAAATTTCCGCACAAAGAAAAATCCCACACAATTCTTCAAGGCTCCTCAAAATCCCACAAAATTCCAGAAACACCCCACAAACTTGCAAAAAAACCCACAAAATTCCCTAAATCGTCTCAAAAACCTACCAAATTCCAGAAATATCCCACATAATCTTCACAAATTTACACAAAGCCTAAGAAAAATCCCAGAAAATTCTTCAAGGCTCCTCAATATCCTACAAAATTCCTCAAAAACCCCACAACATTCAAAAAAAATCCTAACAATTCTCAAAACAACCCACAAAATCTCTCAGGTCTCCTCAAAATCCCACAAAATTCCAGACAATTCCAAAACATTCCAAAGAAATCCCACCAAATTCCAGAAACACCTCACAAAATTCCAGAAAAAAATCCACAAAATTCCCAAAATCTTCTCATAAGCCTACCAAATTCCAGAAATATCCCACAAAAATCTCCACAAGTTTCCACGCAATCTAAGAAAAATCCCCACAAAATTCTTCAAGGCTCCTCAAAATCCCACAAAATTCCAGAAACACCCCACAAACTTGCAAAAAAACCCGCACGAATTTCCCAAAATCTTCTCATAAGCCCACCAAATTCCAGAAACATCCCACAAAATCTCCACTAATTTCCACACAATCTAAGAAAAATCCCACACAATTCTTCAAGGCTCCTCAAAATCCCACAAAATCCAAGAAAACTGCCACAACATTCCAAAAAAATCCAACAAAATTACCTAAATCTTCTCAAAACCCTACCAAATTCCAGAAATATTCCACATAATCTTCAAAAATTTCCACAAAACCTAAGAAAAATTCCAAACAATTCTTCAGGTCTCCTCAAAATCCCACAAAATTCCAGAAAATTACCACAACATTCCAAAAAAATCCCACCAAATTCCAAAAACACCTCTCAAAATTCCAGAAAAAAATCCACAAAATTCCCTAAATCTTCTCATAAGCCTACCAAATTCCAGAAATATCCCACAAAAATCTCCACAAATTTCCGCACAAAGAAAAATCCCACAGAATTCTTCGAGGCTCCTCAAAATCCCACAAAATTCAAGAAAATTACCACAATTTTACAAGAAAATTCCAGAAAATTCCCTTAAACTTCTGAAAACCCCACCAAATTCCAGAAACACCTCACAAACTTACAAAAAAACACCCACGAAGTCCCCAAAATCTTCTCATAAGCCCACCAAATTCCAGATACATCCCACACAATCTTTACAAATTTCCACTAAACCTAAGAAAGATCCCTCCAAGTTCATCAAATCTCCTCAATATCCCACAAAATTCCACAGAAACTCCACAACATTCAAAAAAAATCCTAAAAATTTCAGAAACATCCCACAAATTCCTTCAAGTCTCCTCAAAATCCCACAAAATTCCAGACAATTCCAAAACATTCCAAAGAAATCCCACCAAATTCCAGAAACATCTCACAAAATTCCAGAAAGAAAAGCAAAATTACCCAGATCTTCTCATAAGCCTACCAAATTCCAGAAACATCCCACAAAATCTCCACAAGTTTCCACACATTCTAACAAAAATCCCACACAATTCTTCAAGGCTCCTCAAAATCCCACAAAATCCAAGAAAACTGCCACAACATTCCAAAAAAATCCAACAAAATTCCCTAAACCTTCTGAAAACCTGACCAAATTCCAGAAAATCACCACAAAAATCTCCACAAATTTCCACACAATCTAAGAAAAATCCCACACAATTCTTCAAGGCTCCTCAAAATCCCACAAAATTCCAGAAAATTACCACAACATTCCAAAAAAATCCCACCAAATTCCAAAAATCTTCTCATAAGCTTACAAATCTCCAGGAATATCCCACAAAAATCTCCACAAGTTTGCACGCAATCTAAGAAAAATCCCTCAAAATTCTTCAAGTCTCCTCAAAATCCCACAAAATTCCAGAAAAAACCCACAAAATTCCCTAAATCTTCTCAAAACCCTGCCAAATTCCAGAAATATCCCACATAATCTTCACAAATTTCCACAAAACCTAAGAAAAATCCCACAAAATTCTTCAGGTCTCCTCAAAATCCCACAAAATTCCAGAAACACCCCACAAACTTGCAAAAAAACCCGCACGAATTTCCCAAAATCTTCTCATAAGCCCACCAAATTCCAGAAACATCCCACAAAATCTCCACAAATTTCCACACAATCTAAGAAAAATCCCACACAATTCTTCAAGGCTCCTCAAAATCCCACAGAATTCCAGAAAATTACCACAACATTCCAAAACAATCCCACCAAATTCCAGAAACATCCCACAAACTTACAAAAAAACCCCCACGAAGTCCCCAAAATCTTCTCATAAGCCCACCAACTTCCAGATACATCCCATACAATCTTTACAAATTTCCACTAAACCTAAGAAAGATCCCTCCAAGTTCTTCAAGTCTCCTCAATATCCCACAAAATTCCACAGAAACTCCACAACATTAAAAAAAAATCCTAAAAATTCCAGAAACATCCCACAAATTCCTTCAAGTCTCCTCTAAATCCCACAAAATTCCAGACAATTCCACAACATTGCAAAGAAATCACACCAAATTGCAGAAACATCACACAAAATTCCAGAAAAAATAAGCAAAATTACCCAGATCTTCTCATAAGCCTACCAAATTCCAGAAAATCTCCCACAAAATCTCCACAAGTTTCCACACATTCTAACAAAAATCCCACACAATTCTTCAAGGCTCCTCAAAATCCCACAAAATTCCAGAAACATTGAACAAAATTCCAGAAAAAAACCCACAAAATTCCCTAAATCTTCTCATACGCTTACAAAACTCCAGGAATATCCCACAAAAATCTCCACAAGTTTCCACGCAATCTAAGAAAAATCCCCACAAAATTCTTCAAGTCTCCTCAAAATCCCACAAAATTCCAGAAACATATCACAAAATTCCAGAAAAAACCCGCACGAATTTCCCAAAATCTTCTCATAAGCCCACCAAATTCCAGAAACATCCCACAAAATCTCCACTAATTTCCACACAATCTAAGAAAAATCCCACACAATTCTTCAAGGCTCCTCAAAATCCCACAAAATCCAAGAAAACTGCCACAACATTCCAAAAAAATCCAACAAAATTACCTAAATCTTCTCAAAACCCTACCAAATTCCAGAAATATCCCACATAATCTTCAAAAATTTCCACAAAACCTAAGAAAAATCCCACACAATTCTTCAGGTCTCCTCAAAATCCCACAAAATTCCAGAAAATTACCACAACATTCCAAAAAAATCCCACCAAATTCCAAAAACACCTCTCAAAATTCCAGAAAAAAATCCACAAAATTCCCTAAATCTTCTCATAAGCCTACCAAATTCCAGAAATATCCCACAAAAATCTCCACAAATTTCCGCACAAAGAAAAATCCCACAGAATTCTTCGAGGCTCCTCAAAATCCCACAAAATTCAAGAAAATTACCACAATTTTACAAGAAAATTCCAGAAAATTCCCTTAAACTTCTGAAAACCCCACCAAATTCCAGAAACACCTCACAAACTTACAAAAAAACACCCACGAAGTCCCCAAAATCTTCTCATAAGCCCACCAAATTCCAGATACATCCCACACAATCTTTACAAATTTCCACTAAACCTAAGAAAGATCCCTCCAAGTTCATCAAATCTCCTCAATATCCCACAAAATTCCACAGAAACTCCACAACATTCAAAAAAAATCCTAAAAATTTCAGAAACATCCCACAAATTCCTTCAAGTCTCCTCAAAATCCCACAAAATTCCAGACAATTCCAAAACATTCCAAAGAAATCCCACCAAATTCCAGAAACATCTCACAAAATTCCAGAAAGAAAAGCAAAATTACCCAGATCTTCTCATAAGCCTACCAAATTCCAGAAACATCCCACAAAAACTCCACAAGTTTCCACACATTCTAACAAAAATCCCACACAATTCTTCAAGGCTCCTCAAAATCCCACAAAATCCAAGAAAACTGCCACAACATTCCAAAAAAATCCAACAAAATTCCCTAAACCTTCTGAAAACCCGACCAAATTCCAGAAAATCACCACAAAAATCTCCACAAATTTCCACACAATCTAAGAAAAATCCCACACAATTCTTCAGGTCTCCTCAAAATCCCACAAAATTCCAGAAAATTACCACAACATTCCAAAAAAATCCCACCAAATTCCAAAAACACCTCTCAAAATTCCAGAAAAAAATCCACAAAATTCCCTAAATCTTCTCATACGCTTACAAAACTCCAGGAATATCCCACAAAAATCTCCACAAGTTTCCACGCAATCTAAGAAAAATCCCCACAAAATTCTTCAAGTCTCCTCAAAATCCCACAAAATTCCAGAAACATTCCACAAAATTCCAGAAAAAACCCGCACAAATTTCCCAAAATCTTCTCATAAGCCCACCAAATTCCAGAAACATCCCACAAAATCTCCACTAATTTCCACACAATCTAAGAAAAATCCCACACAATTCTTCAAGGCTCCTCAAAATCTCACAAAATCCAAGAAAACTGCCACAACATTCCAAAAAAATCCAACAAAATTACCTAAATCTTCTCAAAACCCTACCAAATTCCAGAAATATCCCACATAATCTTCAAAAATTTCCACAAAACCTAAGAAAAATCCCACACAATTCTTCAGGTCTCCTCAAAATCCCACAAAATTCCAGAAAATTACCACAACATTCCAAAAAAATCCCACCAAATTCCAAAAACACCTCTCAAAATTCCAGAAAAAAATCCACAAAATTCCCTAAATCTTCTCATAAGCCTACCAAATTCCAGAAATATCCCACAAAAATCTCCACAAATTTCCGCACAAAGAAAAATCCCACAGAATTCTTCGAGGCTCCTCAAAATCCCACAAAATTCAAGAAAATTACCACAATTTTACAAGAAAATTCCAGAAAATTCCCTTAAACTTCTGAAAACCCCACCAAATTCCAGAAACACCTCACAAACTTACAAAAAAACACCCACGAAGTCCCCAAAATCTTCTCATAAGCCCACCAAATTCCAGATACATCCCACACAATCTTTACAAATTTCCACTAAACCTAAGAAAGATCCCTCCAAGTTCATCAAATCTCCTCAATATCCCACAAAATTCCACAGAAACTCCACAACATTCAAAAAAAATCCTAAAAATTTCAGAAACATCCCACAAATTCCTTCAAGTCTCCTCAAAATCCCACAAAATTCCAGACAATTCCAAAACATTCCAAAGAAATCCCACCAAATTCCAGAAACATCTCACAAAATTCCAGAAAGAAAAGCAAAATTACCCAGATCTTCTCATAAGCCTACCAAATTCCAGAAACATCCCACAAAATCTCCACAAGTTTCCACACATTCTAACAAAAATCCCACACAATTCTTCAAGGCTCCTCAAAATCCCACAAAATCCAAGAAAACTGCCACAACATTCCAAAAAAATCCAACAAAATTCCCTAAACCTTCTGAAAACCTGACCAAATTCCAGAAAATCACCACAAAAATCTCCACAAATTTCCACACAATCTAAGAAAAATCCCACACAATTCTTCAAGGCTCCTCAAAATCCCACAAAATTCCAGAAAATTACCACAACATTCCAAAAAAATCCCACCAAATTCCAAAAATCTTCTCATAAGCTTACAAATCTCCAGGAATATCCCACAAAAATCTCCACAAGTTTGCACGCAATCTAAGAAAAATCCCTCAAAATTCTTCAAGTCTCCTCAAAATCCCACAAAATTCCAGAAAAAACCCACAAAATTCCCTAAATCTTCTCAAAACCCTGCCAAATTCCAGAAATATCCCACATAATCTTCACAAATTTCCACAAAACCTAAGAAAAATCCCACAAAATTCTTCAGGTCTCCTCAAAATCCCACAAAATTCCAGAAACACCCCACAAACATGCCAGAAAAAAACCCGCACGAATTTCCCAAAATCTTCTCATAGGCCCACCAAATTCCAGAAACATCCCACAAAATCTTTACAAATTTCCACACAATCTAAGAAAAATCCCACACAATTCTTCAAGGCTCCTCAAAATCCCACAGAATTCCAGAAAATTACCACAACATTCCAAAACAATCCCACCAAATTCCAGAAACATCCCACAAACTTACAAAAAAACCCCCACGAAGTCCCCAAAATCTTCTCATAAGCCCACCAACTTCCAGATACATCCCATACAATCTTTACAAATTTCCACTAAACCTAAGAAAGATCCCTCAAAGTTCTTCAAGTCTCCTCAATATCCCACAAAATTCCACAGAAACTCCACAACATTCAAAAAAAATCCTAAAAATTCCAGAAACATCCCACAAATTCCTTCAAGTCTCCTCTAAATCCCACAAAATTCCAGACAATTCCACAACATTCCAAAGAAATCACACCAAATTGCAGAAACATCACACAAAATTCCAGAAAAAATAAGCAATATTACCCAGATCTTCTCATAAGCCTACCAAATTCCAGAAAATCTCCCACAAAATCTCCACAAGTTTCCACGCAATCTAAGAAAAATCCCCACAAAATTCTTCAAGTCTCCTCAAAATCCCACAAAATTCCAGAAACATTCCACAAAATTCCAGAAAAAACCCGCACGAATTTCCCAAAATCTTCTCATAAGCCCACCAAATTCCAGAAACATCCCACAAAATCTCCACTAATTTCCACACAATCTAAGAAAAATCCCACACAATTCTTCAAGGCTCCTCAAAATCCCACAAAATCCAAGAAAACTGCCACAACATTCCAAAAAAATCCAACAAAATTACCTAAATCTTCTCAAAACCCTACCAAATTCCAGAAATATCCCACATAATCTTCAAAAATTTCCACAAAACCTAAGAAAAATCCCACACAATTCTTCAGGTCTCCTCAAAATCCCACAAAATTCCAGAAAATTACCACAACATTCCAAAAAAATCCCACCAAATTCCAAAAACACCTCTCAAAATTCCAGAAAAAAATCCACAAAATTCCCTAAATCTTCTCATAAGCCTACCAAATTCCAGAAATATCCCACAAAAATCTCCACAAATTTCCGCACAAAGAAAAATCCCACAGAATTCTTCGAGGCTCCTCAAAATCCCACAAAATTCAAGAAAATTACCACAATTTTACAAGAAAATTCCAGAAAATTCCCTTAAACTTCTGAAAACCCCACCAAATTCCAGAAACACCTCACAAACTTACAAAAAAACACCCACGAAGTCCCCAAAATCTTCTCATAAGCCCACCAAATTCCAGATACATCCCACACAATCTTTACAAATTTCCACTAAACCTAAGAAAGATCCCTCCAAGTTCATCAAATCTCCTCAATATCCCACAAAATTCCACAGAAACTCCACAACATTCAAAAAAAATCCTAAAAATTTCAGAAACATCCCACAAATTCCTTCAAGTCTCCTCTAAATCCCACAAAATTCCAGACAATTCCAAAACATTCCAAAGAAATCCCACCAAATTCCAGAAACATCTCACAAAATTCCAGAAAGAAAAGCAAAATTACCCAGATCTTCTCATAAGCCTACCAAATTCCAGAAACATCCCACAAAAACTCCACAAGTTTCCACACATTCTAACAAAAATCCCACACAATTCTTCAAGGCTCCTCAAAATCCCACAAAATCCAAGAAAACTGCCACAACATTCCAAAAAAATCCAACAAAATTACCTAAACCTTCTGAAAACCCGACCAAATTCCAGAAAATCACCACAAAAATCTCCACAAATTTCCACACAATCTAAGAAAAATCCCACACAATTCTTCAGGTCTCCTCAAAATCCCACAAAATTCCAGAAAATTACCACAACATTCCAAAAAAATCCCACCAAATTCCAAAAACACCTCTCAAAATTCCAGAAAAAAATCCACAAAATTCCCTAAATCTTCTCATACGCTTACAAAACTCCAGGAATATCCCACAAAAATCTCCACAAGTTTCCACGCAATCTAAGAAAAATCCCCACAAAATTCTTCAAGTCTCCTCAAAATCCCACAAAATTCCAGAAACATATCACAAAATTCCAGAAAAAACCCGCACGAATTTCCCAAAATCTTCTCATAAGCCCACCAAATTCCAGAAACATCCCACAAAATCTCCACTAATTTCCACACAATCTAAGAAAAATCCCACACAATTCTTCAAGGCTCCTCAAAATCCCACAAAATCCAAGAAAACTGCCACAACATTCCAAAAAAATCCAACAAAATTACCTAAATCTTCTCAAAACCCTACCAAATTCCAGAAATATCCCACATAATCTTCAAAAATTTCCACAAAACCTAAGAAAAATCCCACACAATTCTTCAGGTCTCCTCAAAATCCCACAAAATTCCAGAAAATTACCACAACATTCCAAAAAAATCCCACCAAATTCCAAAAACACCTCTCAAAATTCCAGAAAAAAATCCACAAAATTCCCTAAATCTTCTCATAAGCCTACCAAATTCCAGAAATATCCCACAAAAATCTCCACAAATTTCCGCACAAAGAAAAATCCCACAGAATTCTTCGAGGCTCCTCAAAATCCCACAAAATTCAAGAAAATTACCACAATTTTACAAGAAAATTCCAGAAAATTCCCTTAAACTTCTGAAAACCCCACCAAATTCCAGAAACACCTCACAAACTTACAAAAAAACACCCACGAAGTCCCCAAAATCTTCTCATAAGCCCACCAAATTCCAGATACATCCCACACAATCTTTACAAATTTCCACTAAACCTAAGAAAGATCCCTCCAAGTTCATCAAATCTCCTCAATATCCCACAAAATTCCACAGAAACTCCACAACATTCAAAAAAAATCCTAAAAATTTCAGAAACATCCCACAAATTCCTTCAAGTCTCCTCAAAATCCCACAAAATTCCAGACAATTCCAAAACATTCCAAAGAAATCCCACCAAATTCCAGAAACATCTCACAAAATTCCAGAAAGAAAAGCAAAATTACCCAGATCTTCTCATAAGCCTACCAAATTCCAGAAACATCCCACAAAATCTCCACAAGTTTCCACACATTCTAACAAAAATCCCACACAATTCTTCAAGGCTCCTCAAAATCCCACAAAATCCAAGAAAACTGCCACAACATTCCAAAAAAATCCAACAAAATTCCCTAAACCTTCTGAAAACCTGACCAAATTCCAGAAAATCACCACAAAAATCTCCACAAATTTCCACACAATCTAAGAAAAATCCCACACAATTCTTCAAGGCTCCTCAAAATCCCACAAAATTCCAGAAAATTACCACAACATTCCAAAAAAATCCCACCAAATTCCAAAAATCTTCTCATAAGCTTACAAATCTCCAGGAATATCCCACAAAAATCTCCACAAGTTTGCACGCAATCTAAGAAAAATCCCTCAAAATTCTTCAAGTCTCCTCAAAATCCCACAAAATTCCAGAAAAAACCCACAAAATTCCCTAAATCTTCTCAAAACCCTGCCAAATTCCAGAAATATCCCACATAATCTTCACAAATTTCCACAAAACCTAAGAAAAATCCCACAAAATTCTTCAGGTCTCCTCAAAATCCCACAAAATTCCAGAAACACCCCACAAACATGCCAGAAAAAAACCCGCACGAATTTCCCAAAATCTTCTCATAGGCCCACCAAATTCCAGAAACATCCCACAAAATCTTTACAAATTTCCACACAATCTAAGAAAAATCCCACACAATTCTTCAAGGCTCCTCAAAATCCCACAGAATTCCAGAAAATTACCACAACATTCCAAAACAATCCCACCAAATTCCAGAAACATCCCACAAACTTACAAAAAAACCCCCACGAAGTCCCCAAAATCTTCTCATAAGCCCACCAACTTCCAGATACATCCCATACAATCTTTACAAATTTCCACTAAACCTAAGAAAGATCCCTCAAAGTTCTTCAAGTCTCCTCAATATCCCACAAAATTCCACAGAAACTCCACAACATTCAAAAAAAATCCTAAAAATTCCAGAAACATCCCACAAATTCCTTCAAGTCTCCTCTAAATCCCACAAAATTCCAGACAATTCCACAACATTCCAAAGAAATCACACCAAATTGCAGAAACATCACACAAAATTCCAGAAAAAATAAGCAATATTACCCAGATCTTCTCATAAGCCTACCAAATTCCAGAAAATCTCCCACAAAATCTCCACAAGTTTCCACGCAATCTAAGAAAAATCCCCACAAAATTCTTCAAGTCTCCTCAAAATCCCACAAAATTCCAGAAACATTCCACAAAATTCCAGAAAAAACCCGCACGAATTTCCCAAAATCTTCTCATAAGCCCACCAAATTCCAGAAACATCCCACAAAATCTCCACTAATTTCCACACAATCTAAGAAAAATCCCACACAATTCTTCAAGGCTCCTCAAAATCCCACAAAATCCAAGAAAACTGCCACAACATTCCAAAAAAATCCAACAAAATTACCTAAATCTTCTCAAAACCCTACCAAATTCCAGAAATATCCCACATAATCTTCAAAAATTTCCACAAAACCTAAGAAAAATCCCACACAATTCTTCAGGTCTCCTCAAAATCCCACAAAATTCCAGAAAATTACCACAACATTCCAAAAAAATCCCACCAAATTCCAAAAACACCTCTCAAAATTCCAGAAAAAAATCCACAAAATTCCCTAAATCTTCTCATAAGCCTACCAAATTCCAGAAATATCCCACAAAAATCTCCACAAATTTCCGCACAAAGAAAAATCCCACAGAATTCTTCGAGGCTCCTCAAAATCCCACAAAATTCAAGAAAATTACCACAATTTTACAAGAAAATTCCAGAAAATTCCCTTAAACTTCTGAAAACCCCACCAAATTCCAGAAACACCTCACAAACTTACAAAAAAACACCCACGAAGTCCCCAAAATCTTCTCATAAGCCCACCAAATTCCAGATACATCCCACACAATCTTTACAAATTTCCACTAAACCTAAGAAAGATCCCTCCAAGTTCATCAAATCTCCTCAATATCCCACAAAATTCCACAGAAACTCCACAACATTCAAAAAAAATCCTAAAAATTTCAGAAACATCCCACAAATTCCTTCAAGTCTCCTCTAAATCCCACAAAATTCCAGACAATTCCAAAACATTCCAAAGAAATCCCACCAAATTCCAGAAACATCTCACAAAATTCCAGAAAGAAAAGCAAAATTACCCAGATCTTCTCATAAGCCTACCAAATTCCAGAAACATCCCACAAAAACTCCACAAGTTTCCACACATTCTAACAAAAATCCCACACAATTCTTCAAGGCTCCTCAAAATCCCACAAAATCCAAGAAAACTGCCACAACATTCCAAAAAAATCCAACAAAATTACCTAAACCTTCTGAAAACCCGACCAAATTCCAGAAAATCACCACAAAAATCTCCACAAATTTCCACACAATCTAAGAAAAATCCCACACAATTCTTCAGGTCTCCTCAAAATCCCACAAAATTCCAGAAAATTACCACAACATTCCAAAAAAATCCCACCAAATTCCAAAAACACCTCTCAAAATTCCAGAAAAAAATCCACAAAATTCCCTAAATCTTCTCATACGCTTACAAAACTCCAGGAATATCCCACAAAAATCTCCACAAGTTTCCACGCAATCTAAGAAAAATCCCCACAAAATTCTTCAAGTCTCCTCAAAATCCCACAAAATTCCAGAAACATATCACAAAATTCCAGAAAAAACCCGCACGAATTTCCCAAAATCTTCTCATAAGCCCACCAAATTCCAGAAACATCCCACAAAATCTCCACTAATTTCCACACAATCTAAGAAAAATCCCACACAATTCTTCAAGGCTCCTCAAAATCCCACAAAATCCAAGAAAACTGCCACAACATTCCAAAAAAATCCAACAAAATTACCTAAATCTTCTCAAAACCCTACCAAATTCCAGAAATATCCCACATAATCTTCAAAAATTTCCACAAAACCTAAGAAAAATCCCACACAATTCTTCAGGTCTCCTCAAAATCCCACAAAATTCCAGAAAATTACCACAACATTCCAAAAAAATCCCACCAAATTCCAAAAACACCTCTCAAAATTCCAGAAAAAAATCCACAAAATTCCCTAAATCTTCTCATAAGCCTACCAAATTCCAGAAATATCCCACAAAAATCTCCACAAATTTCCGCACAAAGAAAAATCCCACAGAATTCTTCGAGGCTCCTCAAAATCCCACAAAATTCAAGAAAATTACCACAATTTTACAAGAAAATTCCAGAAAATTCCCTTAAACTTCTGAAAACCCCACCAAATTCCAGAAACACCTCACAAACTTACAAAAAAACACCCACGAAGTCCCCAAAATCTTCTCATAAGCCCACCAAATTCCAGATACATCCCACACAATCTTTACAAATTTCCACTAAACCTAAGAAAGATCCCTCCAAGTTCATCAAATCTCCTCAATATCCCACAAAATTCCACAGAAACTCCACAACATTCAAAAAAAATCCTAAAAATTTCAGAAACATCCCACAAATTCCTTCAAGTCTCCTCAAAATCCCACAAAATTCCAGACAATTCCAAAACATTCCAAAGAAATCCCACCAAATTCCAGAAACATCTCACAAAATTCCAGAAAGAAAAGCAAAATTACCCAGATCTTCTCATAAGCCTACCAAATTCCAGAAACATCCCACAAAATCTCCACAAGTTTCCACACATTCTAACAAAAATCCCACACAATTCTTCAAGGCTCCTCAAAATCCCACAAAATCCAAGAAAACTGCCACAACATTCCAAAAAAATCCAACAAAATTCCCTAAACCTTCTGAAAACCCGACCAAATTCCAGAAAATCACCACAAAAATCTCCACAAATTTCCACACAATCTAAGAAAAATCCCACACAATTCTTCAAGGCTCCTCAAAATCCCACAAAATTCCAGAAAATTACCACAACATTCCAAAAAAATCCCACCAAATTCCAAAAATCTTCTCATAAGCTTACAAATCTCCAGGAATATCCCACAAAAATCTCCACAAGTTTGCACGCAATCTAAGAAAAATCCCTCAAAATTCTTCAAGTCTCCTCAAAATCCCACAAAATTCCAGAAAAAACCCACAAAATTCCCTAAATCTTCTCAAAACCCTGCCAAATTCCAGAAATATCCCACATAATCTTCAAAAATTTCCACAAAACCTAAGAAAAATCCCACAAAATTCTTCAGGTCTCCTCAAAATCCCACAAAATTCCAGAAACACCCCACAAACATGCCAGAAAAAAACCCGCACGAATTTCCCAAAATCTTCTCATAAGCCCACCAAATTCCAGAAACATCCCACAAAATCTCCACAAATTTCCACACAATCTAAGAAAAATCCCACACAATTCTTCAAGGCTCCTCAAAATCCCACAGAATTCCAGAAAATTACCACAACATTCCAAAACAATCCCACCAAATTCCAGAAACATCCCACAAACTTACAAAAAAACCCCCACGAAGTCCCCAAAATCTTCTCATAAGCCCACCAACTTCCAGATACATCCCATACAATCTTTACAAATTTCCACTAAACCTAAGAAAGATCCCTCAAAGTTCTTCAAGTCTCCTCAATATCCCACAAAATTCCACAGAAACTCCACAACATTCAAAAAAAATCCTAAAAATTCCAGAAACATCCCACAAATTCCTTCAAGTCTCCTCTAAATCCCACAAAATTCCAGACAATTCCACAACATTCCAAAGAAATCACACCAAATTGCAGAAACATCACACAAAATTCCAGAAAAAATAAGCAAAATTACCCAGATCTTCTCATAAGCCTACCAAATTCCAGAAAATCTCCCACAAAATCTCCACAAGTTTCCACACAATCTAAGAAAAATCCCACACAATTCTTCAAGGCTCCTCAAAATCCCACAAAATTCCAGAAACATTGAACAAAATTTCAGAAAAAAACCCACAAAATTCCCTAAATCTTCTCATACGCTTACAAAACTCCAGGAATATCCCACAAAAATCTCCACAAGTTTCCACGCAATCTAAGAAAAATCCCCACAAAATTCTTCAAGTCTCCTCAAAATCCCACAAAATTCCAGAAACATATCACAAAATTCCAGAAAAAACCCGCACGAATTTCCCAAAATCTTCTCATAAGCCCACCAAATTCCAGAAACATCCCACAAAATCTCCACTAATTTCCACACAATCTAAGAAAAATCCCACACAATTCTTCAAGGCTCCTCAAAATCCCACAAAATCCAAGAAAACTGCCACAACATTCCAAAAAAATCCAACAAAATTACCTAAATCTTCTCAAAACCCTACCAAATTCCAGAAATATCCCACATAATCTTCAAAAATTTCCACAAAACCTAAGAAAAATCCCACACAATTCTTCAGGTCTCCTCAAAATCCCACAAAATTCCAGAAAATTACCACAACATTCCAAAAAAATCCCACCAAATTCCAAAAACACCTCTCAAAATTCCAGAAAAAAATCCACAAAATTCCCTAAATCTTCTCATAAGCCTACCAAATTCCAGAAATATCCCACAAAAATCTCCACAAATTTCCGCACAAAGAAAAATCCCACAGAATTCTTCGAGGCTCCTCAAAATCCCACAAAATTCAAGAAAATTACCACAATTTTACAAGAAAATTCCAGAAAATTCCCTTAAACTTCTGAAAACCCCACCAAATTCCAGAAACACCTCACAAACTTACAAAAAAACACCCACGAAGTCCCCAAAATCTTCTCATAAGCCCACCAAATTCCAGATACATCCCACACAATCTTTACAAATTTCCACTAAACCTAAGAAAGATCCCTCCAAGTTCATCAAATCTCCTCAATATCCCACAAAATTCCACAGAAACTCCACAACATTCAAAAAAAATCCTAAAAATTTCAGAAACATCCCACAAATTCCTTCAAGTCTCCTCAAAATCCCACAAAATTCCAGACAATTCCAAAACATTCCAAAGAAATCCCACCAAATTCCAGAAACATCCCACAAAATTCCAGAAAAAAAAGCAAAATTACCCAGATCTTCTCATAAGCCTACCAAATTCCAGAAACATCCCACAAAATCTCCACAAGTTTCCACACATTCTAACAAAAATCCCACACAATTCTTCAAGGCTCCTCAAAATCCCACAAAATCCAAGAAAACTGCCACAACATTCCAAAAAAATCCAACAAAATTCCCTAAACCTTCTGAAAACCCGACCAAATTCCAGAAAATCACCACAAAAATCTCCACAAATTTCCACACAATCTAAGAAAAATCCCACACAATTCTTCAAGGCTCCTCAAAATCCCACAAAATTCCAGAAAATTACCACAACATTCCAAAAAAATCCCACCAAATTCCAAAAATCTTCTCATAAGCTTACAAATCTCCAGGAATATCCCACAAAAATCTCCACAAGTTTGCACGCAATCTAAGAAAAATCCCTCAAAATTCTTCAAGTCTCCTCAAAATCCCACAAAATTCCAGAAAAAACCCACAAAATTCCCTAAATCTTCTCAAAACCCTGCCAAATTCCAGAAATATCCCACATAATCTTCACAAATTTCCACAAAACCTAAGAAAAATCCCACAAAATTCTTCAGGTCTCCTCAAAATCCCACAAAATTCCAGAAACACCCCACAAACTTGCAAAAAAACCCGCACGAATTTCCCAAAATCTTCTCATAAGCCCACCAAATTCCAGAAACATCCCACAAAATCTCCACAAATTTCCACACAATCTAAGAAAAATCCCACACAATTCTTCAAGGCTCCTCAAAATCCCACAGAATTCCAGAAAATTACCACAACATTCCAAAACAATCCCACCAAATTCCAGAAACATCCCACAAACTTACAAAAAAACCCCCACGAAGTCCCCAAAATCTTCTCATAAGCCCACCAACTTCCAGATACATCCCATACAATCTTTACAAATTTCCACTAAACCTAAGAAAGATCCCTCAAAGTTCTTCAAGTCTCCTCAATATCCCACAAAATTCCACAGAAACTCCACAACATTCAAAAAAAATCCTAAAAATTCCAGAAACATCCCACAAATTCCTTCAAGTCTCCTCTAAATCCCACAAAATTCCAGACAATTCCACAACATTCCAAAGAAATCACACCAAATTGCAGAAACATCACACAAAATTCCAGAAAAAATAAGCAAAATTACCCAGATCTTCTCATAAGCCTACCAAATTCCAGAAAATCTCCCACAAAATCTCCACAAGTTTCCACACATTCTAACAAAAATCCCACACAATTCTTCAAGGCTCCTCAAAATCCCACAAAATTCCAGAAACATTGAACAAAATTCCAGAAAAAAACCCACAAAATTCCCTAAATCTTCTCATACGCTTACAAAACTCCAGGAATATCCCACAAAAATCTCCACAAGTTTCCACGCAATCTAAGAAAAATCCCCACAAAATTCTTCAAGTCTCCTCAAAATCCCACAAAATTCCAGAAACATTCCACAAAACTCCAGAAAAAACCCGCACGAATTTCCCAAAATCTTCTCATAAGCCCACCAAATTCCAGAAACATCCCACAAAATCTCCACTAATTTCCACACAATCTAAGAAAAATCCCACACAATTCTTCAAGGCTCCTCAAAATCCCACAAAATCCAAGAAAACTGCCACAACATTCCAAAAAAATCCAACAAAATTACCTAAATCTTCTCAAAACCCTACCAAATTCCAGAAATATCCCACATAATCTTCAAAAATTTCCACAAAACCTAAGAAAAATCCCACACAATTCTTCAGGTCTCCTCAAAATCCCACAAAATTCCAGAAAATTACCACAACATTCCAAAAAAATCCCACCAAATTCCAGAAACACCTCTCAAAATTCCAGAAAAAAATCCACAAAATTCCCTAAATCTTCTCATAAGCCCACCAAATTCCAGAAATATCACACAAAAATCTCCACAAATTTCCGCACAAAGAAAAATCCCACAAAATTCTTCAAGGCTCCTCAAAATCCCACAAAATTCCAGAAACACCCCACAAACTTGCAAAAAAACCCGCACGAAATTCCCAAAATCTTCTCATAAACCCACCAAATTCCAGAAACACCCTACAAAATCTCCACTAATTTCCACGCAATCTAAGAAAAAGGCCCTCAAAATTCTTCAAGTCTCCTCAGAATCCTACAAAATTCCAGACAATTCCTCAACATTCCAAAGAAATCCCAAATTCCAGAAACATCTCACAAAAGTCCAGAAAAAATAAGCAAAATTACCCAGATCTTCTCATAAGCCCACCAAATATCAGAAATATCCCACAAAATCTCCACTAATTTCCACACAATCTAAGAAAAATCCCACACAATTCTTCAAGGCTCCTCAAAATCCCACAAAATCCAAGAAAACTGCCACAACATTCCAAAAAAATCCAACAAAATTACCTAAATCTTCTCAAAACCCTACCAAATTCCAGAAATATCCCACATAATCTTCAAAAATTTCCACAAAACCTAAGAAAAATCCCACACAATTCTTCAGGTCTCCTCAAAATCCCACAAAATTCCAGAAAATTACCACAACATTCCAAAAAAATCCCACCAAATTCCAAAAACACCTCTCAAAATTCCAGAAAAAAATCCACAAAATTCCCTAAATCTTCTCATAAGCCTACCAAATTCCAGAAATATCCCACAAAAATCTCCACAAATTTCCGCACAAAGAAAAATCCCACAGAATTCTTCGAGGCTCCTCAAAATCCCACAAAATTCAAGAAAATTACCACAATTTTACAAGAAAATTCCAGAAAATTCCCTTAAACTTCTGAAAACCCCACCAAATTCCAGAAACACCTCACAAACTTACAAAAAAACACCCACGAAGTCCCCAAAATCTTCTCATAAGCCCACCAAATTCCAGATACATCCCACACAATCTTTACAAATTTCCACTAAACCTAAGAAAGATCCCTCCAAGTTCATCAAATCTCCTCAATATCCCACAAAATTCCACAGAAACTCCACAACATTCAAAAAAAATCCTAAAAATTTCAGAAACATCCCACAAATTCCTTCAAGTCTCCTCTAAATCCCACAAAATTCCAGACAATTCCAAAACATTCCAAAGAAATCCCACCAAATTCCAGAAACATCCCACAAAATTCCAGAAAAAAAAGCAAAATTACCCAGATCTTCTCATAAGCCTACCAAATTCCAGAAACATCCCACAAAATCTCCACAAGTTTCCACACATTCTAACAAAAATCCCACACAATTCTTCAAGGCTCCTCAAAATCCCACAAAATCCAAGAAAACTGCCACAACATTCCAAAAAAATCCAACAAAATTCCCTAAACCTTCTGAAAACCTGACCAAATTCCAGAAAATCACCACAAAAATCTCCACAAATTTCCACACAATCTAAGAAAAATCCCACACAATTCTTCAAGGCTCCTCAAAATCCCACAAAATTCCAGAAAATTACCACAACATTCCAAAAAAATCCCACCAAATTCCAAAAATCTTCTCATAAGCTTACAAATCTCCAGGAATATCCCACAAAAATCTCCACAAGTTTGCACGCAATCTAAGAAAAATCCCTCAAAATTCTTCAAGTCTCCTCAAAATCCCACAAAATTCCAGAAAAAACCCACAAAATTCCCTAAATCTTCTCAAAACCCTGCCAAATTCCAGAAATATCCCACATAATCTTCACAAATTTCCACAAAACCTAAGAAAAATCCCACAAAATTCTTCAGGTCTCCTCAAAATCCCACAAAATTCCAGAAACACCCCACAAACATGCCAGAAAAAAACCCGCACGAATTTCCCAAAATCTTCTCATAGGCCCACCAAATTCCAGAAACATCCCACAAAATCTCCACAAATTTCCACACAATCTAAGAAAAATCCCACACAATTCTTCAAGGCTCCTCAAAATCCCACAGAATTCCAGAAAATTACCACAACATTCCAAAACAATCCCACCAAATTCCAGAAACATCCCACAAACTTACAAAAAAACCCCCACGAAGTCCCCAAAATCTTCTCATAAGCCCACCAACTTCCAGATACATCCCATACAATCTTTACAAATTTCCACTAAACCTAAGAAAGATCCCTCAAAGTTCTTCAAGTCTCCTCAATATCCCACAAAATTCCACAGAAACTCCACAACATTCAAAAAAAATCCTAAAAATTCCAGAAACATCCCACAAATTCCTTCAAGTCTCCTCTAAATCCCACAAAATTCCAGACAATTCCACAACATTCCAAAGAAATCACACCAAATTGCAGAAACATCACACAAAATTCCAGAAAAAATAAGCAAAATTACCCAGATCTTCTCATAAGCCTACCAAATTCCAGAATATCTCCCACAAAATCTCCACAAGTTTCCACGCAATCTAAGAAAAATCCCCACAAAATTCTTCAAGTCTCCTCAAAATCCCACAAAATTCCAGAAACATTCCACAAAATTCCAGAAAAAACCCGCACGAATTTCCCAAAATCTTCTCATAAGCCCACCAAATTCCAGAAACATCCCACAAAATCTCCACTAATTTCCACACAATCTAAGAAAAATCCCACACAATTCTTCAAGGCTCCTCAAAATCCCACAAAATCCAAGAAAACTGCCACAACATTCCAAAAAAATCCAACAAAATTACCTAAATCTTCTCAAAACCCTACCAAATTCCAGAAATATCCCACATAATCTTCAAAAATTTCCACAAAACCTAAGAAAAATCCCACACAATTCTTCAGGTCTCCTCAAAATCCCACAAAATTCCAGAAAATTACCACAACATTCCAAAAAAATCCCACCAAATTCCAAAAACACCTCTCAAAATTCCAGAAAAAAATCCACAAAATTCCCTAAATCTTCTCATAAGCCTACCAAATTCCAGAAATATCCCACAAAAATCTCCACAAATTTCCGCACAAAGAAAAATCCCACAGAATTCTTCGAGGCTCCTCAAAATCCCACAAAATTCAAGAAAATTACCACAATTTTACAAGAAAATTCCAGAAAATTCCCTTAAACTTCTGAAAACCCCACCAAATTCCAGAAACACCTCACAAACTTACAAAAAAACACCCACGAAGTCCCCAAAATCTTCTCATAAGCCCACCAAATTCCAGATACATCCCACACAATCTTTACAAATTTCCACTAAACCTAAGAAAGATCCCTCCAAGTTCATCAAATCTCCTCAATATCCCACAAAATTCCACAGAAACTCCACAACATTCAAAAAAAATCCTAAAAATTTCAGAAACATCCCACAAATTCCTTCAAGTCTCCTCAAAATCCCACAAAATTCCAGACAATTCCAAAACATTCCAAAGAAATCCCACCAAATTCCAGAAACATCTCACAAAATTCCAGAAAGAAAAGCAAAATTACCCAGATCTTCTCATAAGCCTACCAAATTCCAGAAACATCCCACAAAATCTCCACAAGTTTCCACACATTCTAACAAAAATCCCACACAATTCTTCAAGGCTCCTCAAAATCCCACAAAATCCAAGAAAACTGCCACAACATTCCAAAAAAATCCAACAAAATTCCCTAAACCTTCTGAAAACCCGACCAAATTCCAGAAAATCACCACAAAAATCTCCACAAATTTCCACACAATCTAAGAAAAATCCCACACAATCCTTCAAGGCTACTCAAAATCCCACAAAATTCCAGAAAATTACCACAACATTCCAAAAAAATCCCACCAAATTCCAAAAATCTTCTCATAAGCTTACAAATCTCCAGGAATATCCCACAAAAATCTCCACAAGTTTGCACGCAATCTAAGAAAAATCCCTCAAAATTCTTCAAGTCTCCTCAAAATCCCACAAAATTCCAGAAAAAACCCACAAAATTCCCTAAATCTTCTCAAAACCCTGCCAAATTCCAGAAATATCCCACATAATCTTCACAAATTTCCACAAAACCTAAGAAAAATCCCACAAAATTCTTCAGGTCTCCTCAAAATCCCACAAAATTCCAGAAACACCCCACAAACATGCCAGAAAAAAACCCGCACGAATTTCCCAAAATCTTCTCATAAGCCCACCAAATTCCAGAAACATCCCACAAAATCTCCACAAATTTCCACACAATCTAAGAAAAATCCCACACAATTCTTCAAGGCTCCTCAAAATCCCACAGAATTCCAGAAAATTACCACAACATTCCAAAACAATCCCACCAAATTCCAGAAACATCCCACAAACTTACAAAAAAACCCCCACGAAGTCCCCAAAATCTTCTCATAAGCCCACCAACTTCCAGATACATCCCATACAATCTTTACAAATTTCCACTAAACCTAAGAAAGATCCCTCAAAGTTCTTCAAGTCTCCTCAATATCCCACAAAATTCCACAGAAACTCCACAACATTCAAAAAAAATCCTAAAAATTCCAGAAACATCCCACAAATTCCTTCAAGTCTCCTCTAAATCCCACAAAATTCCAGACAATTCCACAACATTCCAAAGAAATCACACCAAATTGCAGAAACATCACACAAAATTCCAGAAAAAATAAGCAAAATTACCCAGATCTTCTCATAAGCCTACCAAATTCCAGAAAATCTCCCACAAAATCTCCACAAGTTTCCACACAATCTAAGAAAAATCCCACACAATTCTTCAAGGCTCCTCAAAATCCCACAAAATTCCAGAAACATTGAACAAAATTCCAGAAAAAAACCCACAAAATTCCCTAAATCTTCTCATACGCTTACAAAACTCCAGGAATATCCCACAAAAATCTCCACAAGTTTCCACGCAATCTAAGAAAAATCCCCACAAAATTCTTCAAGTCTCCTCAAAATCCCACAAAATTCCAGAAACATATCACAAAATTCCAGAAAAAACCCGCACGAATTTCCCAAAATCTTCTCATAAGCCCACCAAATTCCAGAAACATCCCACAAAATCTCCACTAATTTCCACACAATCTAAGAAAAATCCCACACAATTCTTCAAGGCTCCTCAAAATCCCACAAAATCCAAGAAAACTGCCACAACATTCCAAAAAAATCCAACAAAATTACCTAAATCTTCTCAAAACCCTACCAAATTCCAGAAATATCCCACATAATCTTCAAAAATTTCCACAAAACCTAAGAAAAATCCCACACAATTCTTCAGGTCTCCTCAAAATCCCACAAAATTCCAGAAAATTACCACAACATTCCAAAAAAATCCCACCAAATTCCAAAAACACCTCTCAAAATTCCAGAAAAAAATCCACAAAATTCCCTAAATCTTCTCATAAGCCTACCAAATTCCAGAAATATCACACAAAAATCTCCACAAATTTCCGCACAAAGAAAAATCCCACAGAATTCTTCGAGGCTCCTCAAAATCCCACAAAATTCAAGAAAATTACCACAATTTTACAAGAAAATTCCAGAAAATTCCCTTAAACTTCTGAAAACCCCACCAAATTCCAGAAACACCTCACAAACTTACAAAAAAACACCCACGAAGTCCCCAAAATCTTCTCATAAGCCCACCAAATTCCAGATACATCCCACACAATCTTTACAAATTTCCACTAAACCTAAGAAAGATCCCTCCAAGTTCATCAAATCTCCTCAATATCCCACAAAATTCCACAGAAACTCCACAACATTCAAAAAAAATCCTAAAAATTTCAGAAACATCCCACAAATTCCTTCAAGTCTCCTCAAAATCCCACAAAATTCCAGACAATTCCAAAACATTCCAAAGAAATCCCACCAAATTCCAGAAACATCCCACAAAATTCCAGAAAAAAAAGCAAAATTACCCAGATCTTCTCATAAGCCTACCAAATTCCAGAAACATCCCACAAAATCTCCACTAATTTCCACACAATCTAAGAAAAATCCCACACAATTCTTCAAGGCTCCTCAAAATCCCACAAAATCCAAGAAAACTGCCACAACATTCCAAAAAAATCCAACAAAATTCCCTAAACCTTCTGAAAACCCGACCAAATTCCAGAAAATCACCACAAAAATCTCCACAAGTTTGCACGCAATCTAAGAAAAATCCCTCAAAATTCTTCAAGTCTCCTCAAAATCCTACAAAATTCCAGAAAAAACCCACAAAATTCCCTAAATCTTCTCAAAACCCTGCCAAATTCCAGAAATATCCCACATAATCTTCACAAATTTCCACAAAACCTAAGAAAAATCCCACAAAATTCTTCAGGTCTCCTCAAAATCCCACAAAATTCCAGAAACACCCCACAAACTTGCAAAAAAACCCGCACGAATTTCCCAAAATCTTCTCATAAGCCCACCAAATTCCAGAAACATCCCACAAAATCTCCACAAATTTCCACACAATCTAAGAAAAATCCCACACAATTCTTCAAGGCTCCTCAAAATCCCACAGAATTCCAGAAAATTACCACAACATTCCAAAACAATCCCACCAAATTCCAGAAACATCCCACAAACTTACAAAAAAACCCCCACGAAGTCCCCAAAATCTTCTCATAAGCCCACCAACTTCCAGATACATCCCATACAATCTTTACAAATTTCCACTAAACCTAAGAAAGATCCCTCAAAGTTCTTCAAGTCTCCTCAATATCCCACAAAATTCCACAGAAACTCCACAACATTCAAAAAAAATCCTAAAAATTCCAGAAACATCCCACAAATTCCTTCAAGTCTCCTCTAAATCCCACAAAATTCCAGACAATTCCACAACATTCCAAAGAAATCACACCAAATTGCAGAAACATCACACAAAATTCCAGAAAAAATAAGCAAAATTACCCAGATATTCTCATAAGCCTACCAAATTCCAGAAAATCTCCCACAAAATCTCCACAAGTTTCCACACAATCTAAGAAAAATCCCACACAATTCTTCAAGGCTCCTCAAAATCCCACAAAATTCCAGAAACATTGAACAAAATTCCAGAAAAAAACCCACAAAATTCCCTAAATCTTCTCATACGCTTACAAAACTCCAGGAATATCCCACAAAAATCTCCACAAGTTTCCACGCAATCTAAGAAAAATCCCCACAAAATTCTTCAAGTCTCCTCAAAATCCCACAAAATTCCAGAAACATATCACAAAATTCCAGAAAAAACCCGCACGAATTTCCCAAAATCTTCTCATAAGCCCACCAAATTCCAGAAACATCCCACAAAATCTCCACTAATTTCCACACAATCTAAGAAAAATCCCACACAATTCTTCAAGGCTCCTCAAAATCCCACAAAATCCAAGAAAACTGCCACAACATTCCAAAAAAATCCAACAAAATTACCTAAATCTTCTCAAAACCCTACCAAATTCCAGAAATATCCCACATAATCTTCAAAAATTTCCACAAAACCTAAGAAAAATCCCACACAATTCTTCAGGTCTCCTCAAAATCCCACAAAATTCCAGAAAATTACCACAACATTCCAAAAAAATCCCACCAAATTCCAAAAACACCTCTCAAAATTCCAGAAAAAAATCCACAAAATTCCCTAAATCTTCTCATAAGCCTACCAAATTCCAGAAATATCACACAAAAATCTCCACAAATTTCCGCACAAAGAAAAATCCCACAGAATTCTTCGAGGCTCCTCAAAATCCCACAAAATTCAAGAAAATTACCACAATTTTACAAGAAAATTCCAGAAAATTCCCTTAAACTTCTGAAAACCCCACCAAATTCCAGAAACACCTCACAAACTTACAAAAAAACACCCACGAAGTCCCCAAAATCTTCTCATAAGCCCACCAAATTCCAGATACATCCCACACAATCTTTACAAATTTCCACTAAACCTAAGAAAGATCCCTCCAAGTTCATCAAATCTCCTCAATATCCCACAAAATTCCACAGAAACTCCACAACATTCAAAAAAAATCCTAAAAATTTCAGAAACATCCCACAAATTCCTTCAAGTCTCCTCAAAATCCCACAAAATTCCAGACAATTCCAAAACATTCCAAAGAAATCCCACCAAATTCCAGAAACATCCCACAAAATTCCAGAAAAAAAAGCAAAATTACCCAGATCTTCTCATAAGCCTACCAAATTCCAGAAACATCCCACAAAATCTCCACTAATTTCCACACAATCTAAGAAAAATCCCACACAATTCTTCAAGGCTCCTCAAAATCCCACAAAATCCAAGAAAACTGCCACAACATTCCAAAAAAATCCAACAAAATTCCCTAAACCTTCTGAAAACCCGACCAAATTCCAGAAAATCACCACAAAAATCTCCACAAGTTTGCACGCAATCTAAGAAAAATCCCTCAAAATTCTTCAAGTCTCCTCAAAATCCTACAAAATTCCAGAAAAAACCCACAAAATTCCCTAAATCTTCTCAAAACCCTGCCAAATTCCAGAAATATCCCACATAATCTTCACAAATTTCCACAAAACCTAAGAAAAATCCCACAAAATTCTTCAGGTCTCCTCAAAATCCCACAAAATTCCAGAAACACCCCACAAACTTGCAAAAAAACCCGCACGAATTTCCCAAAATCTTCTCATAAGCCCACCAAATTCCAGAAACATCCCACAAAATCTCCACAAATTTCCACACAATCTAAGAAAAATCCCACACAATTCTTCAAGGCTCCTCAAAATCCCACAGAATTCCAGAAAATTACCACAACATTCCAAAACAATCCCACCAAATTCCAGAAACATCCCACAAACTTACAAAAAAACCCCCACGAAGTCCCCAAAATCTTCTCATAAGCCCACCAACTTCCAGATACATCCCATACAATCTTTACAAATTTCCACTAAACCTAAGAAAGATCCCTCAAAGTTCTTCAAGTCTCCTCAATATCCCACAAAATTCCACAGAAACTCCACAACATTCAAAAAAAATCCTAAAAATTCCAGAAACATCCCACAAATTCCTTCAAGTCTCCTCTAAATCCCACAAAATTCCAGACAATTCCACAACATTCCAAAGAAATCACACCAAATTGCAGAAACATCACACAAAATTCCAGAAAAAATAAGCAAAATTACCCAGATATTCTCATAAGCCTACCAAATTCCAGAAAATCTCCCACAAAATCTCCACAAGTTTCCACACAATCTAAGAAAAATCCCACACAATTCTTCAAGGCTCCTCAAAATCCCACAAAATTCCAGAAACATTGAACAAAATTCCAGAAAAAAACCCACAAAATTCCCTAAATCTTCTCATACGCTTACAAAACTCCAGGAATATCCCACAAAAATCTCCACAAGTTTCCACGCAATCTAAGAAAAATCCCCACAAAATTCTTCAAGTCTCCTCAAAATCCCACAAAATTCCAGAAACATATCACAAAATTCCAGAAAAAACCCGCACGAATTTCCCAAAATCTTCTCATAAGCCCACCAAATTCCAGAAACATCCCACAAAATCTCCACTAATTTCCACACAATCTAAGAAAAATCCCACACAATTCTTCAAGGCTCCTCAAAATCCCACAAAATCCAAGAAAACTGCCACAACATTCCAAAAAAATCCAACAAAATTACCTAAATCTTCTCAAAACCCTACCAAATTCCAGAAATATCCCACATAATCTTCAAAAATTTCCACAAAACCTAAGAAAAATCCCACACAATTCTTCAGGTCTCCTCAAAATCCCACAAAATTCCAGAAAATTACCACAACATTCCAAAAAAATCCCACCAAATTCCAAAAACACCTCTCAAAATTCCAGAAAAAAATCCACAAAATTCCCTAAATCTTCTCATAAGCCTACCAAATTCCAGAAATATCACACAAAAATCTCCACAAATTTCCGCACAAAGAAAAATCCCACAGAATTCTTCGAGGCTCCTCAAAATCCCACAAAATTCAAGAAAATTACCACAATTTTACAAGAAAATTCCAGAAAATTCCCTTAAACTTCTGAAAACCCCACCAAATTCCAGAAACACCTCACAAACTTACAAAAAAACACCCACGAAGTCCCCAAAATCTTCTCATAAGCCCACCAAATTCCAGATACATCCCACACAATCTTTACAAATTTCCACTAAACCTAAGAAAGATCCCTCCAAGTTCATCAAATCTCCTCAATATCCCACAAAATTCCACAGAAACTCCACAACATTCAAAAAAAATCCTAAAAATTTCAGAAACATCCCACAAATTCCTTCAAGTCTCCTCAAAATCCCACAAAATTCCAGACAATTCCAAAACATTCCAAAGAAATCCCACCAAATTCCAGAAACATCCCACAAAATTCCAGAAAAAAAAGCAAAATTACCCAGATCTTCTCATAAGCCTACCAAATTCCAGAAACATCCCACAAAATCTCCACTAATTTCCACACAATCTAAGAAAAATCCCACACAATTCTTCAAGGCTCCTCAAAATCCCACAAAATCCAAGAAAACTGCCACAACATTCCAAAAAAATCCAACAAAATTCCCTAAACCTTCTGAAAACCCGACCAAATTCCAGAAAATCACCACAAAAATCTCCACAAGTTTGCACGCAATCTAAGAAAAATCCCTCAAAATTCTTCAAGTCTCCTCAAAATCCTACAAAATTCCAGAAAAAACCCACAAAATTCCCTAAATCTTCTCAAAACCCTGCCAAATTCCAGAAATATCCCACATAATCTTCACAAATTTCCACAAAACCTAAGAAAAATCCCACAAAATTCTTCAGGTCTCCTCAAAATCCCACAAAATTCCAGAAACACCCCACAAACTTGCAAAAAAACCCGCACGAATTTCCCAAAATCTTCTCATAAGCCCACCAAATTCCAGAAACATCCCACAAAATCTCCACAAATTTCCACACAATCTAAGAAAAATCCCACACAATTCTTCAAGGCTCCTCAAAATCCCACAGAATTCCAGAAAATTACCACAACATTCCAAAACAATCCCACCAAATTCCAGAAACATCCCACAAACTTACAAAAAAACCCCCACGAAGTCCCCAAAATCTTCTCATAAGCCCACCAACTTCCAGATACATCCCATACAATCTTTACAAATTTCCACTAAACCTAAGAAAGATCCCTCAAAGTTCTTCAAGTCTCCTCAATATCCCACAAAATTCCACAGAAACTCCACAACATTCAAAAAAAATCCTAAAAATTCCAGAAACATCCCACAAATTCCTTCAAGTCTCCTCTAAATCCCACAAAATTCCAGACAATTCCACAACATTCCAAAGAAATCACACCAAATTGCAGAAACATCACACAAAATTCCAGAAAAAATAAGCAAAATTACCCAGATATTCTCATAAGCCTACCAAATTCCAGAAAATCTCCCACAAAATCTCCACAAGTTTCCACACAATCTAAGAAAAATCCCACACAATTCTTCAAGGCTCCTCAAAATCCCACAAAATTCCAGAAACATTGAACAAAATTCCAGAAAAAAACCCACAAAATTCCCTAAATCTTCTCATACGCTTACAAAACTCCAGGAATATCCCACAAAAATCTCCACAAGTTTCCACGCAATCTAAGAAAAATCCCCACAAAATTCTTCAAGTCTCCTCAAAATCCCACAAAATTCCAGAAACATATCACAAAATTCCAGAAAAAACCCGCACGAATTTCCCAAAATCTTCTCATAAGCCCACCAAATTCCAGAAACATCCCACAAAATCTCCACTAATTTCCACACAATCTAAGAAAAATCCCACACAATTCTTCAAGGCTCCTCAAAATCCCACAAAATCCAAGAAAACTGCCACAACATTCCAAAAAAATCCAACAAAATTACCTAAATCTTCTCAAAACCCTACCAAATTCCAGAAATATCCCACATAATCTTCAAAAATTTCCACAAAACCTAAGAAAAATCCCACACAATTCTTCAGGTCTCCTCAAAATCCCACAAAATTCCAGAAAATTACCACAACATTCCAAAAAAATCCCACCAAATTCCAAAAACACCTCTCAAAATTCCAGAAAAAAATCCACAAAATTCCCTAAATCTTCTCATAAGCCTACCAAATTCCAGAAATATCCCACAAAAATCTCCACAAATTTCCGCACAAAGAAAAATCCCACAGAATTCTTCGAGGCTCCTCAAAATCCCACAAAATTCAAGAAAATTACCACAATTTTACAAGAAAATTCCAGAAAATTCCCTTAAACTTCTGAAAACCCCACCAAATTCCAGAAACACCTCACAAACTTAGAAAAAAACACCCACGAAGTCCCCAAAATCTTCTCATAAGCCCACCAAATTCCAGATACATCCCACACAATCTTTACAAATTTCCACTAAACCTAAGAAAGATCCCTCCAAGTTCATCAAATCTCCTCAATATCCCACAAAATTCCACAGAAACTCCACAACATTCAAAAAAAATCCTAAAAATTTCAGAAACATCCCACAAATTCCTTCAAGTCTCCTCAAAATCCCACAAAATTCCAGACAATTCCAAAACATTCCAAAGAAATCCCACCAAATTCCAGAAACATCTCACAAAATTCCAGAAAGAAAAGCAAAATTACCCAGATCTTCTCATAAGCCTACCAAATTCCAGAAACATCCCACAAAATCTCCACAAGTTTCCACACATTCTAACAAAAATCCCACACAATTCTTCAAGGCTCCTCAAAATCCCACAAAATCCAAGAAAACTGCCACAACATTCCAAAAAAATCCAACAAAATTCCCTAAACCTTCTGAAAACCCGACCAAATTCCAGAAAATCACCACAAAAATCTCCACAAATTTCCACACAATCTAAGAAAAATCCCACACAATTCTTCAAGGCTCCTCAAAATCCCACAAAATTCCAGAAAATTACCACAACATTCCAAAAAAATCCCACCAAATTCCAAAAATCTTCTCATAAGCTTACAAATCTCCAGGAATATCCCACAAAAATCTCCACAAGTTTGCACGCAATCTAAGAAAAATCCCTCAAAATTCTTCAAGTCTCCTCAAAATCCCACAAAATTCCAGAAAAAACCCACAAAATTCCCTAAATCTTCTCAAAACCCTGCCAAATTCCAGAAATATCCCACATAATCTTCAAAAATTTCCACAAAACCTAAGAAAAATCCCACAAAATTCTTCAGGTCTCCTCAAAATCCCACAAAATTCCAGAAACACCCCACAAACATGCCAGAAAAAAACCCGCACGAATTTCCCAAAATCTTCTCATAAGCCCACCAAATTCCAGAAACATCCCACAAAATCTCCACAAATTTCCACACAATCTAAGAAAAATCCCACACAATTCTTCAAGGCTCCTCAAAATCCCACAGAATTCCAGAAAATTACCACAACATTCCAAAACAATCCCACCAAATTCCAGAAACATCCCACAAACTTACAAAAAAACCCCCACGAAGTCCCCAAAATCTTCTCATAAGCCCACCAACTTCCAGATACATCCCATACAATCTTTACAAATTTCCACTAAACCTAAGAAAGATCCCTCAAAGTTCTTCAAGTCTCCTCAATATCCCACAAAATTCCACAGAAACTCCACAACATTCAAAAAAAATCCTAAAAATTCCAGAAACATCCCACAAATTCCTTCAAGTCTCCTCTAAATCCCACAAAATTCCAGACAATTCCACAACATTCCAAAGAAATCACACCAAATTGCAGAAACATCACACAAAATTCCAGAAAAAATAAGCAAAATTACCCAGATCTTCTCATAAGCCTACCAAATTCCAGAAAATCTCCCACAAAATCTCCACAAGTTTCCACACAATCTAAGAAAAATCCCACACAATTCTTCAAGGCTCCTCAAAATCCCACAAAATTCCAGAAACATTGAACAAAATTTCAGAAAAAAACCCACAAAATTCCCTAAATCTTCTCATACGCTTACAAAACTCCAGGAATATCCCACAAAAATCTCCACAAGTTTCCACGCAATCTAAGAAAAATCCCCACAAAATTCTTCAAGTCTCCTCAAAATCCCACAAAATTCCAGAAACATTCCACAAAACTCCAGAAAAAACCCGCACGAATTTCCCAAAATCTTCTCATAAGCCCACCAAATTCCAGAAACATCCCACAAAATCTCCACTAATTTCCACACAATCTAAGAAAAATCCCACACAATTCTTCAAGGCTCCTCAAAATCCCACAAAATCCAAGAAAACTGCCACAACATTCCAAAAAAATCCAACAAAATTACCTAAATCTTCTCAAAACCCTACCAAATTCCAGAAATATCCCACATAATCTTCAAAAATTTCCACAAAACCTAAGAAAAATCCCACACAATTCTTCAGGTCTCCTCAAAATCCCACAAAATTCCAGAAAATTACCACAACATTCCAAAAAAATCCCACCAAATTCCAGAAACACCTCTCAAAATTCCAGAAAAAAATCCACAAAATTCCCTAAATCTTCTCATAAGCCCACCAAATTCCAGAAATATCACACAAAAATCTCCACAAATTTCCGCACAAAGAAAAATCCCACAAAATTCTTCAAGGCTCCTCAAAATCCCACAAAATTCCAGAAACACCCCACAAACTTGCAAAAAAACCCGCACGAAATTCCCAAAATCTTCTCATAAACCCACCAAATTCCAGAAACACCCTACAAAATCTCCACTTATTTCCACGCAATCTAAGAAAAAGGCCCTCAAAATTCTTCAAGTCTCCTCAGAATCCTACAAAATTCCAGACAATTCCTCAACATTCCAAAGAAATCCCAAATTCCAGAAACATCTCACAAAAGTCCAGAAAAAAATCCACAAAATTCCCAAAATCTTCTCATAAGCCCACCAAATTCCAGAAACATCCCACAAAATCTCCACTAATTTCCACACAATCTAAGAAAAATCCCACACAATTCTTCAAGGCTCCTCAAAATCCCACAAAATCCAAGAAAACTGCCACAACATTCCAAAAAAATCCAACAAAATTACCTAAATCTTCTCAAAACCCTACCAAATTCCAGAAATATCCCACATAATCTTCAAAAATTTCCACAAAACCTAAGAAAAATCCCACACAATTCTTCAGGTCTCCTCAAAATCCCACAAAATTCCAGAAAATTACCACAACATTCCAAAAAAATCCCACCAAATTCCAAAAACACCTCTCAAAATTCCAGAAAAAAATCCACAAAATTCCCTAAATCTTCTCATAAGCCTACCAAATTCCAGAAATATCACACAAAAATCTCCACAAATTTCCGCACAAAGAAAAATCCCACAGAATTCTTCGAGGCTCCTCAAAATCCCACAAAATTCAAGAAAATTACCACAATTTTACAAGAAAATTCCAGAAAATTCCCTTAAACTTCTGAAAACCCCACCAAATTCCAGAAACACCTCACAAACTTACAAAAAAACACCCACGAAGTCCCCAAAATCTTCTCATAAGCCCACCAAATTCCAGATACATCCCACACAATCTTTACAAATTTCCACTAAACCTAAGAAAGATCCCTCCAAGTTCATCAAATCTCCTCAATATCCCACAAAATTCCACAGAAACTCCACAACATTCAAAAAAAATCCTAAAAATTTCAGAAACATCCCACAAATTCCTTCAAGTCTCCTCAAAATCCCACAAAATTCCAGACAATTCCAAAACATTCCAAAGAAATCCCACCAAATTCCAGAAACATCCCACAAAATTCCAGAAAAAAAAGCAAAATTACCCAGATCTTCTCATAAGCCTACCAAATTCCAGAAACATCCCACAAAATCTCCACTAATTTCCACACAATCTAAGAAAAATCCCACACAATTCTTCAAGGCTCCTCAAAATCCCACAAAATCCAAGAAAACTGCCACAACATTCCAAAAAAATCCAACAAAATTCCCTAAACCTTCTGAAAACCCGACCAAATTCCAGAAAATCACCACAAAAATCTCCACAAGTTTGCACGCAATCTAAGAAAAATCCCTCAAAATTCTTCAAGTCTCCTCAAAATCCTACAAAATTCCAGAAAAAACCCACAAAATTCCCTAAATCTTCTCAAAACCCTGCCAAATTCCAGAAATATCCCACATAATCTTCACAAATTTCCACAAAACCTAAGAAAAATCCCACAAAATTCTTCAGGTCTCCTCAAAATCCCACAAAATTCCAGAAACACCCCACAAACTTGCAAAAAAACCCGCACGAATTTCCCAAAATCTTCTCATAAGCCCACCAAATTCCAGAAACATCCCACAAAATCTCCACAAATTTCCACACAATCTAAGAAAAATCCCACACAATTCTTCAAGGCTCCTCAAAATCCCACAGAATTCCAGAAAATTACCACAACATTCCAAAACAATCCCACCAAATTCCAGAAACATCCCACAAACTTACAAAAAAACCCCCACGAAGTCCCCAAAATCTTCTCATAAGCCCACCAACTTCCAGATACATCCCATACAATCTTTACAAATTTCCACTAAACCTAAGAAAGATCCCTCAAAGTTCTTCAAGTCTCCTCAATATCCCACAAAATTCCACAGAAACTCCACAACATTCAAAAAAAATCCTAAAAATTTCAGAAACATCCCACAAATTCCTTCAAGTCTCCTCTAAATCCCACAAAATTCCAGACAATTCCACAACATTCCAAAGAAATCACACCAAATTGCAGAAACATCACACAAAATTCCAGAAAAAATAAGCAAAATTACCCAGATCTTCTCATAAGCCTACCAAATTCCAGAAAATCTCCCACAAAATCTCCACAAGTTTCCACACAATCTAAGAAAAATCCCACACAATTCTTCAAGGCTCCTCAAAATCCCACAAAATTCCAGAAACATTGAACAAAATTCCAGAAAAAAACCCACAAAATTCCCTAAATCTTCTCATACGCTTACAAAACTCCAGGAATATCCCACAAAAATCTCCACAAGTTTCCACGCAATCTAAGAAAAATCCCCACAAAATTCTTCAAGTCTCCTCAAAATCCCACAAAATTCCAGAAACATATCACAAAATTCCAGAAAAAACCCGCACGAATTTCCCAAAATCTTCTCATAAGCCCACCAAATTCCAGAAACATCCCACAAAATCTCCACTAATTTCCACACAATCTAAGAAAAATCCCACACAATTCTTCAAGGCTCCTCAAAATCCCACAAAATCCAAGAAAACTGCCACAACATTCCAAAAAAATCCAACAAAATTACCTAAATCTTCTCAAAACCCTACCAAATTCCAGAAATATCCCACATAATCTTCAAAAATTTCCACAAAACCTAAGAAAAATCCCACACAATTCTTCAGGTCTCCTCAAAATCCCACAAAATTCCAGAAAATTACCACAACATTCCAAAAAAATCCCACCAAATTCCAAAAACACCTCTCAAAATTCCAGAAAAAAATCCACAAAATTCCCTAAATCTTCTCATAAGCCTACCAAATTCCAGAAATATCCCACAAAAATCTCCACAAATTTCCGCACAAAGAAAAATCCCACAGAATTCTTCGAGGCTCCTCAAAATCCCACAAAATTCAAGAAAATTACCACAATTTTACAAGAAAATTCCAGAAAATTCCCTTAAACTTCTGAAAACCCCACCAAATTCCAGAAACACCTCACAAACTTAGAAAAAAACACCCACGAAGTCCCCAAAATCTTCTCATAAGCCCACCAAATTCCAGATACATCCCACACAATCTTTACAAATTTCCACTAAACCTAAGAAAGATCCCTCCAAGTTCATCAAATCTCCTCAATATCCCACAAAATTCCACAGAAACTCCACAACATTCAAAAAAAATCCTAAAAATTTCAGAAACATCCCACAAATTCCTTCAAGTCTCCTCAAAATCCCACAAAATTCCAGACAATTCCAAAACATTCCAAAGAAATCCCACCAAATTCCAGAAACATCTCACAAAATTCCAGAAAGAAAAGCAAAATTACCCAGATCTTCTCATAAGCCTACCAAATTCCAGAAACATCCCACAAAATCTCCACAAGTTTCCACACATTCTAACAAAAATCCCACACAATTCTTCAAGGCTCCTCAAAATCCCACAAAATCCAAGAAAACTGCCACAACATTCCAAAAAAATCCAACAAAATTCCCTAAACCTTCTGAAAACCCGACCAAATTCCAGAAAATCACCACAAAAATCTCCACAAATTTCCACACAATCTAAGAAAAATCCCACACAATTCTTCAAGGCTCCTCAAAATCCCACAAAATTCCAGAAAATTACCACAACATTCCAAAAAAATCCCACCAAATTCCAAAAATCTTCTCATAAGCTTACAAATCTCCAGGAATATCCCACAAAAATCTCCACAAGTTTGCACGCAATCTAAGAAAAATCCCTCAAAATTCTTCAAGTCTCCTCAAAATCCCACAAAATTCCAGAAAAAACCCACAAAATTCCCTAAATCTTCTCAAAACCCTGCCAAATTCCAGAAATATCCCACATAATCTTCAAAAATTTCCACAAAACCTAAGAAAAATCCCACAAAATTCTTCAGGTCTCCTCAAAATCCCACAAAATTCCAGAAACACCCCACAAACATGCCAGAAAAAAACCCGCACGAATTTCCCAAAATCTTCTCATAAGCCCACCAAATTCCAGAAACATCCCACAAAATCTCCACAAATTTCCACACAATCTAAGAAAAATCCCACACAATTCTTCAAGGCTCCTCAAAATCCCACAGAATTCCAGAAAATTACCACAACATTCCAAAACAATCCCACCAAATTCCAGAAACATCCCACAAACTTACAAAAAAACCCCCACGAAGTCCCCAAAATCTTCTCATAAGCCCACCAACTTCCAGATACATCCCATACAATCTTTACAAATTTCCACTAAACCTAAGAAAGATCCCTCAAAGTTCTTCAAGTCTCCTCAATATCCCACAAAATTCCACAGAAACTCCACAACATTCAAAAAAAATCCTAAAAATTCCAGAAACATCCCACAAATTCCTTCAAGTCTCCTCTAAATCCCACAAAATTCCAGACAATTCCACAACATTCCAAAGAAATCACACCAAATTGCAGAAACATCACACAAAATTCCAGAAAAAATAAGCAAAATTACCCAGATCTTCTCATAAGCCTACCAAATTCCAGAAAATCTCCCACAAAATCTCCACAAGTTTCCACACAATCTAAGAAAAATCCCACACAATTCTTCAAGGCTCCTCAAAATCCCACAAAATTCCAGAAACATTGAACAAAATTTCAGAAAAAAACCCACAAAATTCCCTAAATCTTCTCATACGCTTACAAAACTCCAGGAATATCCCACAAAAATCTCCACAAGTTTCCACGCAATCTAAGAAAAATCCCCACAAAATTCTTCAAGTCTCCTCAAAATCCCACAAAATTCCAGAAACATTCCACAAAACTCCAGAAAAAACCCGCACGAATTTCCCAAAATCTTCTCATAAGCCCACCAAATTCCAGAAACATCCCACAAAATCTCCACTAATTTCCACACAATCTAAGAAAAATCCCACACAATTCTTCAAGGCTCCTCAAAATCCCACAAAATCCAAGAAAACTGCCACAACATTCCAAAAAAATCCAACAAAATTACCTAAATCTTCTCAAAACCCTACCAAATTCCAGAAATATCCCACATAATCTTCAAAAATTTCCACAAAACCTAAGAAAAATCCCACACAATTCTTCAGGTCTCCTCAAAATCCCACAAAATTCCAGAAAATTACCACAACATTCCAAAAAAATCCCACCAAATTCCAGAAACACCTCTCAAAATTCCAGAAAAAAATCCACAAAATTCCCTAAATCTTCTCATAAGCCCACCAAATTCCAGAAATATCACACAAAAATCTCCACAAATTTCCGCACAAAGAAAAATCCCACAAAATTCTTCAAGGCTCCTCAAAATCCCACAAAATTCCAGAAACACCCCACAAACTTGCAAAAAAACCCGCACGAAATTCCCAAAATCTTCTCATAAACCCACCAAATTCCAGAAACACCCTACAAAATCTCCACTAATTTCCACGCAATCTAAGAAAAAGGCCCTCAAAATTCTTCAAGTCTCCTCAGAATCCTACAAAATTCCAGACAATTCCTCAACATTCCAAAGAAATCCCAAATTCCAGAAACATCTCACAAAAGTCCAGAAAAAATAAGCAAAATTACCCAGATCTTCTCATAAGCCCACCAAATATCAGAAATATCCCACAAAATCGCCTCAAATTTCCACACAATCTAAGAAAAATCCCACACAATTCTTCAAGGCTCCTCAAAATCCCACAAAATCCAAGAAAACTGCCACAACATTCCAAAAAAATCCAACAAAATTCCCTAAATCTTCTGAAACCCCCACAAAATTCCAGAAAATCACCACAAAAATCTCCACTTATTTCCGCACAATCTAAGGAAAATCCCACACAATTCTTCAAGGCTCCTCAAAATCCCACAAAATTCCAGAAAATTACCACAACATTACAAAAAAATCCCACCAAATTCCAAAAATCTTCTCATAACCCTACCAAATTCCAGAAACATCCCACAAAATCTCCACTAATTTCCACACAATCTAAGAAAAATGTACTCAAAATTCTTCAAGTCTCCTCAGAATCCCACAAAATTCCAGACAATTCCAAAACATTCCAAAGAAATCCCACCAAATTCCAGAAACACCTCAAAAAATTCCTGAAAAAATCCACAAAATTCCCAAAATCTTCTCAGAAGCCTACCAAATTCCAGAAACATCCCACAAAATCTCCACAAGTTTCCACGCAATCTAAGAAAAATCCCCACAAAATTCTTCAAGTCTCCTCAAAATCCCACAAAATTCAAGAAAATTAACACAACTTTAAAAAAAAATTCCAGAAAATTCCCTTAAACTTCTGAAAACCCCACCAAATTCCAGAAACACCCTAGGAAATCTCCACTAATTTCCACGCAATCTAAGAAAAAGGCCCTCAAAATTCTTCAAGTCTCCTCAGAATCCCACAAAATTCCAGACAATTCCAAAACATTCCAAAGAAATCCCACCAAATTCCAGAAACATCCCACAAAATTCCAGAAAAAAATCCACAAAACTCCCTAAATCTTCTCATAAACCCACCAAATTTAGAAATATCCCACAAAAATCTCCACAAATTTCCGCACAAAGAAAAATCCCACACAATTCTTCAAGGCTCCTCAAAATCCCACAAAATTCCAGAAACACCCCACAAACTTGCAAAAAAACCCACAAAATTCCCTAAATCGTCTCAAAAACCTACCAAATTCCAGAAATATCCCACATAATCTTCACAAATTTACACAAAGCCTAAGAAAAATCCCAGAAAATTCTTCAAGGCTCCTCAATATCCTACAAAATTCCTCAAAAACCCCACAACATTCAAAAAAAATCCTAACAATTCTCAAAACAACCCACAAAATCTCTCAGGTCTCCTCAAAATCCCACAAAATTCCAGACAATTCCAAAACATTCCAAAGAAATCCCACCAAATTCCAGAAACACCTCACAAAATTCCAGAAAAAAATCCACAAAATTCCCAAAATCTTCTCATAAGCCTACCAAATTCCAGAAATATCCCACAAAAATCTCCACAAATTTCGGCACAAAGAAAAATCCCAGACAATTCTTCAAGGCTCCTCAAAATCCTACAAAATTCCAGAAACACCCCATCAAACTTGCAAAAAAACCCGCACGAATTTCCCAAAATCTTCACATAAGCCCACCAAATTCCAGAAACGCCCCACAAAATCTCCACAAATTTCCACGCAATCTAAGAAAAATCCCACACAATTCTTCAAGGCTCCTCAGAATCCCACAAAATTCCAGACAATTCCAAAACATTCCAAAGAAATCCCACCTAATTCCAGAAACATCCCACAAAATTCCAGAAAATCTCCACAAAACCCCCAATATCTTCTCATAAGCCCACCACATTCCAGAAATATCCCACAAAATCGCCTCAAATTTCCACACAATCTAAGAAAAATCCCACACAATTCTTCAAGGCTCCTCAAAATCCCACAAAATCCAAGAAAACTGCCACAACATTCCAAAAAAATACAACCAAATTCCCTAAATTTTCTGAAAACCGCACAAAATTCCAGAAAATCACCACAGAATTCTCCACTAATTTCCGCATAATCTAAGGAAATCCCACACAATTCTTCAAGGCTCCTCAAAATCGCACAAAATTCCAGAAAATTACCACAACTTTACAAGAAAATTCCAGAAAATTCCCTTAAACTTCTGAAAACCCCACCAAATTCCAGAAACACCCTACAAAATCTCCACTAATTTCCACACAATCTAAGAAAAAGGCCCTAAAAATTCCTTCAAGTCTCCTCAGAATCCCACAAAATTCCAGACAATTCCACAACATTCCAAAGAAATCCCACCAAATTCCAGAAACACCTCAAAAATTCCAGAAAAAAATCCACAAAATTCCCAAAATCTTCTCATAAGCCCACCAAATTCCAGAAACATCCCACAAAATCTCCACTAATTTCCACACAATCTAAGAAAAATCCCACACAATTCTTCAAGGCTCCTCAAAATCCCACAAAATCCAAGAAAACTGCCACAACATTCCAAAAAAATCCAACAAAATTACCTAAATCTTCTCAAAACCCTACCAAATTCCAGAAATATCCCACATAATCTTCAAAAATTTCCACAAAACCTAAGAAAAATCCCACACAATTCTTCAGGTCTCCTCAAAATCCCACAAAATTCCAGAAAATTACCACAACATTCCAAAAAAATCCCACCAAATTCCAGAAACACCTCTCAAAATTCCAGAAAAAAATCCACAAAATTCCCTAAATCTTCTCATAAGCCCACCAAATTCCAGAAATATCACACAAAAATCTCCACAAATTTCCGCACAAAGAAAAATCCCACAAAATTCTTCAAGGCTCCTCAAAATCCCACAAAATTCCAGAAACACCCCACAAACTTGCAAAAAAACCCGCACGAAATTCCCAAAATCTTCTCATAAACCCACCAAATTCCAGAAACACCCTACAAAATCTCCACTAATTTCCACGCAATCTAAGAAAAAGGCCCTCAAAATTCTTCAAGTCTCCTCAGAATCCTACAAAATTCCAGACAATTCCAAAACATTCCAAAGAAATCCCACCAAATTCCAGAAACATCACACAAAATTCCAGAAAAAAAAGCAAAATTACCCAGATCTTCTCATAAGCCCACCAAATATCAGAAATATCCCACAAAATCGCCTCAAATTTCCACACAATCTAAGAAAAATCCCACACAATTCTTCAAGGCTCCTCAAAATCCCACAAAATCCAAGAAAACTGCCACAACATTCCAAAAAAATCCAACAAAATTCCCTAAATCTTCTGAAACCCCCACAAAATTCCAGAAAATCACCACAAAAATCTCCACTTATTTCCGCACAATCTAAGGAAAATCCCACACAATTCTTCAAGGCTCCTCAAAATCCCACAAAATTCCAGAAAATTACCACAACATTACAAAAAAATCCCACCAAATTCCAAAAATCTTCTCATAACCCTACCAAATTCCAGAAACATCCCACAAAATCTCCATTAATTTCCACACAATCTAAGAAAAATGTACTCAAAATTCTTCAAGTCTCCTCAGAATCACACAAAATTCCAGACAATTCCAAAACATTCCAAAGAAATCCCACCAAATTCCAGAAACACCTCAAAAAATTCCTGAAAAAATCCACAAAATTCCCAAAATCTTCTCAGAAGCCTACCAAATTCCAGAAACATCCCACAAAATCTCCACAAATTTCCACACAATCTAAGAAAAACCCCTCAAAATTCTTCAAGTCTCCTCAAAATCCCACAAAATTCAAGAAAATTAACACAACTTTAAAAAAAAATTCCAGAAAATTCCCTTAAACTTCTGAAAACCCCACCAAATTCCAGAAACACCCTAGGCAATCTCCACTAATTTCCACGCAATCTAAGAAAAAGGCCCTCAAAATTCTTCAAGTCTCCTCAGAATCCCACAAAATTCCAGACAATTCCAAAACATTCCAAAGAAATCCCACCAAATTCCAGAAACATCCCACAAAATTCCAGAAAAAAATCCACAAAACTCCCTAAATCTTCTCATAAACCCACCAAATTTAGAAATATCCCACAAAAATCTCCACAAATTTCCGCACAAAGAAAAATCCCACACAATTCTTCAAGGCTCCTCAAAATCCCACAAAATTCCAGAAACACCCCACAAACTTGCAAAAAAACCCACAAAATTCCCTAAATCGTCTCAAAAACCTACCAAATTCCAGAAATATCCCACATAATCTTCACAAATTTACACAAAGCCTAAGAAAAATCCCAGAAAATTCTTCAAGGCTCCTCAATATCCTACAAAATTCCTCAAAAACCCCACAACATTCAAAAAAAATCCTAACAATTCTCAAAACAACCCACAAAATCTCTCAGGTCTCCTCAAAATCCCACAAAATTCCAGACAATTCCAAAACATTCCAAAGAAATCCCACCAAATTCCAGAAACACCTCACAAAATTCCAGAAAAAAATCCACAAAATTCCCAAAATCTTCTCATAAGCCTACCAAATTCCAGAAATATCCCACAAAAATCTCCACAAATTTCGGCACAAAGAAAAATCCCAGACAATTCTTCAAGGCTCCTCAAAATCCTACAAAATTCCAGAAACACCCCATCAAACTTGCAAAAAAACCCGCACGAATTTCCCTAAATCTTCACATAAGCCCACCAAATTCCAGAAACGCCCCACAAAATCTCCACAAATTTCCACGCAATCTAAGAAAAATCCCACACAATTCTTCAAGGCTCCTCAGAATCCCACAAAATTCCAGACAATTCCAAAACATTCCAAAGAAATCCCACCTAATTCCAGAAACATCCCACAAAATTCCAGAAAATCTCCACAAAACCCCCAATATCTTCTCATAAGCCCACCACATTCCAGAAATATCCCACAAAATCGCCTCAAATTTCCACACAATCTAAGAAAAATCCCACACAATTCTTCAAGGCTCCTCAAAATCCCACAAAATCCAAGAAAACTGCCACAACATTCCAAAAAAATACAACCAAATTCCCTAAATTTTCTGAAAACCGCACAAAATTCCAGAAAATCACCACAGAATTCTCCACTAATTTCCGCATAATCTAAGGAAATCCCACACAATTCTTCAAGGCTCCTCAAAATCGCACAAAATTCCAGAAAATTACCACAACTTTACAAGAAAATTCCAGAAAATTCCCTTAAACTTCTGAAAACCCCACCAAATTCCAGAAACACCCTACAAAATCTCCACTAATTTCCACACAATCTAAGAAAAAGGCCCTAAAAATTCTTCAAGTCTCCTCAGAATCCCACAAAATTCCAGACAATTCCACAACATTCCAAAGAAATCCCACCAAATTCCAGAAACACCTCAAAAATTCCAGAAAAAAATCCACAAAATTCCCAAAATCTTCTCATAAGCCCACCAAATTCCAGAAACATCCCACAAAATCTCCACTAATTTCCACACAATCTAAGAAAAATCCCACACAATTCTTCAAGGCTCCTCAAAATCCCACAAAATCCAAGAAAACTGCCACAACATTCCAAAAAAATCCAACAAAATTACCTAAATCTTCTCAAAACCCTACCAAATTCCAGAAATATCCCACATAATCTTCAAAAATTTCCACAAAACCTAAGAAAAATCCCACACAATTCTTCAGGTCTCCTCAAAATCCCACAAAATTCCAGAAAATTACCACAACATTCCAAAAAAATCCCACCAAATTCCAGAAACACCTCTCAAAATTCCAGAAAAAAATCCACAAAATTCCCTAAATCTTCTCATAAGCCCACCAAATTCCAGAAATATCACACAAAAATCTCCACAAATTTCCGCACAAAGAAAAATCCCACAAAATTCTTCAAGGCTCCTCAAAATCCCACAAAATTCCAGAAACACCCCACAAACTTGCAAAAAAACCCGCACGAAATTCCCAAAATCTTCTCATAAACCCACCAAATTCCAGAAACACCCTACAAAATCTCCACTAATTTCCACGCAATCTAAGAAAAAGGCCCTCAAAATTCTTCAAGTCTCCTCAGAATCCTACAAAATTCCAGACAATTCCAAAACATTCCAAAGAAATCCCACCAAATTCCAGAAACATCACACAAAATTCCAGAAAAAAAAGCAAAATTACCCAGATCTTCTCATAAGCCCACCAAATATCAGAAATATCCCACAAAATCGCCTCAAATTTCCACACAATCTAAGAAAAATCCCACACAATTCTTCAAGGCTCCTCAAAATCCCACAAAATCCAAGAAAACTGCCACAACATTCCAAAAAAATCCAACAAAATTCCCTAAATCTTCTGAAACCCCCACAAAATTCCAGAAAATCACCACAAAAATCTCCACTTATTTCCGCACAATCTAAGGAAAATCCCACACAATTCTTCAAGGCTCCTCAAAATCCCACAAAATTCCAGAAAATTACCACAACATTACAAAAAAATCCCACCAAATTCCAAAAATCTTCTCATAACCCTACCAAATTCCAGAAACATCCCACAAAATCTCCATTAATTTCCACACAATCTAAGAAAAATGTACTCAAAATTCTTCAAGTCTCCTCAGAATCACACAAAATTCCAGACAATTCCAAAACATTCCAAAGAAATCCCACCAAATTCCAGAAACACCTCAAAAAATTCCTGAAAAAATCCACAAAATTCCCAAAATCTTCTCAGAAGCCTACCAAATTCCAGAAACATCCCACAAAATCTCCACAAATTTCCACACAATCTAAGAAAAACCCCTCAAAATTCTTCAAGTCTCCTCAAAATCCCACAAAATTCAAGAAAATTAACACAACTTTAAAAAAAAATTCCAGAAAATTCCCTTAAACTTCTGAAAACCCCACCAAATTCCAGAAACACCCTAGGCAATCTCCACTAATTTCCACGCAATCTAAGAAAAAGGCCCTCAAAATTCTTCAAGTCTCCTCAGAATCCCACAAAATTCCAGACAATTCCAAAACATTCCAAAGAAATCCCACCAAATTCCAGAAACATCCCACAAAATTCCAGAAAAAAATCCACAAAACTCCCTAAATCTTCTCATAAACCCACCAAATTTAGAAATATCCCACAAAAATCTCCACAAATTTCCGCACAAAGAAAAATCCCACACAATTCTTCAAGGCTCCTCAAAATCCCACAAAATTCCAGAAACACCCCACAAACTTGCAAAAAAACCCACAAAATTCCCTAAATCGTCTCAAAAACCTACCAAATTCCAGAAATATCCCACATAATCTTCACAAATTTACACAAAGCCTAAGAAAAATCCCAGAAAATTCTTCAAGGCTCCTCAATATCCTACAAAATTCCTCAAAAACCCCACAACATTCAAAAAAAATCCTAACAATTCTCAAAACAACCCACAAAATCTCTCAGGTCTCCTCAAAATCCCACAAAATTCCAGACAATTCCAAAACATTCCAAAGAAATCCCACCAAATTCCAGAAACACCTCACAAAATTCCAGAAAAAAATCCACAAAATTCCCAAAATCTTCTCATAAGCCTACCAAATTCCAGAAATATCCCACAAAAATCTCCACAAATTTCGGCACAAAGAAAAATCCCACACAATTCTTCAAGGCTCCTCAAAATCCTACAAAATTCCAGAAACACCCCATCAAACTTGCAAAAAAACCCGCACGAATTTCCCTAAATCTTCACATAAGCCCACCAAATTCCAGAAACGCCCCACAAAATCTCCACAAATTTCCACGCAATCTAAGAAAAATCCCACACAATTCTTCAAGGCTCCTCAGAATCCCACAAAATTCCAGACAATTCCAAAACATTCCAAAGAAATCCCACCTAATTCCAGAAACATCCCACAAAATTCCAGAAAATCTCCACAAAACCCCCAATATCTTCTCATAAGCCCACCACATTCCAGAAATATCCCACAAAATCGCCTCAAATTTCCACACAATCTAAGAAAAATCCCACACAATTCTTCAAGGCTCCTCAAAATCCCACAAAATCCAAGAAAACTGCCACAACATTCCAAAAAAATACAACCAAATTCCCTAAATTTTCTGAAAACCGCACAAAATTCCAGAAAATCACCACAGAATTCTCCACTAATTTCCGCATAATCTAAGGAAATCCCACACAATTCTTCAAGGCTCCTCAAAATCGCACAAAATTCCAGAAAATTACCACAACTTTACAAGAAAATTCCAGAAAATTCCCTTAAACTTCTGAAAACCCCACCAAATTCCAGAAACACCCTACAAAATCTCCACTAATTTCCACACAATCTAAGAAAAAGGCCCTAAAAATTCTTCAAGTCTCCTCAGAATCCCACAAAATTCCAGACAATTCCACAACATTCCAAAGAAATCCCACCAAATTCCAGAAACACCTCAAAAATTCCAGAAAAAAATCCACAAAATTCCCAAAATCTTCTCATAAGCCTACCAAATTCCAGAAATATGCCACAAAATCTCCACAAGTTTCCACGCAATCTAAGAAAAACCCCTCAAAATTCTTCAAGTCTCGTCAGAATCCCACAAAATTTCAGAAACATTCCACAAAATACCAGAAAAACCCCCACAAAATTCCCAAAATCTTCTCATAAGCTTACAAAACTCCAGAAATAGCCCACAAAAATCTCCACAAGTTTCCACGCAATCTAAGAAAAACCCCTCAAAATTCTTCAAGTCTCCTCAAAATCCCACAAAATTCCAGAAACATTCCACAAAATTCCAGAAAAAACCCACAAAATTCCCTAAATCGTCTCAAAAACCTACCAAATTCCAGAAATATCCCACATAATCTTCACAAATTTACACAAAGCCTAAGAAAAATCCCAGAAAATTCTTCAAGGCTCCTCAATATCCTACAAAATTCCTCAAAAACCCCACAACATTCAAAAAAAATCCTAACAATTCTCAAAACAACCCACAAAATCTCTCAGGTCTCCTCAAAATCCCACAAAATTCCAGACAATTCCAAAACATTCCAAAGAAATCCCACCAAATTCCAGAAACACCTCACAAAATTCCAGAAAAAAATCCACAAAATTCCCAAAATCTTCTCATAAGCCTACCAAATTCCAGAAATATCCCACAAAAATCTCCACAAATTTCGGCACAAAGAAAAATCCCACACAATTCTTCAAGGCTCCTCAAAATCCTACAAAATTCCAGAAACACCCCATCAAACTTGCAAAAAAACCCGCACGAATTTCCCTAAATCTTCACATAAGCCCACCAAATTCCAGAAACGCCCCACAAAATCTCCACAAATTTCCACGCAATCTAAGAAAAATCCCACACAATTCTTCAAGGCTCCTCAGAATCCCACAAAATTCCAGACAATTCCAAAACATTCCAAAGAAATCCCACCTAATTCCAGAAACATCCCACAAAATTCCAGAAAATCTCCACAAAACCCCCAATATCTTCTCATAAGCCCACCACATTCCAGAAATATCCCACAAAATCGCCTCAAATTTCCACACAATCTAAGAAAAATCCCACACAATTCTTCAAGGCTCCTCAAAATCCCACAAAATCCAAGAAAACTGCCACAACATTCCAAAAAAATACAACCAAATTCCCTAAATTTTCTGAAAACCGCACAAAATTCCAGAAAATCACCACAGAATTCTCCACTAATTTCCGCATAATCTAAGGAAATCCCACACAATTCTTCAAGGCTCCTCAAAATCGCACAAAATTCCAGAAAATTACCACAACTTTACAAGAAAATTCCAGAAAATTCCCTTAAACTTCTGAAAACCCCACCAAATTCCAGAAACACCCTACAAAATCTCCACTAATTTCCACACAATCTAAGAAAAAGGCCCTAAAAATTCTTCAAGTCTCCTCAGAATCCCACAAAATTCCAGACAATTCCACAACATTCCAAAGAAATCCCACCAAATTCCAGAAACACCTCAAAAATTCCAGAAAAAAATCCACAAAATTCCCAAAATCTTCTCATAAGCCTACCAAATTCCAGAAATATGCCACAAAATCTCCACAAGTTTCCACGCAATCTAAGAAAAACCCCTCAAAATTCTTCAAGTCTCGTCAGAATCCCACAAAATTTCAGAAACATTCCACAAAATACCAGAAAAACCCCCACAAAATTCCCAAAATCTTCTCATAAGCTTACAAAACTCCAGAAATAGCCCACAAAAATCTCCACAAGTTTCCACGCAATCTAAGAAAAACCCCTCAAAATTCTTCAAGTCTCCTCAAAATCCCACAAAATTCCAGAAACATTCCACAAAATTCCAGAAAAAACCCACAAAATTCCCTAAATCTTCTCAAAACCCTACCAAATTCCAGAAATATCCCATATAATCTTCACAAATTTCCACAAAGCCTAAGAAAAATCCCACAAAATTCTTCAAGGCTCCTCAATGTCCTACAAAATTACTCAAAAACCCCACAACATTCAAAAAAAATCCTAACAATTCTCGAAACAACCCACAAAATCTCTCAGGTCTCCTCTAAATCCCACAAAATTCCAGACAATTCCACAACATTCCAAAGAAATCCCACCAAATTCCAGAAACATCCCACAAAATTCTAGAAAAAAATCCACAAAACCCCCAATATCTTCTCATAAGCCCACCAAATTCCAGAAATATCCCACAAAAATTGCCTCAAATTTCCACACAATCTAAGAAAAATCCCACACAATTCTTCAAGGCTCCTCAAAATCCCACAAAATCCAATAAAAATGCCACAACATTCCAAAAAAATCCAACAAAATTCCCTAAATCTTCTGAAAACCCCACCAAATTCCAGAAAATTACCACAACATTACAAAAAAATCCCACCAAATTCCAAAAATCTTCTCATAACCCTACCAAATTCCAGAAACATCCCACAAAATCTCCACTAATTTCCACACAATCTAAGAAAAATGTACTCAAAGTTCTTCAAGTCTCCTCAGAATCCCACAAAATTTCAGACAATTCCACAACATTCCAAAGAAATCCCACCAAATTCCAGAAACATCCCACAAAATTCCAGAAAAAATCCACAAAACCCCCAATATCTTCTCATAAGCTTACCAAATTCCAGAAACATCCCACAAAATCATCTCAAGTTTCCACACATTCTAACAAAAATCCCACACAATTCTTCAAGGCTCCTCAAAATCCCACAAAATCCAAGAAAACTGCCACAACATTCCAAAAAAATACAACAAAATTCCCTAAATCTTCTCAAAACCCCACCAAATTCCAGAAAATCTCCACAAAAATCTCCACAAATTTCCACAATATCTAAGAAAAATCCCACACAATTCTTCAAGGCTCCTCAAAATCCCACAAAATTCAAGAAAATTATCACAACATTCCAAAAAAATCCCACCAAATTCCAAAAATCTTCTCATAACCCTACCAAATTCCAGAAACATCCCACAAAATCTCCACTAATTTCCACACAATCTAAGAAAAATGTACTGAAAGTTCTTCAAGTCTCCTCAGAATCCCACAAAATTCCAGACAATTCCACAACATTCCAAAGAAATCCCACCAAATTCCAGAAACACCTCAAAAATTCCAGAAAAAATCCACAAAATTCCCAAAATCTTCTCATAAGCCTACCAAATTCTAGAAATATCCCACAAAAATCTCCACAGATTTCCACAAAATCGAAGAAAAATCCCACACAATTCATCAAGGCTCCTCAAAATCCCACAAAATTCCAGAAAATTACCACAACATTCCAAAAAAACCCCACGAAATTCCCAAAATCTTCTCATAAGCTTACAAAACTCCAGGTATATCCCACAAAAATCTCCATAAGTTTCCACACAATCTAAGAAAAATCCCTCAAAATTCTTCAAGTCTCCTCAAAATCCCACAAAATTCCAGAAACATTCCACAAAATTCCAGAAAAAAACCCACAAAATTCCCTAAATCTTCTCAAAACCCTACCAAATTCCAGAAATATCCCACATAATCTTCACAAACTTCCACAAAACCTAAGAAAAATCCCACTAAATTCTTCAGGTCTCCTCAAAATCCCACAAAATTCCAGAAAATTACCACAACTTTACAAGAAAATTCCAGAAAATTCCCTTAAACTTCTGAAAACCCCACCAAATTCCAGAAACACCCTACAAAATCTCCACTAATTTCCACGCAATCTAAGAAAAAGGCCCTCAAAATTCTTCAACTCTCCTCAGAATCCCACAAAATTCCTCACCATTCCATAACATTCCAAAGAAATCCCACCGAAATCCAGAAATACCTCACTAAATTCCTGAAAAAAATCCACAAAATTCCCCAGATCTTCTTATAAGCCCAACAAATTCCAGAAATATCCCATAAAATCTCCACAAATTTCCACGCAGTCTAAGAAAAACCTTTCAGAATTCTTCAAGTCTCCTCAAAATCCCACAAAATTCCATAAACATTACACAAAATTCCTGAAAAAAACCCACAAAATTCCCAAAATCTTCTCATAAGCTTACCACATTCCAGAAATATCCCACAAAAATCTCCACAAATTTCCATGCAATCTAAGAAAAATCCCACACAATTCATCAAGGCTCCTCAAAATCCCACAAAATTCCAGAAAACTTCAGAAAACCCTACCAAATTCTCGAATTATCCCCACAAAATCTCCACTAATTTCCAGAAAATCTAAGAAAAATGTACTCAAAATTCTTCAAGTCTCTCCAAAATCACCCAAATTACAAAAAAACCCACAAAATTCCAGAAACATCCCTCAAAATTCCAGAAAAATCCCAAAAATGGCAGAAAACACCCACAAAAGTTCCTAAATCTTCTCAGAACCTTACAACATTCCAGAATCATCCCACATAATCTTTACAAATTTCCACAAAACCTTAGAACAATCCCTCAGAATTCTTCAAGTCCCCTCAATATCCCACAATGATCCACAAAACTCCAAAACATTCCAAAAAAAGTCCCAAAAATTCTAGAAACATCCCACAAAATTCTAGAAAAAAAGCAAGAAATTCCTTAAATCTTCTCACAGGCTCACGAAATTCCAGATATATCCCACAAAATTCTCCACAAATTTCCACACAATCTAAGAAAAATGCCTAAAAAATTTTCATGAGTCTTCGAAATCTTTCAAAATTCAAAAAAAATCACACAAAATTCAAGAAACTTCCACAAAAATCTCTTCAATATCCCACAAAATTTTAAAAAAAATCACACAACATTAAAGAAAAAAATACCACAAAATTCCCTAAATCTTCTCAAAACTTAACTGAATTCCAGAAACATCCCACAAAATCTCCACAATTTCCACAAAATTCTACAAAAATCCCTCAAAATTTGAGAAAATTCCACAAAATTTAAGAGAAGTTTGACAACATTTGAAAAAAATACCACAAAATTACCTAAATTTTCTCCCTTCACCAAATTCCAGAAACATCTCACAAAATCTCCACTAATTTCCAGAAAATATTAGAAATACCCCTCAAAATTCATCAAGTTTCCTCAATATATCACAAAATTCCAGAAAAATCCTACAAAATTGCAGCAAAAACCCAAAAAAATCCTTAAATCTTCTCATAACCCTACCAAATTTTTGAAACATCCCACAAAATCTCCACAAAGTTCCACAACATCTAAGAAAAATCCCGCGGAATTCTACATGCTTTCTCAATATCCCTCAAAATTCTACAATACCCCCTCCAAATTCTGGAAATATCCCACAAAATCTCCACAAATTTCCACACAATCTAAGAAAAATCCCACAAAATTGTTCAAGTCTTTTCAAAATCCCACAAAATTCTACAAAAATTCCACAAAAGTGCCACAAAATTCTTCAAAATGTCACCAAATTCCAGAAACATAAAAAAAATCTCTTCCAATTTCCACAACATTCCAAAATATTTCCTCAAAATTCCAGAAACATCCACACAGATCTCTTCCACTTTCAACAAAATTCCAGAAATATCCCTCAAAAATCTTCAAGTCTCTTCATTATCCCACAACATTCCAGAAAAATCCCACAAAATTAAAAAAAATCCCCAAAAATAGCATATAAATCCCTCAAAATTGCAGAAAAAAATAAAATAAGTCCTTAAATCTTCTCAAAACCCAATCAAATTTTTGAAACATCCCACAAAATCTCCACAAATTTCCACAAAATCTAAGAAAAAGCCCACAAAATTCTTGAAATCTTCCCAAAATCTTTCAAAATTTCACAAAAACCTCAATAATTCCAGAATCATCCCACAAAATCTCCTCATAATTCCAGAATAACTCCAAAAAATCCTACAAAATTCCAAAAAAAACCCCCGCAAAATTCCATCAATCTTCTCAAAATCCCACCGAATTCCAGAAACATCCCAAAAAATTTCCACAAATTCCCACAAAATCTAAGAAAGATGCCTGAAAATTCTTCATGTCTCCACAATATCCTTCAAACTTCCATAAAACCCCCATGAAATTCCAGAAGCATCACACAAAATTTAAGGAACAATCCCACAATATTCCAGAAAAATCCCCCAAAAATTCTTCAAGACACCTCAAAATCCCACAAAATTTCACAACATTCAAAAAAAATCCCACGAAAGTATTTAAATTTTATCAAAATCCCACAAAAGCTCAGAAAGATCACATGAAATTCCAGAAAAATCCCACAAAAATCCCTGAAACGTCTCAAAACCCTACCGAATTCCAGAAACATCCCAAAAAATCTGCTCCAATTTCCACAAAGCCTAAGAAAAATCCCTCAAAATTCCTCAAGTCTCCTCAAAATCCCACAAAATTCCACAAAAACCCCACAACATTCCATAAAAATCCCAATAATTCTATAAACCTCCCACAAAATCCTTCAAGTCTCCTTAAAATCCCACAAAATGGCAGAAAACACCCACAAAATTTCCTAAAACTTCTCAAAACCCTACACATTTCCAGAAACATCCCAAAGTATCTTCATAAATTTCTACAAAATTCCAGAAAAATCCCATAAAATTGCAGAAAAATAAAAAAACCTCTCAATCTTATCAAAACCATACCAATCTCCAGAAACATCCCACAGAATCTCCTCCTATTTACACAGAATTCCAGAAAAAAAAATCACAAAATTCTTGAAAAGCCCCACAAAATTCAAGAAAAATCCTACCAAATTCCAGAAAAATCCCACAAAATTCCCTAAATCTTCACAAAACCCTACCAAATTCCAGAAACATCCACAAAATCTCCACAGTGTTCCACAAAATTCCAGAAAAATACCAAAAAACTCTTCAAGTCTTCTCAGAATCCCACAAAATTCTAGAAAAATCCTCAAAATTCCAGAAAATTTCCCACAAAATTCCCTCAATCTCCTCAATATCTCACAAAATTTTACAATATATCACACAAAATTCCACAAATTTCTCACAAAATTCCAGTAAAATCTGATGAAATTGTTAGCGTTCAGGAACACACATAATCATGAATGATTATATGCAGGTGCTTTATTAAGAGATCTGGGTGTCAGGGGTACACATACCCAAATCTGACCCAACTTGGATTTGAGTTGAAAATGTTTTTCTACTCTATCGTTATAAAACTTACATATTAATTATTAAACTAACATCGTTCTATTGTATACATTGATGTTACCCAAGCATGGATTTCTCATGATCCCCCTCAGACCCCTAACATTGTTCCTCATGTTCTTTAAACAATAATAATATCTAATCACATCTAACATTTGTATCATTTATTATATACTGCTAACACAGGTGCAGTTTCACCTGATCTTTAGCAAGCACAAGGCCTAACATTTCCCAGAGCCTACTTTTCCCAGGCTTGCCAAACCTAACTTTATTTCTAAGTCCCTGAATTTTCTAAGATTTTAAGACCTTTTACTATTATTCCCCCCTTTGAAAGCATTTTTACTTCACTAGAAGTGCAAATGTTTTCACTTGATACAGTCCTTTGTTTCTGAGTTTATACTTGATGTTCTTCGAATCCTTTATTGATGTAAGCGTTGTCCTGGATGTTGTCACGAACTGGAGAACCAGAAGATGGTGGGTGTGGATCTCACATCAGTGCCTTTATTATTTTTTGGTTCCAGGACATTTTTTTCCGTATTTCTCCCTTGAAGATGCTGTAAATTAACCAAATTGCTAAGAATACAGTTAGTAAGATGATCACACTCTCAATGATAGATTTAATCCATGAACTCACATTCCACCCTAACCCTTTGAAGATTTTGCCTAACCAACTTGTAGACAAATCCTTTTGCTCTTCCTGTGCTTCGTGCTCTATTTGTTGCAATTGATTGATGTCATATTCTACATGTGCAGTTACATTTGCGGTGTGGATGCAGCAATGATCAATCCATCCCTTTAAAAAACTCACACACTCCATGCTCTTTCAGGAGTAGTAAATTGTAATTGTACATTTAGTTCTTTAAATCTTTCTCAGGTCACTCTTGCTAATTTATCTACCCGACCTGTAAGTTTGTACATTTCTCTCTTCTGATAGTTTGCTATAGGACCAAGCAAAGACTCTAGGGCCCACCCAAATTTCACTCTACTAGAGGCTTCTTGCCAAGTGTCACCCTGATTCTGTTCCTATCCTAATCTTCCCTAGCTATGCCTGTGTCTAGTCACTGAGTTGTTTTTTAAGCAGATTTCACATTTTGACATTACTGATTTTGCCCTTGTTAGCATCCGTACCGAGATTAATTTTTGTTTCATCAATTTCACCAATGCCTCTGCACCCCAATGACATTTGTTATGTTTAATTTGTAGAACTTCATTGGAGGAACGCCAGCAACCCACCGCTCTTCACAGAAGTAAACGTGAACGCCGTTTATTTCTATCTTTAGCACACCTTTTATAGGGTTCTACAGGGTCCGTGGGCAGAGCAAGTTACTATTGGCTAACACACACAGGTTTGCATTTTTTCTCCTACACACAAGGATATTGTTTTGCTTTACTCTCTCTTCTGCAGGAGGGTTTCAAGGACTTTAGCCTTTAATATCATGACTTATTTCAAAGACTGGTTTGTGCAGACAGGCCTTTACTAATATATAAGGTATAGCAACAATTCCCCCTTTCTCTTTTTGCACAAACCAGGCTTTGGATGTGACTCATTCTATACTCTTATGAAGACAAGATAACACACAACTTAGACTTTCATCCCCATTAACATTATAAGTAATGTCTGTCCCCCTTCTAGCACAAGAGACCTCAACCATCCAGTGATGCCCCAGCTGGAGAACCAACTTCCAGTGGGGTCACTATCTTCTTTCAGGGCATGTAACCCATCCTGTAGCTGCTGCAGTTGCCCATGGATGGAAACTGAATGATCAGTAAGATTCAGACAGCACATGCCTTCAAACTCCTCACAACCATGTCCTTGTGCTAGGAGCAAAAAGTCAATTGCAGCTCGATTTTATAATACTGCATGACATACACTACTCACATCGGCTGAAAGCTCACTTAACATTGTGGATATTAAATTCAATCTTTTATTAGTCTAACAAGCGAGCCTTTTTAGAGTTGCTAAGCTTTAATTCATTCAGGCTTCACTTTGACTGATGTTTTTTATTTTATCAGCTACATTCTACAATTGATGTAAGCTTGGATGGAAACAAAGTAAGTTTCCCAAAATAACAGGGTTTTCTATGTGGATTAGCAGGAATCTAATTCCATGCTCTATCTCCACAGATTAGGAATATGGAACTAGGTAATCACTTTGGTAATTGTCCTGTGAGATTGCACCATTAATAAAGGTTTTACTCTCAGTGTGAGTAACGAGATCAGCTATAGGGTTGTCTGCAGCCCAGTGCTGCATTACTTTGTTAGAATGACATTTTGTTGGGGGTTCAAACATTATCCATCCACCTGAGGTATTGGTGGAACCTAACAAATCTAATTCTTCTGAGGGCTGCATGGTAACATTGAGAACTTTGATAATTTTTGCTTGCCAGCAGGCTTCAAGTTGTCTTAATGTGAAGCCAACAGTGCAATTGCGCTCCTGCAACATTGCCAATCCATTCAGTCGAGTCTCATTACTTATTAAACCTTTAAATGCTGCTTGAGGATCCCATTCAGGGACTCCTATGAGACAGGTGTGAAAAGGATCTCCAGGTGTGGCTAGGCTCAGACACATTGACCTTTGGCCAGTTCAGTGTGCCAGAGTGACCCATATGTTCTGTCACTTTTGGATGTTAGTTAGCAGACAGTTGGTCAGGACTATACACAACACAATTACCATAAGCAGTTTGTTCCATGTAAATGACACCATACTTACAAACTCACAGCTAAACTTTAACGTTAAATGAACTTTCACAGATGCTAGCTCTTGAAGGGGGAAATGCTTATACTTTATACTAATTTATACTAATATAACTACTGCTATACAGGCTAAACTCTTTATCTTAAACTATCTAACTACTTTTATCACATGTGCTCTGGTATATATGTAGTCTAAGCATGAAAGCAATTTGCTGAAAGGGTAAACACACAACTACAATTTGCTTTATATACAGTTAGATGGAGTCTCTACACTTTTCTTAGATCTTCTACAGAATTTCCTTCACAAACAGATCATGATTTAACACGATTCAGTCTTGGAACGTTCACTGCTCCCGTGATGTCAGCTGGCAGCTGATCGGTGACTGAGGGCTTTGATGTTCAGGTTGTTCTTCACATCCTTCTAAATCTTAAAACAAAAGATAACTGAAAAATTGGTAGAGACACAACATCATAATAACAACATAAAATTTCTGTTGGCAACTGTCTGTGTAGTGCTCAGACACAACTGTGTCCTGACAGCTCCACTTCTGATCCATGTCTGGAGTACCAAGGCTGTGTGGTGACTTCTCTGTTCACTGGATCTCGTGTGTTCAGAGGCACACAGTCTGGTCAGATGGACAGGTGACCTTTTTGAACCTGTCAACAAAACACAGACACTTCTTCCTTTGAAGTTAATGAATTACACTAATCAAATGCTATTAGGGCATCAATTTCCCCCGTTTGTTTTTTTTTTTTTAAATAAAAATGAGATGTACTTCTGTTATACACATCAACATTAACACAAAACCATATATACAATTAGTAAGAACCTATAGCAGTTAAAAATCAATTAAATCATAAACATTATTAATAACATATGTAATATAAAACTACTATTAATTACTAAAACACTGCACCAGCATCCCATAGTTAGCAAACAAACAGAAACAAAAAATCATCAGTGAAGGATTGGATCACCACCTCCGGAAATGATTCTCCAAGCCCACTTCAAAATTGATCCAGCTGTCATATTAATAGGGTCAAATTGCTGAGTCAAAAAGTGACTCAAATACTGATTTGGGACAGAAAACATCTGGATCTGCTGGCAAACTTTCCGTCCAGGTAAAGTCAAGGCTTGGCCAGGGCCTGGCTTTAAACTGGAAAGATGCCTCTTAACTCATTTCTAAAACAAGGTTCTCAATAGCAGCAGCTAGGAGATGCTCACAGCACAGCAAACTGTTAAAATGCATTTGTACAAAGCAAATAATCAGAAGCTTCAGGTACCAGACCAATTAAACCACAAAGCAGTTGGTTTAATCTGAAGCCTCTCCCATGGCAGCTGATCCTCAGCAATGGTACATCTTCTTAAAATTCTGGAAACACTGAAAAATAAGAAAGCTATAACAAACAAAAACTGCAGAGATTGCAACAACCAATAGAACTCCTGGTGAAGTGAAGGGTGTCACAGACTGCATTCAGTTCTATCCACAAGCAGGTGTTCATCAGTGTTCTATCACAGCTGTTTCAGTTGTGGCTATCTTCATCTCTCTAGGAAAATAACTACACTTTGCAGTTTAGACAAGTGTCTCCAATAAGACATAAAACAATTTAAATTAAACAGTATTTAAATTTAATAAAATTAATTATGACAAAAGGAAATAACAAAACTTAACCTTAAAAGAATATCTAAGTTATAAAACTTAACTTAAAAACATTCAAGCCTAAACATAATAAAACTTGACTTCTCTTAATTCTATTAACACTTAATCTATATTAAATAAAAACATAACAATCTTATTCTGTTACTACAAAGAGGCAACTAAAAGTTTGATATATACCTTTTAAACACAATATAACAGTAACATGGATTCACTATAAAGATTATAAAAATGTAACAAATCCACCACAATTCTATGTCATCTAGCCTTGAGAATAACTCACAATAACTGCAAATGTTACTAAAAATACTTATTCATAAGAGGAATTTGCCTAGTATATGTTTAAATTGGTTAGGATTTTAAAGTGCAGTTTTTCTAGAGAAAAACCACAACAACACAGGATTTGGCAAGTTGCCATTCAGCTTTTGTAGCACTTTTCAGAAACATTAAGTCTAATTCTTAAACTAAAATCCAAAATCCAAATTGGTATATATGCAGTTATATGTGTTTTATATAACAAAAGGACTCACATTGAAATTACCTTATTAAAATTGTGGAAAAAACAAGCAAACGGGTAATATATACTTTAACTTAACTTTGTCTTGTACAGTAAAGTTCTCTTAACTAATTAATTTTTTTAAACCACAAATCTCATTTTTAGATAACATCAATTGGAAGGTTTTCTTAGTAGCTGTAAATCATACCATATTTTAACCTTAGGTTTTAAAACTAATTATTGCAAGGCAACTTCTGTTAATATTCACCTTAAACACCTTTTTTTTGAAAAGGGACCTATTTAAACTTTCAAAGAATCACAATAACTTCTCCAGGAAAACTCTAAAAACTACAACTAATACTTACTTACATAATTACTTAAAACACAAAATTAACTCTAAAAGGGTATATAAAAACATTCAAAAAACCCATGAATCATGACTTTTTAACAAACTGGGTACTATCCCGGTGCTTTTTCTTAGAGGGGGGGGGGTGGACTGCCTGCCCTGCTGCTGCTCTCTGCTGCTGTTATCTTTCTTCACATTCTCCACATACTCTCGCAGGAAAAAAACCCCAAAAACCTCACAAAGTTAACTTTAACACATACAGTTGTTTCTCTCAATCTCTCTTGTTCACTGAGAGGAAAAAAGGGGCACAATTTTCACAAAAGCAGGCGATGTTACATGAAAAGTCTCTCATGGCCAGGTGGTAACAACGGTGACCATTGCAGCTTATCAGCTTTGAATTACAGTGATGAAGTTTGAATTAGATACCATATAGTTTGTGATTTTTTGGCTATTTTGTCTCTTTTTGAAGCTGTCTGAGCCACCTGTTTCTGCTCAGCTGTTTCTGTAATTGTTCAGCATGGCCTTGGAACTTTTTCTGCACTGCTTCTGCCCCGGGGGTGCCCCTGCTCTCTGCGCACACCTCAGTGCTCCCCCATGTCCCCCTGGTTCGGGTGGAAACCAATCTAAATTTGGATTCTTTTCCTCCAGGGTAGCAAAGTTGGAACTTAAATAAGATTGTAGTGTTAAGAGTGACTCCAAAAGTGAAGCAAATAGTTCAGGATATATCACATCCTGCCGTAACTGAACAGATTCTGTTCGTTGTTTCAGCGTTGCTGTGGAATTTCTTTCTCATTATTTCCTTCTCTCTGACTCTCCCTCCCTCTTTCCATGGGCAGCACGGATAGGAGTGTTTGCCCAGCAGTGGGAGGTAAAGGAATGAGCATACCCATAAGCAAGAAGTCCAGGGAGCTCCTTGCACAAATCAAAACCCTTAAGCTGTGGCTTTTCTAAAAAGCAGGTAAATAAATCATGTGCTGCTTGCCTTTCCATCTTACCGTCAGCGCTGTTGCAGCCCTACAAGGTTTGGCAGCACGTTACGGCCAGGACTCTCCTCTGAGGTCGCCTGGGGTGCGGCACCGTTGCTTTTCGCCGTCCTTGCTGCGGAGGACCCGTCCCCTGTCGCCGACTCCCATGGCCTTCGCTTTTTAATGTCCCAAAGGTCCCAAAGGTCCCAAGGGTCCCATTTGTTCGGGCGCCATTTGATGAGTTTGGCGGGAGACAAGCAGCACTCAATATGAATGATCAGCAAGTCTCATTTATTGGCAACTCCAAACTCCCTATATAACATCAATAATTAGGCTCACACATAGTGCAAAAGCAAGCTCATTATTGGGTATTTTGTTTAAGGACAACTCCACCTAGTTCCACATTCTTGTGGTCGTTCATCTGTGCTGAATCCACATTCTTCTGATCACAGTGTCCTGTTCTCAGTTCACAGTTATCACTAAGGTCTTTCTGATATTGCAACATCTCATACCAACTACACTCCACTGTTGTTTAATTCTTTCTCAGCTAATTGCTGCATGGGAACACGACCTTTGTTAGCTAGCCACTCTTTCACACTGCTGAGCTTCGGGAGCCTCCCGGGAAGCACCAGCCCTCCCCAGCCCACCCTTGGTAGGACTTTTCTTTTTCTCTCTGCTGACGATTTTATCCCCAAAACTGCTGTGGGAACGTTGTATCCAAGCACATCCTCCAGCCCTGCACTTTCCTCCTGTGAATTCCCTGTGCAGGGAATGTGGCTGTGCTTTTCCCTGCTCTGTTCACTGACAAACAAACCTGAGCCCGTGGGACAGTCAGAGCTCCTTCATGCAATGAAATCAGGTTGTGTTTCTCATGGCATGTTCTGGAGGAGCTTTTCTTGGTGTGTCTTGTGCTGCTGGAAATGACACAAGAGCCAGGAGGGAACAGAAGCTGCTGCTGCCCGTTGGCTCAGGGCCAGGGAACCAAGTTGTGCTCCCGGGCAGTTGGGCCCTGCTGGAAGCAGAGCCGCGTTTCCCTTGAGCAGCTCAAGCTTGTGACAGCTCCAAACAGGAAACCTCAGCAGAAAACTCTTCCTCCAAACTCAGCTGCTTTCCCTCCTGCAGCTGTTTGGGAAAGAGCCTCAAAGCACAGACTCTGCTGGGAGCCATTGGTGCATTTCCTCCCTCCCGGCAGCAGCAGCTCCTGAGCCCTTCACGGGCTCCTGGCCCTTCCCAAACCCTTCAGCTCCCTTGGAACTCTCAGCACTCACTAACATGTGCATTTCTTTCATATTTAAACTGCATTTAAACTTCTCTATTTCTCTCCTCTCTATCTTTTTAATCTCCTCTTTATCTCCTTTAATCCCGTCAGCACCAGTAGGATGGGGATGGAGTCTTGGGGTGGGTGTGGGATGAACTGAGGATCCAGCAGAGAAGGGCAAGGCAGAGGGGAGAGGACTCAGCCAACCCTTCTCCTGCTCTCTCCTCCCCCAGGCTCCAGCTAAAGCAAGTCAGACTGGAAAGGATCCCACAAATGCTGTGTTCTCCTCCCTCTGAGCTTGGCTGGGGATCCTCAGCTTCAGCCTGGTGCAGTGATGGCTTAGATTCTCTAATTTGAGTTTTTTGGCTAATGCACTAAATAATGTGGTGGGTTTAGCACTGGCTGAAATCTCCAGGGCACTTACTCATTTCTCACTGTGAGATATGGATTAGGAGAAGGGCAAACCAGGCTTAAAACTTAGAACATATAAAGAAACTTTATTAACAGGACTACAAGAATGAGAAACCAGAATAAAACCTCCAGAAACCTTTTCTCTCCCTGAATAACTTTTGTTTTGTTTTGTTTTAACAGATAATGTAGAGATAAAACATGGGGTTTTTAGACAGTATTAATTATAAAATAGTTTTTATTAGATTTTGTTATGTCATGGAAACATTTTTACAAGAAACAGGTTTTTTGTGGTTTTTTATTTTTACAGATCCTAGTTGCCTGGGAAGAAGTTTTGCTATCGTGACATTTTTTGTCATTTTTACAGCCCTCCTAGAGGTGTGTCTATGGGTTATGAATTCATGGGGTGTTATTTTAAGGACGAGTTGTTTGAAGGCAAAGGTTCTCTTCATTTGTTTTTGTGATCATCATTGGAAACAGAAGTTTTCTTCTCTCCCTGGGGGCAAAGGGCATTTTATTATTTTTATTTGTTTTTCTGTTCAAACTTTTATGGGATAACAGTTACTTTAACATGTGTTTGGTTTCTTTAATGGATGCTTTTGGTTAGATTTACAGTTTGAATATTATTTTATACTTTTTTCATTAATTAAAGGAGTTATTTTGTATATCATTGTTTATTTCTATGGCTTTACTATAAGAATATTTTTGTTTAAATTGCCAGTTTTTAATTTCTTTTCTATCTAAGATTTGACTTTTTTTTTAACTCACTTTGATGTTTTTATGTTGTTTTTTGGTGTGTTGCTACTCTGTCCTTTTCTGTCCCTGGAGAGATGAACAAGGTTTGTAGGTCTCATGTCTGTATTGAAAGGGTTAATATCTTGCCCAGGCTCATAATCTTCCTAGTGTTCCAAATAAATAGGTACTGTGAGGGATGCATATCACAGCTGAGCACCCACTGCACAATCTGCTTTGGATTAAATCCCATCTCCGTCTTCATCAGCTCACAGTCACTGTGACACTATTCCTGCATGGAAGAAACAGGCTGGGATGCCCCTTTCTGCTTTTGGTCCTTTTATTGGCAAATGAAATATTCTATTTGAAAACCTTCAAACCCTGGAGTTTCTTTGTATTTTCACCTGAAAATGCTGCCAGCCGAGGTTCCCAAGTGTGTGGTACGTGTTTGTGTGCACAGAGCAAAGGTGTCAGCCTGTGTGCGTGGCCCGGGTGTCTGTCAATGTCCATTGAAGCAGACGGCTGGAAGGGGGCTCTGCCCGCCCTGCGCTGCTCCGGGGCTGGGGCTGGGCTGGCAGAGGCTGCAGAGCGCTCTGAGAGGCACAGCCTCAGCCCCGGCCGCCATCTTGTGCACGGTGGCACAGCCTCAGCCCCGGCCGGCATCTTGTGCACGGTGGCACAGCCTCAGCCCCGGCCGCCATCTTGTGCATGGTGGCACAGCCTCAGCCCCGGCCGCCATCTTGTGCATGGTGGCACAGCCTCAGCCCCAGCCGCCATCTTGTGCATGGTGGCACAGCCTCAGCCCCGGCCGGCATCTTGTGCACGGTGGCACAGCCTCAGCCCCGGCCGCCATCTTGTGCACGGTGGCACAGCCTCAGCCCCGGCCGCCATCTTGTGCATGGTGGCACAGCCTCAGCCCCGGCCGCCATCTCGTGCATGGTGGCAGCTCTGAGGGCTGTGCGAGGGACGCTCTTCCCCAGCGCTGTTTCACGTCCTTTCCTTTCCCGGGATGGCATTTGGAAATATTTCTTTGGCCCTATCAATACACAACTCACTGTCTTACTCACTTCATGCTTAGAAGGTTCTAAGAAGAAAATGAAAAGCATAGTGTGATTACGATGAGCAAAACGTAATCAAGAAAACAGTACTCCATAGTGTAGGGCCTACAGAGCAGGGATTTGTTTATTCAATGCCAGGAGTGAGGAGGAAAGCTCCACCACAAACTCACTTGTCCATTCTTTGCACAGGACAAGCTTTTAAACTTTTTTAACTTGATGGGCACATTCTACTTTCCTAAGCTTCATATTTTCTAATTCTGTGATTATGGAAGCCCTTCCAGCAGGGCTCTGCACGAGATAGTTGTCAGCCTCCTGGTGGTTGTTTTGGATGAAGGCTCAGGAGCTACCTGAATTCAAAAGCCCTATTTGTTACACTTCAACACTTTCCTTTTCTGGGAATTCAACACAAACTTACAGTCAGTAAGTTCTGCAAGTTCTCTTGCTGCGTGAGGCCACATTGTGTATTTCATTCAGCAATTCATGAAGAAAACACAAATTGCCTACTGAGACCCTTCTGCTCCCTCCCAAATCACTACTCAAGAACAAGCCTCAGGCACATGCCCATAGTCCCTCTCTGCCAGCAGCTCCGAGGTGCATTGCACAGTGCTTGCGGTGCCCTAGAGAGCACCAAGCAGGCTGGCCTGGTGCCCCTGAATATTTCTGCAAAGCCCTCTGCATTTCACACCTTTGCTGTGGCTCAGTGCAGAGCTCCAGGATTGCAGGCGCTTGGTCCCAGAGCTGTGTGAGGCAGTGGCTCGTGCAGATGTGCCCCAACTTGCTGTCACTGCCTCACACTGGCCTCGTTCCCCTGGCAGAAATGCCGTGCCTGAAGGACACTGCCCTGTGCTGGAGCCTGCGGAGCAGCCCGGCTCCCTCCCCCTGTGCCCAGAGTGCTGCACACACTGCTGACCATTGCCAGGAGTTCCAGGGCAGGCGGCAGAAGAGCAGCACTGGTCAGGCAGGGCAGCAGCCCTGGGCTGCTCTTTGCCTTTCTCTTGTCCTGTGCAGACTCCAGACAGCCCATGGCACCAGTGTGTGCTGTGCCCAGCACGGCGCCGCTTCCCCTCAGGAGCAGCCAGCTGCCAGCTTGGCTCTGAGAGCGGAGGATTTGCCTGGTGCCAGCAAGAGGCAGCCAGGGCCAGGCTGCTGCCTCTTGCAGCTCCAAGGGCCTCCTTCCAGCCTGCCTCTGCCGAGGCTCAGGCTTCTCTGGGCTCTGTCAGGGCTCTGCTGGGGCTCCAGCCTGGCCAAGGCCGGGCCCGCTCTCACCTCACAGGCGCTGACAGCTCTGCACCACAGGAGACCTTGCACAGCACCCTCACTGCTCTTTCTGCTTTCTCTCTTCAGCCAGACTGTCCTCCAGCCAAAGAGATTTCTCTTAGGGATACAAATCCAAGTGGCAGGAACCCAAATACTCTCGAGTCACATCTGCACAGCCTGCATCTGCACAGGATGTTTGCGTTGCACCGCTCCTCCTTTGGTTTTTCCTGCAAATGCCATTGCTGTTTCTGCCTCAAATAGAAATGCCAGAGCTGGGCAAAACTTGGCCAGTTGGCCATATTCCAAAGGCAGTGTGGTCTGGAGAGGATGAATGAAGAGGAGCCTTCCCCCCTTACAAACTGTACCAAAGAAGCCATCAATGTCACTTTCCACCTCTAAGAAAAAACTGACAGTTCAGAAGGAAATGTTGAGCTTTCTCACAGGGTCAGAAGGAGAGAAATGTTCCAAAGGAGTTGAGATTTTAGAAATTTTATTTAAAATCCTACTCTACAATCCTACACTACAAACCTACACTACCATCCTGCACTACAATCCTACTCTATAATCCTATTCTACAATCCTACTCTGCAATCCTACTCTATAATCCTACTCTAAGTTTTTCATGGAGAAGACAGTTTATAAATTGATTGTTGCATTCCTGCCTCCTCCTTCCACTTCTTCACTGCAACGATGAGAGGTGCCAAGCTGGACCCAGGCATGGCCGATGTTATAAATTGATGCTGCAGAAAGGAAAATAAAACAACAAGAAAGCATGATTTTTCCAATCTAAGAGCTTCAAAGGCAGGGGAATACTTTTGAAATTAAATGGGGATTGAGTCAGAGTAGGTCAGGAGCATGGGGCAAGAGTGGCACAGGTTGCCCCAAGAGCTGGTAGGTGGCCCACCCCTGGAAATATCTGAGGTGTGAGTATCCTGATCTCTTGAAAGATGTCCCTGCTCATTGCAGGACACAGACTAGGTGACCTTTCCATGTCCCTGTGTGTTAGTTTGAGATGAATTGACATTTAGGGAAAGAAGTAAGAAACCCCGCACGGAAGTGATTTCTTTGAGAGAAGCTGCTGGGAGCTTCCTCTGTGCCTGAGACAGGCCAATGGCTGGCTAGTTCTGAGAACTGACAACATTTTGCACCATTTAGAAATGAGATGTGCCTCTGTGATGATGCACATTTTGAAAACCACCAGCCCGGGCACTGGCCCTCTTTGCTTCCGGAGCCCGAAGGTAACGGAGCTCTGGTGAGGCCGGCCCTGCTCGCCCACGGCCTGTGCTCCTGGGGGAGGCCGGGCCAGAGCCCAGCGGCTCCCGGGCGGGGGATGGAGGCTGCGGGACCCCGGCCCCAGGCTGGGCCAGGCCACGGCTGCTGACATCTTGCCCACACTAAACCCTCTCCCCGGCGTGCAGCGACGGCTCCAGGCCGAGCCTCCCCTCCCAGCGGCTCCCGGGCAGAGAGAGGGGCCCAGCACAGCCTGAAATCCAACACCGTGACTGCCATGACCTGGGTGAGATTGAACCCTTTCACTGCACAGGTGAGACCTTTCTTATTCTTGTGGGCCTGCTAATAAAATTTGTTATTCCTTTGAAGTTTGAAGCCTGTTTTGCCCTTCTCCGAATCCAGAGCTCCCAGCAAGAAATGAGTAAGTGCCCTGGTGATTTTAGCCAGCGCTAAAACCCAGCACTCCCTGCCAGCCCAGCCCAGTCTAGGATTGCTCCCCACTGTCAGCTGAACAGCACCAAGGTTGGAAGGGAGGAGGATGGGGGCTCATCTGATGCCTTGGATTTCAGTGGAGGAGGAGCCCATCCCTGTTTCACCTGCAGCCCTTTTGGCATTTTACCTGCAGCAGCTCCTTGGCAGACCAGCGCTGCGCCTCGCCTTTCTGCAGGCAGCATCTCAGGAAGTCACGCAGCAAAGGCGAGAATTGCTCGGGCTGCCGCAGCTGTGGGGTCCCTTCTGTGGCTATGTGGAATTTAGCCTGGGGAAAAAGGAAACACAAGGCTCCACCTGCTTCTTTCCCATCTGGAACTGCTCTCCCAGAGCCCATTGTTCCAGCTCCACTCTGCAGTGGCAGTTTTTGCCCTGGCAGAGAGGCAGAGATGACTTTCCTGTAGCATTTGGATGACGACTTTCCTGTATCATGAAAAAACCCAAGCCCCAAAGCCACAGCTCTGCCAACATCCAGCAGATCTTGCCTTGGCAGCTGATTTCATTGCCTGATCTAGTTAGTGGCAACTTCATCAGCAAATACGTGTTTCCTTCTCGGAGGATTCCCAGCAGCTTGGCAGCCTTTTTGGAAGAGGGATTTTGCTATTCTAACTAACTCTACTATTTCCAAGGATTCTTACATGAAAAGAATCTCTGCAGTGCTTGTTGGTCCCTTAAGCACAGCTGCCATAAAACAAAACTCATCAGGCTTTCTGTACTGCTCTTGAAAATGATGGTAATTGGAAGAAAAGAAAGGAAATGCAGCAGGTGTTCCTCAGGGAAGGAAACAATCCTTTGGAATCTCATTTTCAACACAGACTCATTAAGATGCCTCCACAAATGTATTGGGTTGAAAATGCCTGTTTGGGCACACAGGAGCCACCTGCAGCTCTGTCTCTCAGCACTCTGAAAGTTTCAGGTTCCTTTATGTGGCAAAAGGAAAATATTCATGGTGAAATCAGAAGTGTCATCCCTGTGGTAACCCTGTGCTCGTTGGATTCTCAAGTCAATGCATTAACGCTGTGCCCATCCCAGAAAGTGCCAGGAAACAAACAGGAGGTTTTGGCAGGCTCTCCCCGTCAGCAGGCTCCAGCTTAGTGATATGGAGAAAGTGGCTTGGGTTAGGAAAGAAGGTGGTCACTGAGTGTCTCAGCAGCACTGCACAAGAAGCAGAAGAGACTCTGGCTTTACAGCCTCATCTCCAGGTTTCAGGCAAGTTTCCCTGTGAGAAGAATGGGGCTGCACCTCTTCTCTCAAAAGCACTGTTTTAGAAACTTGGTTTGCTTTGAGTTTCTTTGCTTCATTTCTGGAAAGATAACACCAGCTCTGAGATGCTTGTTTCCTATTCTTGGGGCCATCTACACAGCCAAAAGAGCTGGAATGACTTCTAAGGCAAAGCAAAATGCTGCCTGAGAATGGAGATGGTTTGGGCGAGGTAAGGCTTGAGTTCCCCCAGTGCTGCAACCAAAGCTCCAGCAGATGCTGATGTGCTGCAGGGCCATTTGTAGAAGGGGCCTTGGTGGAAGTACTTCCAGCAGATGGCCATGGGATTTTGTGCAGTGAGCAGAGAACACGGGACAGGTGAGAAAGACAGCGGGATCAGAGAGTATTTGCTCCTTACCGATTGAGCAGTGAAACTGTCATAAGGAGTTTTTTGTTCGGCCATTTCAATTGCCACAATTCCAAAAGACCACACGTCCACTTTGGGGCCATATGGTTGACGCTTCACCACTTCAGGTGCCATCCACCAAGGAGTCCCGGTCACCGAGCACCGCTGATTTTGCTCAGGGGTGAGCTGAGCAGAAAGGCCAAAATCAGCTGAGGAGAAAGCAAAATACTCTTTTAATTTTAATACTCTCAATTAGGAAACCAAGCCAGAGAATTCCCCAGTGGAAGTTTGAGAATGTGCAGTTGAATTTCCTGGACAACACTCCCTGCTCTCTTTCCTTAGGGCTTTAGCCAAGGAAATATGAATTGGCCACTTCAAACATCCCCCCATTTCTTACACTTCCTCCAGCAGTGCCTTTTGTTCCCCTGAAGGTTTAGATTGCAGCTCCCTCCCTCTGGAAGGAACACACACAGACACACACAGAGCAATAGCACTCTTGGCTGCTTGTGGTTCCTTGTCATAGCTGTGTGAACCCTGCAACTGTGCCTTCAGCCCACAGCAGGGGGGACCCCTGCACTGCCAGCAGCAGCATTTTTGGGGAGCTGGCAGTCACTGAAAGCAGCCCCACACCCCCCATTCCTGGAAGGCTGAAGCTGAGCAAGAATACACTGACCCAGCTTGACAGAGCCGTCGGTTCTGAGAAGGATGTTGTTGCTCTTGACATCTCGATGGATCACATGGTTGGAGTGAAGAAAATCCAGTCCTTGCAGGCACTGAGAGAGAAAAGAGAACCAGGGGGGCAAAAAGTAGTGCTGTGAGTTCATCGCACAAGCAAGGAAACAGCTGTGGAAGGTTCCCTTTGCAGGGGAATGGGGAGGAATGGCAGAACACAGCGCCATTGAGAGCAAGAGCCTGCTGCTCCCACAGTAGCAGAGCAGCACCTTTCTCAGTGGAGAACTGCAAATGCCAATGCAAGAGACAGAGATAGAATACAAGAGCAGGGGATAAGAGTACAGGAAGTGAGTCCAGTGAGTGTAGGGGCACTGACAGACAGTTCCCTTGAGATGCTCTTGCTTGCCCATAGCCAAGCAGCAACACAGAAACCAAGCTTGGCCCATGAAATCACTCCCATTCTGAGCCCCTGTTTCCCAGACAATGCAGCTCAAGGCCTTGGAAGCACAGATGGGATCCCTGACCTCCCGACTGACAGCTGCAATCTCTCCTTCAGACATTTGAATCTCGTCGATGAGATCTCTCAGAGTGCCTCCGTCCATGTACTCCATCACCAGCCAGAGTTCCTCATGCACAAGGTAGCTGAAAAAAGGAAACAAGGCCATGCAGGTGAACATGCACGCCTAGGTTGGTTTTTTGCTTGAGTCTTGTTTCTGGGTCCCTTGGAGACAAGGGCAGAAGTAAAGGCATAGACATTGCCTCTAGGCTGTGCAGTGTTTGCAGTCTGTGCTGTCTCAAGGAGAAAGGCAGTTTAGGAAGAGCCCAGATAAAAAACCTGTCACGCATGGCATTTCTGGAAATAAGCACCTAGTCTTCCTGGCATGCACAGCAATGGAAAAGAGGGGCAACAATGCAAGGGCAATCCTCTCTTGGATGGTTCATCAGCATTTAAGAAACTTGAAAAACTGAGTCCCAAAGAACTGTGGAGGCAATGAACTTACAAGGTATTGAATTCTTAAGATAGGGCTGATGCAGGTTTTTGAACAATTTTCAGTCTGCATTTGCCAGGGTGGATTCATGCAGACAAAATGCAGTCTCTTCCCATCCATTGGAGATAAGTAGAGAAATAATCATTAACAACTCTATTTCCTGCCACTGACCAAAGTGGGGTTTTAAGCTCTCATGCTTGTAGTATGTAAAGAAACATTCAAGGGATAGGACCGTGACCACTCACCTGGCTAAGTAATTCACGATCCTGGGACTCCTATTACTCTCCATGATCCTGATTTCATTCATGGTTAGTATCTTCCTATTCACTCCTTGCACATTTATTTTCTTTATGGCCACCTCAAATGACATTGAAAAGGAGTAACTTGAGACAATTGGTAGCATGAGACCACAACACACATGGAGCAAGTGATTTTGGAATGGCACAGCCAAGCTGAACCAAAGTGCCTTGTGATTAGACCTCATCACCGGAGTAATTAGGGAGTGACATTCCAACAGCCCATTTCTCTGCTCCCTTGGGGGTCAGTTACAGGACATGTGGCCACTGGCAATTTGCCTTGTCCACAAAGCCTGTTCCAAGTGCAATTTGCAGGCTGGCTCCAGTCTGTGCTTCTTGTGCCTTTTCAGCACAGCTCTACTCAAAGCTCCAGCCACAGCTGTCAGCAGTGGGGAAAGGCCTGGAGAGCAGCAGAGGCTGCAGGGGCTGTTGACATTTACCTCTCCTCCTGTTGCAATGTCAAGTGCTCTGGAAACCTCTCCAAAACCCCTAGAAAAAAAACAGCAGCAAAGAAAGGAGAAGCCATTTAGATCTTGCAGTGGAAGCCAGTCCAGACAGGAGAGCTCTGCTGTAAATGCCTAAAAGCTGCAGGTTGCAGGAGGGGTCTGCCAGAAGGCAGATGATGCATTTTCCCCTCAAGTGCCTGGGCACTGGGCCTGTTCCTGAAGCCTTGGGCTTTACTGCCTCAGCTCCAAAAGGCAGCTTATTCCTTCATCTCGGCTATCAGCTTCTAAACTGTGCAATTCTAATCCTGAGCATGGAGTATTTCCTGTAGCAAACTCTTGGAGAGAAATGTTCCTGAGAACTGTTATCTGACAGCTCTCATTGGGGGTAGGTTGTGCTTTCAGGCAAGCAAGATTCTTCTCCTTTCATTAGTGTGGCCAGATGATTTGGAGACATCCAAAAATGTGAAGGAAATGAATCCTGAGCTGTCCCACACTTGAGAGACAAGCAGATTTCCCAGGTTCTGTTCCTTGCTGCAGGCAAGACCTTGGCAGCATGGAGATGTCTTTGACAATGCCTTCTGAGCACACTTGACAAATTCTGGCCAGTACTGAGACATGGGGCAGACTAAGCCCGCTGTCTAAACATGTGGACAACTTGTCTGACTTCCCACTTGATGGATATTCCCCCAGTGAAACACCTGGCCCGTGGCTGTGTAGACGTGACTGTGGTTGGACTTACCCTCTGCCAAGACTTTCCAGTTCAATGTATTTTGTGATGGGATTTTCCTTGTTCACCATCCTCCCTGAGGGAAACAAAATGCAAGATGCTGACTTTCAGGCAGAGATCCGAACTTGCAGGAGATGCCAAAGGCAGCCCCGCTGTCTGGGGCTCTGAACCCTCTGTGGTCAGCTGGGCAGCAAGCACAGCAGCAACAAGACAGGCAGTTGTGCAGTACAAATGGGCAGCAGAGAGACTGATTTTGTCCAGTCCTTGGAAGGAAATGAAGCACAGAGAGCACAGCAGGGCACAGCACAAGGCTGGCAAAGGCCAAGCATGAGCACTGACAAGCAATGGCAAGAAGACACAGCCAGCCTGAGCCCCTGACAAGCTGTGGCCCCCGTTCAGGACACAACAGCATTGCCTTGGAGATCAGACACAGCCAGGTGCAGATCAAGGCCCTTTTGTGTCCCTGCAGGTGAAGGTAGACACCAAATCAGCTGGGATCTTTTCTCAGCCCCACCAGGTCTTTTCTGAGAGCACAGCACTGGCAGCTGTTATGGGCAAGAAGCAGATTAAATGGGTTGTGCTGCAGAATCACAAAGGGCTTGATGTGTTTTCCCAGAGACTGATCTGAGCAGGGCTTGGGCCAATAGGTAGGATTCTAAGAGTCATGGGAATGGCTGGGAATCAGGGATGAAAAAGTGCCATGGATCTGAGGAATACACAGCACAGGGGCTGCAGGCTCGCTCCTGAGAAATGCCTGCAGTGCTGTTTTATCTGATCACACCACGTCGATGTGTCTCTTGGACACATCTTTAGAAAAATAAAACTAGGATACTAATTACAGATTGTTATACAAGTATCTGTTTCTTCATTGTGGGCCCAATGAAAACATCTCTTGCTCTCTGTTTCTGCTGTCACCTGATGTTCTTTCAAAGGAGTCCTCACTGACAAAAATACAGCATTCTCATAAAAACCTTGTAGATGTAGTAGAGGCAATAAAAACAGTCCTAAAAATGACACCAGTAAGACACATGGGGCAGAACAGCTCTTTCAGGATGGAGAAAAAAAAACCTACCAAAAAACCACCAAAGCCAAAACAAAAATCTATAAAAAACACCACACAGAAAACAGAACCACAACAAAAAGACAAAATCCCAAATCAGTTTCTGTGAAGTCTTTTGGTGCTGACAACAGGTGGGAAGTCGGGAGTCTAAGGAGAATTTAGGAATTAAATACTCTGTTCAGTTTGGCCACTAGCACACAGAACTTGCATAGATCATTTGCTGGGCCACAGCCTTCTGCTGATCCAAGAACAATTCCTGCTTCTGCCTTTAGTGGCAAGGGAATGCCAGGCAAAGCCGAGCCAGTCCAAGCTGCCCTCAGAGGCAGCAGGAACAGCCAGAGCGCTCTCTCGCTGCCTCAGAGCACAGCAGTTCCTGTGGGGAGTCCTAAATGTCTCTGGGACACCAAAGTGAGGAGGATCATTTGCTACAGCTCTGCTGGCACGTGCACACAATACACTGTCCCTCAGACAAGAAATACACCAGACGTACTCAGTTGCTCCACGAAGTCTCCCAGGCTCTCCTGGAGCTGAGCAGCAGATGTGTCACTGCTGGAAATGGACAAACTGCCCCGGCTCCACTGCTCAGCTTGGGCAACAAAGGCTCCTTTAGATGCTGCTGCTGCTGCTGCTGCTACAGCAGATTGAATGGAAGAGCCTGTGTAGATCTGCGAGAAGAAAGGAGTTTGTGTCAGAAAGCTGGCTGGCAGAGATTACCCCGAGTTCCCTTTTCAAATGCAAGCCGTTAGGAAGTTGCTGTTAGCCACATGCAAAGCTCATCAGCTGGATTTTTTGGATGCCCGCTTCTGGAACCAAATGGTCAAAACCCAAGGTTGGTTTTAATCAAGTTGATGGCCAGTTTCATATTCCATTTTCCTGGATTTTCTGAAGGATGACTGCAACAACGACCATTGCACTTCCTCCCAAGGATCCCTTTCCCCCTCCAAGGGCTGCAGACACATTTGCAGCTCCTTGTTCTAATGTTGGAGCTCCTCCCCCTCAGTCCTCTTTTCCTGCACCATCTTCAGAAGGTGCTCAGCCTGCAGCACTTGTGCTTGGGACAGTACCTGTGCCTGCCGCCGACCTTGGGGCTCTTCATCAGCCGGCATTTGCTGGAAGCCTTCGCAGGCTGCCAGGTGAGATATCAACACGTCCACCTCAAGTCAAAGAGAACAAAGCAGTCAGAGACCACAGCTTGTCCCTGTGTGCCAAGGCTCATTGACTGTGAGCAAAGGGAAAGAGCAGGACAGCAGCAGATTCACCAAGGGATACAGACAGCTTGCAGCTTGTATTCCAAATCTGTCTGGGGGACTGTGTTCACTTGCAAAAAGCCCTGAAGAAACAAGGAGAGCAGGAGCAGGCCAGCAGGAATCCCTTGAGATGAGTGCTGGCAAAAGGGGCAAATGACTGGTGCCACTGTCCAGGGCAGCAGCTGAGATTGAGCACAGCAGGAAATGTCCTTCCAAGCAGCTGGGATAGACACTACAGCAGGATGGCACTGAGAGGCATCAGCCCAGCCCCCTGCTGCTCTGCAGAGGAAAGGCAAGAAGGGCAGAAAGCACCAGACTGCAGTGACTGCTGTGCCTATCGCTCTTTCACTCACTCGATTTTCTAGAGCCTCTTGCTGCTGAGCGAGGAGATCTAATTTCTCTTGGATGATTCTCCTTTCTTCCTCCAGCCTGTTCTCCCTTGCCCTGATCCTAGCCTCAGCTTCCTGCAGCTCTGCCAGAAGCTCCTCCTCGGAGGCCTGTGAAGAACGACAGAGAGGAATTTCCATGAGTGGAGTGTCTGCCTCACTTTCACTCACCTGGTTTCGTTGATTTCCTCTCTGCCAGTGGAGATTCATCTCCTCCTCGATGTTTCTCCTTTCTTCCTCAGGCCTCCTCTTCACTGCCATGATGGCCATCGGAGCTTCGGGCAGCTCTGCTTGGGGCTCTGCCTCGATGTTCTGTACACACAAATGGAGAGCAAGTGCCTGGGAGCTGCCCTTTTCAGGCCTGCCCTGCCACTCCTGCCCTTCTGACATCTACACTCTTGTTAGAAATCCTGCTCAGTCAGGAGACAAGGATGTGTGCAATTGGATCCTCTGCTGCAGGTCAGAGAGCCTCTATGGCCACCTCAGGATATGGAAGAGGACCAAGGTGTTTCTCCTCCCTCTTTTGTCAGCTGAGAATTCTGAGTGGCACTGACAGAGATCCTCAAAAGGCCCCACCAACAAATTAATTGACACACCCCTAGGGATGCCAATGAAGGAAGCCATGGGTCATGTAATGCATGTATGACCAAAGTCAGCAAAAACCACCTAAACCATGGAATTGTCTCACCTCACTAGGACAGGCAGAAATTTACAGGTTAAACAGGGAGTGTCAGGACAGAAGAGGCAGGAGGAGGAAAACAGCTCTAAGGAGAAAAAACAACCATCTCTAAAGGGGTTCTTAGCAACAAAAGACAGCACTCAAGGACTTGCAGCTTTGCCCCCACACTAGGCTCCAATGCAGTTTCCAAAGCTGCAGACTTCACCACAAAACGTATCAAAAGAAACTTGCCACTTGTGGATTTTGCCTCAGAAGAAGGGTTCAGAACTACACAGTTTGTTTCTTTGGCCACACAGGACAAGAATGGCTGGCCACAGCTGCATGGACAACACAATCATCTCCTTGCAGCTTATCAAAAGCCAAAAGACAGGTGGCCTAAAAGACTCTGCAGAAGTGAAGAATTACTCCAGAAAACTGCAGAACACTTCTCCAGGTCATCCTGAGGTTTCCAAAAAGAGACAGCAAACAAAGCAAGCCCTGTGAGCCCCAGAAATGCCATGTGAGCCCTTGGCCATGGCTTGGCAGAAGCCAAGAGACAGAGCTTCCCTGAGCCAAGCAGCCAGCTGCTCACCCGCAGGCAGCAGCGCTTTGGGGCCTCAGCACGACGGCTCAAAGCCCAATTTCCAGCTGCCACGGGATGGGGGAATGGCTGGGTGCTGGCAGGACTCCAGCACTCAGCATCCTCAGCCAGCAACAGCAAGTGCTGGCTGCTCAGAAACTTGCAGCTCTGCCTTGCACTAAAGACAGCAGCACCCAGCACTGGCACTTACTGTCTGGGCATGGTCAGGCTGGGCTGTGACCACAGCTGGAGGCTCGTGCTCCTTTTGCTCATTTTGCTCCTCTTTGGCCTCTTCTCCAGGAGCAGAGGGAGCCACAGCAGAGTCTGCTCTTGCTTCTGGGCTCTGTGGACAGATGGTGGAGTTAGGGACAGGCAGCTCCCTATCATTTAGAACCTTATTTCTCTTCAGCTCGATTTCTACAACCAGCTCTACCAAGCACAAATCATCAGCTTTGATAGCAATGGGATTCTGAGTCTCTCCAACTAAATTAAAATGGGTTAATTCAGCCAGGCTGCAAATAGTTCTGAATTAGAGAGTTCACCCTGGCTACTATCAGCAAGCAACGTTCTCTCTGCAAATCTGAGCTTTGAGTTCTTTTAAAGCTCTGCAATGAAAATTAGGAAATAGCCAACAATGCCTTTGCTATTGCTGTTTTAAACATGGAAATGGATCTTCTTTCAGCCCACCCAGCTGGCCCTCTGCACTCTACTGCCACAGGCCAAGCTCACAGTTCCCTGCACAATTCTGAAACACCAGGAACATCAAATGTTCCTTTCTGACTCACCTCAGGATCGGCACCTCTGAACACACGGCTCAGATGACCTGCAGTGGGCAAGGAAAAGGAACCAAATTCTTTGAGAAAACTGGAGAGAACCGTGGCCTATTTAGAACAGCATCTGAGAAGATCTCCCAGTCTACATTTTCAAAGGTGTCCTGCTTGACTGGTGTGGTTTAAAGCAACAACTTCAAAAAAATCACTAGAAAAGTTACTTGTATCTTGCAGTGAGATATGGATTAGAACAAGAGCAAAACAGGCTTAAAACTTAAATGGAATAAAGAAAGTTCATTAACAAAAACTACAAGAATAAGAAACCAGAATAAAACTTCCAGAACAACCCTTCTCTCCCCCACTACCCAACCATTCCCTTGTTTACATGACAACATAGAGACAAAAATACTTTGGAACTTTGGTGTTTACAACAGTCCCAATTCCTGCTGGAGTCTTTTCATCAGTCTTTGTAGAGAAACAAAAGTCTTCTTCTGCTATCTATGGAGTTTTTCACAAGAAAACTATTTTTCTTCATAGCTTTCTATTTCTCTGATGCCAGCTGTCAGGAAATCTGCCATCAGTTATCTCCTCCCATTTCCCATCACTCTGAGGTGTGTTATGGGTCATGAGTCTAGGGATGTCATTTTTAAGAATGAGTTATTCATAGACAAAAGTTCTCTTTATCTGTTTTTCTGAGCCCCCCTGGAAACAGAAGTTTTCTTTTTGCTTCTTAAAAGCCCAAATCTTCAACTCTTACTTCTCCCCCTCTGTTCCAGCATCTCACAGTGTCACAACTACTTCATCATTTGCTCAAAATCCTCACTTGGAAACACTCCATTCCTCCCAATATACTCTGTCATGAATTAAAGGAGGTTTTATTCAGAAAACTACTGTCCATCTCCATAGCTTTAACAGAAAAATATTTCAGCTTATTAAAAGCATCTCCTTCTTTCTCTTCCCCCTCTAAATTTATTTTTTTTCATCACTGTCTTTGATGGGCTGATGGTTGATCACTCCCTCTCTCTCTCTCTCTGGAAAAAAAGGATTAATCTGCATGTCTCATGCAGGCAGTAAAAGAGTTAAAATCTTGCCAAAGGTGCAGATGTTGATGGTGTCAGGTTTCAGTTCAATGGCAGAAACTGCAAACCAAGTCAGGCCGGCCGGCTCCGTTTCTCCCCCCACCCTGTCCTCTGCAGCCTTGTCCGGCCTGGAGGGGGGGAGGAGGCCGAGACAGAGCCCTGTGACCTCGTCAGAAGCCAGAAACCAAAGAGAGCAAGAAATTCCCGGCCTCACATCTTCAGGTGGTGTTCACAGGTTGATCTCACTTCTCAATAGTTAAAACCGCTGCCAATTCTCACGCATGGCCAGGAATTAGTCAGGAGAAAAAACTCCCATCAGCCTCCAGCAGTTTCAACTTCCCGAGCTCTCAGAGCTATCTTAAAAGTAAAGTCACCCCAAGAGATTGAGCCAGCAAAGTGAGGAAATGCCAGACTCTGCTGCCACAGGTTCTCCCGTGGAGGGAACAGAAGCCCTGCAAATGCTGCCCGCAGCCCCCTGGCTACAGACACCCCGTGTTTTGCTGAAGGTGTTGACAGGAGCTTGACCAAACCAGGGGCATCCTCATGGTCTTTGTGTTTCAATAGCAACCCGGTCACTAAGAAAGAGCAGGGAGACCTACAAAAGCCAGCTCAGGTTCCAGCCAGGGAAAACCTCTACTTACGTGCCAGGTTGGTGAGGTAATATCCAGAATATCCGATGACATAGATGGTGCAAACGGCAGCAGCGAGCTGCTCCATCATTTTTGCCAGTTTGCACACTCTGCTCCACCACAAAAACAAACACGGCTCCTGTCAGTGTGCAGCTGCCCACTGACAAACGCCTCAAGCAGGAGGATGCTCCTGCACTGAGCAAGCCCAAGAGCTGCTCTGACCCTGAGGCCTTCCGTGCACCAAGGCAACCTTAGGATGTCACCACGACAAGGTGGCATCCATGCCCTGACATCACAAAGCCAATGCTCTGCGCTGCTCTGGGAATTGATGCAGAGCAACCCAACCTTCCCTACAGCAAACACAAAATTGCCTGGCAGGTTCTCCTCTGTCACAAAGGGTCACAAATCCTTTGGTGGGCTGTGGGAAATGGAAAGACAGAAACTTCCACAGATACTGAAGGGTTTGATTGACAGCCTTGGAAGGAGCTTGGGTTCATGCAATGCTAAAGGTTCACAGACATTGAGTCGAGAATTCATAAGCTTATGTTCCTATAGCTGCAAGTAAGAATATGCCATAAGCAAATAAAAAACTGCATTGAGTGAGATGGTGGAGAGTTTTCAACTGTAATTGTGTGATTTTATAGAGTAAGCTATGAATCTAAATATTATCCTAAGAAGTACATGTGTGTAGGTGAGCTAGCAGTGTATTGGGTGAAAAGCAGACACAGTGCAGCAGAACTTGGCAAAGGTGAAAGGTGATTAAGTAATAATAAACCTCTTCAATTTAGTGCATTAGCCAAAAAACTCAAATTAGCGAATCTCAGCCACTGCACCAGGCTGAAGCTGAGGATCCCCAGCCAAGCTCAGAGGGAGGAGAACACAGCATTTGTGGGATCCTTTCCAGTCTGACTTGCTTTAGCTGGAGCCTGGGGGAGGAGAGAGCAGGAGAAGGGTTGGCTGAGTCCTCTCCCCTCTGCCTTGCCCTTCTCTGCTGGATCTTCAGTTCATCCCACACCCACCCCAAGACTCCATCCCCATCCTGCTGGTGCTGACGGGATTAAAGGAGATAAAGAGGAGATTAAAAAGATAGAGAGGAGAGAAAAGGAGAAGTTTAAATGCAGTTTAAATATGAAAGAAATGCATATGTTAGTGAGTGCTGAGAGTTGAAAGGGAGCTGAAGGGTTTGGGAAGGGCCAGGAGCCCGTGAAGGGCTCAGGAGCTGCTGCTGCCGGGAGGGAGGAAATGCACCAATGGCTCCCAGCAGAGTCTGTGCTTTGAGGCTCTTTCCCAAACAGCTGCAGGAGGGAAAGCAGCTGAGTTTGGAGGAAGAGTTTTCTGCTGAGGTTTCCTGTTTGGAGCTGTCACAAGCTTGAGCTGCTCAAGGGAAACGCGGCTCTGCTTCCAGCAGGGCCCAACTGCCCGGGAGCACAACTTGGTTCCCTGGCCCTGAGCCAACGGGCAGCAGCAGCTTCTGTTCCCTCCTGGCTCTTGTGTCATTTCCAGCAGCACAAGACACACCAATAAATGCTCCTCCAGAACATGCCATGAGAAACACAACCTGATTTCATTGCATGAAGGAGCTCTGACAGTCCCACGGGCTCAGGTTTGTTTGTCAGTGAACAGAGCAGGGAAAAGCACAGACACATTCCCTGCACAGGGAATTCACAGGAGGAAAGTGCAGCGCTGGAGGATGAGCTTGGATACAACGTTCCCACGGCAGTTTTGGGGATAAAATCGTCAGCAGAGAGAAAAGAAAAAGTCCTACCAAGGGTGGGCTGGGGAGGGCTGGTGCTTCCCGGGAGGCTCCCGAAGCTCAAGAGGACAAAGCCCAGACCTTGTCCAAGCTGCGAGCTGGGTCTGAGCCAGAAACCAGGGGGTGGCAGAGACATTGCTGCTGAAGGGCTTCAGATTGCCAAAGCTAAAGTGTCCAGGATCAAGGAACAACTTGAGGTTACAGAAGTCTCAGTGCCCACGTTCCATCCCCTCATTTCAAGCTGAAAGCGGAGCTCCCCTTGTGATTCTGCTTTTTAATAAAGAATGTCAAACTTCAACAAAATTCCCTTAGAAAGGCCCCATGAAGGTTCACACTGTGAGAGCTCACTCGAGGCAGCCCCAACTCCTGCCCTGGTTCAGTCCCTCTCAAGCCCACTGTGCTTTCCAGCTGCTTTGCTCCAGCTCCTCCCAAATTACCACGAATTCCACTGAACTGAAACAAATCCAAATCCTCGTGGGTCGGGACAAGGGCAGGGAGAGGTCACTCAGGGATCACCATCAGGGGCACAACAGCCCGACATGGGGAAATGCACTGAACTTAGGACTGAGCAAATCAGACCAGGAGAATGAGGATTAAAATCAGTCTTGAGAAACACCTCCTCCCGCTCCTGAACTTTTCTGTCCGGGCCGCTGCTCGCGGGGCACAGAGAGGGGCCCGGCCGTGTCCCTCCAAACCTCCCTGGGAATCACCCCAGAGCCCTCAGCCTTCCTTGTGCCCATCCCCGGGGCCCCTTGTCCCTCCCAGTGGCTCCCGTGGCTCTCCCAGTCCATCCCAGCCTCTCCCAGTCCATCCCAGTCACTCCCAGTGACCCCGCCTGTCCATCTCTTCCATCCGTGGATCTCTCGCCCCTCAGCCAATCAGAGCGCGTCCCTCTGATGACTCATCAGTTGCCGGGCAGATCCACAGAGCCGAGAGCCCCGCGCTGGACTCGGCCTCTCAGTGCCGCGCACTTCATTCCCAGTCCCTCCTAGTGCCAGCACAGTCCCTCCCAGTGCCACCACAGTCCCGCCCAGTGCCACCACAGTCCCGCCCAGTGCCACCACAGTCCCGCTCAGTGCCACCACAGTCCCTCCCAGAGGCCGGGGAGTCTCTCCCACTCCTTTTAGCCCATTCCCAGTCCATTTCGAATTCATTCCTCCTTCCACTTCCAGACATCTGCGCCTTCATCCAGTGTCCCAGTATCCACTCTCATCTCTTTCAGCGACTCCCCAGTCCCTGACAGCCTGTTCCCGGTCCCACCCGACCCCACACCACTCCTCTCCCATCTCTCCCAGTTACCCCCCAAGCTCATCCCAGTCTGTTCCCGCTGATCCCCAGTGCCCATCCCAGCGTGTCCATCTCGCTGATGCCCTCCAGCTCCCAGCCCGGCCCCGGCCGCCTGCTCTGCTCCCTGATGGATTTCTCCCCTGCCCACATCCAGCTGAGCTGCTCCCAGGGCCAGCAGCAGCTCTCGGGCCACGTGCTGGCCACTGCCGTGCTCCCCAGCGGGGACTGGAGCCAGCAGCTCCTGGTGCTGCTGGAAACCGCCCCCGGCAATGCGGGCTCAGCTCCAGCTGCCAGGTGGAGCACGGCAGCCTGGAGCACCCCCTGAGCCGGCACTGGGGCACGGCCCGGCCCCCACAGCGCCGGGGGCAGCGGGGGAGGCACTGGGGGGGCCCAGAGGGGGATTGGGGTGTGCTGGGAGGAACTGGGAGGGAGTTTGAGACAGACTGGTTTAAACTGGGAGAGGGGTTTGGGGGTCAAGAATGGCTGGGAAGGGGTTTGAAGGATGCTGAGGAGGGTGAGATGGGGTTCTGGCGTTCCTGGTGGAAACTGGGAGGGAGTTTGGGGGTGCTGGGTGTCACAGGGAGGGATCTGAGTGAGCCTGGAGGAGCTGGAAGGAGATTGGAAAGCAGGGATTGGGATGAGGTTGGTTGTGCTGGGAAGAGACTGGGAGGAGTCTTGATGAGTCCTGGTGGGGCTGGGAAGGGACTGGGAGAGGGTTTGGGGGTCCAGGGGCAATGGGGAGAAATCGGGAGGGGGCTGTGGGATCCTGAGAGGAACAGGAGGGGCTCTGGTGGATCCTGGGGAGGCTGGGAAGAGACTGGGAGCGATTTACCAAAATAGCGATATTGATCCGCTGTCGCTGCCCGCTCGCCCCTTCACGCCTCGGCTAGTTCTGGCCGACGGCAGCGGCAGGAGTGGGGAACCAGGCGAGCACTGCGTGGCTCAACCTGGAACCTCCAGAGCTCCTCTGCGCTCTGGCGTTATAGCTCACAGGGCGACACGGGTTGTGGCGAAGGGAGAAAGAGTGCTCAGGCTCTCCCAATTTCCCAGGACCAAGTTTATTCCAACAGGTGTAGGGGAAGGAGACAAGGTACGGGCCGGAATTGAAGGGAAGAGGTCTGAGCCGAGAACACTGGGCACCGCCCTGCGCCAGGTTTAAGGACTGTGGGCGGCCCATACAGCGACCAATGGGACAGCAGCAGGGGAGGAGTTGTGGGTGGGGATTACAATACGCAGAACCAATGGCAGGGACCCGGGGGAGGGAAGGCAGTTGTACAATCTATAGGGCGTAAAGGAAGGCATGATAGGCAGGGAAAGAACTGGAACAAAAGGTGGGGTTTACATAGATTGATAGGACTCGGGGGCAGGATTGGGGTGATGGATGGGGAACAATCTGGAAAAAGGGAAGGGTTTACAATGATGGGCAACTGGGGACAAACCATTTTGGATAACGGGGGAGCAACTGGGATAAACCAACTCTGAACTTAATAAAAGTAAACAAATTGGCGGCAACAATCCAGTATCAACATCAATCTGTTAATGGACAAAAATCCTCTCCAACAGTTTAAAGTTACAAAGTGGATGTTTAATCACAGCACTGGGTGAGTGCAGGAGTCATCCCCTTAATATGCATTGCAAATTGAAAAAAGATTCCAGTGTCTATTTACAGAAGTCTTGAATATCCAAAATATTAATACATATTAATACTAATACATATTCCTAATGCTTAACACCTCCCATGCTCCACTTCAGACTAAAATTCATGGTAATGAGTTTAAAACGTCACTATGCCTGCGTGGTTAACTCCGTAATTTGAGGAGGGGGTAGTTTTGGCGAGGAGGAGTTATCAAGAGATGAAGGAAAACTGTTCTTCCTCACTCTCACCTTTCTACCTTTACAATGGTTGACATTACAAAGGACATTTGGTACAACTCCAGTTTCCTCCCTTGTGACATTTAAATGGGTTTCCAGATGTAAGGTCTGTGATCTTCCTGAACCCGTTTATCAGTTTCTCTTTTCTCATGATAAGCACAGCTAAACAAACATACAATGACAAGTAATTTTTTACCTAAGTCCAAGACTCATTATCTCAAATCCTGCTTCTCACTTGTTGTGGTTTTAAACCACTAACTAAGAAAATTACTTACTTCTTGCTGTGAGATATGGATTAGAATAAGAGCAAAACAGGCATACAACTTAAAAGGGGAAAAAAAAGAAAGTTTATTGACAAACCACAATAATAAGAACACCAGAATAAACTTCCAGAAAAAACCTTTCCATCCCCTATCCACCCACTATTCTCTTGTTCACATGACAACAGAGACAAAAACTCTGGAACTCTGATGGTTAAAACAGTCTCAATTCTTGCTAGTCTTTTTACTAATCTTTATAGAGAAACAGAAGTTTCTTCCTGTTAATTTATGGAGTTTCTCACAAGAAAACTATTTTTGTTATAGTTTTCTATTGCCCTAATGTTAGCTGTCCAGAGATGCTATTATTAGAGTTCACTCCTCCCATTCTCACATCACTCTGAAGTGTGTATGGGCCATGCGTCTAGAGATAGCATTTTTAAGGATAAGTTATTCAAAGGCAAAAAAAGAAAAAAAAAGTCTTCTTCATCTGTTTCTGTGAGCTTCACTAGAAAACAGTTTTCTCATGGCCTTTCAGGGCTTCAAATCTCTCAACAGTTTTCTCATGGCCTCTCAAGGCTTTTAATCTCCCAGTACTTCACTATACTATAATTACTCTTTACTCAAATTTACACTTTGAACACTATTCCTCTCTAGATCCTATATCATGAATTAAAGGAGTTCTTTTCAGGACTTCATTGTTCATCTCCATAGTTTTAACAGGGAGATATTTCAGCTTAATTAAAGCATCTTCTTAATTCTCTACCTTCCTTGAAGCTTCTTTTCTTTCCTGTCACTGGTAGTTTATAAAGTCTCTTTTCATGTTGATCTCTCTCTCTCTCTCTCTCTGGATAAAAAGATTAATCCGCAACTCTCATCTGGGTAATGAAAGAGTTAAAATCTTGCCCAGGCTTTTGTAGATGGTTCGAGGATCTCTGCCGAACAGGAGCTGGAGCCGTCTGCGATGGAAGGTTCCTCATGGCTGCTCTGGAGCGTGTGGTCGCTGTTCCAACCTGCTGCAAGTCCAGGGCCTCTCTCTTTCTTCACTGGGCAGTTTCTAGTGAATGTAGTTACAGCAAAACCTGCAGCCGAGCCAGAGATCGGCTCGGCCAGGCCCGGGGAAAACCTTCCCCAGGCCCCCCCCATCTCCCGGCCGGGAGACGGGGCAGGCCCGGCCCCATCCCCGTCCGGCTGCATGGCCTGGGCAGGGACGGGAGGCCTGGAGCTCTGCCACCCTCCACAGCCAGAAAACAAAGAGCCCCCAGAGAGCTCTGCTTTTACACTTTAAGGTAGGGTTCACAAGTTGATCCCACTTTTCAATGGCCTAAACTGCTGTCAATTCCCAGCAATGACCGATAATTAGTCAGGAGAAAAGACTCCAAGCACTTCCCAGCAACTACAACTCCCTTAAAGGTAAAGTAACTCCATGACATCACTTCATCATCAACTCAAACTAGTTCCACAAAGGCCTATCTCTAGCTAAGATCTCTAATTTTTCTACAATACCTAATTATTTAAAATTAGTGACCCCAAAGGATGTTTCAGAATGTCCTGGGTGGGCTGGGGGACACTGGGAGGGTGCTTGGAGGGGCTTGGGGTGTCTCTGAGAGGTTCTGGAGGTCCTGACCTTTGCAGACCCCCCAGAGATGCCGTCAAACACTGCCCACAGCAAGATGCTGACGGGAATTGGAGTCTCCGTGTTGGGCTTTGTCTTCCTGGCACTGGGGCTCGGCTTCTACCTGAGCAAAAATGTGAGAGGGGGTCCTTAGGTTGGGATATCGCCTCCCCCAGAGTGTGTGTGCTCTCCTCAGGGACCCCAAGCCTGGTGTCACACCCTTTTCTTTGTCCACAGAGCTCCTGAAGCAGCGACAAAAGGTTCTCCAGGATTGAAAGTTAACAAATCCACTCTCCCCAAGGAATTCCCATTGTTGGTCTGTGTCCTGATGGATTTTCATTCCCCTGATTTCATCCAGGTGCCCACAGGGAGCCAGGAAGATGTGGAGCCTCCCAGCCAGGTGTCTTCCCAACACGCATCACCAGGACCACGGATCACCAGGGCTCTGCCCAACGGGGGTCACTGGGGATCATCCAACGCCCATCCTCCCATGGGGGATGGAGCTGGAGCAGCGCACGAAGCTCTTCCCACACTCAGGGCACTCACAGGGCTTCCCTTACTGGTGACTCCGTTGGTGTTGGGTCAAGTGAGAGCTCTGTGAGAAGCTCTTCCCACACTGGGGACACTCGTAGGGCCTCTCCCCAGTGTGGATGCGCCGATGTCTGTTGAGATGAGAGTTGTGCTTGAAGTCCTTCCCGCAGTTGGGGCAGCGGAAGGGCCTCTCGTCTGTGTGAATCCGCTCATGTACGAGGACATCAGAGCTGGTCTGAAACCTCTTCCCACACTGGGGACACTCGTAGGGCCTCTCCCCAGTGTGGATGCGCTGGTGTGCCCTCAGGGCAGCGCTCCACCCAAAGCTCTTCCCACATTCCAAGCAGGTGTAGGGCCGTTCCCCTGTGTGGATCACCTGGTGTCTCATCAGGTTAGAGGTATCTCTGAAGCTCTTCCCACATTTCCCACACTCATAGGGCTTTTTCCCAGTGTGGATCCTCTGGTGCTGGAGCAGCTCAGAGCTCTTTCTGAAGCCCTTCCCACATTCCAAACACTTGTGGGGCTTCTCCCCCAGCTCTGAGCTCCGGCTGGATCTCTGGCCGTGTTCCTGGCACTGGGGGGATCTTTCCTCCTCGCAGCTCCCTGGACTGGGTTTGCAGCCCCTCCTCATGCAGGATCTCTGAGGCTTTTTCTCCTCCTCTTCCATCTGGACACAGCTTGGGAATGAAAATTCCTGGTTAGGAGGAAAAGGAGAGGAGAGCGCCTTGGACTGGGGGTTCCTCCATGCCCAAGTTCATCTCAGGAAGTCATTTGGCATCTTGTGTCTGTAACAAACCAAAACATCAAGATTCAGCCGAGACATCAAAACAAAGATCAGAAACTACCCAAACACCAAATTCAGGAAAAACCCCCTCCAGAATACAAAGATTCAGCCCCTGCAAAAAAACAAAGCACCAACATTTAGCCCAATAAAGTTCAGAAACACCAAGATTCAGCCCCATCAAAATCGTGGATCCCCTCCCCAGTCACCTCCAGGGCAACACTCCTGGGACTGCACATACAGGGAGGGTGGAACCTTGTGCTGCTTCCTCTTCCTGCTCCTCCTCCTCATGTGTTCCTACTCTTCCTCACACTCTGCTTCCTCCTACTATTTCTCCTCCTGAATAATCCCACCTTTTCCTCCCACATGAATCCTTTGACCATTTTGTTCTTCAACCCCGCTTCTCCTTCCCTTCTCCTCCTGCTGCCCCCAGGCCCAGCACCCACTGCCGCCTCCCTCTTCCCCCCCAGTCCCACAGCATCCCACCGCAGGGGCACGGATGCAGCTGGGCCAGCTCGGCCTGGGGCAGCGCTGGGCTCTCGGCCGCTTCCGCCCGCACTCGCTCCCCACTGCAGCCGCTCCCGCCACCACAGCGCGGGGGGGCCCGGCCTTGGCGCTCCCCCCTCCCACCTCCCCAAATTCCCCTCCAGGGGGGCGCCAAGGCCCGGGGAGGCACAGGTGGGGTCCAGGTAAGACCATTGAGGGAAGAAAATGGAATGTTAGAAGGGCATCCTGGACAAAGGGATGATGACCCCAAAATCTCTCTCAAGGGTCCCTTGGGAGCATGTGGAGGTCGTTTGCACATTGTCCCAGAGCTAACTAGGGATATGGACACCCACAGGGGCAAGAAGGGAAGTCCAGAAGGGATTCAGACAACAGGGGATGGATGGTGTTGGTGTGCTGGGAAGGGATTGGCTGAAGGGGAGTGTGCAGGAATGTGCTTAAGGCAAGAAGTAGCAGAAGGAATCCATGGGGTAAGAAAAAGGATGATGGAAAAGAGGAGGAAGAAAAAAATACTGAGGACTGGGATGTTTTTCAGAAGACTCTTATCCGCAGAAATTGCCAGGTGACTCAGATCCTTTGTATCCCAGTTTCCAGGAGAGGAAAACAAGGAGGTGAGGATTTCAGGGGGTTTCTCTGAGCTGGGAGCGGCAGGAGCGGGCACAGAGCTGCGGCACCGGGAGCACGGGCTGGGGGCCTGTGGGGAGCTGTGGGGCCGGGCCGGGGCTGTGGGTCAGCCGGGGCTCAGCGCCGGGCGCTGCCTGAGCCCAGCACCCCCCGGGCAGGGCCGGCAGTGGCCCCCGGCCCCCAGGAGGCTGCGGGACGCCCCGGCCGCTGCCCGGCCCCGTGGAGCTGCCGGCCCTGCCCGCCGGGGGGGCCGCCTTTGGACACTGCGGCAGGACAGGGACCGGCTCTGGGATACGGGCTGGGGAGGGGAGCCTCAGCACAGCCAGCACAAGGAAGGAACAGCTCACAAATGGCGATTAGACCTGCAAGGATCAAGATCAAATATCTGGCAGAGCCTAGGCTGAAGTGAACCCACTAGTGTGGGCAGCCCCAGGGAAATTGGCAAAATTAGATATGGAGCCTCTCCAAATTTCCCTGAAGCAACCAGGACAAGAGGTGTCCAAAAGCAATCCCCTGTTCCAAGGGAGGGAAGGAAGGGCTCACAGCCTGTCTGGGAGTCCTGCTCAAGGCACGGCTTGGGGAGCCAGGGATGGCTCCCTAGAATGCTCCTATCCTGCCAAACAAGAAATCCAATGGAATCCACAGAATGCTGCAGGACCCAAGAAGAAGAAATGAGATGATGAAACCGAGGCACCCCACACTCTCAGATCCTTACACCAGCCTCAACCAGGTGCCCTCCTCACACTGCTGCCATTCAGAGCTTGATGCAAAAGATGCTTTCTGGGGATCTGCCCACTTCCAGAGGATGCAAACACAATTCTGCCTTGGGCTGGCAACAAGAGCTAGAAGGGAAAATGCTCAAGACATGGACGGTCCTTCTGCAGGGATGCACGGAAGCACCGGCCTGATTGGGGCAAGCCTTGCAGGAAATATCAAAGGAATTGACCTCACCCCCAGGGACTGGCTTCATGCAGGATGTGGATGACTTGATCCAGTCAGGAGGACAAGGAGAAGAGGTAGAGGAAGCCTCTGTGAAATGGCTTCATTTTCAGGCTAAAAAGCAGCTTTGAGTATCTGGAAAAAAATGGCAAACGGTAGAAAAAATGGTTAAATATTTGGGACCTATTTTAACTGAAGCTTTGTCTTGTATTGACCCTGAGAGGGTTCAGGGAATCTCAGAAAAAATGTTTCCCTGGACTAAAAAGGAGCTGCAGCAATTCTTAGGATTAACAGGGAATTGCAGGAGCTGGATTGAGGATTCTCTCTTCTAGCCAGAATATTCTGTGAATTTTTTACCCCCAGATAGTCTCAATGTTATGGGGTAGACATAAGAAAGAGAACAAAACTTAACAAAACGAAAAAAATAAAATGATTGATGCCCCAGCCATGGCTCTTCCAGACTCAGAAATCTGAATTGGAAGGGAATATTAAACAGGCCACCCCTGAGCCTGCACTGAAGGCAACGCAGCAGCAGCCAGGGCTCCCCAGCGGGGGAAGCCCCTGCGCCTGCCCACAGATCCTCTGCTCAAATCCTCGGCCTGGGCACCCTCCTTTGCCATCTCCAGCCACTGTGGGACAATCCTTGCTCTCACTCTTGCAGCTTCAGGCCTTTCTGTGCCTGCCCTCGCCACAGCTGCTGGGGAAGGCACTGGGACAATTCCACTCTGCCTCTCAATTCCACTCACACTCTGCCCTGCCTGGGATTACAGTCTGGGAAAATAGACCAACTTGAAAATGGCTTCAAATCTTATTTCTCTAAAGGAACTTGGTTTGCCTTTGCCTTGGGGAAAGGAATTTTAATCTTTCTTTTCCAGCACTCAGCAGAGATGAAATTAACATCTCAACAGACTGGGAATAGCCCAAAAGATTCTCCCCAAGATAATGACCATCAACAAAACATCAACACCCAGCAGCAAACATCAACCAACATCTCCCCAGACCCTGCCCCAGGCACAGCTGGAGACACCTGGTCTGGAAAAGGCTGAGCAGGAAATCCAGGAGTGCCCACCTAATTCACATCACAGGCACAGAAATCCGGCTGCAACAGGAAACCAAATCCTAACAACTCCACACCTTCAAACCAATGAACATTAAACCAAGGGATTTCTATGGGGTCAGAGTGTATGAATTTAGGAAAAATCTAGTCAAACTCATGTGTCATGGAATGATTTTCTCAGCACACCCAGCCTAAGTGTGGATTTAATGATTTCTTTTGCACATCCTGGCCAGAATCACGTTGTGCCTTGACTCTCTAGCACTAAAGACATTGTGGGAGAGTTTTTGATTTTTGCAAAGTTTCAGTGAAAGGATTACAGCATTAGATTTTTTATTTTCTTGTAATAATCCTGATTTTATATTGTCAGTTCAGTTTGGGCCAGGGTAGGGAGAATCAATTTTTAGGCCGAGAGAGAAGTAGGAAAAATTCAATTGCCTTGAAAATGTTTTGGGAATGTTTGTGCCTGGCTCATAGTTACGGCAAAAATTTTATATGGGTTTTTGGATGTTCACTTGTAGGCTGTTTCTCAAAACCAGAAAAGCTTTAAAGGTGACCCTTTATCTCATAAACACTTACTAGAGTACTGTTAAAAAAATAAACCAAAACAAAAAACAACCACATTGTGGCACTGGCAAATGTGAGTCATCCCATGACTGCCCTGGAAGGGAAGCTTTGTTCCAGGCAGCCAGGAGAGGAGCTTTAGAAATGCAAATGAACACTGATGGCCCAAAGCTGTCACTGTCCATGTTATATAGGGTGGATCAGACCACTGGGGTTTATTTGCTACCCCAAGTTCAGGGAAATCAGTTGGGAATCCAAGTATGTGATGATTTAATGAGAAAAGCTGACAATTGATGCAGCCCTGGCTAAAGGGAGCGCCCAGAAATGGGGAAAAGATGAATGGCCACCAGAACAAATGCTGCAACACCATGGACCAGACCCTGGGAACCCTGATGAATTCATAGCAGGTACCAGAGAAACCATTTCTCATTTCAATAGGATAATTAGATTACAGGATGTCATTGAAATAATAACCAACCACACAGCTCCAGCTCCTGACCTTCCCCCCAGCCAATCCACTCAGATGAGGAACACAACATTTCACCACGGGATGGGATCACATTATCTATTAGCAGAAGGAGACAGAATTTGTGGAAAAGTAAATGACTCAAACTGCTGTTGACAAATAGATGAGAACAGATACCAAAGGAAACAAGAAAGCAGCTCATGAACCAGACCAAATGAGGAAAGGATGGGAATGGGAAACATTTTTGTGCTTCCCTGGCAGACCATGGGTTAAACAAATGCCAGACAGAGCTGTCCCCCTTCAAACCTACACCCCAAAAATCCTGTAACTCGGGGATTCCTACCAGAAAAAAACCTGCTAGGGTGTTCCTGAATTGAGTGAAAGGGGGGATGGGACCCCCAGACTGAGCAGGAGGGGCCTGGAACCCATAAATCCAAGCACGGGGGAGGAGGCTGGAGATTGGAGGGACGATTGGGAAGGGGAAAGAGTGGGAAAAAGAGAGGGCTGGGACCCCCCCAAAGCGTGGGGGAGGGTGCTGGGAAACCCAAATTGCAGCGTGAGGGGGCAATGGATTGGGGGAAGGAGGAGAAAGAGGGAGAGGAGAGGGAAAGGTGGGGCTGGGGTGAAAGAAACGTGGTTCCCTGTCCCACAGCACTCGATCCCTGGAGCGATTCCCTGCGGCTTGTGGGGAGGAAGATCTGCACTGGGGGGTCCCCAAGCCCCCTGCCCATCCCCAGCGTGTCCATCTCGCTGGTGCCCTCCAGCTCCCAGCCCGGCCCCTGCCGCCTGCTCTGCTCCCTGATGGATTTCTCCCCTGCCCACATCCAGCTGAGCTGCTCCCAGGGCCAGCAGCAGCTCTCGGGCCACGTGATGGCCACTGCCGTGCTCCCCAGCGGGGACTGGAGCCAGCAGCTCCTGGTGCTGCTGGAAACCGCCCCCGGCAATGCGGGCTCAGCTCCAGCTGCCAGGTGGAGCACGGCAGCCTGGAGCACCCCCTGAGCCGGCACTGGGGCACGGCCCGGCCCCCACAGCGCCGGGGGCAGGGGCTGGCAGGACACGGAGGGGATTTGGGGCTCCTGGGATGAACTGGCAGCCCCTCCTTGAGAACCCCTCTCCCCCTGGCCCAGCTCCCCTCATCCCCCTCTCCCAGCCCTTTCCCACCGGCTCCCGGCCCCGCTCCGCTCACCCCAGAGCTCCTCGCCAGCAGCCGAGAGATGGAGGAGGAGGAGGGCAAGGAGGGGAAAGCGGAGGAGCGGGAGGAAGAGGAGGGGTAGAGGAGGAGCAGGAACTGCAAGAGGAGCAGCAGAGGAGGCCCCATGAAACAAAGAAATTAAGAATTAAGAAGAAATGTTTAAAAGGGGTGTCTGACAAAAACCAGACCCTGACACCCTAATCCACAAGAACAGGAAAAAGAGTCAGACTGCAAGATAAGATAAGGAGCTGGAATACACAAACAAGATGCAAAGACAAAGGCACCACAGGATAAAGGAGATTCCTGGACCCTAAGCCGGAGGAAACGGATTTGAAGTCCCCCTCCCCCAAAAAAAGCGGCCAAAGGACTGAAAGGGGCACAGGGCTAATTTTAATATGAAGTGAAGACAGGCGGGGTTAGGAAATTAATATGTATTAGCCGTATCGTGTAAACCTGCTCTGTAAAGGATAAAAAGGGAAAACCCAATCAAAAAGGTGTGCATGCTTTTTGGAGGAGATATCCCCCATGCACCTCAGCGCTGAATAAATTCATACCTGCTCTTATAACTACTCTGTGAGTTATAGAGTTCCTTTTATTCCGCAAATCACCCAGGTGCGTCCATCGCTCTCTGGATCTGCAGCCCCTTCGCGCCGGGAGCATCGGGCCCCGCAGCCCGCAGCTCACCGGGGACGGGAACCTCGCCCCAAAGGTCTTGGGCCGTCCTGGCAGGATTTGTTTGCAGGGGAAGGGATATTTGGAGCTCACTCGAAGTATCTTTGGGGACCCCTATTCCTTTTTCTGGGGCCGGGCCGGGCAGAGCGATGTCTGGATCTTGCAGGACTCCAAAGCTGAGCTGAGATGCCCGGTACCGGCAGGGGGAGGGGAGCAGCGAAAAGGGGGGAGCCCCGGGAGTCCCGGAGCCTGAAATGGGGGCCTGGAGAGGGGGGACCCCGAGAGCCGGGAGTGAGGGGAGCCTGGAGAAGGGGCAGCCCGGAGAAGGGATGAGCCTGCAGAGGGGGAAGCCCTGGGACACCAAAGTGGGGACCCCAGGAAAGGGAAACCTCAGGGAGGGATTTTTTCCTCTCAGTCCTGATGCTTTGGAGATTTTCATGGACACAAGACACCTGAAGACTTCTAGAGATGGACTTGGGCAGGAGGAACCCTGAATCCTAGGTGGTCACCCCTTGTTTTTCCCCCCAAACCACACTTCTCATGCCCAAGCATTAGACAAATGGAGGAGAAGAAGGCAGAGAGGAAGATGCTCTGGGACCCCCAGGCAACAACAGTCAGTGCAATAGTGGAGGCAAAAGCATTATCACCAAATCCATCTGCCCAGAGGGCAGAACTGGTTGCCTTAACCAGAACACTAGAATTAAGTGAAGGCAAAAGGGTAAACATATGGACTGGCTCAAAGTATGCTTTTGGAGTACTGCATGTACACAGAGCACTGGGGAAAGAAAGAGGACTGCTGTCTTCTCAAGGCACACACATTAAACATCAAGATGCAGTCCTGCAATCAATAAAAGCAGTACAAAAGCCTGAGCAAGTAGCAATCATGCACTGCAAAGCTCAACAATCAGGAAGCTCCAAAATTCATGAGGGAAATCGGAAAGCAGACTGGACAGCCCGACAAGCTGCTCGAGAAGTGCAAACTGCAATGGCATTGATACCTTTAAAAACTAATGTATCTCAATTCAATTTACCCCCAGAACCAAAATATTCAAAAGAAGATGAGAAATTGGGATGCTCACTGAATGCACAGAAGAATTCAGAAGGGTGGTATGTGAGTACACAGGGACAAGTAGTGGTACCCCCCTAGATAATGAGAGAAGTTCTACAAATTAAACATAACAAATGTCATTGGAGTACAGAGACATTGGTGAAATTGTTAAAACAAAATTTAATTTTAGTACACATGTTAACAACGGCAAAATCAGTAATGTCAAAATGTGAAATTTGCTTAAAGAACAATCCAGTGGCTAGATGACAGGCACAATTAGGGAAAATTCGGGTAGGAGTAGAACCAGGAGATTATCAGCAAGTAGATTTTGTAGAATTAGCAAGAACTCGAGGATACAAATATCTATTGAAAGGGGTTGACACATTTTCAGGATGGCCAGAAGCTCTTCCCTGTCACACAAATCAAGCAAAGGAGACAGTCAAGTGCTTACTGCAAGAAATCATTCCAAGATTTGGGGTGCCTCTAGGAATATCATCAGATAGGGGCCCACATTTCACAGCCACAGCAGTGAGGGAGGTGAGTAGGTTACTGGGAATAGCTTGGCATCTCCATACACCATGGAGACCCCAATCCAGTGGACAGGTAGAGAGGATGAATCAGACATTGAAGAGGCAAATCAGCAAAAGATGCCAAGAGGCTAAATTGCAGCAGCCACAAGCTTTACCAATAGCACTGCTGAGGATTCAGATAAAGCCTAGAAGCAGGATGTCAGTCAGTCCTTATGAGATACTGGATGGGAAACCATATGATTGCCCTGAACCTAATCCAAATGTACATGTTACAGGGAAGCAAGAGGTGTAGAATTATGTTCTGTCTCTTGGAAAAGCTCGAGCTCGACTTCGGAGCACCCTTGTGTGGAACAGGCCGCTGACTCTTGAGAATCCAGTTCATGACATCCCCCCGGGAGATGAAGTGTACGGTAAAAGCTGGAAGGAAGAACCATTAAAAGAAAGGTGGAATGGACCCTGTCAGGTACTGTTAACTACCTTGACAGCAGTCAAAGGAGCTGGACTGGATCCCTGCATACATTACACCAGAGTGAAGAAGGTTTCCCCTGCACTGTGGACTGCACAAACTGTAGGGCCAACAAAGCTGCAGATAAAGCGGGTTTGATTGTTTCAAATGTCTAGGTTGCTAGTGACTGTAATGGTGATTATTTCATGGCCTTTAGGGCCATCAGCAGGAATCAATGTTACCTTGGGATGTGAAATGCAAAAGGATCAGCTGACAACTCTTCATTTTAGAATGAAGAGGGATGTGGGGGTGCAGCCAGAAACACAAGTGATAAAAGTCTCTCATACTATTCAGGCAGAAAATGGGATGATTGGATTAATTCAAGATTTGGCCAACATGCAAAACACCAGCAAAATAACTGCCTGTCTGCCAATACCAAAGGCAGCAGGAGACCAAATAAATTGGGGAATTATAACATCCAAATTACCTGAAATACAAAAGAATAAAAATGAAAATGTGAGCTGTGTATTGCAAATAGATTACGAGTACCCAAATAAGACAGTGTTTGAAAATGCTGTGAAGCCAAAGTATTCATCTCTATGGGATTGTCATGAAAATGGAGGAAAGTATGAACCAAAACTAGGCTGGTATGGGGGATTAGGGAATTATGGATGGTGTTCTGAAAAGACAGCAAAGGTCATTAAAGAAAAGATTCCATTATCGAAGTGGAAGTGTGAAGGACAGGAAGGAAAAGATCGGGCTGAAGCTTGGGACAGTGCATGGGCAATGAGTGGGCTTCAGAAATTCCAATCTATGGCAGATAGCCCTTGGTGCATTAAGTGGGAAGGCTCTGAAAGTGAAACAGATCCAGGGGTATGGAACACTGCAACCAGCAGTAGAATGGAGGCAGACAAAGTGAATTGGTGGGTATGGAACAAAACTTAGGACTGTACTTCCGATGATGAAGAAATAAAACAAATGCCACCACTTGTGGTAGCTCTGCAAATTGGATGTGCCTGCAGAGGAATCAAACAAGGTGAAATAAATGACAAGATAGGACAAGTGATCCAAAAGGTAATATGCAAGAATGCTTGGTATTAGGGATGGTCTAGCAAACTGAAATGTTTATGGTAACAGGAACTGGTACTTGGGGTCTCCAAGATACCCACCCAGAGATAAGATTCGGACATGTTCACGCAAGGATGAGGTAACTCTCATGAAGCAATATAGATAAAGTTAATGAAAATTTTGTAATGAAGCAATATCGATAGGGTTGTTACATTGATTACTGCTACAGCTGAAATTGTAGAAATATGTGCACTTTGGACAAAGATGATGGAGCTAGATTTGGGTTGCTGATACCCCCAGTTGCTGCACGCTTCAATAAAGCACCTGCATATAATCAGACTGTGATTATGTGTGTTCCTAAACGCTAACAAAGACAGATCAAAAATTTCCAAAACACCAAAAATCTGGTATCCCTCCAAAATAGAAAGATTCTGCCCCCACAAAAAAAAAAAATAAAACTCCAACATTTAGCCCAATAAAGCTCAGATACACCGAGATTCAGCCCCGTGAAGATCGTGCATCTCCCTGCCCGGGCACTCGCTGCATGGGGGGTGAGGGGGGCAATGAGGCCGGGCCGGAGCAGGGGGTGCCTGAGAGAGGCCCCGAGCCCGGCAGAAGCCCCTGCACAGCCATGCAAGTGGCTCCTGGCCGGACTCGGGGATCCCCCTGGCCATCCCCGCTGGAGCAGCCTGGTTCTGAGGGACTCTGGCCCCTGCGAGGGACCCCAGGCTGCAGCAGGACAAGGATTCCTGGCCCTCAGGGGGAGGCAGTGACATGACCTGACTGTGACCCCCATCCCTGTGCCTCTGGGCGGGGAGGGGGACGGAGAGGGGCACAAAGTTAAGCCCGGGAAGGAGGGAGAGCTGGGGGGAAAGATGGATTTCCGTAGGAATTACTTTACTTCTCGTTTTCTTATTCTGACATGTCAGAATAATAAATTCAATTAATTTTCCCAAGTCAGGTGTGCTGTGCCCGTGACCAAGGATTGAACTGTCCCCACCCTCATCCCGACCCCCGAGCCTTTCCTTGTGTGTTCGGCTCCCCGCCCGGGACAGGAATGAGAGTCACAGAGTTTTGGCCTCGCTCCGGCATGCCCTGCTCCATCCCGGACTCACCCCCAGCTCGCAGCGCCCTCAGCTGCCGGGCACCCCGAGCTCCCGGCGCTTCAGCGCAGCGGCGCTTCCTTGGCCTCCTGCCCGGGCCGGGCCCAGCGCCGGGGCCGCTCCTCAGCCCAGGGGTCCGAGAAATGGCGGAGCTCAGCCCAAGGCAGGCGAGGCCGTGCCGTGTGCAGAGCCCGCCGCTGGCTGCGATTGGCTGCTGCTGCCGTCACTCGTGGCTCTGGTGCGCGCTGATTGGGCAGAGAGGGGACAAGCCCGGCCCCGCTGGCGCCCCCAGGGCGGCCGTGGCTTGGGAGAGCCGCCATTGCCGGAGCGTCTGTGCGGGCCCGGCAGCGGCGGCAGCAGCGGCCGGAGCCCGGTGAGGCGGCGGCGGAGCTCGGAGGCGGCCCCGGCCATCGCAGGTGGGAGCCGCGCTCGGTTCTGCGGGGGCTCGGGGCTCGCTGCGGGCCCGGGAGGGGGCGGCAGGGGGCTGTGGCGGGTGGCTTGTGCCGTGGCCGGCCCGTGTTGGCCCTGGGCTGAGGGCGCTGCGGGAGCGGCTGCCCGCGGTCTCCTTGCCGCTGGGGCCTCGGCAGGAGGCGGTGGCGGAGCAGCGCTGGCTCGTCCCGCTTCGTGTCGGGAGGCCGGAGGTGGCTGCGCTGGGCCCGGGGCCGGGCGGGAAAATTCCCGGCGCCAGAGGTTTGTGTGGCCCAAGGAGCCAGAGGAGTGGTGTGCAAGTGACTTTATTGCTGCCCAAAGGGAGAGGCCATGGGGCATTTGCCGTGCGCTCTCTCCAGGTGTTGGAGGACGCGGCCTCGTTTTTGTCCTGATTTTCCCGGCCGCATGTCCCTGTCCCTTTGCCCAACACTGGCCGAGGAGCTTGGAAGGTTCAGCCTTCCCGATCCGCCTGCTGCATGTCCTTTTTGTATAACATCCGATATTCGTGGCTCTGTGAAGTGTTTGTTCTTCTGGAAGTTCAGGAATGTATCGGGACTTGGTCTGAGCAGCAGCCTTGTCAATTAGTAACATTTTCTGACACTGGTGATTTCTCCCATTGCTTCCTTATGTGTAAGTCCCTGGCCCCATCTCCAAGCAGATTTTCTCATGGTCTCTGTTTTTTTCTTCCTGGGTGTTCTTTGTTTTTGGGATTGCTGTCAGTGCCCTCATTCTCTGTCCTTTTGTAGCCGTTTGTGGCTCAGGAGGCCTGGCTGCCACCTGCATCCCCTTGCTCAGCTGCTGAATGAGCTGCACTCAGCAAGGTGTGGTGCATGGTAAAAAGATGAGAGTTGCTGTAGCACATGAGAGGAGAAACAGCATTTGTTTAACCCATGGTCTGTGAGAGAACCACAAACTGTGTCCCGTTCCCATCCTTTCCACGTTTGAACAAGTACCTGAGCTGCTTTGCTATTTCCTTTGTTATCTGTTTCTGCACCTTTTCCTTGCTGATCTGTTTGCCATCAGCAGTTTGAATCATTTAACTTTTCCCAAACCTCTCCTTTTTCTGCTAAAAGGTAATCTGATCCCATCCCATGGTGAAATGTTGTGTTCCTCATCTGAGTGGATTGGTTGGGGGGAAGGTCAGGAGCTGGAGCTGTGTGGTTGGGTGTTATTTCAATGACATCCTGTAATCTAATTATGCCATTGAAATGAGAAATGGTTTCTCTGGTACCTGCTATGAATTCATCAGAGTTCCCGGCTCTGGTCCATGGTGTTGCAGGATTTGTTCTGGTGGCTGTTCATCTTTTCCCCATTTCTGGGTGCTCCCTCCAGCCAGGGCTGCATCAATTGTCAGCTTTTCTCTCATTAAATCATCACGTACCTGGATTCCCAACTGGTTTCCCTGAACTTGTGGTAGCAAATAAACCTCAGTGGTCTGATACACCCTATATAACATAGACAGAGACAGCACATGTTGGAGTGGGGACAGGGATGATTCTCCCTCACTTGTTTTAGTGAAGTTTTCACAACATTCTCCATTTTCTGTTTTCCTTTGCAGCTGAACCAATTTCTGTTGCAGAGTCAGATATCCTCACAATGGGCTGTGCCTTTATCTGTGCAAATTCCATCTGTGCAAGCAGGCAGAGCTTGGGCTGAGGGACAGAGGGAACACAGCCCAATTCCTCCTGCAGGCAGGAAGCCCCTGGGCCATTGTGCAGGCTTTGGGCCATCAGTGTTAATTTGCATTTCGAAAGCTCCTCTCCTGGCTGCCTGGAACAAAGCTTCTCTTCCAGGGCAGACATGGGATGACTCACACGTGCCAGCCTCACAATGTGTTTGTGTTTTGTTTTGGTTTATTTTATTCTACAGTACTCTAGTAAGTGTTTATGAGATAAAGGGTCACCTTTAAAGCTCTTCTAGTTTTTCAGAAACAGCCTAAAAGTGAACATCCAAAAACGCATATAAAATTTTTGCCGTAACTATGAGCCAGGCACAAACATTCCCAAAAAATTTTCAAGGCAATCGAATTTTTCCTACTTCTCTCTTGGCCTGAAAATTGATTCTCCCTACCTTGGCACAAACTGAACTGACAATATAAAATCAAGATTATTAAAAAAAAAAAATTTCTAATGGTGTAATCCTTTCACGGAAACTTTGGGAAAATCAAAAACTCTCCCGCAATGTCTTTAGTGCTAGAGAGTCAAGGCACAACGTGATTCTGGCCAGGATGTGCAACAGAAATCATTAAATCCACACTTAGGCTGGGTGTGCAGAGAAAATCATTCCATGACACGGGAATTTACTAGATTTTTCCAAAACTTTATACATTCTGAACCCATAGAAATCCATTGGTTTATTGTTCATTGGTTTGAAGGTGTGGAGTTGTTAGGATTTGGTTTCCTGTTGCAGCCGGATTTCTGTGCCTGTGATGGGAATTAGGTGGGCACTCCTGGATTTCCTGCTCAGCCTTTTCCAGACCAGGTGTCTCCAGCTGTGCCTGGGGCAGTGTCTGGGGGAGATGTTGGTTGATGTTTGCTGCTGGGTGTTGATGTTTTGTTGATGGTCGTTATCTTGATTGGAATCTTTTGGGCTATTGCCAGTCTGTTGAGATGTTAATTTCATCTCTGCTGAGTGGTGGAAAAGAAACATTAAAATTCCTTCCCCAAGGCAAAGGCAAACCAAGACCATTTAGAGAAATAAGATTTGAAGCCATTTTCAAGTTGGTCTATTTTGCCAGCAGCTAATCCCAGGCAGGGCAGAGTGTGAGTGGAATTGAGAGGCAGAGTGGAATTGTCCCGGTGCCTTCCCCAGCAGCTGTGGCGAGGGCAGGCACAGAAAGGCCTGAAGGTGCAAGAGTGAGAGCAAGGATTGTCCCGCAGTGGCTGGAGATGGCAAAGGAGGGTGGCCAGGCCGAGGATTTGAGCAGAGGATCTGTGGGCAGGCGCAGGGGCTTCCCCCGCTGGGGAGCCCTGGCTGCTGCTGCGTTGCCTTCAGTGCAGGCTCAGGGGTGGCCTGTTTAATATTCCCTTCCAGTTCAGATTTCTGAGTCTGGAAGAGCCATGGCTGGGGCATCAATCATTTTATTTTTTCCATTTTGTTGAGTTTTGTTCTCTTTCTTATGTCCACCCCATAACATTGAGACTATCTGGGGGTAAAAAATTCATGCAATGTTCTGGCTAGAAGAGAGAATCCTCAATCCCGCTCCTGTGAATACTGTTAATCCTAAGAATTGCTGCACCTCCATTTTAGTCCTGGGTCACATTATTTCTGAGATTCCCTGAACCTTCTCAGGGTCAGTACAAGACAAACCTTCAGTCAAAAATTGTCCCAAATATGTAATCATTTTCTCTATCATTTGCCCTTTCTATTATTTCAGATACTCAAAGCTGGTTTTTAGCCTGAAAATGAAGCCATTTCACAGAGGCTTCCTCTACCTCTTCTCCTTGTCCTCCTGACTGGATCAAGTCATCCACATCCTGCATTAAGCCAGTCCCTGGAGGTGAGGTCAATTCCTTTGATATTTCCTGCAAGGCTTGCCCCAATCAGGCCGGTGCTTCCGTGCATCCCTGCAGAAGGACCGTCCATGTCTTGAGCATTTTCCCTTCTACCTCTTGTTGCCAGCCCAAGGCAGAATTGTGTTTGCATCCTCTGGAAGTGGGCAGATCCCCAGAAAGCATCTTTTGCATCAAGTTGTGAATGGCAGCAGTGTGAGGAGGGCACCTGGTTCAGGCTGGTGTAAGGATCTGAGAGTGTGGGGTGCCTCGGTTTCATCATCTCATTTCTTCTTCTTGGGTCCTGCAGCATTCTGTGGATTCCATTGGATTTCTTGTTTGGCAGGATAGGAGCATTCTAGGGAGCCATCCCTGGCTCCCCAAGCCGTGCCTTGAGCAGGACTCGCAGACAGGCTGTGAGCCCTTCCTTCCCTCCTTTGGAACAGGGGATTGCTTTTGGACACCTCTTGTCCTGGTTGCTTCAGGGAAATTTGGAGAGGCTCCATATCTAATTTTGCCAATTTCCCTGGGGCTGCCCACACTTCTGGGTTCACTTCAGCCTAGGCTCTGCCAGATATTTGATCTTGATCCTTGCAGGTCTAATCGCCATTTGTGAGCTGTTCCTTCCTCGTGCTGGCTGTGCTGAGGCTCCCCTCCCCAGCCCGTATCCCAGAGCCGGTCCCTGTCCTGCCGCAGTGTCCAAAGGCGGCCCCCCCGGCGGGCAGGGCCGGCAGCTCCACGGGGCCGGGCAGCGGCCGGGGCGTCCCGCAGCCTCCTGGGGGCCGGGGGCCACTGCCGGCCCTGCCCGGGGGGTGCTGGGCTCAGGCAGCGCCCGGCGCTGAGCCCCGGCTGCCCCACAGCCCCGGCCCGGCCCCACAGCTCCCCACAGGCCCCCAGCCCGTGCTCCCGGTGCCGCAGCTCTGCGCCCGCTCCTGCCGCTCCCAGCTCAGAGAAACCCCCTGAAATCCTCACCTCCTTGTTTTCCTGTCCTGGAAACTGGGATACAAAGGATCTGAGTCAGCTGGCAAATTTGGAGGATGAGACCCTTCTGAAACACATCCCAATCCTCAGTGTTTTTTTCTTCCTCTTCTTTTCCATCATCATTTTTCTTACCCCATGGATTCCTCCTGCTGCTTCTTGCCTTAAGCACATTCCTGCACACTCCCCTTCAGCCAATCCCTTCCCAGCACACCAACACCATCCATCCCCTGTTGTCTAAATGCCTTCTGGACTTCCCTTCTTGCCCCTGTGGGTGTCCATATCCCTAGTTAGCTCTGGGAGAATGTGCAAACGACCTCCACATGCTCCCAAGGGACCCTTGAGAGAGATTTTGGGGTCATCATCCCTTTGTCCAGGATGCCCTTCTAGCATTCCATATTGTCCCCTCAATGGTTCTACCTGGATCCCAGCTGCGCCCCTCCCCCCCGGGCCTTGGCGCCCCCCTGGAGGGGAATTTGGGGAGGTGGGAGGGGGGAGCGCCAAGGCCGGGCCCCCCCGCGCTGTGGTGGCGGGAGCGGCTGCAGTGGGGAGCGAGTGCGGGCGGAAGCGGCCGAGAGCCCAGCGCTGCCCCAGGCCGAGCTGGCCCAGCTGCATCCGTGCCCCTGCGGTGGGATGCTGTGGGACTGGGGGGGAAGAGGGAGGCGGCAGTGGGTGCTGGGCCTGGGGGCAGCAGGAGAAGGGAAGGAGAAGCAGGGTTGAGGAACAAAATGGTCAAAATATCTATCTCGGGTTTTACAGAAGGAGGAAGAGGTGTGAGCAAGAGTTGGGCCACAGGAGGAGGAGGAGGAGGAGGAGCAGGAAGAGGAAGCAGCACAAGGTTCCTCCCTCCCTGTGTGCGCAGTCCCAGGAGTGTTTCCCTGCCCACAGTCAGCAGGTGACCGGAGAGAGGGATCCACGATTTTCACTGGGCTGAATCCTGTTGTTTCTGAGCTTTATTGGGCTAAATGTTGGTGCTTTGTCTTTTTGCAGGGGCTGAATCTTTCTATGCTGGAGGGGGTTTTGCCTGAATTTGGTGTTTGATTAGTTTTTGATCTTTTTGATCTAGTTTTGATGTTTGGAGGATGTCTGGGCTGAATCTTGGTGTTTTGGTTTGTTACAGACACAAGATGCCAAATGACTTTCTGAGATGAACTTGGGCATGGAGGAACCCCCAGTCCAAGGCTCTCTCCTGTCTTTTTTTCCTCCTCATCAGGAATTTTCATACTGTGTCTAAATGGAAGAGGAGGAGGAAAAGTCCTGGAGGTGCCACACAAGGAAGGGCTGCAAACCCAGTCCAGGGAGCTGCGAGGAGGAAAGATCCCCCCAGTGCCAGAAACACGGCCAGAGATCCAGCCAGAGCTCAGAGCTGGGGGAGAAGCCCCACAAGTGCTTGGAATGCGGGAAGGGCTTCAGAAAGAGATCCCACCTGATCGAGCACCAGAGGATCCACACTGGGGAAAAGCCCTACGAGTGTGGGGAATGTGGGAAGAGCTTCAGCCACAGCTGCCACCTGATCCGGCACCAGATGATCCACACTGGGGAAAAGCCGTATGAGTGTGGAAAATGTGGGAAGAGCTTCAGAGATATCTCTAACCTGATGCAACACCAGGTGATCCACACGGGGGAACGGCCCTACACCTGCTTGGAATGTGGGAAGAGCTTTGGGTGGAGCTCTGACCTGAGAAAACACCAGCTCATCCACACTGGGGAGAGGCCCTACGAGTGTCCCCAGTGTGGGAAGAGGTTTCAGCGCAGCTCCCATGTCCTCCTACATGAGCGGATTCACACAGACGAGAGGCCCTTCCGCTGCCCCGACTGCGGGAAGGGCTTCAAGCACAACTCCACCCTCACCGTCCACTGGCGCATCCACACTGGGGAGAGGCCCTACGAGTGTCCCCAGTGTGGGAAGAGCTTCTCCAGGGGCTATCACTTGACCCAACACCAACGGGGGCACCAGTAAGGGAAGCCCTGCGAGTGCCCCGAGTGCGGGAAGAGCTTCGTGCGCTGCTCCAGCTCCATCCCCCATGGGAGGATGGGCGTTGGATGATCCCCAGTGACCCCCGTTGGGCAGAGCCCTGGTGATCCGTGGTCCTGGTGATGCGTGTTGGGAAGACACCTGGCTGGGAGGTTCCACATCTTCCTGGCTCCCTGTGGGCACCTGGATGAACACAGGTGCAGGAACATCCATTGGGACACAGAACAGCAATGGGAATTCCTTGGGGAGAGTGGATTTGTTGACTTTTAATCCTAGAGAACCTTTTCCTGCTGCCTCAGGAGCTCTGTGGGCAGAGAAAAGGGGGTGACACCGGGCTTGGGGGGCCTGAGGAGAGCACACACGCTCTTGGGGGGCGGAGGACACCACCCCTAGGACCCCCCCTCACCTTCCTGCGCAGGCAGAAGCCGAGCCCCAGTGCCAGGAAGACGAAACCCAACACGGAGACTCTAATCCCTGTCAGCATCTTGATGCAGGCAGCATTTCACAGCATCCCTGGGTGTCTGCAGGGTTCAGGACCCCCAAAACCTCTTACAGACACCCCAAGCCCCTCCAAGGACCCTCCTAGTCTCCCACAGCCCACCCAGGACCCTCTGAAACCTCCTTTGGACTAATTAATTTCAAAAAATTAGGTATTTTAGAAAATTTGGAGATCTCAGCTAGAGACAGGCCTTGCTGGAAGTAGTTAGAGTTAATGATTAAGTGAGAAGCAGGATTTGAGATAATGAATCTCGGACTGAGGTAAAAAATTCCCTTTCACTGTGTGTTTGTTTTTCTGTGCTTATAATGAGAAAAGAGAAACTGATAAATGGGTTCAGGAAGATCACAGACCTTACATCTGGAAACCCATTTCAAAGTCACAAGAGAGGAAACTGGAGTTGTACCAAATGTCATTTGTAATGTTAATCATTGTAAAGGTAGAAAGGTGAGAGTGAGGAAGAGCGGTTTTCCTTCATCCCTTGATGAACCCTCCACACCAAAACGACCCCCTCCTCAAATTAGGGAGCCAACCATGCAGGCGTAATGACATTAAAATCATTACCATGAATTCTAATCCGAAGTGGCACATGGGAGGTGCTAGCATTATGCATATGCTTTAGTATTAGTATGTATTAGTATTTTGGATATTTAAGACTTCTGTAAATAAATAGACACTGGAATCTTTTGTCAACTTGCAGTGCGTATTAAGGGGTGACTCCCACACTCACACAGTGCTGTGATTAAACATCCACTTTGTAACTTTAAACTGTTGGAGAGGTTTTTTGTCCATTAACAGATTGATGTTGATACTGGATCAATATCGCTATTTTGGTAAATCACTGCCAGTCTCTTCCCAGCCTCCCCAGGACCCACCAGAGCCCCTCCTGTTCCTCTCAGGATCCCACAGCCCCCTCCCAATTTCTCCCCACTGCCCCTGGACCCCCAAACCCTCTCCCAGTCCCTTCCCAGCCCCACCAGGACTCATCAAGACTCCTCCCAGTCTCTTCCCAGCACAACCAACCTCATCCCAATCCCTGCTTTCCAATGCCCAATCTCCTTCCAGCTCCTCCAGGCTCACTCAAATCCCTCTCAGTGACACCCAGCACCCCCAAACTCCCTCCCAGTGTCCACCAGGAACGCCAGAACCCCATCCCACCTTCCCCAACCTCCTTCAAACCCCTTCCCAGCCATCCTAAGCACCTCAATCCCTTCCCCAGTTTAAACCAGTCTATCTCAAACTCCCTCCCAGTTCCTCCCAGCACCCCCCAATCCCCCTCTGGGCCTCCCCAGTGCCTCCCCCGCTGCCCCCGGCGCTGTGGGGCCGGGCCGTGCCCCAGTGCCGGCTCAGGGGGTGCTCCAGGCTGCCGTGCTGCACCTGGCAGCTGGAGCTGAGCCCGCATTGCCGGGGGCGGTTTCCAGCAGCACCAGGAGCTGCTGGCTCCAGTCCCCGCTGGGGAGCACGGCAGTGGCCAGCACGTGGCCCGAGAGCTGCTGCTGGCCCTGGGAGCAGCTCAGCTGGATGTGGGCAGGGGAGAAATCCATCAGGGAGCAGAGCAGGCGGCCGGGGCCGGGCTGGGAGCTGGAGGGCACCAGCGAGATGGACACGCTGGGGGAATTGGGAGAGAGTGGGGACAGACTGGGATCAGCTGGAGGGAAACTGGGAGAGATGGGAGAGGAGTGGTGTGGCATTGAGAGGGACTGGGAATGGACTGGGAGGGACTGGGGTGACGCTGAGAGAGATGAGAGTGGATACTGGGACACTGGATAAGGGGATAGAGGTCTGGCAGTGAAGTGAGAATGAACTCGGAATAGACTGGGAATGGCTTAAAAGGAGTGGGAAGAACTATGGTGGCACTGGGCGGGACTGTGGTGGCACTGGGCGAGACTGTGGGGCCTCTGGGAGGGACTGTGGTGGCACTGGGCGGGACTGTGGTGGCACTGGGAGGGACTGTGGTGGCACTGGGAGGGACTGTGGTGGCACTGGGCGGGACTGGGAATGAAGTGCGCGGCACTGAGCGGCCGAGTCCAGCGCGGGGCTCTCGGCTCTGTGGATCTGCCCGGCAACTGATGAGTCATCAGAGGGACGCGCTCTGATTGGCTGAGGGGCGAGAGATCCACGGATGGAAGAGATGGACCGGGGGGCGTTTGGGGTGACTGGGATGGACTGGGAGAGGCTGGGAAGGAATGGGAGAGCCACGGGAGCCATTGGGAGGGACAAGGGTCCCGGGGATGGGCACACGGAAGGCTGAGGGCTCTGGGGTGATTCCCAGGGAGGTTTGGAGAGACACGGCCGGGCCCCTCTCTGTGCCCCGCGAGCAGCGGCCCGGACAGAAAAGTTCAGGAGCGGGAGGAGGTGTTTCTCAAGATTGATTTTAATCCTCATTCTCCTGGTCTAATTTGCTCAGTCCTAAGTTCAGTGCATTTCCCCGTGTCGGGCTGTTGTGCCCCTGATGGTGATCCCTGAGTGACCTCTCCCTGCCCTTGTCCCGACCCACGAGGATTTGGATTTGTTTCAGTTCAGTGGAATTCGTGGTGATCTGGGGGGAGCTGGAGCAAAGCAGCTGGAAAGCACAGTGGGCCTGACAGGGACTGAACCAGGGCAGGAGTTGGGGCTGCCTCGAGTGAGCTCTCACATTGTGAACCTTCATGGGGTCTTTCTAAGGGAATTTTGTTGAATTTTTACATTCTTTATTAAAAAGCAGAGTCACAAGTGAAGCTCCGCTTTCAGCTTGAAATGAGGGGATGGAACGTGGGCACAGGGACTTCCATAACCTCAAGTTGTCCCTTGATGCTGGACACTTTAGCTTTGGCAATCTGAAGCCCTTCAGCAGCAATGTCTCTGCCACCCCCTGGTTTCTGGCTCAGACCCAGCTCGCAGCTTGGACAAGGTCTGGGCTTTGTCCTCTTGAGCTTCGGGAGCCTCCCGGGAAGCACCAGCCCTCCCCAGTCCACCCTTGGTAGGACTTTTTCTTTTCTCTCTGCTGATGATTTTATCCCCAAAACTGCCGTGGGAACGTTGTATCCAAGCACATCCTCCAGCGCTGCACTTTCCTCCTGTGAATTCCCTGTGCAGGGAATGTGTCTGTGCTTTTCCCTGCTCTGTTCACTGACAAACAAACCTGAGCCCGTGGGACTGTCAGAGCTCCTCCATGCAATGAAATCAGGTTGTGTTTCTCATGGCATGTTCTGGAGGAGCATTTATTGGTGTGTCTTGTGCTGCTGGAAATGACACAAGAGCCAGGAGGGAACAGAAGCTGCTGCTGCCCGTTGGCTCAGGGCCAGGGAACCAAGTTGTGCTCCCGGGCAGTTGGGCCCTGCTGGAAGCAGAGCCGCGTTTCCCTTGAGCAGCTCAAGCTTGTGACAGCTCCAAACAGGAAACCTCAGCAGAAAACTCTTCCTCCAAACTCAGCTGCTTTCCCTCCTGCAGCTGTTTGGGAAAGAGCCTCAAAGCACAGACTCTGCTGGGAGCCATTGGTGCATTTCCTCCCTCCCGGCAGCAGCAGCTCCTGAGCCCTTCACGGGCTCCTGGCCCTTCCCAAACCCTTCAGCTCCCTTTCAACTCTCAGCAGTCACTAACATGTGCATTTCTTTCATATTTAAGCTGCATTTAAACTTCTCTTTTTCTCTTCTCTCTATCTTTTTAATCTCCTCTTTATCTCCTTTAATCCCGTCAGCACCAGTAGGACGGGGATGGAGTCTTGGGGTGGATGTGGGATGAACTGAGGATCCAGCAGAGAAGGGCAAGGCAGAGGGGAGAGGACTCAGCCAACCCTTCTCCTGCTCTCTCCTCCCCCAGGCTCCAGCTAAAGCAAGTCAGACTGGAAAGGATCCCACAAATGCTGTGTTCTCCTCCCTCTGAGCTTGGCTGGGGATCCTCAGCTTCAGCCTGGTGCAGTGGCTGAGATTCGCTAATTTGAGATTTTTGGCTAATGCACTAAATTGAAGAGGTTTATTATTACTTAATCACCTTTCACCTTTGCCAAGTTCTGCTGCACTGTGTCTGCTTTTCACCCAATACACTGCTAGCTCACCTACACACATGTGCTTTTTAGGATAATATTTAGATTCATAGCTTGCTCTATAAAATCACACAATCACAGATGAAAACTCTCCACCATCTCACTCAATACAGTTTTTTATTTACTTATGGCATATTCTTACTTGCAGCTATAGGAACATAAGCTTATGAATTCTCGACTCAGCGTCTGTGAACCTTTAGCATTGCATGAACCCAAGCTCCTTCCAAGGCTGTAAATTAAACCCTTCAGTATCTGTGGAAGTTTCTGTCTTTCCATTTCCCACAGCCCACCAAAGGATTTGTGACCCTTTGTGACAGAGGAGAATCTGCCAGGCAATTTTGTGTTTGCTGTAGGGAAGGTTGGGTTGCTCTGCATCAATTCCCAGAGCAGCGCAGAGCATTGGCTTTGTGATGTCAGGGCATGGATGCCACCTTGTCGTGGTGACATCCCAAGGTTGCCTTGGTGCACGGAAGGCCTCAGGGTCAGAGCAGCTCTTGGGCTTGCTCAGTGCAGGAGCATCCTCCTGCTTGAGGCGTTTGTCAGTGGGCAGCTGCACACTGACAGGAGCCGTGTTTGTTTTTGTGGTGGAGCAGAGTGTGCAAACTGGCACAGCAGTGCTACAGTGATGGAGCAGCTCGCTGTTGCCGTTTGCACCATTTATGTCATTGGCTACTCCGGCTATTACCTCACCAACCTGGCACGTAAGTAGAGGTTTTCCCTGGCTGGAACCTGAGCTGGCTTTTGTAGGTCTCCCTGCTCTTTCTTAGTGACCGGGTTGCTATTGAAACACAAAGACCATGAGGATGCCCCTGGTTTGGTCAAGCTCCTGTCAACACCTTCAGCAAAACACGGGGTGTCTGTAGCCAGGGGGCTGCGGGCAGCATTTGCAGGGCTTCTGTTCCCTCCACGGGAGAGCCTGTGGCAGCAGAGTCTGGCATTTCCTCACTTTGCTGGCTCAGTGTCTTGGGCTGACTTTACTTTTAAGATAGCTCTGAGAGCTGGGGAAGTTGAAACTGCTGGAGGCTGATGGGAGTTTTTTCTCCTGACTAATTCCTGGCCATGGGTGAGAATTGGCAGCGGTTTTAACTGTTGAGAAGTGAGATCAACCTGTGAACACCACCTGAAGATGTGAGGCCGGGAATTTCTTGCTCTCTTTGGTTTCTGGCTTCTGACGAGGTCACAGGGCTCTGTCTCGGCCTCCTCCCCCCCTCCAGGCCGGACAAGGCTGCAGAGGGCGGGGTGGGGGAGAAACGGAGCCGGCCAGCCTGACTTGGTTTGCAGTTTCTGCCACTGAACTGAAACCTGACACCATCAACATCTGCAGCTTTAGCAAGATTTTAACTCTTTTACTACCTGCATGAGACTTGCAGATTGTTTTTTTCCAGAGAGAGAGGGAGTGATCAACCATCAACCCATTAAAGAGAGTGAAGAAAAAAATTAAATTTAGAGAGGGAAGAGAAAGAAGGAGATGCTTTAATAAGCTGAAGTATTTTTCTGTTAAAGCTATGGAGATGGACAGTAGTGTTCTGAAAAAACCTCCTTTAATTCATGACAGAGTATATTGGGAGGAATGGAGTGTTTCCAAGTGTGGATTTTGAGCAAATGATGAAGTAGTTGTGACACTGTGAGATCCTGGAACAGAGGGGGAGAAGTAAGAGTTGAAGATTTGTGGCTTTTAAGAAGCAAAAAGAAAACTTCTGTTTCCAGGAGGGCTCACAAAAACAGATGAAGAGAACTTTTGCCTTTGAATAACTCATTCATAAAAATGACATCCCTAGACTCATGACCCATAACACACCTCAGAGTGATGGGAAATGGGAGGAGACAACTGATGACAGATTTCAGGGCAGCTGGCATCAGAGAAATAGAAAGCTATGAAGAAAAATCATTTTCTTGTGAAAAACTCCATAGATAGCAGAAGAAGACTTCTGTTTCTCTACAAAGACTTATGAAAAGACTCCAGCAGGAATTGGGACTGTTGTAAACACCAAAGTTCTAAAGTTTTTTGTCTCTATGTGGTCATGTAAACAAGGGAATGGTTGGGTAGTGGGGGAGAAAAGGGTTGTTCTGGAAGTTTTATTCTGGTTTCTTATTCCTGTAGTTTTTGTAAATAAACTTTCTTTATTCCATTTAAGTTTTAAGCTTGTTTTGCTCTTGTTCTAATCCATATCTCACAGCAAGAAATAAGTAACTTTTCTAGTGATTTTTTTGAAGTTGTTGCTTTAAACCACACCAGTCAAGCAGGACACCTTTGAAAATGCAGACTGGGAGATCTTCTCAGATGCTTCTCTAAATAGGCCACGGTTCTCTCCAGTTTTCTCATAGAATTTGGTTCATTTTCCTTGCCCACTGCAGGTCATCTGAGCCGTGTGTTCAGAGGTGCCGATCCTGAGGTGAGTCAGAAAGGAACATTTGATGCTCCTGGTGTTTCAGAACTGTGCAGGGAACTGTGAGCTTGGCCTGTGGCAGTAGAGTGCAGAGGGCCAGCTGGGTGGGCTGAAAGAAGATCCATTTCCATGTTTACAACAGCAATAGCAAAGGCATTGTTGGCTATTTCCTAATTTTCCATTGCAGAGCTTTAAAAGATCTCAAAGCTCAGATTTGCAGAGAGAACGTTGCTTGCTGATAGTAGCCAGGGTGAACTCTCTAATTCAGAACTATTTGCAGTATGGCTGAATTAACCCATTTTAATTTAGTTGGAGAGACTTAGAATCCCATTGCTATCAAAGCTGATGATTTGTGCTTGGTAGAGCTGGTTGTAGAAATCGAGCTGAAGAGAAATAAGGTTCCAAATGATAGGGAGCTGCCTGTCCCTAACTCCACCATCTGTCCACAGAGCCCAGAAGCAAGAGCAGACTCTGCTGTGGCTCCCTCTGCTCCTGGAGAAGAGGCCAAAGAGGAGCAAAATGAGCAAAAGGAGCACGAGCCTCCAGCTGTGGTCACAGCCCAGCCTGACCATGCCCAGACAGTAAGTGCCAGTGCTGGGTGCTGCTGTCTTTAGTGCAAGGCAGAGCTGCAAGTTTCTGAGCAGCCAGCACTTGCTGTTGCTGGCTGAGGATGCTGAGTGCTGGAGTCCTGCCAGCACCCAGCCATTCCCCCATCCCGTGGCAGCTGGAAATTTGGCTTTGAGCCGTCGTGCTGAGGCCCCAAAGCGCTGCTGCCTGCGGGTGAGCAGCTGGCTGCTTGGCTCAGGGAAGCTCTGTCTCTTGGCTTCTGCCAAGCCATGGCCAAGGGCTCACACGGCATTTCAGGGGCTCACAGGGATTGGTTTGTTTGCTGTCCCTTTTTGGAAACCTCAGGATGACCTGGAGAAGTGTTCTGCAGTTTTCTGGAGTAATTCTTCACTTCTGCAGAGTCTTTTAGGCCACCTGTCTTTTGGCTTTTGATAAGCTGCAAGGAGATGATTGTGTTGTCCATGAAGCTGTGGCTGGCCATTCTTGTCCTGTGTGGCCAAAGAAACAAACTGTGTAGTTCTGAACCCTTCTTCTGAGGCAAAATCCACAAGTGGCAAGTTTCTTTTGATACGTTTTGTGGTGAAGTCTGCAGCTTTGGAAACTGCATTGGAGCCTAGTGTGGGGGCAAAGCTGCAAGTCCTTGAGTGCTGTCTTTTGTTGCTAAGAACCCCTTTAGAGATGGTTGTTTTTTCTCCTCAGAGCTGTTTTCCTCCTCCTGCCTCTTCTGTCCTGACACTCCCTGTTCAACCTATAAATTTCTGCCTGTCCTAGTGAGGTGGGACAATTCCATGGTTTAGGTGGTTTAGGTGGTTTTTGGTGACTTTGGTCATACATTCATTACATGACCCATGGCTTCCTTCATTGGCATCCCTAGGGGTGTGTCAATTAATTTGTTGATGAGGCCTTTTGAGGATCTCTGTCAGTGCCACTCAGAATTCTCAGCTGACAAAAGAGGGAGGAGAAACACCTTGGTCCTCTTCCATATCCTGAGGTGGCCATAGAGGCTCTCTGACCTGCAGCAGAGGATCCAATTGCACACATCCTTGTCTCCTGAATGAGCAGGATTTCTAAAAAGAGTGTAGATGTCAGAAGGGCAGGAGTGGCAGGGCAGGCCTGAAAAGGGCAGCTCCCAGGCACTTGCTCTCCTTTTGTGTGTACAGAACATCGAGGCAGAGCCCCAAGCAGAGCTGCCCGAAGCTCCAAGGGCCATCATGGCAGTGAAGAGGAGGCCTGAGGAAGACAGAAGCATCGAAGAGGAGATGAATCTCCCCTGGCAGAGAGGAAATCAAGAAAACCAGGTGAGTGAAAGTGAGGCAGACACTCCACTCATGGACATTCCTCTCTCTGGTTCTTCACAGGCCTCTGATGAGGAGCTTCTGGCAGAGCTGCAGGAAACTGAGGCTAGGATCAGGGCAAGGGAGGAGAGGCTGGAGGAAGAAAGAAGAACAATCGAAGAGAAATTCCATCTCCTCGTTCAGCAGCAAGAGGCTCTAGAAAATCGAGTGAGTGAAAGAGCGATAGGCACAGCAGTCACTGCAGTCTGGTGCTTTCTGCCCTTCTTGCCTTTCCTCTGCAGAGCAGCAGGGGGCTGGGCTGATGCCTCTCAGTGCCATCCTGCTGTAGTGTCTATCCCAGCTGCTTGGAAGGACATTTCCTGCTGTGCTCAATCTCAGCTGCTGCCCTGGACAGTGGCACCAGTCATTTGCCCCTTTTGCCAGCACTCATCTCAAGGGATTCCTGCTGGCCTGCTCCTGCTCTCCTTGTTTCTTCAGGGCTTTTTGCAAGTGAACACAGTCCCCCAGACAGATTTGGAATACAAGCTGCAAGCTGTCTGTATCCCTTGGTGAATCTGCTGCTGTCCTGCTCCTTCCCTTTGCTCACAGTCAATGAGCCTTGGCACACAGGGACAAGCTGTGGTCTCTGACTGCTTTGTTCTCTTTGACTTGAGGTGGACGTGTTGATATCTCACCTGGCAGCCTGCGAAGGCTTCCAGCAAATGCCTGCTGATGAAGAGCCCCAAGGTCGGCGGCAGGCACAGGTACTGTCCCAAGCACAAGTGCTGCAGGCTGAGCACCTTCTGAAGATGGTGCAGGAAAAGAGGACTGAGGGGGAGGAGCTCCAACATTAGAACAAGGAGCTGCAAATGTGTCTGCAGCCCTTGGAGGGGGAAAGGGATCCTTGGGAGGAAGTGCAATGGTCGTTGTTGCAGTCATCCTTCAGAAAATCCAGGAAAATGGAATATGAAACTGGCCATCAACTTGATTAAAACCAACCTTGGGTTTTGACCATTTGGTTCCAGAAGTGGGCATCCAAAAAATCCAGTTGATGAGCTTTGCATGTGGCTAACAGCAACTTCCTAAGGGCTTGCATTTGAAAAGGGAACTCAGGGTAATCTCTGCCAGCCAGCTTTCTGACACAAACTCCTTTCTTCTTGCAGATCTACACAGGCTCTTCCATTCAATCTGCTGTAGCAGCAGCAGCAGCAGCATCTAAAGGAGCCTTTGTTGCCCAAGCTGAGCAGTGGATCCTGGGCAGTTTGTCCATTTCCAGCAGTGACACATCTGCTGCTCAGCTCCAGGAGAGCCAGGGAGACTTCGTGGAGCAACTGAGTACGTCTGGTGTATTTCTTGTCTGAGGGACAGTGTATTGTGTGCACGTGCCAGCAGAGCTGTAGCAAATGATCCTCCTCACTTTGGTGTCCCAGAGACATTTAGGACTCCCCACAGGAACTGCTGTGCTCTGAGGCAGCGAGAGAGCGCTCTGGCTGCTCCTGCTGCCTCTGAGGGCAGCTTGGACTGGCTCGGCTTTGCCTGGCATTCCCTTGCCACTAAAGGCAGAAGCAGGAATTGTTCTTGGATCAGCAGGAGGCTGTGGCACAGCAAATGATCTGTGCAAGTCCTGTGTGCTAGTGGCCAAACTGAACAGAATATTTGATTCCTAAATTCTCATTAGACTCCAGACTTCCCAGCACTTGTCAGAACCAAAAGACTTCAGAGATATTGATTGGTTTTGGGGTTTTGTCTTTTTGTTGTGGTTCCGATTTTAGTTTTCAGTTTTTAGCCTTGTTTGGTTTTGCATTTAGGGGTTTTTGCTTTTTCTCCATCCTGAAAGAGCTGTTCTGCCCCAGGTGTCTTACTGGTGTCATTTTTAGGACTGTATTTATTGCCTCTACTACATCTACAAGGTTTTTATGAGAATGCTGTATTTTTGTCAGTGAGGACTCCTTTGAAACTACATCAGGTGACAGCAGAAACAGAGCAAGAGATGTTTTCATTGGGCCCACAATGAAGAAACAGATACTTGTATAACAATCTGTAATTAATATCCTAGTTTTATTTTTCTAAAGATGTGTCCAAGAGACACATCCACGTGGTGTGATCAGATAAAACAGCACTGCAGGCATTTCTCAGGAGCGAGCCTGCAGCCCCTGTGCTGTGTATTCCTCAGATCCATGGCACTTTTTCATCCCTGATTCCCAGCCATTCCCATGACTCTTAGAATCCTACCTATTGGCCCAAGCCCTGCTCAGATCAGTCTCTGGGAAAACACATCAAGCCCTCTGTGATTCTGCAGCACAACCCATTTAATCTGCTTCTTGCCCATAACAGCTGCCAGTGCTGTGCTCTCAGAAAAGACCTGGTGGGGCTGAGAAAAGATCCCAGCTGATTTGGTGTCTACCTTCACCTGCTGGGACACAAAAGGGCCTTGATCTGCACCTGGCTGTGTCTGATCTCCAAGGCAATGCTGGTGTGTCCTGAACGGGGACCACAGCTTGTCAGGGGCTCAGGCTGGCTGTGTCTTCTTGCCATTGCTTGTCAGTGCTCATGCTTGGCCTTTGCCAGCCTTGTGCTGTGCCCTGCTGTGCTCTCTGCGCTTCATTTCCTTCCAAGGACTGGACAAAATCAGTCTCTCTGCTGCCCATTTGTACTGCACAACTGCCTGTCTTGTTGCTGCTGTGCTTGCTGCCCAGCTGACCACAGAGGGTTCAGAGCCCCAGACAGCGGGGCTGCCTTTGGCATCTCCTGCAAGTTCGGATCTCTGCCTGAGAGTCAGCATCTTGCATTTTGTTTCCCTCAGGGAGAATGGTGAACAAGGAAAATCCCATCACAAAATACATCGAACTGGAAAGTCTTGGCAGCGGGTGAGTCCAACCACAGTCACTTCTACACAGCCACGGGCCAGGTGTTTCCCTGGGGGAATATCCATCAAGTGGGAAGTCAGACAGGTTGTCCACATGTTTAGACAGCGGGCTTAGTCTGCCCCATGTCTCAGTACTGGCCAGAATTTGTCAAGTGTGCTCAGAAGGCATTGTCAAAGACATCTCCATGCTGCCAAGGTCTTGCCTGCAGCAAGGAACAGAACCTGGGAAATCTGCTTGTCTCTCAAGTGTGGGACAGCTCAGGGTTCATTTCCTTCACATTTTTGGATGTTTCCAAATCATCTGGCCACACTAATGAAAGGAGAAGAATCTTGCTTGCCTGAAAGCACAACCTACCCCCAATGAGAGCTATCAGATAACTGTTCTCAGGAACATTTCTCTCCAAGAGTTTGCTAAAGGAAATACTCCGTGCTCAGGATTAGAATTGCACAGTTTAGAAGCTGATAGCCGAGATGAAGGAATAAGCTGCCTTTTGGAGCTGAGGCAGTAAAGCCCAAGGCTTCTGGAACAGGCCCAGTGCCCAGGCACTTGAGGGGAAAATGCATCATCTGCCTTCTGGCAGACCCCTCCTGCAACCTGCAGCTTTTAGGCATTTACAGCAGAGCTCTCCTGTCTGGACTGGCTTCCACTGCAAGATCTAAATGGCTTCTCCTTTCTTTGCTGCTGTTTTGTTTCTAGGGGTTTTGGAGAGGTTTCCAGAGCACTTGACATTGCAACAGGAGGAGAGGTAAATGTCAACAGCCCCTGCAGCCTCTGCTGCTCTCCAGGCCTTTCCCCACTGCTGACAGCTGTGGCTGGAGCTTTGAGTAGAGCTGTGCTGAAAAGGCACAAGAAGCACAGACTGGAGCCAGCCTGCAAATTGCACTTGGAACAGGCTTTGTGGACAAGGCAAATCCTCAGTGGCCACATGTCCTGTAACTGACCCCCAAGGGAGCAGAGAAATGGGCTGTTGCAATGTCACTCCCTAATTACTCCAGTGATGAGGTCTAATCACAAGGCACTTGGGCACAGCTTGGCTGTGCCATTCCAAAATCACTTGCTCCATGTGTGTTGTGGTCTCATGCTACCAATTTTCTCAAATTACTCCTTTCAATGTCATTTGAGGTGGCCATAAAGAAAATAAATGTGCAAGGAATGAGTAGGAAGATACTAACCATGAATGAAATCAGGATCATGGAGAGTAATAGGAGTCCCAGGATCGTGAATTACTTAGCCAGGTGAGTGGTCACGGTCCTATCCCTTGAATGTTTCTTTACATACTACAAGCATGAGAGCTTAAAACCCCACTTTGGTCAGCGGCAGGAAATAGAGCTGTTAATGATTATTTCTCTACTTATCTCCAATGGATGGGAAGAGACTGCATTTTGTCTGCATGAATCCACCCTGGCAAATGCAGACTGAACATTGTTCAAAAACCTGCATCAGCCCTATCTTAAGAATTCAATACCTTCTAAGTTCATTGCCTCCACAGTTCTTTGGGCTTGAGTTTTTCAAGTTTCTTAAATGCTGATGAACCATCCAAGAGAGGATTGCCCTTGCATTGTTGCCCCTCTTTTCCATTGCTGTGCATGCCAGGAAGACTAGGTGCTTATTTCCAGAAATGCCATGCGTGACAGGTTTTTTATCTGGGCTCTTCCTAAACTGCCTTTCTCCTTGAGACAGCACAGACTGCAAACACTGCACAGCCTAGAGGCAATGTCTATGCCTTTACTTCTGCCCTTGTCTCCAAGGGACCCAGAAACAAGACTCAAGCAAAAAACCAACCTAGGCGTGCATGTTCACCTGCATGGCCTTGTTTCCTTTTTTCAGCTACCTTGTGCATGAGGAACTCTGGCTGGTGATGGAGTACATGGACGGAGGCACTCTGAGAGATCTCATCGATGAGATTCAAATGTCTGAAGGAGAGATTGCAGCTGTCAGTCGGGAGGTCAGGGATCCCATCTGTGCTTCCAAGGCCTTGAGCTGCATTGTCTGGGAAACAGGGGCTCAGAACAGGAGTGATTTCATGGGCCAGGCTTGGTTTCTGTGCTGCTGCTCGGCTATGGGCAAGCAAGAGCATCTCAAGGGAACTGTCTGCCAGTGCCCCTACACTCCCTGGACTCACTTCCTGTCCTCTTATCCCCTGCTCTTGTATTCTAGCTCTGTCTCGTGCATTGGCATTTGCAGTTCTCCACTGAGAAAGGTGCTGCTCTGCTACTGTGGGAGCAGCAGGCTCTTGCTCTCAATGGCGCTGTGTTCTGCCATTCCTCCCCATTCCCCTGCAAAGGGAACCTTCCACAGCTGTTTCCTTGCTTGTGCGATGAACTCACAGCACTACTTTTTGCCCCCCTGGTTCTCTTTTCTCTCTCAGTGCCTGCAAGGACTGGATTTTCTTCACTCCAACCACGTGATCCATCGAGATGTCAAGAGCAACAACATCCTTCTCAGAACCGACGGCTCTGTCAAGCTGGGTCAGTGTATTCTTGCTCAGCTTCAGCCTTCCAGGAATGCGGGGTGTGGGGCTGCTTTCAGTGACTGCCAGCTCCCCAAAAATGCTGCTGCTGGCAGTGCAGGGGTCCCCCCTGCTGTGGGCTGAAGGCACAGTTGCAGGGTGCACACAGCTATGACAAGGAACCACAAGCAGCCAAGAGTGCTATTGCTCTGTGTGTGTCTGTGAGTGTTCCTTCCAGAGGGAGGGAGCTGCAATCTAAACCTTCAGGAAAACAAAAGGCACTGCTGGAGGAAGTGTAAGAAATGGGGGGATGTTTGAAGTAGCCAATTGCCTTGGCTAAAGCCCCAAGGAAACAGAGCAGGGAGTATTGTCCAGAAAATTCAACTGCACATTCTCAAACTTCTACCGGGGAATTCTCTGGCTTGGTTTCCTAATTGAGAGTATTAAAATTAAAAGAGTATTTTGCTTTCTCCTCAGCTGATTTTGGCCTTTCTGCTCAGCTCACCCCTGAGCAAAATCAGCGGTGCTCGGTGACCGGGACTCCTTGGTGGATGGCACCTGAAGTGGTGAAGCGTCAACCATATGGCCCCAAAGTGGACGTGTGGTCTTTTGGAATTGTGGCAATTGAAATGGCCGAACAAAAAACTCCTTATGACAGTTTCACTGCTCGATCGGTAAGGAGCAAATACTCTCTGATCCCGCTGTCTTTCTCACCTGTCCCGTGTTCTCTGCTCACTGCACATAATCCCATGGCCATCTGCTGGAAGTACTTCCACCAAGGCCCCTTCTACAAATGGCCCTGCAGCACATCAGCATCTACTGGAGCTTTGGTTGCAGCACTGGGGGAACTCAAGCCTTACCTCGCCCAAACCATCTCCATTCTCAGGCAGCATTTTGCTTTGCCTTAGAAGTCGTTCCAGCTCTTTTGGCTGTGTAGATGGCCCCAAGAATAGGAAACAAGCATCTCAGAGCTGGTGTTATCTTTCCAGAAATGAAGCAAAGAAACTCAAAGCAAACCAAGTTTCTAAAACAGTGCTTTTGAGAGAAGAAGTGCAGCCCCATTCTTCTCACAGGGAAACTTGCCTGAAACCTGGAGATGAGGCTGTAAAGCCAGAGTCTCTTCTGCTTCTTGTGCAGTGCTGCTGAGACACTCAGTGACCACCTTCTTTCCTAACCCAAGCCACTTTCTCCATATCACCAAGCTGGAGCCTGGTGACGGGGAGAGCCTGCCAAAACCTCCTGTTTGTTTCCTGGCACTTTCTGGGATGGGCACAGCGTTAATGCATTGACTTGAGAATCCAACGAGCACAGGCTTACCACAGGGATGACACTTCTGATTTCACCATGAATATTTTCCTTTTGCCACATAAGGGAACCTGAAATTTTCAGAGTGCTGAGAGACAGAGCTGCAGGTGGCTCCTGTGTGCCCAAACAGGCATTTTCAACCCAATACATTTGTGGAGGCATCTTAATGTGTCTGTGTTGGAAATGAGATTCCAAAGGTTTGTTTCCTTCCCTGAGGAACACCTGCTGCATTTCCTTTCTTTTCTTCCAATTACCATCATTTTCAAGAACAGGACAAAAAGCCTGATGAGTTTTGTTTTATGGCAGCTGTGCTTAAGGGACCAACAAGCACTGCAGAGATTCTTTTCATGTAAGAATCCTTGGAAATAGTAGTTAGTTAGAACAGCAAAATCCCTCTTCCAAAAAGGCTGCCAAGCTGCTGGGAATCCTCTGAGAAGGAAACACGTATTTGCTGATGTAGTTGCCACTAACTAGAGCAGGCAATGAAATCAGCTGCCAAGACAAGATCTGCTGGATGCTGGCAAAGCTGTGGCTTTGGGGCTTGGGTTTTTTCATGATACAGGAAAGTCGTCATCTAAATGCTACAGGAAAGTCATGTCTGCCTCTCTGCCAGGGCAAAAACTGCCACTGCAGAGTGGAGCTGGAACAATGGGCTCTGGGAGAGCAGTTCCAGATGGGAAAGAAGCAGGTGGAGCCTTGTGTTTCCTTTTTCTCCAGGCTAAATTCCACATAGCCACAGAAGGGAGCCCACAGCTGCGGCAGCCCGAGCAATTCTCGCCTTTGCTGCGTGACTTCCTGAGCTGCTGCCTGCAGAAAGGCGAGGCGCAGCGCTGGTCTGCCAAGGAGCTGCTGCAGGTAAAATGCCAAAAGGGCTGCAGGTGAAACAGTGTCCCAGGGATGGGCTCCTCCTCCACTGAAATCCAAGGCATCAGATGAGCCCCCATCCTCCTCCCTTCCAACCTTGGTGCTGTTCAGCTGACAGTGGGGAGCAATCCTAGACTGGGCTGGGCTGGCAGGGAGTGCTGGGTTTTAGCGCTGGCTAAAATCACCAGGGCACTTACTCATTTCTTGCTGGGAGCTATGGATTAGGAGAAGGGCAAAACAGGCTTCAAACTTCAAAGGAATAACAAATTTTATTATCAGGCCCACAAGAGTAAGAAAGGTCTCATCTGTGCAGTGAAAGGGTTCAATCTCACCCAGGTCATGGCAGTCATGGTGTTGGATTTCAGGCTGTGCTGAGCCCCTCTCTCTGCCCGGGAGCCGCTGGGAGGGGAGGCTCGGCCTGGAGCCGTCGCTGCACGCCGGGGAGAGGGTTTAGTGTGGGCAAGATGTCAGCAGCCGTGGCCTGGCCCAGCCTGGGGCCGGGGTCCCGCAGCCTCCATCCCCTGCCCGGGAGCCGCTGGGCTCTGGCCCGGCCTCCCCCAGGAGCACAGGCCGTGGGCGAGCAGGGCCGGCCTCACCAGAGCTCCGTTACCTTCAGTCTCCGGAAGCAAAGAGGGCCTGTGCCCGGGCTGGTGGTTTTCAAAATGTGCATCATCACAGAGGCGCATCTCATTTCTAAATGGTGCAAAATGTTGTCAGTTCTCAGAACTAGCCAGCCATTGGCCTGTCTCAGGCACAGGGGAAGCTCCCAGCAGCTTCTCTCAAAGAAATCACTTCCGTGCGGGGTTTCTTACTTCTTTCCCTAAATGTCAATTCATCTCAAACTAACACACAGGGACATGGAAAGGTCATCTAGTCTGTGTCCTGCAATGAGCAGGGACATCTTTCAAGAGATCAGGATACTCACACCTCAGATATTTCCAGGGATGGGCCACCTACCAGCTCTTGGGGCAACCTGTGCCACTCTTGCCCCATGCTCCTGACCTACTCTGACTCAATCCCCTTTTCATTTCAAAAGTATTCCCCTGCCTTTAAAGCTCTTAGATTGGAAAAATCATGCTTTCTTGTTGTTTTCATTTCCTTTCTGCAGCATCAATTTATAACATCGGCCATGCCTGGGTCCAGCCTGGCACCTCTCATCGTTGCCGTGAAGAAGTGGAAGGAGGAGGCAGGAATGCAACAATTAATTTAGAAACTGTCTTCTCCATGACCAACTTAGAGTAGGATTATAGAGTAGGATTGCAGAGTAGGGTTGTAGAGTAGGATTATAGAGTAGGATTGTAGTGCAGGATGGTAGTGTAGGTTTGTAGTGTAGGATTGTAGAGTAGGATTTTAAATAAAATTTCTCAAATCTCAACTCCTTTGGAACATTTCTCTCCTTCTGACCCTGTGAGAAAGCTCAACATTTCCTTCTGAATTGTCAGTTTTTTCTTAGAGGTGGAAAGTGACATTGATGGCTTCTTTTTACGGTTTCAAAGTGGGGAAGGCTCCTCTTCATTCATCCTCTCCAGACCACACTGCCTTTGGAATATGGACAACTGGACAAGTTTTGCCCAGCTGTGGCATTTCTATTTGAGGCAGAAACAGCAATGGCATTTGCAGGAAAAACCAAAGGAGGAGCGGTGCAACACAAACATCCTGTGCAGATGCAGGCTGTGCAGATGTGACTCGAGAACATTTGGGTTCCTGCCATTTGGATTTGTATCCCTAAGAGAAATCTCTTTGGCTGGAGGAGAGTCTGGCTGAAGAGAGAAAGCAGAAAGAGTAGTGAGGGTGCTGTGCAAGGTCTCCTGTGGTGCAGAGCTGTCAGCGACTGTGAGGTGAGAGCGGGCCCGGCCTTGGCCAGGCTGGAGCCCCAGCAGAGCCATGGCAGAGCCCGGAGAAGCCTGAGCCTCGGCAGAGGCAGGCTGGAAGGAGGCCCTTGGAGCTGCAAGAGGCAGCAGCCTGGCCCTGGCTGCCTCTTGCTGGCCCCAGGCAAATCCTCCGCTCTCAGAGCCAAGCTGGCAGCTGGCTGCTCCTGAGGGGAAGCGGCGCCGTGCTGGGCACAGCACACACTGGTGCCATGGGCTGTCTGGAGTCTGCACAGGAGGAGAGAAAGGCAAAGAGCAGCCCAGGGCTGCTGCCCTGCCTGACCATTGCTGCTCTTCTGCCGCCTGCCCTGGAACTCCTGGCAATGGTCAGCAGTGTGTGCAGCACTCTGGGCACAGGGGGAGGGAGCCGGGCTGCTCCGCAGGCTCCAGCACAGGGCAGTGTCCTTCAGGCACGGCATTTCTGCCAGGGGAACCGAGACCAGCGTGAGGCACTGACAGCAAGTCAGGGCACATCTGCAGGAGCCACTGCCTCACACAGCTCTGGGACCAAGCGCCTGCAATCCTGGAGCTCTGCACTGAGCCACAGCAAAGGTGTGAAATGCAGAGGGTTTTGCAGAAATATTCAGGGGCATCAGGCCAGCCTGCTTGGTGCTCTCTGGGGCACAGCAAGCACTGTGCAATGCAGCTCGGAGCTGCTGGCAGAGAGGGACTATGGGCATGTGCCTGAGGCTTGTTCTTGAGTAGTGATTTGGAAGGGAGCAGAAGGGTCTCAGCAGGCAATTTGTGTTTTCTTCATTAATTTCTGCATGGACGACACAATGTGGCATCACGCAGCAAGAGCACTTAGAAAACTTTTTTACTCTAAGTTTGTGTTGAATTCCAAAAAAAGGAAGGAGAGGTGTTGGGAAGAACAACATGTTGAAGTGTAACAAATAGGGCTTGTGAATTCCATTACTTTTAACAATTTTCTGGGATTGAAAGTCAACAAATCAGCTTTCCCCAAGGAATTCCCATTGCTGATCTGTGTCTGAATGGATGTTCCTGCTCCTGTGTTCATCCAGGTGCCCACAGGGAGCCAGGAAGATGTGGAGCCTCCCAGCCAGGTGTCTTCCCAACACGCATCACCAGGACCACGGATCACCAGGGCTCTGCCCAACGGGGGTCACTGGGGATCATCCAACGCCCATCCTCCCATGGGGGATGGAGCTGGAGCAGCGCACGAAGCTCTTCCCACACTTGGGGCACTCGCAGGGCTTCCCTTAATGGTGACTCCGTTGGTGTTGGGTCAAGTTAGATCTCTGTGAGAAGCTCTTCCCACACTGGGGACACTCATAGGGCCTCTCCCCAGTATGGATGCGCCGGTGGGCAGTGAGGATGGTGTTGCGGTTGAAGCTCTTCCCGCAGTCGGGGCAGCGGAAGGGCCTCTCGTCTGTGTGAATCCGCTCATGTCTGATGAGAGTGGAACTGCGCTGAAACCTCTTCCCACACTCCGGACACTCGTAGGGCTTCTCCCCGATGTGAACGAGCTGGTGTGTCCTCAGGGTGTCACTCCACCCAAAGCTCTTCCCACAATCCAAGCAGGTGTAGGGTCGTTCCCCTGTGTGGCTCCTCTGGTGCTTCCTAAGGCTGGAGCGGTCATTGAAGCTCTTCCCACATTTTCCACACTTGTAGGGCTTTTCCCCAGTGTGAATCACTTGGTGCCGCATGAGGCTGGAGCTCTGGCTGAAGCTCTTCCCACATTCCCCACACTCGCAGGTCTTTTCCCCAGTGTGAATCACCTGGTGCCGGATCAGGTAGGAACTCTTTTTGAAGCCCTTCCCACATTCCAAGCACTTGTAGGGCTTCTCCCCTCCGTGAGGCTTCACCCCAAGCTCCGAGCTCTGGCTGGATCTCTGGCCACCTTCCTGGCACAGGGGGGATCTTTCCTCTTCACAGCTCCTTGGGCTGGGTTTGCAGCCCCTCCTCGTGTGGGATCTCTGGGGCTTTTCCTTCTCCTCCATCTGGCCTCGGTTTGGGAATGAAAAATCCTGGTCTGGGGAAAAAACAAGAGAAGAGTGTCTTGGGGTGGGGATTCTTTCTTGCCCAAGTTCATCTCAGGAAGTCATTGGGCATCTTGTGTCTGGAAGAACCTCCAGGACACCAAGATTCAGCACAAATATCCTCCAAACATCAAGACGTTACTATGGAGTTAAATGTTTCTGAAAATGCTTATTAAAATCATGTAGAGGTAGGCCACAAGAATGCTTGGTATTGGGGATGATCTAGCAAGCTGAAATGTTTACGGTAACGAGAACTGGTACTTGGGGTCTCCAAGATACCCACCCAGAGATAAGATTCGTACATGTTCATACAAGGATGAGCTAACTCTCATGAAGCAATATAGATAAAGTTAATGAAGCAATATTAATGAAGCAATATTGATAAGGTTGTTATAGTGATTACTGCTACAGCTGAAATTGTAGAAATATGTGCACTTTGGACAAAGACGATGGAGATAGATTTGGGTTGCTGATACCCCTAGTGCCCACGCACTTCAATAAAGCACCTGCATATAATCAGTCTGTGATTATGTGTGTTCATGAACGCTAACATTTTGGTGACCCAGATGGGACGCTGTGAGTGCTGCTGAGCGAGCTCACGACCCGATCATGCTCCAGCCGGCACCGAGGGATTCTCGGGAAGCCCATCCAGCTGCGACCATCTGCGCCGCTCACAACGTCCCTCTGAGAGAGGTGAGGTGCTTTTCGGTCTGCTCTGGTGCCTGCCGATAAGACGCAGCCAAAGCTTCGCACGGTTGGGCTGGAGGAATTCCTGGTATTGCCCAGGCGCCGCCTGTCAGACAAGTGCGAAAGCGTTGCAGGTTGGGCAGCAGTGGTGTGTGGTGTATTGTAACTGTAACATGGAGAAGCTTAAAGGGATTTGAGGTGGCAATGCCCCTGTACCACCTACTTCTCCTTTGGGGTGCTTATTAGCACATTGCAAACAGGGAAACTTTGGGCAAGATTTACATAAAGTTGATTGATTACTGTAATACATGGTGGCCAGGATATGACCTGGACAGTGGGGAAAAGTGGCTGAGAAATGTATCTTTGCAGTAGAACACCATTTTACAGTTGATGTTGTTCTGTAAGCCTGAGGGAAAGTGGGATGAAGTTTCGTACGTTGATTTGTTTTTCTATTTGTGAGACAAGCCAGAATGGCAGGCTGAGTGTGGATTGATGGCAGTTAAGGCATGTGTGAGTGATAAATGTGAGCTTTGTGTAAAAGGAAAAAGTTGTTTAGAGCACCTGGCATTAAAAGAAAGTTTGTGTTGGGGGAAAGAGATGGATGTTGATTTACAAGTGGATTCAGCAGAACCAAAAGAACACAATTTTGTTTTGTCTGCCCCCACTTCACCCAATCCTATTTCACCTAACCCTATCTCGCCTAATCCCACTTCACCTTGCCCTCTTTATCCTCCTCTACCGCCTTCACCTGATCCTTCTTCTCCAGGAGATGATCCAAATCTAACCGTGATACAAGGAAATGTGAAAAATGCTGGGGAGGAAGACAGCAGTAGCAGGGGTGATGATAATAAATCAGCGACACCGGTATCCCATCGGACTCGGTCACAGCTCGCTCCGGTTCTGGGTAGAACGGGAAAAGATTTGGGCAGACAAAGGCGGACTGTGATTGCCCCCTTGAGACAAGGAGTAGCAGTAGAAGGGCCGGTGTTTGTAGAAGTTCCTTTTTCACCCGCAGACTTGATAATTTGGAAACAATCAGCTGGAACTTAGAGAGAAAACCCTGATAAAGTAGCAGGGGTGGTAAAAATGATTATGAAAACTCAGACCCAGTTTGGGATGATATACAAGTAATAGTGGATAATTAAATGGACTCTACTGAGAAAGAGATGGTGCTTAGAGCAGCCAAGGAGAAGATGAGAGAAGATCTCAGAACTGGGGTGCTGACGACGACTTTAGATGAGAACTTTCTAACCGAGGATGCAGGGTGGGATCCCAATGCCTTTGGGGACATGCGGAGCCTGAAGAGATATCAAGAGTGGCTCCAGACAGGGGTTGGGAATGCTGTACCTACGGCTATGAATTGGTCTAAATTGTATGAGATAAGACAAGAAAAGAAAGAATCCCCTGCTGCATTTTTGGAAAGGCTTAAGGAGGCAGCAAGAAAGTATACAGATCTTCAACTAGAAACAGAACAGCGAATGTTCAGCTTGTGTTCATTTTTCTTGGGCAGTCGCAGGATGATATTAGGAGAAAACTGCAGAAGTCAGAAGGAGAAGATACAAGGAATTTGAATCAATTACTTGAAGTGGCTTGGAAAGTATACAGTAACAGGGAAAAGGAAGCTAGTAAAAAGCAGCAGCAAAATCTTTTGGCAGTGATCCAAGGAAGAGAGAATCCAGGTTTCAGAGGATGCGGCAGAGGTGGTCGTGGACTGGGGAGGGGCGGACTTGGCAGAGGACGAGGGGGATGGGTTTTGCCAAGATTGTGGTTAAATCAATGTGCTTCTTGTAGACAAGAGGGGCACTGGAAAAATGAATGTCCAAATCGGTTTAACCAGGGCAAGCAGTTCAAGCAGAATCAAGATGCTTCCAAATTAATGGTGGTGGGGGAGTACAACAGCTGACTAGAATCAGAACAAAAACCAATACAAGAACCTTTAGTAACTATACAATTGGGAGATAAAGAAGTAAAATTTCTGGTGGATACAGGGGCTACATAGTCTGTGCTAAATGATCTAAAAGGGCAAGCTGGAGACAAAACAGCAACAATAGTTGGAGCCACAGGGAAGGAGAAGAATCGACCATTCCTGCAACCCCTGGATTTGTGTTTTGGAAACAAAGTGTTAACACATGAATTTTTAGATATGCCTGAGTGTCCAATTCCACTTTGAGGATGAGATTTATTAGCAAAACTTGATGCAGTGATAACTTTTGAAAACGGGGAGCTTTCAATGAAAATACCTGAATCAAAGACAGGACAAATCTTAATGATAAAAGAAAAACCAGACCCTGCTATCCCTCGGGAAGTAGAGGATGCAGTAATTCCCTCTCTATGGGAAACAGACATACCAGGAAAATCTAAGTTGGCACAACCAGGACATGTAGAATGAAAAGAAGGAGCAAAAGCTGTCCAGGTTAAACAGTATCCCATAAAGCCAGAAGCACGGCAAGGAATAGTAAAGATTATTGATAAATTTTTGAAGTACCAAATTTTAGAAGAATGTGAATCAGAATTGAATACACCAATACTTCCAGTGAAGAAACCAAATGGTGAGTACAGACTAGTACAGGATTTGAGAGCAATAAATGGAATATCTAAAGATATTTACCCAGTGGTAGCTAATCCCTACACATTGTTGACATCTGTGAAAGAGAAATAGAAATGCTTTACTGTAATTGATTCAAAAGATGACTTTTTCTGCATACCACTTGACAAAGAAAGTAGGAAACAGTCTGCCTTTGAATGGGAAAATCCAGACAATGGAAGGAAAACTCAGCTCACCTGAACACGACTCCCACAAGGATACAAGAACAGTCCAACCCTATTTGGAAGCCAGCTGGCGAAGGAGCTGGAGATTTGGAACGAGAATGGGCAAGTACCAAGAGAACAATACCTGCTGTTACAGTATGTTGGTGATATACTGACAGCTACAGAAGAGAAAACAACCTGCATAAAGGTAACAATTGAAATTTTAAATCAACTAGGAATGGGAGGATATAAGGTGTCTAAAGAAAAGGCACAAATTGCCCAGCAGACTGTGATTTACCTGGAATATGAAATCTCACAAGGGCAATGTAAATTGGGTACTAATCGTATTCAAGCTATTCGTGCTATTTCAGAACCCCAGAACCTGCATGAGCTGTGAGTTTTCCTTGGGACGACAGAGTGGTGCAGCCTATGGATCATGGACTATGGACTAATTGCAAAACCCCTGTATGAAGCCCAGAAGACACAACCGCTTACCTGGGGCAGACCACAGAAGGAGGCCTTCCTCAAACTGAAGGAGGCATTGACAACAGCTCCAGTGTTAGGATTGCCTGATTTGTCCAAAGATTTTCAGCTGTTTGTGCATGAAAGATCACACCCAGCACTGGGAGTGCTGACCCAACATTTGGGAAGCTGGAAAAGGCTGGTAGGCTGCTTTTCCAAACAACTTGACAACGTGAGTGCTGGATGGCCTTCATGCCTGCGGCAGTTGCAGTCACTGTGATGCTGATCCAAGAAGCCAGGAAACTCACGATGGGCAGACACATAGATGTCTATGTGCCACACATGGTGACCACTGTTTTAGAACAAAAGGGGAGCCATTGGCTATCTCCAAGCAGGATGATGAAATTCCAGGCAATCCTAACCGAGCACGATGATTTCACATTAAAGACAGCTAAACCTTCTGAATCCAGCTTTGTTCCTTACCAGCAAACACATCTGCCCAACGAGCAGAATTGGTTGGTTTAACCAGGGCATTAGAGATGAGTGAAGGGAACAAAGTAAATATCTGGACTGATTCAAAACATGCTTTTGGAGTGGTGCATGTACACGGGGCACTGGGGAAAGAAAGAGGACTGCTGTCTCCTCAAGGCACACACATCAAGATGCAGTCCTGCAATTAATAAAAGCAGTACAAAAGCCTGACCAAGTAGCAATCATGCACTGTAAAGCTCACCAATCAGGAAGCTCCAAAATTCATGAGGGAAATCGGAAAGCAGACTGGACAGCCCGACAAGCTGCTCGAGAAGTGCAAACTGCAATGGCATTGATACCTTTAAAAACTAATGTATCTCAATTCAATTTACCCCCAGAACCAAAATATTCAATAGAGGATGAGAAATTGGGATGCTCACAGAATGCACAGAAGAATTCAGAAGGGTGGTATGTGAGTACACAGGGACAAGTAGTGGTACCCCCCTTGAGAATGAGAGAACTTCTACAAATTAAACATAACAAATGTCATTGGGGTGCAGAGGCATTGGTGAAATTGTTAAAACAAAATTTAATTTCAGTATGGATGTTAACAATGGCAAAATCAGTAATGTCAAAATGTGAAATTTGCTTAAAGAACAATCCAGTGGCTAGATGACAGGCACAATTAGGGAAAATTTGGGTAGGAGTAGAACCAGGAGATTATTGGCAAGTAGATTTTGTAGAATTAGCAAGAACTTGAGGATACAAATATCTATTGGTAGGGCTTGACACATTTTCAGGATGGCCAGAAGCTCTTCCCTGTCACACAAATCAAGCAAAGGAGACAGTCAAGTGGTTACTGCAAGAAATCATTCCAAGATTTGGGGTGCCTCTAGGAATATCATCAGATAGGGACCCACATTTCACAGCCACAGTAGTGAGGGAGCTGAGTAGGTTACTGGGAATAGCTTGGCATCTCCATACACCATGGAGACCCCAATCCAGTGGACAGGTAGAGAGGATGAATCAGACATTGAAGAGGCAAATCAGCAAAAGATGCCAAGAGGCTAAATTGCAGTAGCCACAACCTTTACCAATAGCACTGCTGAGGATTCGGATAAAGCCTAGAAGCGGGATGTCAGTCAGTCCTTATGAGATATTGGATGGGAAACCATATGAATGCCCTGAACCTAATCCAAATGTACATGTTACAGGGAAGCAAGAGGTGTAGAATTATGTTCTGTCTCTTGGAAAAGCTCGAGCTCGACTTCGGAGCACCCTTGTGTGGAACAGGCCGCTGACTCTTGAGAATCCAGTTCATGACATCCCCCCGGGAGATGAAGTGTACGGTAAAAGCTGGAAGGAAGAACCATTAAAAGAAAGGTGGAATGGACCCTATCAGGTACTGTTAACTACCTTGACAGCAGTCAAAGGAGCTGGACTGGATCCCTGCATACATTACACCAGAGTGAAGAAGGTTTCCCCTGCACTGTGGACTGCACAAACTGTAGGGCCAACAAAGCTGCAGATAAAGCGGGTTTGATTGTTTCAAATGTCTAGGTTGCTAGTGACTGTAATGGTGATTATTTCATGGCCTTTAGTGCCATCAGTAGGAATCAATGTTACCTTGGGATGTGAAATGCAAAAGGATCAGCTGACAACTCTGCATTTGAGAATGAAGAGGGATGTGGGGGTGCAGCCAGAAATACAAGTGATAAAAGTCTCTCATACTATTCAGGCAGAAAATGGGATGATTGGATTAATTCAAGATTTAGCCAACATGCAAAACACCAGCAAAATAACTGCCTGTCTGCCAATACCAAAGGCAGCAGGAGACCAAATAAATTGGGGAATTATAACATTAAAATTAGCTGAAATACAAAAGAATAAAAATGAAAATGTGAGCTTTGTACTGCATATAGATTACGAGTACCCAAATAAGACAGTGTTTGAAAATGCTGTGAAGCCAAAGTATTCATCTATATGGGATTTCCATGAAAATGGAGGAAAGTATGAACCAAAACTAGGCTGGTATGGGGGATTAGGGAATTATGGATGGTATTATGAAAAGATAGCAAAGGTCATTAAAGAAAAGATTCCAGTATCAAAGTGGAAATGTGAAGAACAGGAAGGAAAAGATCAGGCTGAAGCTTGGGACAGTTCATGGTCAATGAGTGGGCTTCAGAAATTCCAATCTATGGCAGATAGCTCTTGGTGCATTAAGTGGGAAGGCTCTGAAAATGAAACAGATCCTGGGGTATGGAACACTGCAACCAGTAGTAGAATGGAGGCAGACAAAGTGAATTGGTGGGTATGGAACAAAACTTAGGACTGTACTTCTGATGATGAAGAAATAAAACAAATGCCACCACTAGTGGTAGCTCTGCAAATTGGATGTGCCTGCAGAGGAATCAAACATAAACAAGGTGAAATAAATGACAAGATAGGACAAGCGATCCAAAAGGTAATATGTAGCACAAGTACAATTCAGAGTCCAGGCCAATTTGGATGGGCAGCAAGCGATGGCACCTGGACAACACATCTGCCTGTAGGTAAAAAAGTAAAAGAGATTACTTTAGGCCTCCCCACCTTATGCCCAATTTGGAAAATGTCCCCATTTAAGGGAGAGCATGAACTTCTGCAAATAAGGACGAGACGTTCAGGAAAACAAAGCTGAAGATGAAGAAAGACAGCAGGAACCCTCCAGTAGTGTAAAATTTGAGTGGGCTCTGGAATCCTTGTTTGGTCCAATAGCAAATTATGATAATAGAAAGATGTTGTACAAACTTACAGGCCAGGTAGAAAGATTGGCAAGAGTTACCAAAGAGGGATTTAGAGAGCTAAATGTACAATTACAAGCCACAACTAAAATGACCCTGTAAAACAGATTGGCTTTAGATATGTTATTGTTGAAAGAACACGGAGTGTGCGGGTACCTAAAAGGACAAATTGATCACTGCTGCATCCACAGCCCAAATGGAACTGCATATGTAGAACACAACATTAATCAGTTAAAACAAATAGAACATGAAGCACAGAAAGAGAGGGAAGATCTGACCACAAGTTGGGTAGATAAAAGTTTTGAAGGGTTAGGATGGAATGTGAGCTCATGGATCAAATCTATTCTTGAGAGTCTGATAATCCTACTAATTGTGTTCTTTGTAATCTAGTTAATCTGTGCAGTTCTGAAAGGAGAGATAAAGAAAAGAGTATCCTGGAACCAGAAGATAATAAAGACACTGACACGGGACAGAGATCCACATCCACATTTGTGATCTCCAAGTCCTCCAGAGTGCAGCAACGCTTACGACAACTGTGGATTCAAAGACGAACATCAAGTATAAACTCAGAAAAAGGACTGTATATAGTGAAAGCATTACACTTATTATAGTAAAGTGAAATATTTTCAAAGAGGGGAAATATGTTACTATGGCGTTAAATGTTTCTGAAAATGTTTCTTAAAATCATGTAGAGGTAGGCCACATGAATGCTGGGTATTAGGGATGATCTAGCAAGCTGAAATGTTTACAGTAACGGGAACTGGTACTTGGGGTCTCCAAGATACCCACCCAGAGATAAGATTTGGACATGTTCATACAAGGATGAGCTAACTCTCATGAAGCAATATAGATAAAGTTAATGAAAATTTAGTAATGAAGCAATATCGATAAGGTTGTTACAGTGATTACTGCTACAGCTGAAATTGTAGAAATATGTGCACTTTGGACAAAGATAATGGAGCTAGATTTGGGTTGCTGATACCCCCAGTTCCCCAACGCTTCAATAAAGTACCTGCATACAATCAGTCTGTGATTATGTGTGTTCCTGAACGCTAACAAAGACAGATCAAAAACTTCCAAAACACAAAAAATCTGATATCCCCTCAAAATAGAAAGATGCAGCCCCCACAAAAAAACAAAACTCCAACATTTAGCCCAATAAAGCTCAGAAAACACCAAGATTCAGCCCCGTGAAAATCGTGCATCTCCCTGCCCCGGCACTCGCTGCATGGGGGGTGAGGGGGGCAATGAGGCCGGGCCGGAGCAGGGGGTGCCTGAGAGAGGCCCCGAGCCCGGCAGAAGCCCCTGCACAGCCATGCAAGTGGCTCCTGGCCGCACTCGGGGATCCCCCTGGCCATCCCCGCTGAAGCAGCCTGCTCCTGAGGGACTCTGGCCCCTGCGAGGGACCCCAGGCTGCAGCAGGACAAGGATTCCTGGCCCTCAGGGGGAGGCAGTGACATGACCTGACTGTGACTCCCATCCCTGTGCCTCTGGGCGGGGAGGGGGACGGAGAGGGGCACAAAGTTAAGCCCGGGAAGGAGGGACAGCTGGGGGGAAGATGCATTTCCGTAAGAATTACTTCTCTTCTCGTTTTCTTGTTCTGATACGTTTGGCAATAAATTCAATTAATTTTCCCAAGTCAGGTGTGCTGTGCCCGTGACCAAGGATTGAACTGTCCCCAACCTCATCCCGACCCCCGAGCCTTTCCTTGAGTGTTCTGCTCCCCGCCCGGGACAGGAAGGAGAGTCACAGAGTTTTGGCCTCTTTCCGCCATGCCCTGCTCCATCCCGGACTCACCCCCAGCTCGCAGCGCCCTCAGCTCCCGGGCACCCCGAGCTCCCGACGCTTCAGCGCAGCGGCGCTTCCTTGGCCTCCTGCCCGGGCCGGGCCCAGCGCCGGGGCCGCTCCTCAGCCCAGGGGTCCGAGAAATGGCGGAGCTCAGCCCAAGGGAGGCGACTCCGTGCCGTGTGCAGAGCCCGCCGCTGGCTGCGATTGGCTGCTGCTGCCGTCACTCGTGGCTCTGGCGCGCGCTGATTGGGCAGAGCGGGGACAAGCCCGGCCCCGCTGGCGCCCCCAGGGCGGCCGTGGGGCAGGGAGAGCCGCCATTGCCGGAGCGTCTGTGCGGGCGCGGCAGCGGCGGCAGCCGCGGCCGGAGCCCGGTGAGGCGGCGGCGGAGCTCGGAGGCGGCCCCGGCCATCGCAGGTGGGAGCCGCGCTCGGTTCTGCGGGGGTTCGGGGCTCGCTGCGGGCCCGGGAGGGGGCGGCAGGGGGCTGTGGCGGGTGGCTTGTGCCGTGGCCGGCCCGTGTTGGCCCTGGGCTGAGGGCGCTGCGGGAGCGGCTGCCCGCGGTCTCCTTGCCGCTGGGGCCTCGGCAGGAGGCGGTGGCGGAGCAGCGCTGGCTCGTCCCGCTTCGTGTCGGTGGGCCGGAGGTGGCTGCGCTGTGCCCGGGACGCTGCGCTGGGGCCGCCTCCGAGCTCCGCCGCCGCCTCACCGGGCTCCGGCCGCTGCTGCCGGGCCCGCACAGACGGTCCGGCAATGGCGGCTCTCCTGCCCCACGGCCGCCCTGGGGACGCCAGCGGGCCCGGGCTTGTCCCCGCTCTGCCCAATCAGCGCGCGCCAGAGCCACGAGTGACGGCAGCAGCAGCCAATCGCAGCCAGCGGCGGGCTCTGCACACGGCACGGCCTCGCGTGCCTTGGACTGATCTCGGCCATTTCTCGGACCCCTGGGCTGAGGAGCGGCCCCCGCGCTGGGCCCGGCCCGGGCAGGAGGCCAAGGAAGCGCCGCTGCGCTGAAGCGCCGGGAGCTCGGGGTGCCCGGGAGCTGAGGGCGCTGCGAGCTTGGGGTGAGTCCGGGATGGAGCAGGGCATGCCGGAGCGAGGCCAAAACTCTGTGACTCTCCTTCCTGCCCCGGGCGGGGAGCCGAACACACAAGGAAAGGCTCGGGGGTCTGGATGAGGGTGGGGACAGTTCAATCCTTGGTCACGGGCACAGCACACCTGACTTGGGGAATTAATTGAATTTATTATTCAGACGTGTCAGAACAAGAAAACGAGAAGAGAAGTAATTCTTACGGAAATGCATCTTCCCCCCAGCTGTCCCTCCTTCCCGGGCTTAACTTTGTGCCCCTCTCCGCCCCCTCCCCGCCCAGAGGCACAGGGATGGGGGTCACAGTCAGGTCATGTCACTGCCTCCCCCTGAGGGCCAGGAATCCTTGTCCTGCTGCAGCCTGGGGTCCCTCGCAGGGGCCAGAGTCCCTCAGGAGCAGGCTGCTCTAGCGGGGATGGCCAGGGGGATCCCCGAGTGCGGCCAGGAGCCACTTGCATGGCTGTGCAGGGGCTTCTGCCGGGCTCGGGGCCTCTCTCAGGCACCCCCTGCTCCGGCCCGGCCTCATTGCCCCCGTCACCCCCCATGCAGCGAGTGCCCGGGCAGGGAGATGCACGATTTTCACGGGGCTGAATCTTGGTGTTTTCTGAGCTTTATTGGGCTAAATGTTGGAGTTTTGTTTTTTTGTGGGGGCTGCATCTTTCTATTTTGAGGGGATATCAGATTTTTTGTGTTTTGGAAGTTTTTGATCTGTTTTGATGTTTGGAGGATGTTTGTGCTGAATCTTGGTGTCCTGGAGGTTCTTCCAGACACAAGCTGCCCAATGACTTTCTGGGATGAACTTGTGCAAGGAGGAACCCCCTAGCCCAAGGCACTCTCCTCTTGTTTTTTCCCCCAAACCCGGATTTTTCATTCCTAAGCCGTGGCTGGATGGAGGAGAAGGAAAAGCCCCAGAGATCCCACACAAGGAGGGTCTGCAGACCCAGCCCAGGGAGCTGCGGGGAGGAAGGATCCCCCCTATGCCAGGAAGGTGGCTGGGCATCCAGCCTGAGCTCAGAGCTGGGGGAGAAGCCTCATGGTGGGCAGAAGCCCCACAAGTGCTTGGAATGTGGGATGGGATTCAGAAAGAGCTCCTACCTGCGCCGGCACCAGAGCATCCACACTGGGAAAAAGCCCTACGAGTGTGGGGAATGTGGGAAGAGCTTCAGTGACCTCTGCAACCTGATGCATCACCAGAGGAGCCACACAGGGGAACGGCCCTACACCTGCTTGGAATGTGGGAAGAGGTTTGGGTGGAGCTCCAATCTGAGGACACACCAGCTCATCCACACTGGGGAGAGGCCCTACGAGTGTCCCCAGTGTGGGAAGAGGTTTAAGCGCAGCTCCCATGTCCTCCTACATGAGCGGATTCACACAGACGAGAGGCCCTTCCGCTGCCCCGACTGCGGGAAGGGCTTCAACCGCAACACCCACCTCACTCTCCACCGGCGCATCCACAGTGGGGAGAGGCCCTACGAGTGTCCCCAGTGTGGGAAGAGCTTCTCACAGAGATCTAACTTGACCCAACACCAACGGAGGCACCAGTAAGGGAAGCCCTGCGAGTGCCCCGAGTGCGGGAAGAGCTTCGTGCGCTGCTCCAGCTCCATCCCCCATGGGAGGATGGGCGTTGGATGATCCCCAGTGACCCCCGTTGGGCAGAGCCCTGGTGATCCGTGGTCCTGGTGATCCATGTTGGGAAGACACCTGGCTTCCTGGGAGGCTGCACATCTTCCTGGCTCCCTGTGGACACCTGGATGAACACCAGAGCAGGAACATCCATTGGGACACAGACATAGGGAATTCCTTTGGGAGAGCGGATTTGTTGATTTTCAAGGAAAAAATGTATTTTGCTTTCAGTCCAGTCTTCTACTGCCATCAAGGAATACTTGGAGATCTTTTCTTACCTCAGTCAAGGGTGTTTTCCTCAGCCAAATGTTGATGAACTGGGGCAAAGACCAAGATTTTGGAGGTAGTGGTGTGGAAAGCCCTCCAAAAAATGCTCTTCCCTCCCACCCAGGCATGTGGGTCCTCAGCTGGTAGAGACACAAAAATCCTTTCCTTTTGGCTTTGATTTGCTTTTGATTTTTCTTTATCCTTTCAAAATATCTAAGTTCAGATTAAAATAAAGACATTGATGTAAGACACAGGTGGGGACATTGAGGGACATAGACATGGTGGGCCATGGACATCGAGAGTGACATGAGGACACATGGACAGGGATGGGGACATGGCCATTCATGGGGACATGGGGAGACACTGGCACAGATGGAGACGTGGGGGGACAGTGCCAGGATGGAAACATGGTTGGGACACAGCCATGGGTGACGGCATGGTGGGCCATGGCCAGTGATATGTGGGGACATGGCCATGGGCACTGCCATGGGGGGAACTTGCAGGGGCTGTGGGGGATGCTGGGTTTGAGGGAGTTGAGGGTTCCTGGCAGGGACTTGGGGCTTGCTGAGGGCTTTGGGGAGCCCAGGCTGAGCGGCTGCGGCTGCGCTGGGAGCCCCTGGCGGAGGTTCTGGGGCAGCTGCTCAAGGACCCCCTGGCCTGGAGCCCCAGCTGGGCATTGGGCTCCTGGAAGGGAATGAACGTCCTTGTGCCCAGGAGGGAAATCCCAGCACCCCCAGGGTGTGGGGGGCAGCTGAGAGGCCACAGCAGGGAGGGGAAAGCCAGACAGAGCTGTTCCACTGCAGAACTGCACCCCAAAAATCCCCAAACTCAGGAATTGCTCCCAAGAGGAAGCTGCCAGGATCTGCTTGAATTGAGTGAAAGGGGGGAGGGGAGAGGTGGGGTGGTGGATTGGTCGGCAGTGGGGCAGGGGTGGAGGAGCAGGGGAAAAGAGGGGCATGGGAGCCCCATATTGGGTTTGGATGAGTCTTGCTCCTCCTTCATCCCACCTCCTTCTCCTCTCTGGCCCTTTTTCTCTTCCTCCATCTCTTCTTCTGGTCCCCCCGAGCCCAGTGCCCACCCTTGGATCCCCTTTTTTCCAATTCTTTCACATCCCATAGGAGGAGCCAGGATGGAGCCGGGGCAGGCCGGGCTGGGGCAGCACTGGGCTCTTGGCATGGTCCAGGTACCACCCATGCACCCCCTCCCCAAATTTCCCTGGTGGCTTCAGGGGTCCCAGTGCTCTTTAGGGTTTGCTGGGTGGCCATGCTGGAGTTAGGTGTCTCCAAAGGAGTCCCCAGAACAGGGTGACAGATGGAGGAGGACACACGGGGGTCCTGATCCAACCTGGGGCAGCATCTGTCCCTGACAGGGTACCCCCATGGGGTCTCCCCAAGTCCCTCCCCACTGCCCCCCATAAACGGGACAGGGGCGAACTGGGAAGCTTTACTGGGAACACTGGGAGCAGCCGGGCAAGGGCAGAGTCACAGCAGGGCTGGGGACACACACGACCCCTCCAAAATCAGCCCAGGGATGGAGCGGGGGATGCTGGCTGGGCCTGAAGCCATGGGGAGGGGCTGTGGCTGCCAGCGGCTCAGGAGCTCTGTGGGCAGAGAAAAGGGGGTGACACTGGGCTGGGGGCCCTGGGGGAGCACACACGTTCCGGGAGAGGGAGAATATGACCCCCAGGACCCCCCCTCACCTTCTTGTGTAGGCAGAAGCTGAGCCCCAGTGCCAGGAAGACGAAGCCCAACATGGAGCCCTCGATCCATATCAGCATCTTCCTGCGGGCAGCAGCATCTCTGGGAAGTCTGCAGGGGTCGGGATCCCCCCTAAAACCTCTCACAGACACCCCAAGCCCTTCCAAGCACCCTTCCACTCTCATCCACCCCACCCAGGACCTCTGAAACCTCCTCCCAGTCCCTTCCCAGCCTCCCCAGGATCCACCAAAGCCCCTCCTGTCCCTATCAGGATCCCACAGCCCCCTCCCAGATGCCCCCCTGGACAATGCCCTGCCCCTGGACCTCCAAACCCTCTCCCAGTTCTTTCCCAGCCCCACCAGGACTCATCAGGATCCCTCTCAGTCTCTTCCCAGCACAATGAACCTCATCCCAACCCCTGCTTTCCAATCCCCAGTCTCCTTCCAGCCCCTCCAGGCTCACTCAAATCCCTCCCAGTTACACCCAGCACCCCCAAACTCCCTCCCAGTTTCCACCAGGACCCCCAGAACCCCATCCCACCCTCCCCAATAACCTTTGATGCCCTTCTCAGCCATTCTTGGCCCACAAACCCCTCTCCCAGTTTAAATCAGTCTATCTCAAACTCCCTCCCAGTTACTCCCAGTGTCGCTCTATTGGGAACGGTGAGAAGAACAACACAGACTCTCTTGTGAGTTGAACAGGAGAGCTCTTAAGGTTTATTACCTCAGATCTTTTTTATAGACCAATACATGAAAGTATAGAAAGGTAAAACTTATTGGTCAGTGAACTAACACATCACCATCATTGGTCAGTGGGGTACACCACCCCTCGACCTTCTCTTGCAAGCACCTGCAGGGCTGTTCTCTATCTCTGAGGATTGTTTTAATTCCTCCCCATGATTTCCCAGGCCACTTTCTCAGGCGGGACTGAGGAAGTTATGCAGCCTGCTATTCTACAGGCACTGTGCTCCCTACTTTTGCTCATAGTTAACATCCATACTCCCAGCACACCCCAGTCCCCCTCCCAGCCCCCCCAGTGCCTCCCCCGCTGCCCCCGGCGCTGTGGGGGCCGGGCCGTGCCCCAGTGCCGGCTCAGGGGGTGCTCCAGGCTGCCGTGCTCCACCTGGCAGCTGGAGCTGAGCCCGCATTGCCGGGGGAGTTTCCAGCAGCACCAGGAGCTGCTGGCTCCAGCTCAAGGCCACCAGCAAGATGGACACGCTGGAGGGCACTGGGAGAGAGTGGGGACACACTGGGATCAGCTGGGTGTGAAATGGTGCCAAGGCCGGTCAGCTCTTCCTCAGCTCCACGCCAGGAGTGGAACACACCTCAGGAGCAGGATGACCCGAGGTGTGGCTTAGAGCAATGCTCTACAGCACTTAACAGCTGTCAGACACAGTGTGGAGGCAAGAATGGGGGGAAGGTCTTTTATATTGGGGTTCAGGGAAAGGTTTAGTCTCCCAAGGGTCCAGGGACAAAAGACACAGAATACAAGCGTACAGCAATTTATATATGGGGAGGGCCCAGGGGTGGATACAAAACTTCAACCAGTGAGGGATATCCTGGGGAGGGGAATAGGACACATGGACCAATGGGGTGCTGTGGATTAGGGGATTTCCAAAGGGGACGTCCAAGCAGGGGGTTGGCATAAGGCAGGATTGACAGGGAACATTTGGGAACAAGGGGCAGGGTGGACAAGATTGATAGGGAAGGTGCTGGAAAAAGGGGTTGGGATACAATGATGGGCAGGGGAGGAGATAACTTTGGGTTAAACCAACAAAGCAGGGGGGTAACAGAGTAAACCACTTATAGAAACAACTTTAAATTAAACAAAATCACACCACAACATCTCCCCCTTTTCTGTTTAAAAGGAAGAGCTGTGTTTTTGGGGGATCCATTCTCATTTTGGATACACATCTCCCCAGCAGGGCTGGTCAGTTGGCACTTCTCCCTGATGGACCTCTGCAGTGGGAGAGCCCTGGGAGGGCTCGCTGAGCCTTGTACAGCGGGGCCTGCCGGGCCAGGCCGGTCCCTGGCTCGGCTGCGGGGGGTCCTAGGGTGTGAGGATGGGGGGTTTGGGAGGGTTCCAGTCCTGGATACAGGGGTGCATGGGGGTCCTGCTGCAGCGGAATGGGAGTTCAGGGGGGTCCTTTCCTCTGTTCTGGGGCTCAAGGGGTCCCGGTGCCTGAAAATGGAGGTTCAGGGGGGTCCCAGTGCCCAGAAATGGGGGTTCTGGGAGGTTTCCATTCCCGAGAATGGGGGTTTAAGGGGTTTCCAAGTTCCAGATAAGGGGGTGCAGGGGTTTTTGGGGCTTGGGAAGGGGGTACCAGGGGGTCCCAGTGCTCCAAACTGAATGTTCATGGGGGGTCTCTGTGCCCAGGAAGGGGGGTTTTCCTGGAAATTGAAGTGCAGGGGTTCCCCATTCCCAGTGTAATAAATGGAATTGATTTGTGCTAACTAAATTGTGACTCTTATTGAAGTTATTATTAGAAATGGTCAGGAATCAGTGTTACAAGGCAGATGTACCCCTTTGCAGATGTTACATGTCAAAATTAAGGTACAGGATGTAGTTTAGAAGATAAGTGATGTCTCATGACGAAAATGGCCTTGAGATGGACAAAATTAGGATGAATCTAGCCATTGGGCCTAAAGATTATGAGACTAATTAGTAGACCAACATAACACAACACGTAGTACACACGTGCAAACATGTAAGGTTATCCAAAGGACAATGAGGAAGAGGAGAAGCCTTTGCCAAAAGACCCCCAAAAGAATACTGAAGACGCCCTAACAACAAGTGAAGCATGTGCCATTGAAGAAAAGTGACGTAAAGTCAGCAAAATCAGAAATAGGAGGAAACTTACGGGAAACGTGAATGAATATTTATAAGCATACAGTATATAAGGTTAGCTTGAAGTGCTTTGTTTTGTAGGTGAGGTGAGGTGAGAAGCACCCCCTGTACGCCGGTTGGTTTTGCTTATGCCTTAACCATTTGTAACCACTGCCCAATTGTATGCACATTGCAGGAGACAGGTTCGGGAATCAAGAGACGACCCAATGTGAGTTAGTTGCTTGTTCCAAATTTATTACAATCTTAGCTACATTTTATAGTATTTTGAAAAGCTAACATGCGATCTGTATTTTACTATGTTGGATAATTGCTATTTTTCACACATTAATTTCTACATTTCTATTGGACCAGCTCATAACACCCAAGCTCTAGAAGATACTTTTTAGTAAAACTTATTAAGATACATTCAGCAGATTTCTAATCCTAAATTCTTATTCTTCATTGTCTTATTAACACTTAGTCTCCTTAATTTCTTTGATACAGTATTTTGCCAAGGATTTATGCTAGCTCAAAGTCAGGGTTGTGCAGGCCTTCCAAAGAGCTATGGCCTCGAGAAGCGAGCCATTCTTCAACAATTCCCCCGTTTTCTGTCTGCACAACCATGACTTTGGTTACCTTAACAAACAAACACTTGATTTTGTTGGATATTGCAAAGGATATTGCAATATCCAACAAAATTGCAAAGGATATTGCACAACTAACACATAACAATCCAATGATCATAACACAGATAATTAATAATCCTGTTTTACATAAACTCTTAACCCATCCTGTCAGTCCAAGCCAATCAGTCAGTCCATCAATCCCAAAGAATCCCACATCTTCTTTGATCTTCTGTGTATGTTGCATGAGTTCTTGAATTTCCTTGTGGATGGATTCTGAATGATCTTGTAAGTCCATACAAGACATACCATCAAAGTCTTCACATCCATGACCATGTGCTAACAACAAAAAATCAATGCCTGCTCAATTTTGCAGCACTGCATGCTGAACTTGTGACGATATCAATTGCTAATTCAGAAAGTACTCTGCTAGTACCGTTTGCTTGTTTTACAACCCAACAACTAAGTTTCTTTAAATTGCGATGAGCTCTAACAGCAGCAGCACCTGGCAAAATGGTAGAAGCAAAAAACACTTGCCATCTGTTCCATAAATCCAAATTATCATCACAGTCAGAACTCAAAATTTGACTAAGATCTCTATTCCACCTGACACGATGTGTGCTATTAGGATGATGGTGTGGAAGTGCCACGCTGAGTTGTCCAATTGTGCAAAGACCTCCAACAGGTTGTGATGGGATACCTTCCCATGCTCTGTTACCACAAATTAGAAAATAACCTGCTGGTAGTCTACAAGGTGATTGAGTCCCAAATACAGGGTTTGATACATTCCTCACCATTTTAGCACACCACTGCAAAAAATTGCCAGTTGGACTTGTCAATGTGATGATATTGGATTGTTCACATCTTTGATCAGTACCTTTTGCACACAATTTTTTGCTAGCATTTAGATAAATACAATAAGCAGCATCTAATGAATCTGCTAGATCAATTTCTTGTGGCTCAGGGCCTTCTGGAAGATGATCATTCCAAACATCATAATTCTCCGTACATTGTGAAAAATTCTTATATCCATTCCCTAGACACCTTGTCTTAAAAATGTCCTGAGTCTCTTTCATTGCCTTGTCTACCAAAGTCCACCTTGATTCATTGACTGGAACACCAATCAGACAAATAATGAAAGGAGACTGAGGTGTCGACAGACTAGCACAGAAGGTCGTAGTATTTAAACTACGAGCAAATGAAACCCATACATTTTCCCATGGATCTATGGTCTCTCTCTAGTTAACATGGCTGTTATTAAAGGTAAAATTATGAGAATGAAAATGCCAGTTGCCATTTTGAACTCTTTCCCACTGTCTACGTGAAATAGTACATTTTTTGCACTGTGCTGCAATTATATTAGTTTTCTGAGCAAGTTTTGTAAAAGTTGCTATTTTCTGAATTCTAAATACTAGATTGGCTCTTTCTAATGCACTCCCATTTTCCCATAATGCTAAGGCTTCTGCCTGTGTTAAAGAACAATTTAAGTATTTTGTCAGTGCAGCAAGTGGAGTTAAATGGTAAATTTTTCTATAACACCTAAGACAACCTCTATGAGGTTCTGATCTCTGATATCCCCACAAATCTCTTTTACAACCTTCACACACAATTCTTATTCACAATTTTTCTGTGGTTTTACAATACCAACACTTTATACCTTCTAATTTTTCTTTAACCCATTGTAGATAAACAGAAAAATAAACACTTCCAATATACGTACTTCTATAATCAACTTGTACACCCAATAGATAATTGACTTCTCTCACTAATGGTTGAAGGGCAAGTTGCCACCGTTTACTTTCTTGCCACCATCTACTTTCTCTAGTCTGACTGTGATATCCCACTGTTGATGTGGTTGATCGTGGCTCATGTCCATTTACTCGGCACCCATAACGGTCCTGTAAGGGGTATCAACACACACGTAGCCTCGGCCATTAAATAGGACTTTGGCTGGTCCTATCCAATGTCCTGTTTTAGGCTCTCTGTAATGAACAAATACTTCATTAGTTACAACACTTGATTTTACACATCCATTATGTATGACAGCTGGAGGATCTTGACAATCTGCAAAAACACACAAATGGTTAATTACAAAAAGAACTTCATCTAATTTTTCTTTTGGGTCAGAGATATCTTTGAATTTGTTAAGATATTCCTTTAAGGTTCTATTAGTTTGTTCCACTATTGCTTGTCCTGTAGGAGAGTTTGGAATCCCTTCAATATGCTCAACTCCCCATTGCTGCATGAATTTTCTAATATTGTCACTGGCATATACAGGGCCATTATCAGTTTTAATTTGTTCTGGGACCCCCATAATAGCAAAACATTGGGTTAAATGTTTCTTTACGTGCAAACTCTTTTCTCCTGTCTGGGCTGCAGCCCATACAAATTTTGAATAGGTATCTACAGTAACATGTACATATTTTAATCTGCCAAATTCAGAAACATGGGTAACATCCATCTGCCATATCTCTAGGGCTTTTAACCCTCTACGGTTAAAAAGCCTATCCCTAACCCAGGACCATGATGACTGCATTGTGGACATGCTTGCACAATTCCTTGTGCTTCTGAAATTGATAATGAGAACTGTCTTCGTAGGCCCTCTGCATTTTGATGAAACTCTTTGTGAGCCATACAAGCAGCCTCAAACTGATTGAGAGGAACTCTCTGCACCCAACTAATTGATCTGCAATATGACTGCCAAGACCAAGGCCTTCTTGAAATTTATGACTTCTAATAAGTATTACACAATATGGTGCTGATCTTAATCGTGTAGCTTGTTGTATTTGTTGAAACAACTGCATTAACCGTTTATTTTGTGTTTCCTTAATAAAAGCATCCTCAATCCTTTTCAAAATACCTGCAGCATAAAATGAATCTGTAACCACATGAAGGGGACAATTTATCCACCGACACATAGCCCAGCACACAGCTGCTAGTTCAAGAGTCTGTAATGAGTCTCCCTGCTCAGCGTGCAAAATATGGTAAGTCCAAGATCCCTGTTGCTGCCAGACAATAGCTGCTCGTCTGGTTGTTTTACCAGCATCTGTAAAAACTGTATGTCCCTCTTTAAATGAATGTTTAGGCAATTGAATCCAATTATGATCTTTCAATATTTGAATAATTTTACTTTTTGGAATTTCATTAGTTACTTGCCCATTGTATGCCAATAATGCAAGCTGAAGAGGATAAGAGTGACGCATTGTCCATTCAAGATCAGCAGCAGTCATTGGGATATGAATACTCACTGGTTCATTCCCTGAAACAGCAATTGTACGATCACAACCTTTTTTAATTGTCTCTCCCACTTGTTCCCTCCGGGTCTGTAAGCTACGCTTAGGTTGCATTGATACAAAGACCCACTCAATTATGTAAACCAGATAGTCTCCCCTGTTTTTCTTCTGCCATTGAGCAATGATGGCACACACTGAAGAAGGCTGTGAAATAACGAGCAACCAAAGAGGTAAATTTATTACACACGGCCATCTGGTAACAAGTAAAGAAGCAAGATATTAAATACATTGTTGCTGTTTTTCTGTGAGAACCATTGGAGCAGCAGGGTTAGTTCCTTTTAATAAAGGTCACAAGGGGGCAAGATCTTCATTAGTAATTCCAACAACAGTGCGGACCCATTGTAAATCACCTATTAAAGTTTGCACATCTGTAAGATTTTGTATTTTGTAATTCAGTGTTACTTTCAGTAGACGTATTATGCTGTCACTAATTTGCCACCCTAAGTATTTCCATGGGGCAGTTTTTTAGGTTTTCTCAGGAGCAATTTGTAATCCAGCATTAGACAATACTTATGTGAGTACCTTTAATTGTTCATCTGTAAAAGGGTGTTCCTGTGCAATGAAAATATCATCCATATCATGACAGATGATAGCTTGTGGCCATTGTTCATGTATTGGCTGCAAAGTTGTGGACACAAACAACTGACACATGGTGGGACTACTGTGCATTCCTTGAGGCAGTACAATCCATTCATATCTCTCACTAGGTTTCTCTTTATTAATTGCAGGTAATGTGAATGCAAACCATTTTGTATCATCAGGATGTAGTGGAATAGTGAAAAAACAGTCTTTTAAATCAACAATTAACAGTGGCCACTTTTGTGGTAACATTGCAGGTGAAGGTAATCCTGGTTGTAAAGCTCCCATGGGCTGCATTTGTTCATTAACTTTTCGTAAGTCATGCAAAAGTCTCCATTTTCCTGATTTCTTGGGTATAACAAAAATAGGTGTACTCCGTGGACTTACTGATGGTTTAATATGTTTTGCATTAAGCTGTTCTTTAACCAATTCATGTGATTTTTGCAGCCGTTCCTCACTTAGCGGCCCCTGCTCCACCCACACAGGATCATTACTTTTCCAGGTCAGTTGTCATGGGGCTGGCTGCACTGCAGGGACCGCTGTGAGAAAACCCCATCTGGGGTAGTTAGTACCACTCCCCATTGAGTTAAACATTCTCGACCAATGAGGGCAAATGTTCCTTCTGGCAAAGGTATTACTGTTGCAACTGCAGGGGCCTTTTTCCCTTCAAGCACAAATGTTAGAGGATTAGGTGTGACTGAAGCAGCTGCAGACACTCCTCCAACTCCATCCACAGCAGTTGTGGTTGTTTGCAATGGCCAACAGCGTGGCCAAATTTTACTAGAAATGATGGTAATATCTGCACCTGTATCTAACAGTGCTTGTATATTTATCTGTTCTTTTCCATTTATGATGGTTGGTTTTTGAACAGGACGATCATGCATTCATAGTGTTAGTTCTGTAACTGGTCCTGTTGAACCAAAGCTAGCATCTCCTCTCATGGGTCACATAGGTTTGGATCCTTTCATCATTGCAGATACAAGATTTTGAAAGGGAATTATTTGTGCAATTTTACTGCCTTGAGGTATAAACAAAGGCGGATGCAGTGTATATGCAACAATTTGAATAACTCCCGTGTAGTCTGCATCAATGAGTCCTGGTATCACTAAGATACCTTTTAAGCCTGCCGATGAACGTCCTAGCAATAATGCTCCTACATTGTGTTTAGAGGAATGAATTGGACCTTTGAAAGTTGTAGGTATCTTTTGTGGCTGATTGTCTGCAAGGGTAACTCCTACTGCTGTTTCCAAGTCGATTCCCAGGCTTCCTGCGGTTGCAGGGCATAACTCCGGGTCTCGGGGGCAGTTACTGTTATCCGTGTGCGACTGCCTTTCGCGCTCTTTCGCCCGTTTCCCGAACACCGACATGCCATGGTAGCATGAGTATTAGATTGGCAATAATTACACCATACATTGCCTACGCTACATTGCTTTCCTAAATGCCCAGTTTTTCCACACCGAAAGCAAACATTTGTCAGTCAGGAGCATCCTCCTTTTACAAGAGGTTTTAAAGCCGCAGCAAAAGCTTGGTTTTGGGTGGTTATTACATTTAACATTGTTTCATTTTGTTTTTTCACAGCACTAGTGTTGAAAGACCCCCGAGCTGTTCACCAGTCTTCACAGAAGTAATTGTGAATGCCGTTTATTTCTATTATTAACACACCTTTTATAGGGTTCTACAGGGTCTGCGGGCAGAGCAAGCTACTATTGGCTAACACACACAGGTTTACATTCTTATCCTTGTACACAAGGATATTGTTTTGCTTTACTCTCTCTTCTGCAGGCAAGTTTCAAGGATTTCAGCCCTTAATATCACGACTTATTTCAAAGGCTGGTTTGTGCATACAGGCCTTTACTAATATATAAAATATAGCAACACACTAGCTACAGCCTCTGACATAAAAGCAGCTTGCTGTTGATACACTGCATTGGACATGCATTCTAACATTGTTCCCCAGTCAGCTGTGCGTGGGAGAGTAGCTAGTATCATTTTAGCTTTTGGATTTGCATTCTCAAATGCAAAAGTCCTTGTTAATTGTTCTCGTACTTCAGCAGTTAGGTCTGTTGCCTGATCAAGTGAAACAACAAGTCTGTTAATAAAAGAGTCAAAAGACTCATTCATTCCCTGTTTGACAGTGGTGTAGCTTGGTGCTCTTTTATCAGCTGGAATCCTCCACAGGGCTTGCTTTGCTTCCTCAGCAGATGCATTATGCAAATCTGCTGGAAATTGTAATTGCTGTGCCGCTGAGGCATAGATACCTTTGCCCATTAACATATCGATAGTGGCACCATGAAGAGGATCAATTGGCTGTCATGGTGTATTTATAATTCTCTTACAGCCAGATTCCCATTCTCGCTCCCACAATACATACTGTGAGGGAGTGAGTAATAGTTTTGCTATGGCCATACAATCGTCAGGTGACAAAACATTAGACGCAAAGATATAATTAATCGTTTGCTTAGAGGGCTCTGAATGTAGTCCATATTGAGTAACTGTATTTCATAATTGCTGCATTAATTTCCATTCAAAAAGTGTATATTGTGCTCCAGGCTGGCCATTAGCAAGAGTTCCTTGCTGTACTGGATAGGCATGTGGAGAACAGGCAGCTGCAGCTTCCCATTGTCCTTCTAAAATAGCATCCCTGATTACTGCAGACCAGCGACTGTGAGATTCGACTGGTCGTATTTCCATTCCCCCTGAGGTGGTGATTATCATGTCACCTACTGGCTGCCTTCCATGAGTATTTAGATTGCTTGTTTTCTTAATTACTTTTTCTAAAAGTTTATCTGATGGCCTCTCATGTTTTGGAACTGTAATATCAGAGGGTGTTCCATCAGCTTCGTCAGCTGAGCTTTCATCCTCAGAGTTTTTAGCACTAGTTGTACGGTATTGGGAAATTGTACAGTCTTTGCCTCCTGTTTCTGTGTTGCGTTGTTTGTTCACAGGAGATAAGGGGGGTGCATTTGGAGTTACTGAGGTCAGTCCTGTCTCTTGATTGGCAATTTCTTTTGCACTTGTTATGACAGGCACTTTAATACCTTTTGCAGGGCTAGGGTCAGTGAATAAATGAGAACTTGATTTTGCTGACACTTCTATATCTTCCCCTCCTAACATTTTTTGTGCAGCTAGTGCCATACGTTTTTCAGCTTGGTATTGATTTAGGGCATGAATAATTTCTCTCCAAGTGGTAGCAAGGTCTCTAGCAGATTTACTGCCATCAATAGTGGCATCCCATAAGGCATCTCCAATTTTTTGCCACTCTGTTCAGTTAAAGATTTCTGTGGGATCTTGCATAAATCCCTTCTCTTGTGCCCATTTACACAGCTCTTGGAGCTTTTTTGTGCTCACACTGGCCTCTCGCTTAGTGAGAAATTCTGCCAGCAGCGATAATGCCGCCTCTCTATTCATTTCCCGAGGCAGCGGTCTTACCGGCACTTTGGAGGATGGCCCTCAGATCCTCTTAACCTCTCCAGGCTCTTTGTGCCGAATCGCCTTCTCTCCTTAATCCAGAATACACTGGATTCTTTTACTGCATTTCTGCAATACTGAGCCTCTTGACAAGGTCCTCAGGCAACGTGCAGGCTTTATTTGTAATCCCTGGGTCCCTGTTTTGGGCGACAAAATGTAGGAGACAGGTTCAGGAATCAAGAGACGACCCAATGTGAGTTAGCAGCTTGTTCCAAATTTATTACAATCTTAGCTACATTTTTATAGTATTTTGAAAAGCTAACATGCCATCTGTATTCTACTATGATTGAATAATTGCTGGTTTTCACACATTAATTTCTACATTTCTATTGGTCCAGCTCATAACACCCAAGCTCTAGAAGATACCTTTTAGTAAAGCTTATTAAGATACATTTAGCAGATTTCTCACCCTAAATTCTTATTCTTCATTGTCTTATTAACACTTAGTCTTCTTCATTTCTTTGATACAATATTTTGCCAAGGACTTATGCTAGCTCAAAGTCAGGGTTGTGCAGGACTTCCAAGGAGCTGTGGCATCGAGAAGCGAGCCATTCTTCAACAGCACATATATATAGAAAAATATGTACCTGAATATATTTACTAAATTGTAGCTTTCTTACTAAATTGTATTCTTTTACTAAATTGTATTCTTTTATTATTTTGTTTCAAATTTATTAAAGTATTTTATCAATTAATTAGATTGATTGTTTGGAAATTTGAAAGTCATTTATAACACTACTTATTTCAAACATTATGTAGACTATGTAGGAATGAAAAAAACCACCAAACTGCAGCAGGATATCCACTGTGCTTTAGGTTCTTCTTAATGAGATTCTTCAGGGTGAGAATATTTGGCTCATTCTGAGAACTGACAACGTTTTTTACCATTCAAAATTAGATCTGCCTCTGTGAGTACCACATTTCAAAAACCCAAGCCTGGGAACCTCTTTCTCTTTTTCTTCTGGCCCTGAGCAGGTATCGGGGGTCCGGCCCCTGTTGGGCCCTGGCGGGGCCGGGCCGGGCTCTGCTGCAGCGCTGGCCCCTCCCGGGAAGCCTCTGGGTCCCGTTCCCGGGGGCCGCCGAGCCCTTTCCAGCTGCGCTGCTGGGCCGGGCCAGCCCCCGGCTCGGCTGAAATTCTCCTGCCGCTGAGTTTCAGCAGAAGCTGCCGGGCAGGAGGAGCTGAAGCTGCCTCTGAGTGCTGGCCTGGCTGCTGAGATCCCAGTGCAGCCACGGGAAAATCATCCAGCAGGAACAGCTCAGGCAGCTGCCCCAGCAGAGAGCGAGTAACCAGCCACAGGCCTGGGCAAGATATTAACCCTTTCAATACACAGATGAGACCTCTCTAATTTGAGGAGGGGGTCATTTTGGTGAGGAGGGGTCATCAAGAGATGAAGGAAAACCGCTCTTCCTCACTCTCACCTTTCTACCTTTACAATGGTTGACATTACAAATGACATTTCGTACAACTCCAATTTCCTCCCTTGTGACTTTGAAATGGGTTTCCAGATGTAAGGTCTGTGATCTTCCTGAACCCATTTATCAGTTTCTCTTTTCTCATTATAAGCACAGCTGAACAAACATACAATGACAAGTAATTTTTTACCTAAGTCCGAGATTCATTATCTCAGATCCCACTTCTCACTTAATCATTAACTAGTTCCAGCAAGGCCTATCTCTAGCTAAGAACTCTAATTTTTCTAAAATTCTTAATTTTTTTAAATTAGTGACTCCAAAGGAGATTTCAGAGGGTCCTGGGTGGGCTGGGAGAGACTGGGAGGGTCTTTGGAGTGGCTTGGGGTGTCTGTGAGAGGTTTTGGGGGTCCTGACCTCTGCAGACCCCCCAGGGATGCTGTCAGACACCGCTCACAGCTGATGAGGATCGGGGGCTTTTTGTTGGGCTTCGTCTTCCTGGCACTGGGGCTCAGCTTCTGCCTGAGCAAAAAGGTGAGGGGGGGTCCCAGGGGTCATGTCCTCCCTCCCCAAGAACGTGTGTGCTCCCTCCAGGGACCCCCACTCTGGTATCACCCCCTTTTCTCTGCCCACAGAGCTCCTGAGGCAGCAGGAAAAGGTTCACTAGGACTGAAAGTTAACAAATCCACTCTCCCAAAGGAATTCCCATTGTTGATCTGTGTCCCAATGCTGTTCCTGTCCTGGTGTTCATCCCGGTGCCCACAGGGAGCCAGGAAGATGTGGAGCCTCCCAGCCAGGTGTCTTCCCAACACGCATCACCAGGACCACGGATCACCAGGGCTCTGCCCAACGGGGGTCACTGGGGATCATCCAACGCCCATCCTCCCATGGGGGATGGAGCTGGAGCAGCGCACGAAGCTCTTCCCGCACTCGGGGCACTCGCAGGGCTTCCCTTACTGGTGCCTCCGTTGGTGTTTGGTCAAGTCAGAGCTCCCGGAGAAGCTCTTCCCACACTGGGGACACTCGTAGGGCCTCTCCCCACTGTGGATGCGCCGGTGGACGGTGAGGTCGGAGTTGTACTTGAAGCCCTTCCCGCAGTCGGGGCAGCGGAAGGGCCTCTCGTCTGTGTGAATCCGCTCATGTTGGAGGACATCGGAGCTGGTCCGAAAACTCTTCCCACACTGGGGACACTCGTAGGGCCTCTCCCCAGTGTGGATGCGCTGGTGTACCCTCAGACTGGCGCTGTGACCAAAATTCTTCCCACATTCCAAGCAGGTGTAGGGCCGTTCGCCTGTGTGGATCACCTGATGTCTCATCAGGCCAAAGATATCTCTGAAACTCTTCCCACATTTTCCACAATCAAAGGGCCGTTCCCCAGTGTGGATCACCTGGTGATTCCTCAGGTAGGAGCTCTGGCTGAAGCTCTTCCCACATTCCAAGCACTCGTAGGGCTTTTCCCCAGTGTGGATTACCTGGTGTCGGATCAGGCTAGACCTGTAGCTGAAGCCCTTCCCACATTCCAAGCACTTGTGGGGCTTCTCCCCCAGCTCTGAGCTCCGGCTGGATCTCTGGCCGTGTTCCTGGCACTGGGGGGATCTTTCCTCCTCGCAGCTCCCTGGACTGGGTTTGCAGACCCTCCTTGTGGGGGATCTCTGTGGCTTTTTCTCCTCCTCTTTCATCTGGACACAGTTTGGGAAGGAAAATTCCTGGTTAGGAGGAAAAAAAGAGAGGAGAACGCCTTGGACTGGGGATTCCTCCTTGCCCAAGTTCATCTCAGAAAGTCATTGGGCATCTGCTGTCTGTAACAAACCAAAACACCAAGATTCAGTCCAAACATCCTCCAAACATCAAAAAAAAGATCAAAAACTACCAAACAGCAAATCCACGAAAAACCCCCTCCAGAACAGAAAGATTCAGCCCCTGCAAAAAAACAAACCACCAACATTTATCCCAATAAAGCTCAGAAACACCAAGATTCAGCCCAGTGAAAATTGTGGAACCCCTCCCCAGTCACCTGCTGACTGTGGGCAGGGCAACACTCCTGGGACTGCACATACAGGGAGGGAGGAACCTTGTGCTGCTTCCTCTTCCTGCTCCTCCTCCTCCTCCTGTGGCCCTACTCTTCCTCACACTCCTCTTCCTCCTACTATTTCTTCTCCTCCAGCACAATCCCACCTTCTCCTCCCACGTGCATATTTTGACCGTTTTGTTCTTCAAACCTGCTTCTCCTTCCCTTCTCCTCCTGCCCCCAGGCCCAGCACCCACTGCCGCCTCCCTCTTCCCCCCCAGTCCCACAGCATCCCACCGCAGGGGCACGGATGCAGCTGGGCCAGCTCGGCCTGGGGCAGCGCTGGGCTCTCGGCCGCTTCCGCCCGCACTCGCTCCCCACTGCAGCCGCTCCCGCCACCACAGCGCGGGGGGGCCCGGCCTTGGCGCTCCCCCCTCCCACCTCCCCAAATTCCCCTCCAGGGGGGCGCCAAGGCCCGGGGGGGAGGGGCGCAGCTGGGATCCAGGTAGAACCATTGAGGGGAGAAAAGGGAATGCTAGAAGGGCATCCTGGACAAAGGGATGATGACCCCAAAATCTCTCTCAAGGGTCCCTTGGGAGCATGGTGAGGTCGTTCGCACATTCTCCCAGAGGGAATTAAGGACATGGACACCCAGGGGGGCAAGAAGGGAAGTCCAGAAGGGATTTAGACAACAGGGGATGGATGGTGTTGGTGTGCTGGGAAGGGATTGGCTGAAGGGGAGTGTGCAGGAATGTGCTTAAGGCAAGAAGCAGCAGGAGGAATCCATGGGGTAAGAAAAATGATGATGGAAAAGAAGAGGAAGAAAAAAACACTGAGGATTGGGATGTGTTTCAGAAGGGTCTCATCCTCCAAATTTGCCAGCTGACTCAGATCCTTTGTATCCCAGTTTCCAGGACAGGAAAACAAGGAGGTGAGGATTTCAGGGGGTTTCTCTGAGCTGGGAGCGGCAGGAGCGGGCGCAGAGCTGCGGCACCGGGAGCACGGGCTGGGGGCCTGTGGGGAGCTGTGGGGCCGGGCCGGGGCTGTGGGGCAGCCGGGGCTCAGCGCCGGGCGCTGCCTGAGCCCAGCACCCCCCGGGCAGGGCCGGCAGTGGCCCCCGGCCCCCAGGAGGCTGCGGGACGCCCCGGCCGCTGCCCGGCCCCGTGGAGCTGCCGGCCCTGCCCGCCGGGGGGGCCGCCTTTGGACACTGCGGCAGGACAGGGACCGGCTCTGGGATACGGGCTGGGGAGGGGAGCCTCAGCACAGCCAGCACGAGGAAGGAACAGCTCACAAATGGCGATTAGACATGCAAGGATCCACATGATCTTTTAAGCATTTCCTGCTGGGTCCCTGGAGAAAGGAAGGATTTTGCAGAAAGCTCAGCAGCTGCCACACGATGAGCACCCACAGGCACTGAGGGGGGCTGCAGCAGCGACAGAAGAAGCCCCTGCAGCACTTGCTCACAAAGGCTCAGCAGCTGAATGCAGCAAGGGATGAGCAAAAGGCCAAGCTGAAGGCAAAGGCCATGGCACAGTTCCTACAGCCCCTGAGGGATCAAGCCCAGGGCCCAAGGGGGCCCCAGCACCCAGGGGACACCCTCGGCCACAAGCACCTGGCACAGGCATTGCCCTCCTGGCCAGGGCACAGCCCACCCAAACAGCCCCTGGCAAGGAATCAGCCTTCCAGCTGCAGGGCACAAGGACACTGCAAGCACAGACAGCAGCACCCTCAGCACCAGCAAGTCCAGCCCTTGATGGACACGCATTCTTAGCGGTGGCACAGCTCCCATTCCACCAGGGACCCACCACACTGCAGCCCTTGGGAACATTCAGGGTGGCTCTGGATCCAGAGGAGACCTTTCCTGATGGACACAGGGGCCTCTCCATCCACTCGGAATCTTACACCTAAAGGTGTTAGAGAATATTTTAATTATTAAGGCACTAAGTGGGAAAGATGAGCTGGAGTGTTTTATTCAGCCACTATTAGCAGATGTGGGGGATGGGTTTAAAATGCAGGAATTTTTATTTGCTCACAATTGTGATTGTAATTTACTGGGAAGGGATTTGATGGCTAAATTTGGAATGCAAATTAATGTTGCAAAAGGGGATACAGAGGCTGGTTCTGTTGTACCTCTGTGTCAAATGTCTGGCAGAGCCAAGGCTGAAGTGAACCCACAAGTGTGGGCAGCCCCAGGGAAATGGGCAAAATTAGATATGGAGCCTCTCCAAATTTCCCTGAAGCAACCAGGACAAGAGGTGTCCAAAAGCAATCCCCTGTTCCAAGGGAGGGAAGGAAGGGCTCACAGCCTGTCTGCGAGTCCTGCTCAAGGCATGGCTTGGGGAGCCAGGGATGGCTCCCTAGAATGCTCCGATCCTGCCAAACAAGAAATCCAATGGAATCCACAGAATGCTGCAGGACCCAAGAAGAAGAAATGAGATGATGAAACCGAGGCACCCCACACTCTCAGATCCTTACACCAGCCTGAACCAGGTGCCCTCCTCACACTGCTGCCATTCACAACTTGATGCAAAAGATGCTTTCTGGGGATCTGCCCACTTCCAGAGGATGCAAACACAATTCTGCCTTGGGCTGGCAACAAGAGCTAGAAGGGAAAATGCTCAAGACATGGACGGTCCTTCTGCAGGGATGCACGGAAGCACCGGCCTGATTGGGGCAAGCCTTGCAGGAAATATCAAAGGAATTGACCTCACCCCCAGGGACTGGCTTAATGCAGGATGTGGATGACTTGATCCAGTCAGAAAAACAAGGAGAAGAGGTAGAGGAAGCCTCTGTGAAATGGCTTCATTTTCAGGCTAAAAAGCAGCTTTGAGTATCTGAAAAAAAGGAAAGGGCAAATGGTAGAGAAAATGGTTAAATATTTGGGACCTATGTTGATGGAAGTTTTGTCTTGTATTGACCCTGACAGGGTTCAGGGAATCTCAGAAATAATGTGACCCAGGACTAAAATGGAGCTGGAACAATTCCTACAATTAACAGGGAATTGCAGGAGCTGGATTGAGGATTCTCTTTTCTAGGCAGAACATTGTGTGACTTCTTTAGCCCCAGATAGTCTCAATGTTATGGGGTGGACATAAGAAAGAGAACAAAACTTAACAAAACGAAAAAAATAAAAAGATTGATGCCCCAGCCATGGCTCTTCCAGACTCAGAAATCTGAACTGCAAGGGAATATTAAACAGGCCACCCCTGAGCCTGCACTGAAGGCAAGGCAGCAGCAGCCAGGGCTCCCCAGCGGGGGAAGCCCCTGGGCCTGCCCACAGATCCTCTGCTCAAATCCTTGGCCTGGCCACCCTCCTTTGCCATCTCCAGCCACTGCGGGACAATCCTTGCTCTCACTCTTGCAGCTTCAGGCCTTTCTGTGCCTGCCCTCGCCACAGCTGCTGGGGAAGGCACCGGGACAATTCCACTCTGCCTCTCAATTCCACTCACACTCTGCCCTGCCTGGGATTAGAATATGGGAAAATAGACCAACTTGAAAATGGCTTCAAATCTTATTTCTCTAAATGGACTTGGTTTGCCTTTGCCTTGGGGAAAGGAATTTTAATCTTTCTTTTAAAGGAATTTTAATATTTCTTTTCCACCACTTATCAGAGATGAAATTTACATCTCAACAGACTGGGAATAGCCCAAAAGATTCCATCAGCTAACATCAAACAACATCTGACCCAGAGACTGCCCAAGGCACAGCTGGAGACACCTGGTCTGGAAAAGGCTGAGCAGGAAATCCAGGAGTGCCCACCTAATTCCCATCACAGGCACAGAAATCCGGGTGCAACAGGAAACCAAATTCTAACAGCTCCACACCTTCAAACCAATGAACATTAAACCAAGGGATTTCTATGGGGTCAGAGTGTATGAATTTAGGAAAATCTAGTCAAACTCGTGTGTCATGGAATGATTTTCTCAGCACATCCAGCCTAAGTGTGCATGAAATTATTCCTGTTGCACATTCTGGCCAGAATCAAGTAACACCTTATTTCTCTAAAGACACTGTTGAAGAGTTTTTGCTTTTACAGTTTCAGAAAAAAGATTACACCGTTAGAATAATTTTTTGTAATTATTTTACTTCTATATTGTTGGTTCTGTTTGGGACAATGTTGTGAGAATCAGTTTTTAGTCCTAGGAGAAGGAAAAGAAAACACTTGATTGCTTTCTCATTTTTGTTTTATATTTGAACGTGACTCTTAGTGATGACAAAATGATGGTATGAGTTTTTCAATGTTCACCTTTAAGCTGTACTTTGAAAACTAGAAGAGCTTAAAAGTTGGCACTTTAACACATAAACAGTTAATAAAATATTGTTTAAAAAAAAAAATAACAGATTCTGTGGGGGCCACGTGTGAGTCACAGGATGTCTGCCCTGGAAGAGCAGCTTTGTTCCAGGCAGTCAGGAGAGGAGCTTTAGAAATGCAAATTAACACTGAAGGGACAAAGCCTGCACAATGGCCCAGGGGCTTCCTGCCTGCAGGAGGAATTGGACTGATTCCCTTTGCCCCTCAGCCCAAGCTCTGCCTGCTTGAACAGATGGAATTTGCACAGCTAAAGGCACAGCCCATTGTGAGGATATCTGACTCTGCAGCAGAAATTGGTTCAGCTTCAAAGGAAAACAGAAAATGGAGAATGTTGTGAAAACTTCACTAAAACAAGTGGGGGAGAATCATCCCTGTCCCCACTCCAACATGTGCTGTCTCTGTCTATGTTATATAGGGTGTATCAGACCACTGGGGTTTATTTGCTACCACAAGTTCAGGGAAATCAGTTGAGAATCCAAGTATGTGATGATTTAATGAGAGAAAAGCTGACAATTGATGCAGCCCTGGCTGGAGGGAGCACCCAGAAATGGGGAAAAGATGAACGACCACCAGAACAAATCCTGCAACACCACGGACCAGCCCCTGGGAACCCTGATGAATTCATAGCAGGTACCAGAGAAACCATTTCTCATTTCAATGGGATAATTGGATTACAGGATGCCATTGAAATAACACCCAACCACACAGCTCCAGCTCCTGACCTTCCCCCCAACCAATCCACGCAGATGAGGAACACAACATTTCACCATGGGATGGGATCAGATTATCTCTTAGCAGAAGGAGGCAGAATTTCTGGAAAAGTAAATGACTCAAACTGCTGTTGACAAATAGATGAGAACAGATACCAAAGGAAACAAGAAGGCAGCTCATGAACAAGTCCAAATGAGGAAAGGATGGGAATGGGAAACGTTTTTGTGCTTCCCTGGCAGACCATGGGTTAAACAAATGCCAGACAGAGCTCTCCCCCTTCAAATCTACACACCAAAAATCCTGTAACTCAGGGATTCCTCCCAGAAAAAAATCAGCTAGGATCTCCCCAAATTGAGTGAAAGGGGGGATGGGACCCCCAGACGGAGCAGGAGGGGCCTGGAACCCCCAAATCCAAGCACGGGGGAGGGGGTTGGAGATTGGAGGGATGATTGGGAAGGGGCAAGAGTGGGAAAAAGAGAGGGCTGGGACCCCCAAAGCGTGGGGGAGGGTGCTGGGAAACCCACATTGCATTCGGGGGGAAGGGATGGGGATCGGGGAAAGGATGAGAAAGGGGAGAGAGGAGAGGGAAAGGTGGGCTTGGGATGAAAGAAACGTGGTTCCCCGTCCCGCAGCACTCGATCCCTGGAGCGATTCCCTGCGGCTTGTGGGGAGGAAGATCTGCACTGGGGGGTCCCCAAGCCCCCTGCCCATCCCAGCGTGTCCATCTCGCTGGTGCCCTCCAGCTCCCAGCCCGGCCCCGGCCGCCTGCTCTGCTCCCTGATGGATTTCTCCCCTGCCCACATCCAGCTGAGCTGCTCCCAGGGCCAGCAGCAGCTCTCGGGCCACGTGATGGCCACTGCCGTGCTCCCCAGCGGGGACTGGAGCCAGCAGCTCCTGGTGCTGCTGGAAACCGCCCCCGGCAATGCGGGCTCAGCTCCAGCTGCCAGGTGGAGCACGGCAGCCTGGAGCACCCCCTGAGCCGGCACTGGGGCACGGCCCGGCCCCCACAGCGCCGGGGGCAGGGGCTGGCAGGACACGGAGGGGATTTGGGGCTCCTGGGCTTAACTGGCAGCCCCTCCTTGAGAACCCCTCTCCCCCTGGCCCAGCTCCCCTCATCCCCCTCTCCCAGCCCTTTCCCACCGGCTCCCGGCCCCGCTCCGCTCACCCCAGAGCTCCTCGCCAGCAGCCGAGAGATGGAGGAGGAGGAGGGCAAGGAGGGGAAAGCGGAGGAGCGGGAGGAAGAGGAGGGGTAGAGGAGGAGCAGGAACTGCAAGAGGAGCAGCAGAGGAGGCCCCATGAAACAAAGAAATTAAGAATTAAGAAGAAATGTTTAAAAGGGGTGTCTGACAAAAACCAGACCTGACACCCTAATCCACAAGAACAGGAAAAAGAGTCAGACTGCAAGATAAGATAAGGAGCTGGAATACACAAACAAGATGCAAAGACAAAGGCACCACAGGATAAAGGAGATTCCTGGACCCTAAGCCGGAGGAAACGGATTTGAAGTCCCCCTCCCCAAAAAAAAAGCGGCCAAAGGACTGAAAGGGGCACAGGGCTAATTTTAATATGAAGTGAAGACAGGCGGGGTTAGGAAATTAATATGTATTAGCCGTATCGTGTAAACCTGCTCTGTAAAGGATAAAAAGGGAAAACCCAATCAAAAAGGTGTGCATGCTTTTTGGAGGAGATATCCCCCATGCACCTCAGCGCTGAATAAATTCATACCTGCTCTTATAACTACTCTGTGAGTTATAGAGTTCCTTTTATTCCGCAAATCACCCAGGTGCGTCCATCGCTCTCTGGATCTGCAGCCCCTTCGCGCCGGGAGCATCGGGCCCCGCAGCCCGCAGCTCACCGGGGACGGGAACCTCGCCCCGAAGCTCTTGGGCCGTCCTGGCAGGATTTGTTTACAGGGGAAGGGATATTTGGAGCTCACTCGAAGTATCTTTGGGGACCCCTGTTTCTTTTTCTGGGGCCGGGCCGGGCAGAGCGATGTCTGGATCTTGCAGGACTCCAAAGCTGAGCTGAGATGCCCGGTACCGGCAGGGGGAGGGGAGCAGCGAAAAGTGGGGAGCCCCGGGAGTGCCGGAGCCTGAAATGGGGGCCTGGAGATGGGGGACCCCGAGAGCCGGGAGTGAGGGGAGCCTGGAGAAGGGGCAGCCCAGAGAAGGGATGAGCCTGCAGAGGGGGAACCCCTGGGACACCAAAGTGGGGACCCCAGGAAAGGGAAACCACAGGGAGGGATTTTTCCCTCTCAGTCCTGATGCTTTGGAGATTTTTATGGACACAAGACACCTGAAGACTTCTAGAGATGGACTCGGGCAGGAGGAACCCTGAATCCTAGGTGGTCACCCCTTGTTTTTTCTCCCCAAACCAGACTTCTCATGCCCAAGCATTAGAGGAATGGAGGAGGAGGAGGCAGAGAGGAAGATGCTCTGGGACCCCCGGGCAGGTGAGGAGGAAGTCACTGCCCCTTTCCCCCTCTCTTCTGCTCCATCTCCCAGCCCAGGATGGCCCCCGGCTGAAGGACAGCCCTGCTGCAGATGCCGTCCTGCCAGGGACAGACTGGGCAGAGCTCCTTCCCTGTGGCTTGGAGACAAATCCTTCCTCCCTCCCTCCCTCCCTCCCTCCCTCCCTCCCTCCCTCCCTCCCTCCCTCCCTCCCTCCCTCCCTCCCTCCCTCCCTCCCTCCCTCCCTCCCTCCCTCCCTCCCTCCCTCCCTCCCTCCCTCCCTCCCTCCCTCCCTCCCTCCCTCCCTCCCTCCCTCCCTCCCCCCCTTCCCTCCCTCCCTCCCTCCCCTTGTTCTTTCCTCTTCTTGTTTCTCTTCCTTCTTGATCCCTTTCTTTTTCCCTTTTTTCTTACTGTCCCTTCCTCTCCTTCATCCTTCTCTACCCTCCTTCTTCTCCTTGTTCTTCCCTTCTTCCTTCCTCACTCCTTCCTTTCCTTGTCCCTTCCTCCCCTTGTCCTTCCTCCCCCAGGCACTGAGCTGCAGAGGGAGACCAGGGAGGACAAATCCCCGCAGCAGAACCTCGTGGACGAGGCCGTTTTGAGCAGCTCCAAGGGGCAGGAATCCAATGGGGAGGAAATGCCAAAGGGATCCCCCACAGGGAGGGGCTCCAAACCCATCCCAGGCTGCTCTGAGGAGAAAAGACCCCCCCTTGGCTTCATCCAGAGATCCAACCTGGTGGTCCATGAGCAGCTTCATGCCGGGGAGAAGCCCTACAGGTGCTTGGAATGTGGGAAGAGCTTCAGCCACACCTCCCACCTCTTCATCCACCACCAAGTACACACGGGGCAATGGCCCTACAAGTGCTTGGAATGTGGGAAGAGCTTCAACTGCACCTCCCATCTCATCCCCCACATGCGCCAGCACACAGGGGAACGGCCCTACGAGTGTGGGGAATGTGGGAAGAGCTTCAGCCTGAGCTCTGTCCTGGTCCAGCACCAGAAGATCCACTCTGGGGAACGGCCCTACAAGTGCTTCAGGTGTGGCAAGAGCTTCTGCCAGAAATCCAGCCTGATCAGCCACCAGAAGAGCCACAGTGAGGAACGGCCCTACGAGTGTCCCGAGTGTGGGAAAGGATTTCGGACCAGGTCAAATCTCCTCAGGCATCAGAAAACACACACGGAGGAGAGGCCCTTCTGCTGCTGACTGCAGGAAGGGCTTCAAAGACAACCCCCACCTCACTGTCCACCGGCGCATCCACACTGGGGAGAGGCCCTACGAGTGTCCCCAGTGTGGGAAGAGCTTCTCCACCAGCTCTAACTTGACCCAACACCAACCAGCAGTAAGGGTGGACTCACTGATTGCACAATTTTGATTTCTTATTGCCCAAGGGTGTCTTCCACAGCCAAATGGTGATGAAGTGGGGCAAAGATCAAGGTTTTGGAGACAGTGGGGTGGAAACCCCTCCAAAAATGCTTCTTTCCTTCCACTCAGTCACAGGGATGCTCAGCCAGCACAAAGAAATCCTTTTGTTTTGGCCTTGATTTTTTTTCATTTCTCTTCTTTCCTTTAAAATATCTAATTTGGGGGTAAAAATAAAGACATTGAATTAAGACATGGGTGAGGACATTGAGACACATAGACATGGTGGAACATGGAGAGTGACGTGGGGACACATGGACAGGGACATGGCCATTCATGGGGACATGGGGGGACACGGGCACAGATGGACACATGGGGGACAATGCCAGGGGTGGAAACATGGTGGGGACACAGCCATGGGTGAGGACATGTGGGGCCATGGCCTTGGCTGCTGCCATGGGGGGAACTTGCAGGGGCTGTGGGGGATGCTGGGTTTGAGGGAGTTGAGGGTTCCTGGCAGGGACTTGGGGCTTGCTGAGGGCTTTGGGGAGCCCAGGCCGAGCGGCTGCGGCTGCGCTGGGAGCCCCTGGCGGAGGTTCTGGGGCAGCTGCTCAAGGACCCCCTGGCCTGGAGCCCCAGCCGGGCATTGGGCTCCTGGAAGGGAATGAACGTCCTTGTGCCCAGGAGGGAAATCCCAGCACCCCCAGGGTGTGGGGGGCAGCTGAGAGGCCACAGCAGACAGCGCTGTCTTCCTCTGTGGAGCCCAAAGAACCTGCCAGCTCAGAGATTTTGGCTCTTCCCTGGAGAGCTTCTCCCTAGGTGAGACACTTTCTCTCATGGAGAGAAAAAGTGTCACTCCCAGAGGCCTTTGAGTTGAACATGTTAATTTGTTACACCCCATTGGTTTTCCTCCCTATCAATCCACCCTGATACACGTATCCCAGTTTCCCCCGCCCCTCTCCTCTATAAATACCCCGAGTTTTCCCCTGTTCAGAGAGCTGCTGTCACTGGCTCCCTTCACTGAGGGCCCTGCTATAATAAAGGCTATTTCTCAGTGGAATGCCATACAGCTCCCTAGCCTCTCTCCCTGTCGCCTGCACGCTGCCACTGAGCTGAGACCACTCACTGGGCAGAGGACGTGCCTGTGCCCCTGGACAGTCCTTTTCAGGACGGCTTCTTCAGGGTAGTCGTGGCACCCCTGTCATCGACACCACCGCGGCGTTCCTCCAGAACTGCACCTCATAATTCCCAAACTCTGGGATTCTGCCCAGGAAAAGGCTGCCAGGAGCTGCCAGAATTGAGTGAAGTGGGGGATGGGAGGCTCAGAGCAGGAGGGACCTGGAACTCCCAAAACCAAGCAGAGGGGTGGGGTGGTGGATTGGGCGGCAGTGGGGCAGGGGTGGAAGTGCAGAGGACAAGGGGCACATGGGAGCTCCATATTGGGTTTGGATGAGTGGCACTCCTCCTTCTTCTTCATCCCGCCTCCTTCTCCTCTCCAGCCCTTCTCCCGCTACTTCCTCTGCCCTCCTCCTCCTCCTCCATCTCTTCTGCTCCCCTGAGCCCAGCGCCCAGCCTTGGATCCCCATTTTTCCAATTCCTTCACATCCCACAGGAGGAGCCGGGGCAGGCCGGGCTGGGGCAGCGCTGGGCTCTTGGCATGGTCCAGGTACCACCCATGTGCCCCCTCCCCAAATTTCCCTGGTGGCTTCAGGGGTCCCAGTGCTCTTTAGGGTTTGCTGGGTGGCCATGCTGGAGTTTGGTGTCTCCCAAGGAGTCCCCAGAACAGGGTGACAGATCGGGGGGACACACGGGGGTCCTGATCCATCCTGGGGCAGCATCTGTCCCTGACAGGGTACCCCCATGGGGTCTCCCAAGTCCCTCCCCACTGTCCCCCATAAACGGGACAGGGGCGAACTGGGAAGCTTTACTGGGAACACTGGGAGCAGCCGGGCAAGGGCAGAGTGACAGCAGGGCTGGGGGGGCACACGACCTCTCCAAAATCAGCCCAGGGATGGAGCGGGGGGTGCTGGCTGGGCCTGAAGCCATGGGGAGGGGCTGCGGCTGCCAGCGGCTCAGGAGCTCTGTGGGCAGAGAAAAGGGGGTGACACTGGGCTGGGGGCCCTGGGGGAGCACACACGTTCCGGGAGAGGGAGGATATGACCCCCAGGACCCCCCCTCACCTTCTTGTGCAGGCAGAAGCTGAGCCCCAGTGCCAGGAAGACGAAGCCCAACATGGAGCCCTCGATCCATATCAGCATCTTCCTGTGGGCAGTGTACAGCAGCATCTCTGGGAAGTCTGCAGGGGTCAGGATCCCCCCTAAAACCTCTCACAGACACCCCAAGCCCTTCCAAGCACCTTTCCACTCTCACCCACCCTACCAGGACCTCTGAAACCTCCTCCCAGTCCCTTCCCAGCCTCCCCAGGATCCACCAAAGCCCCTCCTGTCCCTATCAAGATCCCACAGCCCCCTCCCAATTTCCCCCCACTGCCCCTGGACCTCCAAACCCTCTCCCAGTTCCTTCCCAGCCCCACCAGGACTCATCAGGAACCCTCTCAGTCTCTTCCCAGCACAATGAACCACATCCCAATCTCTGCTTTCCAATCTTCAGTCTCCATCCAGCCCCTCCAGGCTCACTCAAATCCCTCCCAGTTACACCCAGCACCCCCAAACTCCCTCCCAGTTTCCACCAGGACCCCCAGAACCCCATCCCACCCTCCCCAATAACCTTTGATCCCCTTCTCAGCCATTCTTGGCCCACAAACCCCTCTCCCAGTTTAAATCAGTCTATCTCAAACTCCCTCCCAGTTACTCCCAGTGTCGCTCTATTGGGAACGGTGAGAAGAACAACACAGACTCTCTTGTGAGTTGAACAGGAGAGCTCTTAAGGTTTATTACCTCAGATCTTTTTTTATAGACCGATACATGAAAGTATAGAAAGTTAAAACTCTTATTGGTCAGTGAACTAACACATCACCATCATTGGTCAGTGGGGTACACCACCCCTCGACCTTCTCTTGCAAGCACCTGCAGGGCTGTTCTCTATCTCTGAGGATTGTTTTAATTCCTCCCCATGATTTCCCCGGCCACTTTCTCAGGCGGGACTGAGAAAGTTATGCAGCCTGCTATTCTACAGGCACTGTGCTCCCTACTTTTGCTCATAGTTAACATCCACACTCCCAGCACACCCCAATCCCCCTCCCAGCCCCCCCAGTGCCTCCCCCGCTGCCCCCGGCGCTGTGGGGGCCGGGCCGTGCCCCAGTGCCGGCTCAGGGGGTGCTCCAGGCTGCCGTGCTCCACCTGGCAGCTGGAGCTGAGCCCGCATTGCCGGGGGAGTTTCCAGCAGCACCAGGAGCTGCTGGCTCCAGCTCAAGGGCACCAGCAAGATGGACACGCTGGAGGGCACTGGGAGAGAGTGGAGACACACTGGGATCAGCTGGGTGTGAAATGGTGCCAAGGCCGGTCAGCTCTTCCTCAGCTCCACGCCAGGAGTGGAACACACCTCTGGAGCAGGATGACCCGAGGTGTGGCTTAGAGCAATGCTCTACAGCACTTAACAGCTGTCAGACACAGTGTGGAGGCAAGAATGGGGGGAAGGTCTTTTATATTGGGGTTCAGGGAAAGGCTTAGTCTCCCAAGGATCCAGGGACAAAAGACACAGAACACAAGTGTACAGCAATTTATATATGGGGAGGGCCCAGGGGTGGATACAAAACTTCAACCAGTGAGGGATAACCTGGGGAGGGGAATAGGACACATGGACCAATGGGGTGCTGTGGATTAGGGGATTTCCAAAGGGGACGTCCAAGCAGGGGGTTGGCATAAGGCAGGATTGACAGGGAACATTTGGGAACAAGGGGCAGGGTGGACAAGATTGATAGGGAAGGTGCTGGAAAAAGGGGTTGGGATACAATGATGGGCAGGGCAGGGGAGGAGATAACTTTGGGTTAAACCAACAAAGCAGGGGGGTAACAGCCTGGCTCGGCTGCAGGGGGGTCCTAGGGTGTGAGGATGGAGGGTTTGGGAGGGTTCCAGCCCTGGATACATGGGTGCACGGGGGTCCTGCTGCAGCGGAATGGGAGTTCAGGGGGATCCCTTCCTCTGTTGTGGGGTTCAAGGGGTCCCAGTGCCTGAAAATGGAGGTTCAGGGGGGTCCTGGTGTCCAGAAATGGGGGTTCTGGGAGGTTTCCATTCCCGAGAATGGGGGTTCAGGGGATTCCAGGTTCCAGATAAGGGGGTGCAGGGGTTTTTGGGGCCGGGGAAGGGGGTCCCAGGGGGTCCTGGTGCCCCGAAATGAACGTTCAAGGGGGTCTCTGTGCCCAGGAAGGAGGGTTCACCCAGAAATGGAAGCGCAGGGGTTCCCCATTCCCAGTGTAATAAATGGAATTGATTCGTGCTAACTAAATTGTAACTGTTATTAAAGTTATTATTAGAAACTATCAAGAATCAGTGTTATAAAGCAGATGTACCCCTTTGCAGATGTTACATGTCAAAATTAAAGTACAGGATGTAGTTTAGAAAATAAATGGTCAGTAAAACCAGAAAAAGGAGGAAACTTATGGGAAACATTAATGAATATGTATAAGCATACAGTATATAAGTTTAGCTTGAAGTGCTTTGTTTCATATGTGAGGTGAGGCGAGAAGACCCCCCCACACCCCGGTCGATTTTGATTATGCCTTAAGCATTTGTAACCACAGGCCAATTATATTCACACATATATATATATATATATATATAAAATATGTATCTGATTATATCTACTAAATTGTATCTCTTTTTTACTAAATTGTATTCTTTTATTATTTTGTATCCAATTTATTAAGCTATGTTATCAATTAATTAAATTTGATTGTTTGGAAATTTGAAAGTCATTTATAACACTACTATATCAAAAGCAGTTAAAAGTGATTACAAACTGTGCTATATCAAAATCGTTGTGATTATAATAATTTGGAAAAGCCAACACATAATAGCGAAGGTCAAAAACAACATAGTTCTTTATCACAAACACAGGGCAGGTTTTTCCCTTGCATGGAGCACTTGCGCCTTCCCCGGGCCCCTTCTGCCCTCCCGCAGAACCAGAGGCATTTTCCAGCGCACACAGTTTGTAAGCAAGAGCCGGCTGCAGCCCAGAAGGCTCCAAGCGCCTCCTTCCAGGCTGACTCTGCAGATGCCGAGGCTGCTCTGGGCTCTGCCAGGCTCTGCTGGGGCTCAGCTCTGGGCGAGGCTGGGCCCGCTCTCCCCTCGCAGTGCTCCGGGCAGCTGAGTCACAGCGGGAGAAGGACAGGACACCTCAAGGGACTGGAGGTTTAACAGAGATTTTATTCAAATAACTGCCATAACAAACAGGCTGTCCTAACCTACTCTAACTAACTAACAGTGTTAACTAACATTACTAACTACTTGTCCTAACTACTATAACGAAAAGTTGGCCTCCTGTGCTTCATCTCCTCCTGCGCTGCTCCCTCAGTTGCTTTGCTGCAGTGATCAGAGGGGTCAGGCTGGAGAGAGGCTTGGCTGATGACAAAAATGGGTGCTGCCCAAGGGATAAAAAAGAAAGAAATGAACTGTTACTTTCCAGACTCAAGTTCCTCACAGGCTCTGTTGCAACGGGACAAAGGGGAATGGTTTGAAAGTCAAGAGAGGGAAGCAGGCTCAGATTAGATGTAAAGAAGAATTGCTGTAGCAGGAGAGTGGGGAAACACTGAGAGAGGGAGCCCAGAGATGTGGGAGGTGGCTCCTCCCTGGAAACATCCAGGCTCAGGTCAGGCAGGGCTCTGAGCCACCTGATGTGCTTGAAGATGTCCCCGCTCGTGGCGGGGCACCAGCTCCAGATGAGCTCGACAGGAGCCTGCCAAGCCAAAGCAGGCGAGGATTCTGCTGGCTTTGCGTGTGAAAAGCAGCGGGACTGGAGATGATGGGAGGGGGGCCCCACAAGAAAAGCCCTCCCTGGCGCTGCCGTTTCCCCCGCAGCCGCTTGGCATTCACCTGCAGCAGCTCCTGGGCAGAGAAGCGCCGCTCCTCGTCCGGCTCCAGGCTGCACTCGAGGAAGTCCCGCAGCAGAGCCGACAGGCGCCTGGGCTCCTGCAGCTGCGGGCTCCCGTTCTGCCGGATCAGAGCGCGGGCCTGCAGGAAAAGCAAACACAGCGCTCTGACAGCTTCCTCCACACCCACAGGTGCTCACATCCAGCCCGCTTTCTCTGCCCCAGCTCCCCGGGCACTTTCCTCCCTGGCACAGATGCTGCTGCTCACAGCTCATTCTTCTGGGCCAGCCAAAAAACCCAAACCCTGGTGCAGCCACAGCCATTGCAACATCCAAATGATCTTGCCTTCAGAGCCGACTGCATTGGCTGACTTTGTCAGCAGGAACCTCCATCAGAAATAGCCCATTTTGCTTCTCCAAATACAGACGCCAGCTTTACAGGCCATTTTCAAGAGTTAGTGTGGTCTGCCTGTGTTATTTCAAGGGATTCTTACATCAAATGCATCTCTGCAGTGCCACTGACCCTCAAGTAAAAGCATTCCTGTTGCCCCATGCCAGAAACTGCCAGGCAAGGAACAGCAGGTTTGTGTGGCTGAAAGCTCAGGCCTGGTGACACAGAGAAAGTAAAAGGAAGGAAAGAAATATGTTAGAGTGTGGGGATGTTAAACAATCATCTTCATGTTTTAGACAAGTTTCCCAGTGAGAAGAGCCAGGGGGAGTTCATCTCACAAAACCTCTTTTAGAAACTCCTCCAGAAATCTTGTTGGGTTTGGGTGTGGGTGTTGTCGCTGGTTTGGGGTTTTGTACAAGACAACATTAGAGCTGATGCACTTGCTTCATGTATTTGGGTCATCCTCACAAGAGCTGCAACAACTTAAATGCCAAAGCAAATTGTTGCTGGAGGCTGCAGAATATTTGTCTGTGTTCAGGCTCAGGTGCTGTGGGAATTCCCTTCGCGAGGTGCAGAAACCTCCAGCTGCTCCTCCCAGTGCAGGGTCACCCTGTGCTCACAGGCCTCTGCAAAGCCTGGAGAATTTGCCTCTTACCATGGCCCCCGTTTGCTGGAAGTAAGGAGGTTCTCCTTCCACCATCTCGATGGTCACAATGCCAAAGGACCAGATGTCCACCTTGGGGCCGTAAGGAGAACTGGTCACAACTTCTGGGGCCATCCAGTGAGCAGTGCCCACCATGGAGCTGCACTGGTCCTGCTCAGGGCTGAGCTGAGCGCAGAGGCCAAAATCAGCTGAGGACAGAAACAAGCACTGTCAAAGGCAGCTGCAAGGAGGAAACCAAGCACAAAGATTCCCCACTCTCAGTCTGGGAATGCAGTGCTGAATCCAGCTGGAAATGTCCTCAGGGCTGTAGCAAGGAAAGATGGAACTGGACCCTGAAAGAAGCCCTCAGCTTTCATGCTTGGCTTTACTGATTTCCTTTGAAGCTTTAGATTGCAACTCCTGCCCCTCTGGGAGGGCCATACCCAGAGCAAAGGCACTCCTGACAGCCTGCTCCTCTCCTGAGCTCTCTGCACGGGGCAGCCGCTCTCAGCTGGCAGCAGGGGCCGGGCAGTGCCACCAGCAGCACTTGTGGGGCTCTGGCCCTCACTGGGAAGCAGCCCCACAGCCGCACCCCGGGAGCGCCGTGCCTGGCCAGGAACACCCACCCAGCTTGACAGAGCCGTCCATTCCCAGAAGGATGTTGGAGCTCTTCAGATCTCTGTGGATCACCCGGATGGAATGGAGGAAATCCAGGCCCTGCAGACACTGAGAGACAACAAGAAACACGAGGGAAAAAATCAGAGGCCGGAATATATCACACAAGAAAGGACAGTTTAGAATTCTGCCAGCAGCAACTTTGCTGTGACAGCCCAGCAGTGCAGTGCAGACAAGCTCCAGGCAAAAGGTTCAAGGCAAAGCTGAGAACAGGAAATCGGATCCAAAAAAGACAGAGAGTACCACAACAGCAGGAAAGAAGACAAGAACAGAGTAGAAATGCAGTGATATTTGCAGGCCATTCACTTCAGAGGCTCTTTCCTCTCCAGCTCATAAAAACAACACAGAAACAAAGGCCTGAGCATGGAGCCACTCTGCTCTCACAGCCTCTTTGGAAGGACCACGGTGTCCCAGCCATGGGAAGCACAAGCAGGATCCCTCACCTCCTGACTGACAGCTGCCATCTCTCCTTCAGCCATGCGTGTCTGTCTGACAACGTCCTGCAAAGTTCCTCCATCCATGTATTCCATCACCAGCCAGAGATCTCCATCAACAAGGAAGCTGGAAGAGGAGAACAATGGCACAGAGATGAATGTGCATTGCTCAATTCCCCCAGGGAAAAGCCCAGAGTGGAGTTTTGTTCCCAGGTCACTTGTCAATGAGGACAGAATCAGATGGAGAGACATTCCTGCCAGGCTGCACAGGCCTTGGAATCTGCACAGTCTAAAGGAGAAGGAGGCACCCGGGAGAAAGGAGAGGCCTTAGATGGCAAGCAGGTGAAAAATGCACTTTAGCAACAGCCCAGCTCAATGTGGAACCACAACACTTGTCCCCAGCTGCTTCAGCATCTGAACTCATCAGTTCCACCATTCCCTCCGGAACAAGGCAACACAACTTCCAGAGTTATCCAGGGGAGGAGGCCGTGCAGCACTTGGGGCAAAAGCAGTCAAATGCTTGGAAAACCTTGCACAAAGTCCCTTCAGAAATAGGCAAGGCCATTGAAAAATGGGCAAATGAGGCATTTCTGGAAACAGGAACCTGGTCTTCCTGTCACCTGCAGCAATGGGACAGGGCTCGGAAGAAGAAGCCAAGGAAAATAATTTCTACCAGGGTTTATCAGCACTTGCTGTAAAACACAGCAAATGGGGTCAACTTGAAGAAAAAGCCAAAGCAAAGCAACAAAAGCACATGGAAGGAGTGAAGTGCCAGGCTGTTGTTCTGGGAAGATATGGCCGGGTCAGGCATTTTCAGAACAGGCTACAGACTGGGGATGCCAGGAAAGATGAACGCAGGGCCCGTGTATGGGAAAAGACCTGAAGCACTCACCTGTCCAGAGAGTTGACAATGTTGGGGTTCTTCTTGTCCTTCAGGACCACGACCTCATTCACAGCTCGTCCCCTGTTGTGCCCTCTGAGACTCATTTTCTTGATGGCCACCTGAAGGGACATTGCAGACCTTTAACTGGAGCAGTCTGTGGCAGGAGGCCACGGCAAACACGGAGCGAGTCTTTTTGGAGCGAGCGAGCCGGGCTGTGCCAAACTGCCTTGGGATGGGACACCAGAGCTCAGCAAGTGCCATTCCCACAGCCCATTGCTCTGCTCGCTGGGGCTGTTACAGGACTCATGGCCAGAGACATTTGGCTCTGTAAGCTCTGCAGAAATGCTCCCTCAGCTGTCAGCCTCAAAGCTCTAACAACATTCTCTGCACCTACAGTCTTCTCAAATGGCCTCAACACTCTTAGGATTATTATTCCAACACATTTTGCAAGCAGGAGGTAATTCTGTTTCTGTGCACACAGAGCAAAACAGCCGGGAACCCTTTAGCAATTCTATGGCATTTGGCCATGATTTCAAATGTCCCTGCTCTGTTTGGGATAGCACAACAAAGCAAACGTGCACATCCATTGCTCAGATAATCCCTGTCCCAGCTGCCACTGACACCAGACCCAAACACAGCTGCAGGGTTTAGGAGAGAGCTTTGCTCTGCACATCCATCTTCTCATTTCTCTCCCTGTCTCTGTGGGGACAGCTGCAGTAGGACTAAAACCCCAAACTGAGCCCAAGCAGGATCTCTCCTTAATTAGGCCTTGAGGTATCCTGATGAAACTCAGGATGATAAAACTGCTAAACAGTGTTCCTGTCTGAGGCTGGGATGAAGGTAAATTGGGCCTCAGTCTCCAGCAGCTGATGCATTCACACTTTTAGACATGAAGACCAGGCCAGTGTGTCCTGCTCTGACAGACACCGCTGCCCTCCTTGCCTTCCTTTGGGCACTTGAGAAGGACCAAGTCTGTCCCAGCTTTGCTCTGCAGGCTGACCCTGCTCTGCCTTCAGAGGAGCAGCCTGTGCAGGAAAGCTCTGCTGGGCCCCACAGCTCCAGCCACAGCTCCCAGCAGAGGGGAAAGCCCTCGAGAGATGCCAGACGTGCCGGGCGTGTTGACACTGACCTCTCCTCCCGTGGCCCTGTCGAGTCCTTTGGAAACGGTTCCAAAAGCCCTGGAGACAAAACAGCAGAGAAGAAAGAAGCAGCGCTTTAGGCCCTGGCAGTGAAAGGCAGCCCAGACAGGAGATCTCTGCTGCCTGCAGCGTTCACAAAACACCCGAGTGCATCCACCCTTCAAACAACAGCACAGCAGCCACCAGCCCTCTGCCATGCAAGGTGCCTTCTGACCACAGTTATCAATTCTGATCAGCACTGAGAGGCAGCAGCATTGTACCCCAGTGTCTGAAGGGGTTTGGAGCTCTCCTGACTTCTCACTGCATCCCGCACCAGCAAAATACCTGGGCCCTGCTTGTGCAGAAGTAACTGCCTTGCACTTACCCTTGGCCAATCTGCTCCAGTTCCAGGTATTTCTCGGCAGGCTCCCCCACGCTCACGGTGTTCCCTGAAAGAAACCAGGGGGAAGATGCTCCCTCTCAGATGAGAGCCAGAATGCAGCCCCACTCCCTGGGGCCGGGAGCCCCTTGCTCTCAGCTGGGAAGGACAATAAATGACCCTGTGCCATTCAGCTGCAGAGCAACCCTGGGTGCAGCTGATGCTGAGACACACACACAGCACCCTGCTCTGGCACACAGGAACAGAGCAGACGTACTCAGCTGCATCAGGCTCCACTCCCCGCTCCCCTCTGGCTGCAGGGCTGTGCTGCTGTCAGAATGTTCAGCCCAGGATCCTGCAGCACAGGGAGCTTCGGTGTCCTCTTCAGGAGCAGAGGGAGGTTCCTCATCCTCTTCCCAAAGCACTGCAGGTTCCTCATCCTCTTCCCAAAATGCTGCTGGTTCACCCTCCTCTTCCCAAGCCACAGGACGTTCTCTGTCCTCATTCCACACCGGCAGATTGCCGTTATCCTCGTCACACGCCATGGGAGCTTGGCCATGTTCATCCCACACCAGGGGACATCCACCATCCTCGTCCCCCACCGGGAGATGTCCACTGTCCTTGTCCCACACCGCGGGAGCCTCGCCGTTGTATTCCCAAACCGCGGGGTGTTCGCCCTCGTCTCCCAGAACAGCGGGAAGTTCACTGCTCTCTTCCTCCTCTTTGGCCTCCTCTTTGCAAGCAGAGGGAGCCAGAGGAGGTGCTGATGCTGCTTTGGTGCCCTGTGGACAGACGGGAGCGTGAGGGACGGGAAGTTCTATCTCAGTTATCACCTTCTTTATCCTCAGCTACACATCCAGCTGCACTAAGCAGAAATAGGGTTCAGAGCTGTTCAAACTAACAATGGGCTAAAGCCCACATTGCCACTTATTGTTGGGAATTCCATATTCCAGCATGGCTAAAGCCAGCAAGCAATCTTCTGCCTGCAAAACCAGTCCTGCAGCTCTTCAAAAGCTCTTCAGCAGAAACAGAGAAAACTGCCAGGGATCTCTTTGCTGCTGCTGCTGCTGCTGCAAAGACACTGACAGGAACTTTCCTTCAGCCTCCCAGGCTGGCACTCGGCTGCCACACGCCGAGCTCACAACTTGCTGCACAATTCTGAACACCAAAGCTTCCTTTGCCACTCACCGAAGGAGGAGCTGCTGGGGATCCACGCGTGAGGTGCCCTGCAACGGGAGAGGGAACGTGAACCAGATGTTGTTAGGAAAAAACTGCCTGTGGTGGGAAATGAGCAAGGCAAGCCCGAGAGAGCATTTTGCTTTCACAGCATCCCTCCAGGAGCCACAGGCCCTTCACACAGCAAGCAAGAGAGCAGCACAAAATACTGGGCTGTGTCAGCTCTTGGCTGGAGCAGCAAACGGAGGGAGTTCCAGGCTCCGCTGCCACAGACTCCCTGCTTGAGGGAACAGAACCCCCCCAGGCCTCATTGCAAATGCTGTGCACGCCCCGCTGGCTGCAGACACCCCCTTTTTCAGCTGCAGCTTCTGGCAGGAGCTCTCCCAAACCAACCCTGTCCTCATGGCAATTTGGTTACAGAGTCAACTCTGTTCCAGTGGAAGAACAGAAAGCACACAGCAAGCCCGAAGCCACAGAGGCTGCACCGAGGGAAAACCTCAACTTACGTGCCAAGTGGGTTAAAAAATACCCCGAATAAGCCACAGAGAACAGAGTGCCAACTGCAGCAACCACTTGCTGCATCATTTTGGCTGCGCTGCACACGTCTGCAGACTGTACCCCTGCAAGCACAGAAGGACACCCGTCAGGGGCTGGGCTGGCTGCTGAGAATGCCTCGGGCAGGAGGATCCTCTGGCAACGAGCAGGCGCCCAGAGCCGCTCTGGACACTGAGGCCTCCGTGTCCCACAGCAACGGGAACACCACGGGGACGTGGCAACGCTCCTGTGACACCACAGCAGCCGCTCACGCAAAAACCGCCTGGAAGCTTCTCCTGTGTCACAAAGGAGCACAAAGAATCCTCCCAGGGCACGGCCTATTGCCCAAAGGATCCAAGAGGAACTCTGAAAATGCAGCAAACAAGGACACCCCATAGCCCAGTCTGAGCACTGAGGAGGAACGAGGACAGCACCAAACCAGAGCAAACACAACCTGTAGTCACTGATACTGCTGAATAAAACCAGCAAGGCTTGTTCCATCTGGAATCTTTGTTCTAGTTCTAAAAACAAGCAAGGTTCTCCACTGTAAATATACAGAAGGCAGGAACTGGGGAGGAGGTGGGATTAGGAAGGAGGAGGAGCAGGAGGAGGGAGAAAGGAAAAGGAGGAGCAGGAACAGGAATAGAAGGAGAAGCTGGAGGTTCCAGTGCCCCCTGTGTCCGCAGCACCCCCGGCCACGGGCCCATCACCCCCACCTCCTCCTGCAGGTGAGCAGGGAGGGGGAGCTGGTCCCAAATCTGTCAGGGGGATCCCTGAGAGGGTCCTTTTATTAGGGTGTGTTTGGAACTTGCAGATTGCGGAATTGAGCCCCAAATATTGTCTGGCGTCCCTGGGAGGTTTTTATCCTCTGTGTGTGTAGGTTTGGATCTTGCAGGACCCCAAAGCTGAGCCCCTTGGGGGATCTTTGGGGTCCACGTGGCCATTGCCCAGTATTGGCTGGGGGAGGACATTGGTCCTGGGGACCCCTGGGAGCGCAGAGGAGAGGAACCCCTGGGACCCCCAGAGTGGGGAGAGCAGAGAGGGGCGATCCCAGAGCTGGGGGACCCTGGCAGCTTGGAGAGGTGGGAGCCTGGAGAGGAGAGACTCCTGGGATTCCTGGGATCTCAAAGCAGAGATCAGGGGAGAAGGGAGCCCATGGACCCCCAAAAGCCCCTGGATCATCGCTAAGGAGGACCCCAGAGGAGGGGGAACCCCTGGAGCCCTTGGACCCCCATCATCCCAGGGAACTGAAACTTCTGGGAGACCAAATAGGAAAGACAAGAGATGGGGAAATCCTGGGAGACTTTTTTTGAGGCTGAATATTGATATTTTGGAGATTATCATGGACACAAGACTCCTGCTGAGCTCTAGACATGGACTTGGGCAGGAAGAGCCTCTACTCCAAGGCACTCCCACTTTGTTTACCCCCAAATCAGGATTTGTCATTCCCAAGCCATGGCCAGATGGAGGAAGAGGAGGAAAAGCCCCAGAGATCCTGCATGAGGAGGGGCTGCAATCCCAGCCCAGGGAGCTGCAAGGAGGAAAGATCCCCCCAGTGCCAGGAAGGCATCTGGAGATCCTGCCGGAGCTCAGAGCTGGGGGAGAGAGCTCATGGCAGGGAGAAGCCCCACAAATGCTTGGAATGTGGGAAGAGCTTCAGCTGGAGCTTCAAGCTGAGGGAACACCAGAGGATCCATCCTGGGGAATGGCTCTGGGAGTGTGGGGAGTGTGGGAAGGGCTTCAAGAATAGCTCCCATCTGATCTGGCACCAGGTGATTCACACTGGGGAGAGCCCCTAGGAGTGTGGGGAGTGTGGGAAGAGGTTCAGGAAGATCTCTGTCCTGATTAACCACTGTAGGATCCACACAGGGGAAAAGCCTGGAAAGTGCTTGGAATGTGGGAAGAGCTTCAGTCGCAGCTCCCACCTGATCTGGCACCAGAACATCCACACAGGAGAATGCCCCAGCGAGTGTGGGGAATGTGGGGAGAGCTTCATTGAGATGTCCAATCTGATTTGTCACCAGAAGATCCACACAGGGGAAAAGCCCTACACATGTGGGGAGTGTGGAAAGGGCTTCAGCTGGAGCTGCAACCTCGGAGCACACCAGTGCATCCTGAGTGTGGGAAGAGATTTCCAAGGAGCTCAGGTCTCATCAAACATCAGTGGATTCACACAGAGGAGAGGCCCTTCCGCTGCCCTGACTGTGGGAAGGGCTTCACAAAACTGCACCCTCATCAGGCACCGGCACATCCACACTGGGGAGAGGCCCTACGAGTGTCCCCAGTGTGGGAAGAGCTTCTCACAGAGCTCAACCTTGACCAAACAGATCTTCCTGACTCCCCGTGGGCACCTGGGTAAACACAAAGGCAGGAATATCCATCAGAACACAGACCAACAATGGGAATTGCAGATTGACTGCCCCTGGAGATTCACTGGGATGCAGAGATACACCCAAAGCCCCTGGAGAAGCCCATGCCAGAGCAGGGGAATGCCTGAGATGAGGCTGTGACCCCAGGGGACACCTGTGGACAGAGGGGTCCCTGCTGGAGCCGCCTGTCCTGGAAGGTCTGACCCCGTGGCAGAATGACCCACGCTGCAGCACTGTGAGGGGGCTGCTCCCATGGAATGGACTCAGGTTGGAGAAGTTCCTGGAGACTTCTCTGGTGGGAGAGATCCCAGAGTGCAGCAGGGGAATGACTCCTGTCCCTGAGCAGCAGGAAAAGCCCCGGGAGATGAACTGACCATGCCTCCATTCCCTGTATCCCTGCACTGCCAGGTTAGGATGCAGAGCTGGAAGGAGGGAGGGGTGGAAGGAAGGTGCTTTTAAGGGTCTTCTTATTCTCCTGCTCTGAGCTTATTGGCAATAAATTCAAGTCAAATCTCCTGTTTTATCCATGACTTCATTTGATGAGGAAATGCTCCCGGGTCCTTAACTCATGAACCCTTGGTTAAATTTTCTCTCCCTGTGTGGCTGTGGAGGGCAGTGAGAGAGCAGCTGTGGTGGGTGCCTGGACTCGGGCCAGCATCACCCCACAGCAGTGGGACATGTCCTTGTGTGGCCCTGTGCTATGGTGCTACAGGTGCTGTTGCTTTTGTCTCCCTTATGATTTTATCTTTTGCGTTAAATGCTCGTGAAGTGCCCCCGGTGACCCTCGTATTCCCTCGGCTCTGGTATCCCCGTCCCTTCCCCTGCTCCCCGTCCCACGTTCCATCCCGGCTGGCGGAGCCTTGGAGCTGCCGTGGGGGCCGTGGGGCTGCCCCGGGGGCTGCGCCCCGAGCCGGGGCCCCTTCCCAGTGCTCCCAGTGTGCCGCTCCAGCCTGGAGCAGCCAGCGAGGGCTTCAGCTGGGACGGCAGAGAGGCGCTGCTGGGGGGTCCCGGTTCACTTCGCTTTGGTTTTGGTAATTTTGGGAGTTTAGTGCAAGAAATCTCTCCTCTCCTCCACTCAGCCAAAGGGGCGGGGGGGGGGTTCCCTTATTTGGGGGAAATCAAAGCGATGCACTGATGCTCCTAATTAGATGTGCATGAGGCTCCAGGGCTTCCCGCTGAGCCGGAGGCACCCAGCAGCCAGGGCTGGGCAAGGCGGGCCGGGAGGTGCGGAGAACTTTGCGTTGGGAGCTCAATGGCGGCTCGGGCCGGGCCCGTTCCAGGGCTGTTCCTCATCCCCGCCTTTCCCCTCACGCAGCCCGGGGCGGGTCCTGAGAGCGCGGGGCGGGGCTGTGCCGTGTGCAGAGCCCGCCGCTGGCAGCGATTGGCTGCTGCTGCCGTCACTCGTGGTTTTGGCGCGCGCTGATTGGGCAGAGGGGGGACAAGCCCGGCCCCGCTGGCGCCCCGAGGGCGGCCGTGGGGCAGGAGAGCCGCCATTGCCGGAGCGTCTGTGCGGGCCCGGCAGCGGCGGCAGCAGCGGCAGCAGCGGCCGGAGCCCGGTGAGGCGGCGGCGGAGCTCGGAGGCGGCCCCGGCCATCGCAGGTGGGAGCCGCGCTCGGTTCTGCGGGGGCTCGGGGCTCGCTGCGGGCCCGGGAGGGGGCGGCAGGGGGCTGTGGCGGGTGGCTTGTGCCGTGGCCGGCCCGTGTTGGCCCTGGGCTGAGGGCGCTGCGGGAGCGGCTGCCCGCGGTCTCCTTGCCGCTGGGGCCTCGGCAGGAGGCGGTGGCGGAGCAGCGC